>NW_027472587.1:19160000-19878674 GCF_030347505.1 Rhynchophorus ferrugineus
TATATTCTTATTATTTTAAATTGAACGATTTCTTTATGTAAATATATTATGATATTATATACGATTATAAGTATAGTATATGATGTGCTTTTATTCTTAATCTTATTTATTTTCTATTGCATTATTTTATTTTTATTATTTTAGATTCAGTCTTTTCTTTGTGCTCACTTATCAATATCAATGACTGTCAGGTTCCTCAAGCAGATTGTTCTAAATATATTGGTAACAACTTGGATTTACGTTAATGAAATGTATCAGCAACATGGGCACAGACTAAAATTATCAAACGATAACAAAGTATTGCAGTACGAAGTAATACTTGACCCATTTGGTCAAATAGAATGCAATTATGGGCTACTGCTAAGAAGTCTAATGTGACAACCATTAAACCATTTCAGATAGAGTGTTATGTGTAGAGCGATATTTCACTAGAACGCTTGTGTTAACTACTTCCAAAAAGTGTCAGGGAACCGCATTGTACTTGCTAATAAGTTAAATGTGCGACGTGATAGTGAAGCGCGTAGATTAAAACGTTCAAAGCCATCCGATCTGATTAATTGACATATATAGACTTTAGAATATGACTTAGAATAAGATATTTTTCACGGTAAATCACTAAATGCAATAATTTTCTCCATGACATGTATATCTGTTCATCATGAGAAATATTAAACTAAGAGGAAAACGATATGTTTACTGTATAGAAAATATTAGTTATTATTTCATCAAATTTTATATTTTTGGGTATCAGAGGAAATGTAGTTATATATAAAGCTGATATTTGTAATTTCAAGGAAATTCTACCGATTTTTCGACAATATTCGTGTTCAAACGCCCACACAAAAAGAAACTGCAGCGCCAGCTTATTAATCCAGATTACGTCGAAACCATACGACAACTACTCGTCATTCATGCATCAAATAAAGCCACGGAACGCTACCGAAACATACGAATGGTCGCAACTCGGCCGCACCGGGACGAAATTAAATGTTTTCCGTGGCTTTCGCGTCATTCAGCCTTCCCCATAATTATGCAGAGCCCGGGCTATATAGAGCGGTTGGGGCCGTCCGGGGCAGTCGAACTCCGTCGCCGTAACGTCAAATATAAAATGAGATTTTCCGATTGGACCCGGTGGAACATTTTTAATTACGGTTGCTACGTGAAATCACAAGAAAAAACGGCCGTGGCAAGATGGTTTTTTAATTACAAACCTTTATTCGTTGATCTCAACAAAATCAATTATGAATTTAGTGAAAAACGTTAGAAGAATTCAGATATACATATATTGAATGAAATTTTCATCTACACCATCATCAAAAGTATGTACCTACAACTTCAATTATTTCGTGAATATAAATCATATTTTATCACAGCTCATTTTGTTTCTAATTATCTGCTCCTTTTTATTTCGATAAGTTTATCCTTTATTATAAGGATATACAATAACAGTTGAAGGAATTAAGGGACGAACAAAGAGAAAATAGGGAACTAGACAGAATCAGGAGAGGAAATCATAAAATCAAAATCAAAATTCGAATCGAAAGTGAAGATAGTGAGCTATATACAATGGATACTCTTTAAGAAGACAGAAATCCTACTAATTTTGCCAGTTAAACATGTGAAATTTCTTTAGTCATTATAACAATTAAATACTACTCATTAATCTGTAGAATATGCTTGACGGGCTAGCAGTTGATGGCTGAATTTTGGATTTTTGTCATGATGACTATTTTATGAAAGTTAAACCATGAATACTTCTAGATGATGATATGAATAACAAGATCAATTTGCATCTCAATATCCATAAAACATTTATAATATAAAATGCGAATACAATTAGAATAATAATTCGAGGCAATGACGGTTTCTTTATTTTCGGTTTTCGTTATTTCTAAATGAACAAATCTCTGCTGTTAAATTGTATGAGTATCTGGATAGCTTGCTTTGCCTCTTGTTTTGATTATTGCCAAACTTTTCTTTCAGCTGACCGTCCTTATTCATAAATATATATTGTTATAAGGAATTAAGAATAAAAGAAAGTATATGTTGTGAATATATTCACAACAGCTTTGTTATAAATATTTTTAAAAAAAGTTTAATATATGTTGTTAAAACCGCTGGAGTATTTTCTTTTATTCTTAATACCTAACAATATATAACTATGAATAAGGACGATCAGCTGAAAGAAAAGTTTAAAGAGGTTAGGTAGATATACAAGCAATCAAATCAAGCAATGTCATCTTCAAAGAATAAGTGGCTGTAAAGATGTAATAACGATCACGTAAATTCCTATGGCCGTTTCTTTAGCAGGTGAATACTGAGTAAAACAGACTGACCATCTCGCCATCTGTTTCGTTACTACATGGATAGTGAACAAGTGAGACGAGTTACTATCTTTTCTAATAGATAAGAACCCTCGGTGTCTCTTTCTATTGTCGTTCAACCAATCGTCTCTTCTTTCCAATAAATAAAACGTTTTTAAAATGAATAAATAGTTTTTGTTTTCTTACACACTAACAACGTTTGCTACATAACAAAGTGATATAAAGTAATAGTCTGGCAACATTAAACGTTCTTGCACTCAATAAATCCAGCTACCAAATGGAAACTGCACAGTTACTTCTTCGTCGACTAGGCAATCTGACACGTCGAAATCCCATTTTAAATACGACAGAGTGAACGTTTAAATTTATCGAATTACATAGTACTTTCATTAAATTTCCATTAACCTAGAAAATCCTCCTTAACAGCGATTGCAGCGCTGCGGATTGGGTAGTCTTCTACAGTCGGCGCGATATTTAAGATTTATAAATACCAATTTAGCGGCGATGTTTTATCCGGTTAGTTGGATGATTTGCTCGTTCGCTTTATTAATGTATCAAACTTTATTATATTTATACAATATGAATTCTCGGATAGGTTGGGTCATTAGGTGTTTTGCTAAATGCTGCCTTTGTTTCATCTTTTAGTTCTGTCTTCTCCTAGGAAGGGCATGCAAGTGTTTTGATCAGCGATAGGTATTAGTAAAAAATGCCATTTTATATACAAAAAACCAAATATTTTTTATTGATTTTTCGTAATCTCACCCTGATGGGATTTGATTGACACTTCAGTTAGTTTTCAATTTAATTAATATATTTCTTTGTATTTGAAGAACATACGGTCATTCAGTAGCGAACAGCTATGAATGCTCAGTGAGTTCAGTTAGAAATCTATTCGAAACTTGTAGAAACCTACTGATTTCATGCACACTTTTACAACTAAACTAGTCACATTATGTTAATATATTTCTCTATATTATTTGGTAAGTGGAAAAAGAATAAAATTATTATAACTCATGTACAAAATAAAGAAACCAAATGTGGCCTAACCTCAAATGTCATCAACAGAGTTATTTACCTCGATATTACGTTAGCTACACTTTAAACATAATTAAAGTTACTTTAATTAATAAGTTTCCAAGCTATAAATTTGGTAAATAAAGAACTTGTCAGTTTGCGTTCTTTCTATTTTTTGATCACATTAGTATTTTCGACGAAACGCTCCTATATATCAACCGAGTAAACTTTATGGCGCTTCCCGAATAACAATTAAATTTCTACGCCACCAAACGTTCGATATTTTCAATATTTTATCTGTACGAAATTGATATGCTACCACACGCCAATTGATAAACGCTCCAAAAATGAATTGTTTTCACTGACTGCCGGTCCCACGCGTATATATTAAAATAACGTCACGCCACGTAGGTAAAACCCGCCATTCGTATTCGATTTTATTGCACACAATTCACGGATAAGCCGCTTGAACTGGCGAGAATATATTATATAGTCGTCGAATAAACAGGCACAAGATACAGAAGATATATTAATTTGGTAAATTCAACTGCCCCTACCTCTCTCACATTCTCATATTCGAATTACGCAAATTGGTAGGGTACCTTAAACACTTCTGATTTGCAACATAAGAGAACAAAACTGTATCGATACTCGATACTCACGCTTCTCAAGATTATACCTGTGGCAGAAAAGAACAAAATCATACATACTATATACCAGTTCAATATTGTTCTGAAACTTGAGACACTAGTACACTTTAAAGTACCATACCTGCAAACTTGAGTTGGATTGAGATCGTATTAAAAGCAAAGTTATTGGACTAGGATGTAATAGTGAGGAACAATTCCTCCTCTTGCCTTCAGATATTCAGAAATGAGATGGATCAATATAATAGAAGATAATCTGAAACGTAGGGAACCAGAAAGCACTAGGAAGTAACGATAAAGTTATTCAGGTTCATATTCGGAACATAATCACTCTAACGCCAACATTGGCATTAGAAAGGGTCCAAAACTCAGAACGATTTTTTAAAAAAAAATGATAATAAATGGAATAATATTATAGCATCACAAGCCAGACCTGTCATATTTGAGATTGTATGAAGATGATGAACCAATCGTAGCTATTAAACTTCTTAAGAAACAATATCTTTTATTTCAAGCTTTTAAAAGTTTTTGCCACTTCTTTGCCACAAAATTGTCCTAAAGTCTTCTTTAATTTTTACTCCTGTTTCTTCTTTTCACCCTCCTTATTCAGCGTAAGGTTAGCAATATTTTTAGATTTTTTTTTATTTCCTGTATGTTTTCCTGCAGTGTAGTGATAAGCATTTTTGGTAAAATTATAAATCTAGATGAATGAAAATATTACTAAAAATTAAAAGCTACATTAATTACTTTTTGCAGAAACCGTTGGAACTGAAGAATTTGAGTCGTTAATAAGCGACAAAGCTCTTGAGTGATGATTTTGATGCCAATGACAGACTATTAGGACTTCTTGGACGAAAACCTAGCCGGAACTCTCAAAGGTCTTTACTCTAAAGGACTTAATGAATTCAGAGTTTCCAGACCTTGAACAAAACAAAAAGGATGTTTTTGAGTTCGCTGAAAATACAATACCGAACCATTTCATTATTTATCAGGTCAAAATTGTAGAGCTTTCTGTGGTCTATAAGTGGTAGTAACTAAAAGTGGAAGCACTACAGCAATGTTGTATCAATTTTTCTCAAAAAGTACCTCTTGTGTACCTAAAGTGACAACATTATTATAATAAAATCAAACACATAATAAAGCAAACAATCGGCTTATTACTGATATTCAACATTTTCAGTTACAGAACATATTATTTATTCACCAAACATAGATTTGTGTGACTTGTGTTCATGATTATATACACTCAGATTCACTATATTTCTGGTTCATTATAGTTGGTTCATATTTCTCAAGTAGTTTAACGTAGAGGTGTTAAATCCGTTGCCCAATTTGTTAATGCCAGAGAAAAATAACGATCACTGATTTTTTTTTCATAGCGAAGTGTATAAATATCGAGGACAAATAGTCTTTTGATGTTTTCTTACACACGCTTACCGATGGCTTCTGCGTTATCGCGTCATTTCTTACACCGGGAATTTTCTATAGATGTACTTTTATTGGATTTTGCTTGTTCTAAATTGCCACATAACTCAATAATAAAGTGGGTGTAATAAAAACAGGTCGGCTCTTATTTGATATATAGTAACTTTCGTAGCTATATCGGGATATTTTTTCTAAATAGATGGCAATTTCGTTCGATTCCCATCCGAAAATCTTTAAGAAAATACGACACCCCAAACACGAAAATATATATAAGAAGGAACGAGATATATGTCCGAAAAATGGGCTATTTTTAGGTGCTCCAATAAAAAAAGGTCCCGTAGAATATGTTTTGTGACACTTTTCATATATCACAGCTTCGAGAGAGAAAAATATCGACGCCGATTTCCGAAAGGCAACAACTAACTAATTGATAAACATGCGATAACAAGAATAAGTTCCCTAAGATGTTGTTTATTTATTGAAAGTTAACATTTTTAAATATATTGTTCATATTGGTACCTTCTCTTTGTTCTTGCCCCAAATATTTTCAATCAGTAATATATTTTTAAGGTCTATCAATGATGTCTGATGAAAGTTAAGAGGAAAACGTACATCATATTTTAATGGCGTCAATATGATGTTGCAACAATCCATTCAAATTTACCATCTTTTGTGTTCAACTTGTTGTTGCTTTTACTCACACTTGTTGCAGCATACTTATAAATAGAGTATTCTTAATCCCAAACGTTATAAATAAAGAACTCTTGTAAATTTTGAATGAATAACATTCATTATACAAGTAGAAGGATGTTGATGGTATGTAGCAACATAACCGTTCTCAGCCACATGTTGCAATTATCCGTGAAAGTACAAAAATGTTAATGTGATTTTGCAATATAACAGTACACATTCACATATTGCAACACACGTGAAAATTTACGATCTATGATTTGGAACATTTTAAATATTATATTTTCATGAATTTTGAAAGAAACCCACTAGTTATGCAAGGGGTGTGATTTTGCAACAAGACATTACCCAACCACGTGTTACAAGATACGAAATAAACTATATTTGATTTTGAGCCTAATAAATATTATGTTTTTTGAATGTTGAAACAAAAATGTTAACTATGCAAGCACGAAAAACGTCGATGCGATTTTAAAACATAACAATATTCAACCATATGTTAGAATATACGTCATGCTAAAATATACTTTGATATTTTCTACCATATACATGATGTTTTAATGATCATTGAAAGAGAAATGTTCATTATACAAGTACAAAGAACTTAACATGATTTTGCACCATGGCAGTACTTGTCTTTAATTTTAGGACTAATCAATAATGTGTTTTGACAAGCGTTGATAAAAAAAAAACATAAAACATGAATAGAGCCGTTTAAGCTCCAAGAATAATAATATTCTGGATTATTTTGATAAATTATTATTGTATTTTAAAATTGCTAAATTTTTTGAGCTTCTGTCATATGATTTAGTAATGTAATTCTTTTTTAATAAATTATTGCGATACAGTGGCCAACCTTAATCTAAGCCGCTTTATTATTCAAACGAATAACAAAAGAAAGAACAAATAATACCCACATAACGATTCGGTTTTAATAAAACTGTCGTTCGTCGAGCACATGCCATATTTTGTTTATTGCTTCTACTCCACATTCCTGCTGTCGTGTCTTTCCCGCTGATTAACGAAAATGGAAAACAATGTCTCTTGTTTCGGCGAACGCTGTGTTTTTAGCATGTACCGTCGAAATGTAATAAAGCACGCGAAGGATAATGATTGTTATAAAAATAAGTCACAGAATACACAACGAACAACATAATGACAATTTGTTTCTGTTTCTTTTTTGAATTTCTTTATTTTTTGTTAAGCCAAACAGAACCTGAAACCCAAACAGCCAGTTATTTGTTGGTGTTATTTTGATAATTCTATGGAAACTAGCTTTATTATATTGTCTTACCAAAATAGCAGTAAAGTTGCGTCAGGAAGATGTAAAATGTGTTGCGTAGTGCAGTTTGTAAACTGAGTACAATTATTTTAGATAAAACTATTAGTCTCGACGTTATCCTTAGAATACCTAGCGCTAACAACTATTTTAGGGATGCAAGTCATCTTTTTACACACTCTTAGGAAACATAGGATAGTGCAAAAATAACCTACAAAGACATCAAACGAACCCTTCAGACATTGTCTTTAAAAGAACAGTTTTGAAAAACATATAACAAAATTAAGGAAAATTATGTCAAGTAAAAGTAAAAGTCAGGATAAAATAAGAGTCAAAGTTAAATACGGCAACGTTATGACGTTATAGATTTATATGACCTGAGTTCACTGTCTTATTGGATGTCTCATTAAAAAAACTTAAATTTCAATTCTTCAAAATTTTTGATGGAAAGCATATACATTTTAATGTGAAGACCCTGATTTGTAAGTTAAGACTAATTTGATAAAGATGTGAAAACAGAATTAAATTTGTATTTAGTTTTTTATGTCATATTACAAGGTAGCAATGTCTGGGAAATACAACGGAGAACTGTATTTACAACAGAAACTCCAAATTCAAAAAACTTAGCAACAGAGGTAATAATAACGAGACCGCCAATAATAAATGTATGTTATAACCTTTAGTGACAAGTGTTTCTTTATTATAGAGGCATTAAACTTCAAAATTATTGATGTATATAATGAAATATTGATATATGTTTGTCCAACACTCAAGACGCCTTCATTATACAATCGCAAAAAAGCCTTATCGATGTAAGGGGCAGAGAATATTCGATATCGAGCCGTACAACTAAATTGGAAAATTATTATTTACTTTCTGATGTTAGCCTGTTTTTTTTTTGTTACTGTCTGTCGGCTTGATTGATGGCCCTAGATCAGACAGCAAAAAAAACGACATATACTTATATCTTGTTGGTCGTGTTATACTAAATAACGTAAGTATTAATTAGTACTTACCAAGGAGTCACTCAAAGTATTTGTAGCAATATAATCATGCAAAAACAATGTTAACAAAATGTCCTCTTGAGTTTAGGATTTAAGTCCAGTCCGATGGAGCTAAATCAGATGAATAAAGTGGGTGTAAAATAATCTACAACATTTTCTTTAATTAATTACGCTTAGATATTCTTAGTACTATCTCAATTTATAAATTAATTTAGTACTACTGTTCTGTTCTACTGTTCTTCTAAGCAAGCGAGTACAGTATTAATACATCAGTATGTATTTCGCAGATTAAAATAGAACTAAACTACTTAAGCTTAAGTTAAGAATGCCCTTATACTCTAAACAAGCTCGTGTGGTTTTGTTCGCTTCAATCTTTTGATTTCTTGTATCGTAGTAGCAATATAGTACGTTGCTATGCTTTGGCAACCTTATTTCAGGTTTTAAGGTGAAATTTTGGATCATTTCGTATATTAATTTGATTTCGAGGTCATCTTGCAGCTCTTAGTTGATTACGTATCGATAAGTATTGGTAATTAATCGTAGAATTTTGTTTTGGGTGCGTTGGGTTACTAGTTGGTTTGATCTCTTAGTACAACCTCATATTTATACCCCATGGATCCAAATTGGCTTTATTATTGACTGATTAACGAATCTCTTTGATTTTAGGTCAAGTTATAGAGAATATCTTTCGACTAACCAGTACAGTTGCTTGATTTTGAGTCTAATCTGCTCTGATTTTTGTCTAATGCGGTGATTCCAGTTTAACTTACCAACGAGATGTATTTTGAGGTTTATTTGGAGCTACTAAGCTTTATTTTCAAGGCTTTATTTGTAGTTCTGGTTGACTGCTACTTGTACTTTTTTTACAGCCTTAGATAGAGATACAACTTTTGTCATTATAACTCTGTTGTCCGTAATTATTCCAAGTACTGTTTCTTCTGTTTCTGAGATATCAGAACTATAGTGCAAATATAGGAGTAGTTCCAAGAACTTACTTACCCTGTAGAACTCCACCCTACATAGGTTTAAGTATTGAGACTGCCTCTTCACGCGAATCTCTAAATTTTTTTCAGAAAGATATGGTTACAGCAGTCGACAGTAGTTCTGTGGTAGCAATTTACACATTTTGTAAATTAATTCTAAATTTCATACCTGGTCAAAAGCTTGTGAGGCATCCAGGTATATTGTTGGAGTGGTAATTTGGAAATCCAAACTCTAAATCTAGTATTAATATCGCGGATAGAACGAAATAGGCCACCTACCATAAGATATTAAAGGCACATATTAAAAAAATCAAAACCATGAAAATAAAATTTCAGGTAACTTTTTATATGATACGAAATGAGGAAATATCAAGTCAATTCCAATCGCTAGAAAACTTTAAATTAAATAAAAAAACACTATTATTTATGAAACTTCAACCTACAATAACTGCGACGATATTATGTTAAAATAAAAGCACGTAAAAATATTTCTTCCACACCAACACCAGCGATTTATAAACGGAAGCCGAAATGTGATTTTTTCTGATGATATAGGAAGAAAAAGGCGTCATAAGTCGTTCGATTATGTCAGGTCTGGCAAATAAATGAGGCGAAATCGATCGAAAATAGGCGGGTATGCGTACGATCTAGAGAAAGTCAGCAGAAAAGAAATATATGGATTAAATATCCAAATATAAAAGAGGCTCTATAAAAAGTTCTAGCGTACGTATATAAATAATATATTGAGTATTTCTGTCTAAACTAATTTAATATCATAACATAAAATTGTTAATTTTCCAGTTTTTGTTGAATATTTTACATATTACTATTCACATTACACAAACATTCATATACAATTTTGTATTTTAAATATATTAAAGGTAAATGTCTTTGAAAATAGTATACTCTACTACTCTCTTATTTTTTAGTTTACAACTAATTAGCAGGGGAACTATTAAATTAAAGCAGAATTTATTATTGTTATTTCAGTTTACAACTTATTAGATGTAGTTTAGTCCTTAATTTTTTTTATATATATTTGGAAGTCTCTTTTTTACCAACGAGCGTTTATCTGGACTGGACCAACAGTTTAACGTGGGCTCCAAACCACGGTCCTCGGCATTAAGCCTACCGATTGGCATGTGACCAACTTAGAAAGCATCCCAGAAGACGTCCGGTCTTACCCAGCCTGGTTACTGGCATTAATGAATGCGCCAGCAGGATTCGAACTCGAGACTGTCGCAATAGTAGGAGAACCGTCCTGTCGCCATTACCACAGCGCCAACCAAACCGGGTCCTAAAAAATGATCAGATATCACACCAAATTTATATTACGAAATTTGGTAAATAAGAGAGATGCTTTGTGCACTTTTAAAAGATGCCTCTTTTAGTGCTTGTTGATTTTGCATCGTTAAACAGCTTTGATCATTTTCAGGCCTCCATATTTATTTAGAAATATAAAAAATAGTAACTAATATATTATTAACAGCTTGATAATGACCTTCATCATTTAAAATATCTACGATAAGTAATTAGTCCCATTAGGTAGGGGGAAAAGTAATCTAAGTTTTTTCATATTTCACAAAGCGAGCTTTTCGTATAACTTAGAAACACTAATCAAGGATATATATGCCTTTTTGATCGATAATTTTTTAAAATCTTTATCATAATTATAGTTTTCTGAAAATATTCCAACGACAATTTAATACAAATACAAATTTTAAACTGATATTGACAAATACACTGACCCTTCTCATAGTTAACTAGATGTTTTATACGAAATAAGCAGTCATACTAATTTAATTATATTATACTTTAATCATATTATCATGAATTTTCAGCTATTAATACACACAAAGAAAAATTTAACAAATGATCGGAATATTTTGATAATAATATGATAGACCAATTTAGTGTTCAAATATCAAACGTCACGATTAAAAATGCCATTAATATTTAACGAGATGTTGTACGGCGACTGTGCGATGTGGAATTTTTCTGTTACTTACCCAGAAGGTCGTTTATTTAAAGTGATATCGATCAGAAATAGTTTAACATAAACAACTATGTTTTCGTTAGGAAAATAATGATTAAAGTACCTAAAAAAATAATGAATTGGCAGAAAAGTATATAAAAAATTACGTGTATTGCGTTGTTAATATGCCCTAACCTGAATTATTACACTTTATAAGAATTCTAAATATAAATATTAATCTTGCTGTTTTTGATATTAAGCAGGTTTATTATTAATTTTACAAGACTTATATCAGATCAGAGCTGGATATACGGGGAATAGACAAACACCTGATATGTACACAATATTTACTCCACCATTTGCTTCTAAAATTGCTGCAATTTTTCATGGAATAGTTCTATAGAATGTCTGAGTAGTTTTCGACAAAATATTATCCCATTTATGTACCAAAACAATCGCCAATCGCTTCAATTATGCAGGAGATAGGAATATACTTCGTACTCTACTCTCGAACTCCCTAAAACTGTTGAATTATAATTAGGTCTGTGTTTGATGATATTGTAATGCTTCCCCAATAAAGACTGAACAATTTTGGCTGTGTCTATGGACGCATAATCATCTTAGAATATGACAGTGTGTGCCAGTGACATCCTAACCATAGTAAAAGTGACAAAGTAGTTCATTAAAAATAAATTATTAAATTATTTAAAACTATATCCTTTATGATTAATATTGTAATTAAAATCAGCAACCTCGACCTGAATATCGTTTTTCTATCAGAAATGAGGAAAGTCTGCAAGCAGAGAATTGTACAGCGACAAAATAGACGGTCTTGGCCAATGACGAAGTTGCACGCAATAGAAAATTGAAAATATTATATTTCAACCGAAGAAATATTAAGCTAAAAATACGGTATATAACTGGAAAGCGAAGCAATCAATAGTGGGGCTTTAAAATGGAAAATACCATTACGTTGTTCGCTTCTAAGTATCCTTTATGTTTATCATGTATTTTAATGCAGTTATTTTACACGGTATGTTATCACAGTTAGACAGAATTTTTTTTCTGTAATGATATTAACAATTCTTGTAACTAGAAAAAAATTATGAATGTGCTTCTATACCGTGTTATTAAAAGTTTCCTGCTGATTTAGAGATATGAATTAATGTACAATGAGATTAATGATTAAGTAATAAATTAATGTATGATATCTTATGATAATTCCATTTGCTTGGTGTGTGTGAAAAGTTAAATTGAATTCAAGGAGACGTATTTACCAAGGAGGCGTCTTCGCCCCATTGCTTTTCAACTTAGTAGAGACACAGATGTTGAACAGTCTAGCATTCTTCATGATATAGTTTGTATTCCAAAGTCATATGGCTTGAGAGTTAGTGATAAACCAAATGGTGACAACTGTCTGATGGCTTACTCTATTCTTCCTTAACAGGATCCAGTGAGAGCAAAGGCAGTTCAAGTACTTAAGATTAGCAATGCATCAAGAGAAACTGGCATCTACTCTTGAAGTAACAAGCCGAAAGAAAGAAACTGCAAGAGTTTTTGTTTCTCTAAGAGATGGTGTCTATGAAAGAGAGCAAATTATACTATCAACACTGAAGTATTTCTCTTTTGATTCATTTGTATCAGTCTCTATATAGTTTCGAGATTTGGACACTATTGCGGTCTGACATTTGTGTGCTTGAGGTGTTTCAAGAGCGATGCTTGTGAAAAAAGTATGTCTTTCTCTATGAGATCATGTCTCTAATAAAATCCACTATGAAATGAAAAGTGAATGATTTACGCACAGATTCAATTAATAGTAAACAGTATTGGCGTGGCTTGGTTAAGCATATTTGTAACTATACTGCAGCAACAATAGATGGTTGAATGGGTCAAGAAGGCACTTTTAAACTCTTAACACCAATCTTAGAATTATAATGCTTAAATTTTATGAATTTAATGAAATTTAATGAAATTATAATGAAATAAATTTTATTTCAGTTTAGAGCTATAATAATTGCAAACCTATATATAAATTTTGAAAGATTTTATAGCAGATTATTTTATGCTGTATTAAATCATCTCTAGGATATTTGTAAACAAGTTCATATTGAAATATCATATACATTTCAGTATATTCCATTTCGTCGAAATGTGCATCATTTTTTTCTGTTCGTTGGGAATGTCTGAATTTGTATCGAGCAAATAGCATTTGCATGATGTTTAACTTTTTATTTCAATTGCAGGAAACAGGCGACTGAAAGTTATCGAATATTGCGTGAAGCTTATGGCAATCATGCCCCATCGATTTCATCATGTGAATACTGGAAGACCAAGTGTCTTCTGGAGAGTCAAAAAATAATTGTAGACCACGATTTGAAGGCATTACTCCATGAAAGAATCAGTGAAGGCTTAAGCCGAGAAAAACTGGTCGGAATACTAAGAAAATTACGTTAGTTTATGTCACTTTGACAACACTCGACCACGTGTCACAAAATCGGAGAAATCACACTTGAAAACATTAAAATGGTCAGTACTGCCCCACCCGCCGCATTCCCCAAACCTTGTTCCTTCTGATTACTACATTTTACGATATATGAGTTGTGGCTGGCTTAAGCAGCGCTTTACTTCTTATTAAAATACTAAAAATGCATTAAAATTAAGGACTATCGATGGATAATACTCTAAATAAACGACATTATACCAATTTTTCATAGTAAAGTTTTAAATTTCTAAAAAAACTCCTTAAAAACTAATTTATAGGCCTAAATTAATGCGAGACCATCCTGGTATCGTTCTAATTAACTGTATAACGTGCCGTAATAGTTATAAATACGTAAAATATATCCCCGCAAACCCCCGTCGACCCCATTACAATCCCGACGCAGGGTTTCCGGTTCGATATTTCATTTATAAAACTGATCAAAAGCGAACAATTGACTGGTCGGTCCGGCGATCGACTCACCGACATCGGACAGGTCTGCGGGCGACGATATAGACAATTTGTGGGTCCTAATTAAAGGGCGAAGGGTCCCGACGGCGCTCCCGCCCCGTCCGGGGTGTTGTCGAACCCTTCGCCCGGTCGCAGAACGAGGATCCTGCGGAATCCGACCGACCTCTCGCATACCTCCCCGCTCGCCGCCTCCTCCCCGCCGAATCACTACTAGAAAAATTAGCGGGGTCGATGTAATTTTTTCCAAAGTTATCCTCTATCGGGTTCCGATAGAGTTAATCCGCTTAAGACCGGTCGGATCGGCGAGGGAGCGGGGGAAGGGGGTGGGATAATGATGTTCCATGCGGACGATATAATTTAATTTGCGAAATGCAATTAGGGCGGTGACTTTTACCGCTTTTATTGATTGGAATGAGAGCGGGGATGCGGGAGGCTGTTCTGGGGAGTCACGAGTGTCTCGACTAGATGACTGGTATCGATGTTCCGAGCTATCCGAGGTTTCTTTTTAGTTGGTCTTTTTGGAAGGTGCGAGACATTAAGCAATTCTGTCACGATGATGCTTATATATCGTTTAGATTTGTACCTAAATGAAAGCACACTTTAATATTACTTAAAGAACTTTATTTCAAGAATAATCTGAGGGCACTAACAATACTTTTACTAAATTATATAAAATCTTAAAATATTAATTACAAAACTACACTCAGTTAAGATTCTAAGATTTAATTTATGTCGTAGACATTTTAAGCATTTTTTTGAACGTTAATAGCTAATCGGATATCATTGGAAGCCAATATTCGGACAGGCTAGTACATCAAAATAATAACGAGCTATCGGCATTATGATGTCGAAGGTTTGTCTTAAACTGAGACAGTGTTTGACTACTCATCTCATTTTATTCTAGTTAAAACTAAATACTTTAATAGTAACGTAAGCGAATTAGCCTATAAAATTTGTCTGGCTCTGAACTACCTGTAAAATTATTCTAACCATTAGTGATTATCAGAAGCTACACACAAATAAAGGTTCTTTTTGCAGTTTACCTGTTTTGATAAATTTCAAATAGCTACTCAGCTTTGTGATTGCTCTGACTTAATATGCTGGAGCCATTAAATAGCTAGTCAGAAACCAATTGAGTCTCTAGCCAGTTACTCGTAAAAAGAACGAGATAAGTAGACTGAGAAAGATTTTTATGTAGTTTTGTGCATAGGCATGTGTAATTGTTCAGAATTATACATGATTATTAGGTTAGAATGCGCGAGAGATGTTATATCAAAATAACTTGAACGCAAGAAGATAAATATGCTCTATAATGAAAGTAAAATACATTATTTGAATAGACAATCGTTAATTATGTGGATTAGGCCTCCAAAGGATACTACTGCATAACACAATACGCCTATGATTCTGCCTCATAAGTGGCGTGGAAAAGGGTTTAAGATAAATACCATAAAAGAACTCTAACTTAAAAAATAATGGGTCACAGCCAAAATTTAACTAAAATTTAAAGTTGATACGTTTTGACACGTGAGTTCACTGTTATATTGCATAGACTGTTTACATAATATATAATAATAAGCAAAAACAGTCACGTAAAAAATACATTCACCGCTTAACCCTTTCACTTTCCGACTTTCCTGCCTTTTTGCTTTCCTGCAGCCACCGAATAAAAACGCAATAAGTAAAATAAGCTCATTGCCGACACAAATCACCCCGCCCAAGACAAATCACCTTTATTTAAAACGTTAAGAAACGGCAATCCATTAGTTTCGGGACCAAAGGGGGGGAATAATTATTGCCGGGGCGTTTTTCGAACATCCTTTCGGATCATAATGATGGCATAATGAAAAACGCAATGAATGGACATATTTTATCGTTTAAGGAGCGGCGGTCCCCGCGGGGTTTTGGCGGAGTGGGGCAAAGGGGAACTTATCGGCGGTCGACGGGTGACGACAGCCACAGCGGCGCGGGGAAGGGGGGAAGGGTAGGGCGGCCGAAGCCTTGGGACGTGGGGTGCTTTGGGGTATTTAATCGGTCTTCTAATGGGCGGGGTAGCATTCAATTGGGGAGAAAATGTTCCGAAGAATCGATTATCTCGGATACCGTTCTGGACAAAAACATTGTCTTCCCGGTCTAATTCGGGCACCGTTCCGTTCAAGACGTGCCTCAATATCGACCGGGATTTGAATTTAATATCGGATTTTAAAATATATTAGATGTAAAAATGAAAATGTCCCATGAATCATTTCGTATCGCTAAGCTCCTATCAACATAGGAATCAAACGAATGGTACAGGTTGCTAGCTATAGACAGTCTCTAATAACTCTGATTTCATTATAATTCAAGTACAACCGTATAAACATTTTTTCGAAACATTAAGCAAATACATTTCATATAAATATAACAAAGGTATCATTTCGTATGACCTTGTATCAACTTTTAGTTGAAATATGAATGTTGGTAGTATTTAGGAAATCCAACAGAAATTATTTAATTAATTAGTTCCATCTAGTCATGTTAAGGTTTAAAGAATAACAGTTATCATTAAATGCCCTTTGGATTTTGAAAGAAGGCAATTTGTTAGACTTATAAACTTTCAAAGCAGTACTAATATCTTATATTTCGAACAGTAGGATGAGTCTCTTAAACTAACTATTCCTAATATATTGTGTACTAAAGATACACCTAAATTAGTTACAGTAGTTAACAAAAACTTCAACCAACTAACTAATATTGATTAAATAACTAAAGATTTTCAATTGAATCAATCCTTTGATCTATTGATCAATGTTTGAAATGTGAAGAAAGTTTTTTGGGCATTATAAGCTACAGCGTATGGTTGTAGAATCTGTAGTAAAGAAATACTGATTTTAAACATCCTTAGAAATATATTAGTAGTTGGTCAACAATACTAGATTTGAGACAGTATAGAATTAACAAAGAAGATGTGTTTTTAATTGATTATCTAGCCTCTAAATTCAGGCCAACTCTTCCATTAATCTACCGATCTGCGCTAAATAGATTAAAATCAAATTGTCATCGTTTTTAGAATCAATTCGATCGAGAACTCGTCTAGAACGTCAAGTTAATAACTCCCCTTGCCTCCCGATCGCAATTTAAACGTAGAGTTGTGTTTACTTCCATTTCCCAGCCCGAAAACCCACTAATAACGAGACGTTGTGCCTTTCAGTGTTGCGTCGACAAAGTTAAATACAGATAGTAATTACAAATTCATCGGGTAACAACAATAAAATGACTGAGTTCGAACGGCACTCGTACTGTAATGGCGCCGCTCCTATTAGCTGTGCTCTCTGTTTACAAGCAATTTGAGCATACTTAGCCGAAGCGTTCGCCTGTTAATGATATCGAAATACGTTTGTTTCTCGGCAAATTCACCCTTTTTCTTTTTGTCGACAGTGTCTCGATTGATTGAAACCCTAATTTTGCCTACAGAGAAAGATCAAGTTAACTAGGTTAAGAACATGTTTTTAAAGGAAATGTTTTTTAGTTTTTATGTTAATTTATGTCAGTTAAACAAACCACGCAGCAGCATATCTCAGGACCTTCTTAAACCCACTCCAAAAAGATATCCGTATCAGTAAAATAGACAGTTGTATGGAGGGTCCCCTGTGAATGTAGGATCATGGTAACTGGACATTAGATTGATACTGGCCATAACATTCGGTTCAGAAAATTCGAGATTTTAATCACCCTACATGGCTATCTTCAGATATAATATCGGGACGGTTCTGATATCCATAAAAATCAGAATAATCTCAACATAGACAAGTGCTATAAGACCATCCGTTATTTGGTGAAATGGCCATGAAAAAGCTTAGTAGTACTATGTTTATTACTCAGCCACTACAGGCACGTTGGAGATGCAATAGTTATGTATATGGAAACGTCGGTTTTTTTGGTCTAAAAGACAATAGTTCGAGCATTTAGCAGTTTTAAATATTATCTCCGAACTCCCTGAACTTACCATTTCGAAACTTTTCGGATAAATAGCGTTGAGAAACCAAACAGACATTACTCATAAAATAAAACTTCCCCGAGGAGAACGTCCTTGAAAACCGTCCCTCAGAACAGATACCGAAATAACCCCACTTCCCCAGATCCCTCCCGTCTGTCCTGAAGGAAACTGATTGCCAGTTAAACAACAGTCATAATCCCAATTAGAAAGTCAAACTTTTCTTCGGTGTAATTAAAATTGTCGGCACACCTAACGACGGGAGCAAACCCCTCCCCCTCGCCAAAGAAAGAAGTTCAACACACCTATGGGGCAACAGACGGCCGACGTAGGGCGCCACCGAACGAAGTGTCGGCAGAGGGGATCGGGGGGACGTCGGAATTAAAAAAGTTTTTCGAAAAATTGTTTTCCAAGGACGGCCGTTAAAATATTTACTTATTAAAAAAAGGACCGCAATTTTCATATATAATGAGTGGAGAGCGGCGCGGCGCCAGCCAGATACCGGAGAGGTAATTCAATTTCGGCCTTGTTTGAGGAGTATATTCAAAATACTCGGGGGTGCTCGTCTTCTCTCATTCGTCTCTCGGCCGTGTTTCATCGGGAAAAAATTACGAAATAAAATTAGGAAATTACGACGCGAGTGCGGACCGACGTATGCTCGAGGGTCAGAGTAAACCGAAATCGTCACAAAGAGCGAGAAATATTTAATTACCACCGAGAGAGGAGATGGAGGGGATTTCCCGTAACCTTATTTTCAACTAAAAGGCGCCACTTGAGGACAAGTTATTTTTCTCGTTACAAGCTTCACTTTTATGAAATTTTCAATCTTTCAAAATTGACTTGCATATCTTTGGATTAGTTCATCAACTTTATAATTAGTTTATGAAAACATTTGATTTTCACATCAAATTAGCCGCTTGCAGACCACATGTTTTACTTCTTAGGAGTACATCATAAACTTGACTATTAAAAAACCCAATCCAAAAATCTCTTTAAAATATCTAGACTTGTTCATCGACTCTATACTTTTGTTAGTTTATTGTTAACATTGCATTTCCCAGATTTCCCTGTTAGAAAGTTTGCATCATAACCACTTTATTATAAAATATCGAATACTATAAAAATATCTGTAGAGTCTAAGGATTTTTTCATCCACTCCTTACTTTTATTAGCTTATTAATAATATTTCATTATCAAGAAATTGAAAGGCTCCGCCTGAATACAAGATGATTTTATTATTATAAAGTGTGAATCGTAACCTACACCATTATGAATCATCCAATCCTGTAAAAATCTCGTGAGAATATGTAGACTTGTTCAGCGACACTATAGTTTTAATAGTTTATTAATAACATTTCATTATTAAAATAATGAAATGCGCCGCTTGCAGACAGGATCTGTCCCTTATTAGAAAGTGTGCATCGTAAACTCAACTATTATGAAATAACCGATACATTAAAAATCTGTCACGAATACCATATCATTGCGTAATTCTATCTTGATCAAAGAAATTAAAAACAAATTCAAAGGGATAAAAAAAATCTGATACTAAGGCCCAATAAACATGAATAGAAGCAGCTGTTGATTTTATAAAGTATTGCAAGAAAATTGGATGATTATTCACAGTATTATCATCATAATCACCGTATCTCGAGTGAATACGACAAATCCTTTTGAAACTGAATTTGTATAAATTAATTAGACCATCCATGGCTGGATGCCTGAACCAATTCAATAATTTTTGGGGTACATACTCAGCTCAAAAACTATCTAAAGTTGTGACTAGCATATACAGTGGAAAGGAGGACGAAAACAAATATAAACAACGTTTTTCCAAATATATCTCGCAATTGTTCTTACTTGACTCTTCCATTGTTATATTCCAATCCTGAAACAAAGGGTACAAAATCTACAGCGGTTTTAGTGGATAGTGGTACATCGATAGTTAAACTGATGGAATTAAACACCGAATTCATTTTCCTCTCAGTATACAGTCCAGATTTAACCATCAGTGGAGTGTAGTTTCACTTGCTGGAGTCTAAGATAAATTTTGACAGCAAGGGCAAATAATTTAACGAAATTTTTTAAAAGTGTGTTTAAAAAAGAAGCAGTAAAGCTCGAATATATTACTGCAGAGGGAGATTATATATTAAGGAATACTTGCCTGCAAGTATCAGAGTCAAAAAAAGGTCAGAATTATGAGTTCGGTGTTTTTGCTTTGAATATATATACATATATATATATTTTCCGTCTGTTCCATATCATTCGAAGCGAGAATTTAATCTAAATTTGGTTCCACCATCCAACCGGATTAACATCCAGCATCACACGAGTATAACAATAATCAAATTTCGCTCACTAATTATTTAAAAGTGACAGAGACAATTCGCGCGACGACATCAACTGCTGTTTGCCATCATATCTGTTTCGTAGGTAGTTTCACGGTCCGTATCATCACATAAATGGCGTTCCGATCAAAGAGTGAAAGGTTGCGATAATTCGGCGAGATTTATGACAAAACTTCTCGCAAGAAAGCGAAGTTTTAATTAAATTCGTTGAGGTGGGTTGGGCCCGTCTAGAATTCTAATCGAGATGTACAGGGCGATTGCTCTGTTGTCCTTTTTCTTATGATATTATTGAAGCCATGATATCGGATGTTCCATGAATTTGCTATTTCTATAAACAAAAAACACAATAATTTTACCAGTTTTATGACTGAGTTGTAGATTTTAATGGTGGTGTTTTGTTTGAAAACTGAATGAAGATGCCTGGAGAAGTTCTGGATTCGGTTTGTTGAAATTTCGACACTAAATAATCATTTTGCCACTATGATTATTAAAGATATTCCAATTATTATTAGGAATTAACAGTATTAGGGAAAAAATTGTCATCTGCCTTCCACAAGGAGATAATACCCCGCATCATCGCCTTCATTATTGCTCTCCACACAGTATGTTAAATACTCAAAGAATACCAGTCTTTCATCACTTTGATAACTGAACTTAATCTCCCTCACTATTTATTAAACTTATTCATTCACTCAGTTAAACTAGAAATATATCTTAACTTGAAAGAGATATACATAATAAATAACATTTCACAAAGAGAAATATAAAAACTGTACCAAACTACTCCATTTTCCACTAGCTAATTTTACAATCTATAATTAACTGCTCATTTCTATGTAGATATATGTTGGTTTAGTCATGTCCCTATTTAATTTGTTATTTTTATATGTATTGTGGTCGTATCCAAATAGTAGATGTATTGCGATGACAGAACAAAAGAGAAAATTTAACCAAAAAAAAAATTGTTGCGTCGCAACGAATCTAAAGGTTTCGTGGGTGGCTCGCTCTATGTCAATGTTCGACTGTCGACGGTCCCTTCGGTTCACGCTCTTAAAAGTTTAAATAGAAACGGGACGGGGCGGGGGATGGCGAGCGATGATTCGATGTGCTAAACGGGCATTTTTTCACCATCCTTATCTGAAAACGGTCTACTTTATTACGACACTGATAACGTTCTTTTTTCTGGCCTTTGCAACTTCGGCCGTAATTTGAATAGATTTTCCTTTGTCGTCTCGTCGCAAACGACCGGAGCTTAGCTCTGAATACATCATCGTTTCTTTTCTGAGACTGCTCGTCGCCATTATAAAATTTCCCGGGTAAATCATCGGGAAACGAACGAAGTTCGGGACGGAATGACCGGACAATTCGGGCTGTTTACTTTGCTGGCTTCTCCCATTTTGTATCGCGAAATACAGGCATATCCGGCCTTTTCGAGCTGGGCTTTATACATCGACCAATTTTAAATTATTCTAGCCGATATAAAGCACATCTATTTCTAGGACTGTGAATAAAGTTTATGTATGGTTGAAAGAAATGTAATCTGCTCTATTAATCGAGCGATACACCGAGAATAACATTATATAAAAGATTATAGAAACTGAATAAACATCACGTTTTGTCCTAACTTGAAAATTGAAAATATCTGAACATAATTATTGATGTTATGATAACCACATCATTATATAGACTTATATCAGCTTGATTTCCCTATGGGCAATTTTTATGGGGATTCAAGAAAAATATAAATATATTTCCGATTTTTTCAGGAAAAGCTAGTGAAAAATTGAGTAAACATATTTTATATAGCACGAAAATTCGATCAAAACGGATGGTGATTGGCTTATATATTTTGTCTCACTAACCTTAGCTTTTGTAAACTTTAATTTTGTGTCTATTGTGTTTCTTACTTATTAATTAATCTTTAATTATGAGTTAAGAATGTTTGGTTGTTGAGTGCTGTTGATTCAGTGAAGTTTTAATATGTTTATCTGGTAACTATTATTGACTGCAATAATAGACACATAATATATAATTCTAAAACATGATCTACAGTGGTACGTACACTCACACATTTGAATATAGCTGGAACAAGTCTATTGAATATGAAAGAAATTTTACTAAAAAGTAGTTACAAATACAATTGCAAATTAGGTTTATTTCATTTTTATTCGGGCTTAACATTTTGCCCAAAACATTGACTTATTACAGTGTAAAATTCATTAAAACAAACCTTATTAAAGAACTAGTAGAATCTAAAATGTAAAACTCGATCGAACAAAAAAGTCAAAGTAAATAATCCCCTGAATTATTTTAGCTTAAAATCCTTCAAACAACGAAATAGAAGAAAAATATAGCCAAGATTGCTCGTTGAAATAATTTGTATTGAAATACAAAAATGCTTTGAATTTGAAGTTTTTGACTGTGTAAATCTGTTCCTTTTCCAACACTTTTGCATACAATTGCTGCAAAAAGTCAAGTCAAAAAACCTTTTCGAGCCCCCAAAATTTTGATACAAACTGATTTAATGTAATTTTGTATGAAACAATATTATTTTCATGTTTATTCTTAACTAGAAGTTTCCAAACAACATAATCAATGCAAAACAACATTAAAACGACATTGTCCGTCATTACACTACACATTTACTTCTTAATTATCTTCTGTTAACATTTCTAATTAATTATCTCACCCGAGAGGTTACTTTTTTCTTCGAAATTACACGTTATATATTCCGAATGGCTCCGAACCATTTCCAGGCCGCAAAAAGAAAAAAAAACTTCTGAAAGTCATTCGATTGTATCAGACCTACAAATAAATGATGGAGAATCGATGGAAAATGGCCGAGAATGTAGCGAGAATCGCTCACCGCAAAAAAATTTTCTAACCGAATTGAACTTCTTAAAAAAATTAATCCACAGCTAAAACAGGGAATACTCTTGATACTGATTGATTGTTTATTGATTTCTGTTTTTAGTTGATTGTCATATTGAAAATTAAAAATAATGAGAAGTAATTAAATTGTATAAATTTCATTGTAAACTATGTTGTTGGAGATATCTGATTGCAATATTAAAAAATGAGATTTTGATGTTAAAATAAGTGAATATTGTGCAAATTTACAACTAAAAATTTTCCCTCTAGTATTACAAACAGTTAGATTTCAACGCTCCTGCTTCAAACATTTATAGCTTCTCCACATTTTGACTTAAATCAGTGTGTAGATGCAGAATAATATGTTGATGGTGACTGGTTGATGACCTTCTGATCCAGATATGCGGTTGATTGATTGATGTAGTAGTTGATCAATAAACTCTGACAGCAGATTTCCTGATCAAAAAATAATAATTAATGAATATATAAATTATATTTGGTTATTATTTGGATAATAAAACAGAATAATGTATCCTTCAAAGGTAGTTTATATGTTTGTATATAAAACATGACAGACTTATTGAATAGAAATGTTAAAGACAAAAACTTATTAAATTTTAATATAGGTTAGTTATTTTTAAAGATACTTATATAAATTAGTCAGAACTTGATTTTTAATAATACCTTTAATAATAAATTTAATAAGACGTGTTGACTATGTGACGAAATGTAATTATTAAATTAATTTAGTGTATATATTTATATCAAATATGCAAATAAAATATACTAATATCTTCCGAATATTTAGATGGAAATATCAGATTTCTGAGGCAGAAACTTTCTAACTTATAACATTGATCTTATAACTAACTTCTTAACATTGATCTACTAATTGAAAAAATATTGAAAGGGTACCTAAAAACGAGATTATATATATTAGGTGACAATGTACTAAAAATATTTTGATAATGGAATTAGAATGTTTCGTCACAAGATTTGATTTTGTGATTTTGATTTGATTGATTTTTGATTTATATCATCAACAAATAATTTAAAATCAAAGAAGAGTAGTTGTAGTACAATGTTTCATATATTTTTACCTAAACCGTGTCCAAATACAATACTCGTATATCTCAAAAAATCAAACTTAAAGGAAGATATTGAATATTGTCAGGGCTTGACCGCAGCATTTTTATTCAATGTTTTATTTTTAACGGAGTGTCATATGGAACTGGACTGAATATCCACAAGTGACAAGGCCAATTTTATTATTATCGAAGTCATTTTTTAACTTGAACCCTTACGTTTCTAAAAATAGTCCTCTTCGGAACTTTTTATGTAGATTCTTCAGTTCAGGATATTAAAATATACCTTTAAGAACGTATAATATAATAATAGACTTCTAAAGAGTAAGGTTTTCGAGGTTGAATTTGTATGAAGATGAGAAACCGAAGAGAGGACAAAAAGGCTGCAACACAACATACATATCGGTTCCTCTAAAATAAAAACCCTTTCATATATTATCAACTGACGCAAGACGCTTCGCCGAGATCCCAAACAAAAAGATATTTCGATCCAGATGCCAGTCAAAATCACTCCATAATACCGACCACGTCCCAACTACACTGTTGCCACTTGTAACCATTCTTAAGTGGATTTAAATCGAAGGGATCTTTTTTACGTTCGTTCCCCCGCTCGCTTTTTCGTTTTTTTTTTCTTTCTCGGGTATCCTGACCGAACGCCACCCCGGAGAATAACTTCGAGGATTGAACCGGGCAAATATGCATGGGGTGGGAGACTCCGGAGGGGCATGTGCCGCGACGATGCATCGACCCGTCGTAAAATATCTGACGGCCGACCGCCGAAGATCAAAGTCGGCGACGGAACGTAGTTTCGTAAATTCCAACCGGTTAATTTGGTCCGAACTGCCGCGCGATGATCAACTTGGATTCAGTTTTTAGTCTAGTAGGCTCGATTAGCAGATATTTTCTTCTTTTCGAGGGAAGATCAATCGCACTTAAGATTAGCGAATCATAAATAACGAAATTATGAAACTTTTAAAATCTTCGATATAATAGATTGGGGGACAAGTAATTTCTGTTTTTTGATACTTAAAAAAAAACATGTATTTATATTAATTGTCCCCACTGATATATATTTATAGGCATTTTGATCTATAAACTTTTGCTACTGTCTTATCAATATAAGCAATCTCTTTTGAAGCAAGTTTGTCAAGAGCAAGTTAGATAGTCAAGAATGTCTGTCAATTAAGATATAGATTGCATCAAAACTAACCAGTCATTATGTTTCATTTTTTGTCGAGGTATTAAAAATTACTACTCCAAATATTTTATGTTAACATATAATACTTAATAAATTTGAAACAATGACTTAATTCAATTTATGATATATATCAATTAACTCATTTTAACATTAATTACAGTCAAGCTCACCAGCCTATAATACCACGACTAACACTACAGTTTACCAAAGGAAAACAAAATTAATATAACCCAAATATCTTGGTAAAATACCGATAAGCAACATTCAATAAAGTATATTAACACCTTTTTTGTGTTAATATCAATCATAATATAGGTTTTTTTACTCTTAGAACGGGTCGATATAGAAATTTGGTGAAAGTTAATTATTTATGCGTAAGGTATTTACGAAAATATTGTTTACATATTAGAACCATATATGACACTGTTTCTCCTGGTGACACAAAGCTGAATGGTCGAATTTCCAACGTCATGTCGATTGAAACTTATTGGTATAGATTTTCAAGTTCAAAAAGTCCCAGAAAAAAAATTAGGTGAGCTAATTTTGAAGAATTTGGTGTCCAGTTATATATATTTAATCTCCTTTGGGCTCCCGAATCAGTTGGATCTTGCGTTGGTGATTTGGTCTAGGTCCCAATTAAAAGTTTGACAAAGTTGAAGAATATGAGTTTGAAGGTTGAGTTTTTGTATACTGTTAGGGAAAATGATGTTTGAAGTTTTAATACATTGACAGTGCTCCATTTCATGTTCTCAAATATTTTTGCGTTTATTTTTTCAATACTCAACTAATCACTTGATAAGTGCTAATAAACTTATATTAACAATAAAGTTCTAGCAGTATCTGAATAATAACCAACAAACAACACCAAAACCCTTCCACAGGTTGCCAACGCTGCCCAATCCCATTTAAATTACCCTATACAAAACACTATGGACTTCAGCGATTTCCTCAATAATAATTACGCCATCAAGACCCCCCCTAGCTCCCCGTTACCCTCGTTCACTAATAACTCTAAAGCCCAGTCTTTCGACTTTCGGTCTGGTCGGCTCGTTCAACCCCTCCTCCTCCTCCATCCTCCGCTTCATCCCATTCAACTTCGACAATATAACGACCAAGACATTAGCGAAAGGACGAGAGTAGCAGACGAGAGCGAAAAGTGCGGAATATGGAATCGGAAAATATCTTTCGTCGGAGGTCGGCGAAGAAACAGAAAGGGGTGGAAGGGGATGGTAATTAAATGGGGCTCTAAATCATCTGTTCAGTATAAAACCGGGTCATTAAGTGCCCTTCTTCCTCTGCCGTATTGTGTACGTCTGAGAGGTGTGTGATTTTTACCTTCTCCTGCTCCTTCAGTCATATCTCATATTCTCTCCTTCGCTTTGCATCGCTAAATGGAAGTATATCCGGTCTTTTCTAGCGGAGCCTCAAAAATCGACCAATTTTATATTATTCTAACCGATATAAAGCGCATCGATTTCTAGGATTGCGAATAAGGTTCCTGTTTGGTTTAATATAAAGTCTTCCAGCACTTTTAATCGATCGAGTTTATTATATAAAAAGGTATATAAACTGAATAATCATCAGGCTCAGAGCTTAATTGTTATAAATTGCACAAACCCATTTAAAAACTAAATAATTGATGAACATAATAACTGATATTATGAGACCCATTTCATTATTTAGACTGATGTCAACTTTGACGTTAGCTTGCTCTATTTTTATTGGGATAAAATAAAAATATAAATATATCTTTAACTCATTCACAAATAACTACTAAAATTCGATCAGAATGCATTATGGTTTCTTTAAAAGGTTATGGTTTATGATTTTATTATGGTTTAATTATGTTTTTTCTCATGGTTGGTTGAAATCTAGTGATTATATTTGACATTTGTCTAACAATTTCTGCTTAATTCGTGTCTCCATAGTCAGCTTTTCCTGATTTTAATATTGTCTGTTTTATGTTTCTCAATTAAAGTTAGTTATGAGATTGTATTACAATATTTAGAGTGTTTATTTTGGCAGTTGTAACTTTATTGATTGTAATAAGTTATTATAATTGTTGATGTGGAACGCTCATTCATCATTAGTGACTTGATTGTTGTTATTTATTCCTATTTAATCTACAGAGTTGTTTTTCTTCAGCTAGAACTTATTCTGTTTTCTGGGCTATGACTTGGTCTCATTCGTCTGGTTCATTATACGTTCTATGTGTATTCCGCCTGACAAAACGACCCATATCGTCAAGAAAGTGTTGCCTGACATGCGAGAAAATATTGAGGAGTATCTTTGCGTTCAGAATACTGACAGCATATCTACATTCGTCATTGAAATTTTATCTAAAAAGTGTTTTGATCTATTTTGTTCACTTAAATTTAAATATGTTTCTCAATAAGTTAGATGCAATCGGAATTACTCCGGTTAAGGTTCCTAGTTTAGGCTAAGGAATATTAGGATGGTGGCGCCGTGTAAATAGAATATCAGAACCCAGTTCAAAGTGACCTTGGAAAATGGAAATCGTATTTACAAAAGTAGTTGACCTATGAGAAGAAGCAAAACTCGGAATAACCAGAAAAAGAAGATGCAGGATATCTTTATGACCTTTCTGCTTTAACAAGCTTTAGATAGACCATAGGTAGGCCATATCAACTCTATGAGCTCCGCTATCTCTTTTTTGACTCTAATAGTTTTCTAGGAACTCATATAAAATTTTCTGGTCAAACAACAAGAAGCTGTACTTCTGTTAGTCTGGCTCTGGTATTTCCTTATTTTAGAACACTTCCTATACATGGAATGGCCAGTAATAATTATAATTACTCTTACATGCTGGTATATCGTTAATACCGTATGAAACTACAACAGACTACCTGTTGAATTTTTATATGCCATCAAATAATTTAATTAAATTTCTCGGAATAATGCGTGTTCCCCGGTCAAGTCAGACCGTCGGCTTGATTTAAACATTTTCTCGGAGACCACCACGCACTTATTACCAAGCACCTTCAACCCCCAACCACCCACTGTGGAATTCAGCCCGAAAAAATACCATGACCAACCACCTACGCTACATTTTTCCGTACACGTTCAACAGCCTTAATTACTATGCGAGAATTGCATGTTGTCATTCATTTCCCCCCACCCGTCTGCTCCCACACGACTCCATGCACGTTTACGGCGTCGTACCCCACCACGAACTGCTCGTCAACCGTGCTCCCCCGACCGATCCCCCCTTCGGGCCCCTCGTAGCTCGTCAATCGATCGCATTTAGTAAGGCAAGCGGCACGTCACGCCGAGGCAGGCGACTGTTTCGTCCGTGCCTCGTTCGTCGACGTTTCCCCCTCGCCGGTCCCCTCTGCCCCTCACCGGTCCCCGACAATCATACCGCACCTCGTCGAAGTCTCCCGGCCCCGCCAGGGCCTACTTAATTTTTTCCCCTGCAGACTTTTTGTCTTATTTTCGCACGTCGTCGTGGTCGGGGTGCTAGATGGCGCTAGCGACGCCGGCGTCGGGATATACGTACGTACAGGTCTTGTTAAACTTGATTTATGACCTGAGACGAGTTAATTCGAGCGGGGTGGCGCTTTTTTCGGCGAAGAACGCCCATTCTGCAGTGTCGGTGGATTTTTTTCCTGGCTAATTTATCTGTATTGGAGAATTGCGAGTCGGAGATCGAGGATTCAAGATATTGCAGCGAATAATATTTGCTGCTACTTAGAAACAGCGCAATTATCATCAGAAAGTTACATATTCTAACGATAAGCCATCTGATGACTACCACGGTTTTGACAATATCATAAAGATTAAAAAATAGTCAATACCTAAACCTCGCGTAATTTAATAAGTACGATAGAGCTAAGTCAGGCAAATAAATGGCTACAAAATGATATTACTTGAATGTTCGATAGGAAAACTAGCAATAAAATGATGATAGTGATATAAAAATGAGAATTATGAAAATGTATATATTTGGGATGGGAGAAAAATTTTTCAAATATTTACACTTCAAACATTAATTAATAATGAGGCGTAGGTATCCCTACACCATTAGGGGAGTTTTCCAAAAAAACAAATGATACTCAGGTGTGGCAAGATCTGGGTTTTACTATAGATGCACCAAAACTTCCTAGCCAGTCTCTCAATTTTCGGTAACTCACTGCACCAACCACCTGCTATATAGTATTGCGTGCCTTCACTGAATAAATATTATTAGAGGTATACGACTTTGACGGTACCTAATAGAAAAAATACTTTCATTGAATAAGTATTACTCGATATATATGACTTTGAAAGTACCTATTACGAAGAACCAAGATATTTTCTCTCCAGCCTTATATAAACAACGCATCTTCCTGCATCAAATCCTGAGCCATCCTCCTCCAGCCAATCAAAACCAAACACGCAACCTGGTACCTTTGTTGATCCTTGTCCAGATTAACATTGGCCGATAAAAATCGAAAACCCGCTCAGTCATCATAGAAGGCGACGGCGGCGACCCCGAAAATATACATAATCATTTTAACGCTACCTTTCGCTTTAATATAGTGCGGGACTCCCGTCTCGCCTTCCCGGAATCCCCCGCCGTCCGCTTTCCTCCTTGGAAAATCTCGAACCTATCGAACCCGACCTCCTCGTATGCCCCGTAGCCCCTTGCCGGCCGTCCTTTCGACAATCTCGGGGTCCGGTGAATTTTTCGACTTTTTTGCCGTATTTACGACTAACCCTTTTTTTATAGCCGACAGAAAAAATAAGGGGGGAGGGGGGAATGTGGGCGATGGCTATGGTGATATTGGTGTATACGATTCTTAATAAAAACACAATTGGGTTTTATTTTTTCGGGAAGGGGGGGGTTTCTGAGAACAGAATGATGTGATTGTTGAATAAGACGAAAAGTGATCATTAATTTCTTTAAATATTTATTGACATATGCTAAGACCAGGAGGTAACGTTTTGTATATGTGGATGACTCAGTTACAATAGCCAAAATTCGATATATCCAAAAAGACAGGCTGAAATAATTAATGTGACTAATTAAGTGTTGCAATGGGAAGACGAGAACTTGAAAAGAACTAATATAAGAATTAACCACACATTAACTAGATCGATAACAATGTAGCGCTCAAAACTTCTACAAATCAATGGTAAAACAAGATGAATATAAACTGAGAATACTAAAAGGAAATATTACAAGAATCATATTGTAACCAATAAAAATGGGTGAGAAAGAATATAAAACAAGAATTTATTACAAAAAAACAAAAAGAGATATAAATAGATACAGTAACTAAAAATTATAGTGGCTAAGAAACAAATCTCATGTATAAGAAACAGGATTTGTGACGAATAGAAGAAGACGAAATAAAAAAGAAAGGCAAAAGGATAGTAAGGCATAGTGCGTCAATAAGTAAATAGCGTCAGTAGTAAAAAATGTACTAAGAACGCATAAAAATGGAAATATGAAATTTCGACAGATAAAACAAATTGTTTAAAATAAAGAAGCAAGTATAAATATTTCATAAGAAGTATAAATAAATAAAGAAATATAAATAAAGAAGTATAAATTTCAATAAGAAGAAAAATTGTAGAAAGTAAGGATAGACATAATAAGGAACCAAAATGATACAGTGGAACAGTGTGAGGCACCACTAAAAGCATTGCTTTATTTTTTAAGTACTAACAATAAAAGCTACGAAAAAAATTAAGAAATAAAAAAAAAATTAAATAGTGTTCAAGAATGTCTTAATGAAAGATCTGGAAATATACAAACAATGAAAGATACGACATATAAGATAGAACATAAATCCAAGCTAGTATTACCAGAAGACATTTGCACAGAAGCCGTAAAAAGAGGAATTATATATTATCGATTAACTTCAAAATATTTATAAAATTTCTTCAAAAGCCACCATAACGACCAATACTGTATATCATTAACCAAATAGGAAATTAAAATAACAACGGGAAGAGTTACACGTAACATGTAATCGACTAATAATTTCATTCAATTAATTTGACCTTAATGTATTGTTTATTTGTTCCCTCTCCCATAATATATCGACTAAATCGCCCTAACATATATACACAACGAAATATTATCAGTCTAGCGTGATCAACACCAGAAAGTGGGAAAAGAAAACGGAAAAACCAAAGATCGCCGTGCCAGCAATTCGGAAAATGAATAAAAAAAGTGTGTTATTTACTGGCACCCTCGAAAAAAAAACAATAAAACCGAGAGAGGGCGGCAGCGCGATAGGAGGGGCGTGCGAGCGAGAGAGAGACGGCGAGAAAAGGGCTTTTGTAATTTATCAAAATACTAATTAAATGCGCCCCGTGGGTATCATTATGCTTGGTCAATGCTGTGCCGTTTTCATACTTAATTGAATTGAATACGTGAGCGGTGGAAAAGCGGCTTTGTCCACGCTGACCGGCCAGTGAGAGTCCGCTTTATTTTTGTTAATTTTCAGCCCGTTTCCCCAACAATTCCGACAATGCCTTTTAACAGGCGCATTTTTAGATTATCTAGCCTCATATTGTGTATTTCCACTTCATATGTGCATAGTACTCGGCGATATTTCGCGCCCTCAACAGGAAAAACAGTCGGTTTTGAGGCCAATTTTCATATAGGACCATTAAGAGAAGCACTTCATGCGGAAATAGTAAAACAAATACAATCAAAACATAAAATAATAAAAGGTGTATCGTAATTTAACCTATTATGACAATTTAATATGTTTAAAATTGTTATAATAAAAATACAAGACCCATATTGTGTAGTTCCACTACATATGTGCATAATACTTGACAATATTTTGTGTTACAAACAGGAAAAGCAGCCATTTTGAGCAGAGTGGTTATATAGTACTTTTAAGAGAAAAACATCACGCACAAATTTAAATTAAATACAACCAAAGTACAAAATTATAAAAGATATATCGTAATTTAACCTATTATGATAATTATTATAATTTCGTTTGCTTGAATCTTTATAAAAATACAACTTATATTGTGTAGTTTCACTTTATTGTGCACAGTGTTTGACGATATTTCGTGCCCCCAACAGAAACAGTAAGCCATTTGGAACCCACTGGTCATATAGCACTTTTAAGAATAGCATGCTTTTCTTAAAATTGATAGTATTTTATTCAGAAATAAAATACTATCAAAGCATAATATTATGAAAGTAAGCACATATTATTTTTATAAAACACAAAGCACATATTATTTCAGAGGTCATATATAATCCCTAAGGGTAGCCTTTCATGCCAAATGTCATAATCCCGCGAAACTTTTGTTCTTCAAAATTAAAAGATTTTTAAGAGGAACCTTTTTGTGCTTAAGCCAACCATAGGGACTATTTGAAATAAATACAAATGAATTAATAAAATTATTTACAAAAAATCAAATATCTTACTACATTTTGAACACATTAGAGTTGGTTCCGTTTACATAACAGTTCTTTATTCGATTTAGTTTATGTTACTGTTTACTCTAGTTTTATGTTTTAGCAACGTTTATTCCAACTTCGGTCACAATAATTTGTTTAAAACCAAATTGTTATGTGCTGGGTCCAATGATTCGAATAGAATCCTTTCTTTGTCTAGAGATTCAGATCCAATACACATATAACTTTTATAATAAATAAGCTGAAGGAAACCTCGGGAGATGTATCAAATAGTTATAACAAAACACCACATTTTTGTCTAGAGATCATTTAAAAACAGTCTATTTTGATGGTTCACAGAATTGGAAGTTATTTTCTCACCTCCTGAAAAATAGTTCTCTCTATTTTGTGATGTTCTTTCCTCACAATAATATTCTCAATATAATTCTCTAATTCAAAATTCTACAATATAATTTCATTTAGAAAATTACGATAGAATGCTGACTTCATTCTTTAGTAGAATTATAGGCGTCAAATGCAGGAATTGGTCCAGATTCGTCAGATGTATTGATTTTGACGTGTAAAACAAATATGTTCCGGTTAACCTACAATAATATATTATTGGACAATGGAAAACAAACAATCAATTTTCAGGCGTTAAATAGCACTGGAATAATACAAGAGCCAGGAAGCGACCATACTATATTTGAAACATTCAATTTTGGTTGAAAAACGGTTCAAGGAATAGCCGTTGATGGAAGCTAAAACACACCTACCATATAGTAGAGACCTATCCCCTTCTGACTTTTTGGGGTAAACGAAAATTAACTCGATGACAATGGATAATAAATAAACAATTGTTATAACATCAAAATATTAAAAACTCACTCTACTAAAATACTATATATCTAATAATAAAAACCCGAATATAATTTTTATTATATTGTAAAAATAGGACAAGAGCTTCTCACAATGGGACGAGACATAATACATTTCTAAATACATATCTAAATAAACGAGTTATATAAGCAGATATTTGCCACAGTATAAAAAACTAAATAAAAAACGAATAATGCATGAAACTATTTTGTTCCATATTTTAACAAGGTTTTTGCGATAACCAGGGAAATATTTTCATAAAATAGCTACCGTCCGAATATTAAATTACAAGCCCTCAGCAACTAATTAATAACATACAATGATTTTAGTGCGTTATAAATAAAATATTTCGTTAAAAACGGCGAAAAACCCGGGGTGAATCTATTTTAGAACGTTTGAATCAGACCGTCGAGTTCGGAGAATGAACGTGAACATGAAATATTTCATAATATATGTTATTCTCTTTGTCCCGTAGAACCCCACACGATGTCGACGATATAAAAAAAACCGCAATTTATATTTCCAGCAAACACCCAGGGAAAAAATACCTACACACTGCCGTCTCGTGTATAAACAAGAACGTTTTAATATCTAGTTTTTATACCCCTTTTGCCTCATTTAATCTGGTATATCGTCCTTTTAATGATTCTTTTTAATACGCTCTAAAGTTTAATTTAATTTTCCGTCATATAGAAAATGAATGCCGCCCCACTAATAAGGTTAATCAGACGGAATTATGCTAAATTTCAATTTTTTGTCCGGTTTTATATACACAGCTAACTATGTCGAAAGCGTATAAAAGTCTACGATGTCGCTATGGAGAGAGAGTTAAATGATTAAAATTGAAATTCTGCGTAGTGGCCAGAAAGTTAACTGAAGGACAAACCGCAACACGGTTTAGGTATAAAAACGAACTGATTAAATAAGTGTCCAGGTCACATGTGAGAGAGAATGAATAAATAGAGGTCACCAGAGGCTACGAAACTTTCTTTAATAAAGTTATAATGATAATGTCGCTGGTTCCAACTGTAAAGGATGCTTTCGCTCAACACGCAGCACTTGGGGTTTGAGGCAAGTTATATTTAAAAACTACTAGACGCAGCTATTTTGGCATCGGGCAATGTTTGTTTAGGAGTCATACAGAGAAATTGTTTTAAAACAGGCAAAATCTACTGCAGCTTGATGTATTTGATTTATTACTTCAGCAGTAGATTAGATTACTGAACTCCTGCACTGACTCTAACTGGATCTTATTGAGATTTATAATAATAGATGATAAGTTAATATTAAAACTTCGGCTTTTTTTAATTAATTCTCGTAAACCATATGATTCTGCGGTGCAAACTTGTCAGGGCATGTCCTCCCAGTCATGCCAGTAATCATAGTGATAGTGACCAACTTGGTGATTTTCGACAATTATTGGAAAGATAAATAACTTTAAAACAAAGAACCGTGTATTTAGAATGTGTTAAACGATTTAATAATATAAAACGCTACAAACACAAAAAATGTCTGCACTTAAACAACTTATAACATTTTAAGAATACTAGAAAACTCAACATCTCCATCATCTGCATCATAATTAACGCCATGACTGCTTGAAAAAAGACCTCAACACCTAATAACGTATGTTTGTTCTCACACCTCAAAATATATGAAAACTAGGAGAGATATCTGGTTGTTTCAAAAATGTTTTGATATTTCCAGTACAATAACCTAGTTTATAAACTAAAAAATTACTGGAATTGAATACAAATATACTATTTTAAAACAAAACCCCGTATTTTTCGGATGTGTTAAATGAATTAACAATATGAACTCTACAGACTCCAAACTTAACCAAACCGTAAAGTTTTGTTTCTGTATATCTCTCAGATAAGACAATAACTCTAGACAGAACAACGAACCGTCGAACCTTTCCAACGAAAGGCGAAAGTTCAACGAAAGGACGAGAAGGCGTTGTCAATACGCCATTTCCTATATATAGAAAGGTAATTAATAAGACACTGACATTGTTTTGACCGACGCAATATCGTCGCTCGTAAACCAAACAAAAACAAGCGATTATTCGAGCACAATATTATTTTTTTGGTCTTCCGTCGCCCCCCTATCCCTCTCTCACTCCCTCCGCCACCTGTCTCAACGTCGTCTTCTTCTTCGCTGCCCCTTTATGTTCGGGAGAATACAAAAGGGGCCACGAACAAAAGCACCCGAAACAAATCTAATTAAACTAGACGGTGGCTTCGTTTACAGTTCGACAAAGAAGTAAAAAAGAAAAGCCACACGCGCCAATACCCTCCCCACCACCGCCACCCCCGCGCTCATCCAGTCCGTCATAATCCCGAACGTTACGACTCACATTTCCTTTTAATCGTGCCCGGTTGAACTGGAACACATTCGCGAACTTCGGCCGAACTTTGGATAATTTATTCAAATGAGACTGAATTAATAGCGGCGACCGCCTGAGGCCGAATAAGTGGGGGAGGGAGCCGCGAAGGCAACCGGAGGAAGCTCGGGAGACTAAAAAGAAGACGAACCACGTCTACCTGTCTTCCGTCGGAAGAAATACAGACCGATTAAAATGAATTAAAGGATCGGTATCATCTGCCGGGATAAAGGGCGTCCGGTTTAGACATGGAGGAACTTGAAAAAAAACGGATATAACGTAAATAACGATAATCTACGTTGTACGATTAGATAACGGGGCTTTATCTGTGGTATATTTTACGGAAAGGAACGGCGAGGGATGACTGTTAGATTATCTCCGCGTGATTTGGGGGTTCGATTTTTGTCTTTTCGTTCTATTGAAAGGTTCGGAGTCAGAAATTACTTTTACAAGAAGAAATCCTCCTAATATGAGTCTTACTGCAATAACAATCTTACTAGTTCAGATAAATATTTCAAGTATATTTCAAATAAATGTCAACCAATACATTCACTTTTTCTTTTCAATTTAACTAATATATGGTGTGAATAAATGAATGATTTTTTTTTTCATTTCATAACATGTGCTAATACCCGACCATATTTGATAGTTTACTTTGATTATACTGTAATAATAATCAAGTTATTGTCGTATAGTAAAATCAAACAAAAAAATTTAATGGATTCTTGTCTTGATGAGTGGATATTTGTAGACGTAGTTTAAGCTTCCAATGAATTATGGTAGAATAGTCTCGAATATAAATTAGAAAACTAAACAGCTTGAAAAATAACATATATATCCCCCGTTTTTATTTCAGTGCAAAATACAACGAGTAATATTCATAATTAAAAAAATATGCAAGTATATCATGAGGTAGTGTCTTTGACCAATTTTGTACCTCTAGAGCATTAATATCTCTGGGTATGGTGGAGTAAAAATAGCATCATTCCTTGATGACGCTTATTTACTTGCTACAAATTAATTACAAGCAGTTATCGATACAAACTGCTTGTCCGTGATCTTGGGGGTCAATTTCAAACACAAAAAGCTATTGATAATAAAAATAGGAAACCATAATATTATATTATTCACAAGAAATGCAATGGTAGCTTGAACGATAGTTCGAATTATATATCTACCCATCAAGTTGCTATTACAATGCATGTACTGCCTGCTGGATTAGCGCAGCGGTAAAAGCGACAGGACGATCCACCTACATTTGTGATAGTCGCAGGTATGAATCCTGCTGGAACAAGGACGTAAATTTATGTTTGTGATTGTGTAGTATTAGTGATTGTCATGGGCAAGAGTGAAAATTCCGACAAGAAAAATGATCCCAGTCACGCCAGTAATCCAGCTGATTAAGTCTTCTTTAAGGAATGATTTCTAAGTTGGTCATTCGCCAGTCGATAGTCTTAACGCCTAGGACCGTGGTGCGAATCCCACGTTAATCTGTAGATCCAGTCTAAATAAAGCCTTGGTGGTAGAAATTAGACGTTAAAATAGAACAATTTATACGTACTATTATGGGGATACACAAAAAATTCATTGTCAATATAAAACAGGAATACCAGAGGACAGAGATTCAAGGGATACTTATAAAAGTTAAGAATAAGAACAGCATGAGCAACAACACAAAAACTGGTCCTTTTTAATAAAACATCGCCCAGTATCATAGGGCAAACTTTTAACACAGATTATCATATGGACAATCCAGATGTCGAAAGTGATTGGCATTGTACTCACAATCCGACAATAAAGAAAACTATTGTCCAAGAACTACAAATTTTCTAGTTAGAATAACGCTTTAGTATATAAGTTCATAGCATTTCATAGCATGGTAATTAATAGATATAATATCCTCATTAGACCTTACAAAACACCTGGAGGTTTAGCATCTAGTTATTCCAAAAAGTATAAAATTAATATATAATATTCTGTCACACAATTGTCAATAGAAAACTCCGTCAAAAATTGTTTGAAAGGCAGACAATTGATTCCACGCGAACAATCGAAGACAACCCCAGCCACCGCCACCACTAAGCAGCATCACCGACAACAGCAACAACAACAAACAAGAACGGCATCAGCAACAACACAAAAACCGGTCCTTTTGATAAAAGATCGCCAAGTATCATAACACAGACTTTCAACCGAAATCACCCTTACAAATCCGGGATGGAGCCGCTCTCCGAAGAAGGCTCGTAGCTACTCGGCGATGGTGCGCGAGTGGCCGTCCTCCGTGCTCGACGCCGCCAGTACACGAGCAACCAGGACGGCGTGCACACGTCGCGTCACACATCTTCCACAGCAAAACCTCGCGTACGGCTAACGCACCCACCAGGAGGTCGAAACGTCGAGCTTTGCGTCCAGAGGCGGAGGCGTCGGACGCCGTCATGCGAGCCGGTCTCGGTCTGCCAGTGTCGGAGACGTGTCCGCGACCACCTCGTGATACTGTTGTGGGATGTTAAGCAGGTTTAGATTTGGTGAATATGATGCACAGTGTTTCAGACATATCATTGCGGCAATAAGGTCGTTTGTAATCAGCGTCGGATTGAGATCCAGGTAATTATGATGGAAATAATTGTTCCGAAAACTTCCCACATTGTTTTCACCTGAACAACTTGCATGGGATTCATTAAAAGGTTGTTGTGTTACACCAAACAGACTTACCTTAAATCAAACCTATTTTAGAATACCAATAATATGATTCTACCACACATTATAAAAACAGTACGCTTATTGGGTATGTTTCATCATCAACCACTATTTTTGCCCATCCTCTTCCGAATATCAGGATAAAAAAACCTAATAATAGATTTCTGTATACAGAAACAGTTAGTATAAGTTAGGTAAGACAACTCAAGTAATTAACTTTTTAATTTTACGCTCTTGACCCTTATTTTAAAGATTAAAAAAGGATTTGGATTGGTTTGAACTTATATAAGACAAAAACACTTTTAAAAGACTATTGATATAATTCTACAAAATGTTACAAAGACCGTTATAACCTATCTGGTTATAGAATACTTTTTCCGATTATCTTCCAAGTATTTTGACAGAAAAAAATCTAATAATATATCTCTAATTTTAAATCTTAATCAAGTTAAATAATATTCATTAATAATTAATAATTATTCAAATATAATTTACAATTCTAGCAAGGCCAACCAAGAAACTAACTTATAATTTTACACTGTTGGCTCTTTACACTGTTTGATTACCATACCAGAAAAATGAAACTCTGTTACACAAAAACAATAGCTGGTTCTCCTTCAGTTGTTGTTAACTCCAAGTTTATTGCTACACCATTAAAATCCATATTAATGATTGGATTATTGCATGTGATATCAATATTTTAACTACATTTGTATTAAAAACCAGTTGAAAGTCAAATTTTGATCAATTTGATTTGTAAACTATGAATCGTAGATATGTATTAGTAAGACAGATGTACTGTTTTTGATGCTACTACTTGCACAGCAAAAAAAACCAATTTTATACAGAAAGCTGAGGCCACCTCTACGATAACCAAAAATCAGCAAGCAATAGCTATAAGCTATGAGTTTAGAGGACCAAGTTTGCAACGGTATTCAACTCTATTCGAATATTACCTAATCCTCCATATACAACAGATTTGGCAATGTACGAGTTCTTGACATGACGAGCTCAAGATATATTTGCAAATTAAAAGGCCTTGCCAGAAAAAGAGGTTAATGTATAAAACAGATAGTTTCTATAAGAAAAAATACTATTAACTCTAGCTTCCAATAGTTATAGTTTAGTATTATATTTTGTCATCCCCTTTTAAACAAAAAGGTGGTACGTTGACATGTCGAATAGGTCTAAGCTCCTGTTCCCTAGTCCAAAACAACCTCGAAATTCCCGAACAACTAAAACTTAATGTTCAAATATGGTGTTTTACCAATATTCCGAACCTTCAATAATAAATCTCTTTAGGCGCTGGATATTTCGCTTGGTCAGCTATCGAACTTCGACCCGGAGAAGTGGCAAAAGTTGAGGCAGTTCGTCGGTGTGATTATTTCTGGCGGAAAATTTGATTTTGATTAATCGAATCCAAATGAGGCATAGCAAATTATAAACCGACCTAATGAGGCTACGCGCGAGATCGGCGGTCCGCTATGGACCACGTTTCAATCAATCTAGTAATCCACATATATATATAATCACGAAATTTGTAGATAATTTATCGAATATCACGCCGTGTTAACCATATTTTATTTTACCTGTTAATTCTATAATCATCATTTTATCAAATTAGTACTAAATGTGCATCATATGTTCAGAAATTATGAATTTTGACGAGTCGTTACCAAATATCACGACTCTTCTTTTAAGGATAAAAATAACTATATATGAAAACCTCTATTGTCACAACTCATACTTTATCCCGCGTAATTCACAACAGATGGTATTTCTTACTATTTAATGTAAATAAATAAAAGTCAGTAAATATCTAAATGTTATTGCCATTGTACAAACTTTTAATGTTTTAAATAAATCTAATTATATAAATGGCAAAATATATTACGCTACAGTTATATTATGGATTCTATTCTCTTGGCTGTTTTCAAAAGATAACGAAAGTTTCTCAATGTTCAAGCGAAGATAAAGCAGGAATATTTTGATGTTATTTACACAATATAATTACGCAGCAGATAATATTAAATTTTAATTATTACTGTTTCCTTTCGAAGTTTCTTTATCTGTAATTACAAAACACATTAACTATCTATATTTGCTTGTTTTCCCAATGACCATGTTTATCTAGAAAAAGGTTAATATTAACAAAGATATGGTTTCTGCGAGGTCAAAATAATTAAAACCGAAAACATAATTACTTTATATCCAGATATAATATTTTGATTAAAACACTCGTCAATAATAAAATTGCAAAATGTTTTCGTCTTTATTATCATTATTTTGTCGTTATCGTCGTAATATATCATATTATTTAATTACTAGTTGACAATCGCCCGCGACGTTGAGCAAAACACATAAAGTTGATTGTGAAATCTAGTTACAAAACACAAATGAAATCCTTGATTTCCAAACAAAAATAAGATAAATTTAAAATATCCTATACTTACAATATTACTACATGAATAGTAAATAACTTTTTCATTTAGTTCACAATGAGTTTGGCTATATTATTTAAGATCTTCTCTATGTACTTCATGATAACTGTGTAGGGTAAATCTTCTAGTAGCTTCTTTAGGTTTTTCAGTGTACCTTTGAAAATATATTATTTAGCTTGTTTTAGTTGTATATTCCTAACTTCATTTTATAAGGATACATGTTACAAAAACAACACACCGAACTATTAAAATCGTACATTACAACCAGAATATTTAGAGTCAAACAAAAACAAGCTTAATCTACAATAAAAGAAGTTAAAGCAGTTGTACTACAAGGAAGTGTACTGGGACCAATGCTTTATCTACTCTAAACTTGTGATATACCACAAATGGAGAATATTACGACGGCTATATTTGCTGCTGATACTGCGATTATAGATATTGGAAGCAATAGTGAAGAAGCCTCACGAAAATTATAATAGTCAAGTGACAATATAAATTATTGGACACAAGCTTGGAAAATAAGAATTAATGAAAGTACATGTACAGTTCACCTCTAAATAGACCATACAAGCCCCAATAACATTACATAATATTATCATTCCATATAGCAACAACGCTAAATATCTCCGAATGAATCTTGATGCAAAACTTCACTGGACGGAACATATAAAGAAGAAAATAAAAGAACTGGAATTGAAATATAGGAAAACGAACTGGCTAATCGGAAGAAGATCACAATTATGAGTATATTATAAATTCCTATTATTTAAGCAAATACTGAAACATATATGGCGCACCCAAATACTTTAGAACTGATTACCTACATCGAGACCTTCAGATACCCACAATCAGTGACGTAGTCAAGAGTATTGCAAGTTGACATGAGGAAAGACTTCATTCTCATGAGAATATTAAAGTATTGTAGCTTTTGAATACCACCAGAACAGGAAACAGACTCAAAAGAATCAAATCATCTGATTTTGTGCAGTATTGTGTAGTGAGGTGTATATGATAAAAAATACAGCAGTGACATGTATAAACATTATTTCACCAGAGACGGAGATAGGATGTAACATGGATGATTAGGATGTTAACATTTTCAGTATAATATTTAATGTATTTATATTTACATAGAAGTTATGAAACTAAACTAAAATTATTTAAAGTAAATGGTGCAGAATATTTGTAATATTCATGCTTATATAGTATTAGGGTAGCAATCTATTTTTACCTTATCTTGGATCTATATATTCTTACGTAAAATCTACAGGAATTTTTGTGATTCTGTTTGTAGAACACAAGAAATCTAAAATTCATATTTTATGACATTAAAATATTCGAGCAAATATTAAAAACTTAGAATATGCTCAAGAAACTATATAATTTTGCTAACAATAATGTTATATATAATGACTGCAAACCCAATAGGTATTGTATTACTTATGATAAAATGTCTATTAATAATTACACTAAAATTATCAAATTTAAGATACATGAAAACTTATGAACTAACACTAACTATTTTTTATAGAATTTAATTAATCTGATTTCCATTTAGAATTAAAAATAAACAAAGTATTAATAAGTTTAAATTACTACATCACTCCAAGTATCAACAAAAGTATCACGAGTAGGATTATTTTCAGAACTGCGACTTCAGACTCACGCATCAAATATAAGTATACATGATTTTCATTTACTTTTATGTTATAATTATAAATATGGCATATTGAATGAAGTAATACATATTTTATATATTAACTAATACAATAACGAACAGAATTAGGTAGTTTATATATATATATATATATATATATATATATATATATATATATATATATATATATATATTTTATTTGTCCAATATATTCCTACCTAGGAAAATTATGTAATTAGTTTGATATTATGTATCTATTTTCATTACTTCATTTATATCTAATATATTTTTATAATTTTATATACTTACATATTTTTCACTTAAAGTATATATTAAAATCTTTGGATAAATAGTGTTAATAACTACGAATATACTTAAGAAATTACATAATTTTGCCTGCAATTATGCCATATATAATGAGTGGAAACCAAATAACTATTGTATTACTTATGTTAACATGCTTATTAATAATTAAACCAAAATTATCAAATTTAATTATAATTTTAATTAAAACAATATCCGCCGGCTCTCCTTTCATCTCCATCCAGCATCGGGCAAATAATTAGAGCGCCAACAAAACGACAAAAAAACGCCTTCGCCATTTCCACTCTTTTTTTCCCAGCAAAAATTACATTCCGTGGAAACTAGCCCGACCTTTCTCCTCGAGCCACTATGCGATTTTTTTTAAATCACGTCTGCTAAATTAAAATTCCTATCTTTCCGAGCGGGCTCATCTCCTGCCCTTTCTTCTTCTTCTTCTTCTCCGCTCCTTTCCCCGTATTCATATCTGCCGCACGGCTTTGAACCAAGACGGTCGCCTCTTAATGGCGAACGACCGTACCTTTTGGGTCGGAATTTGTTTTTTAAAAGGGAATCTTTAAATAATTTCACAGCATGCGACACTGCCCATTAATGACGAGCCTTATAGTCTAATGAAATTATTCAGTTTTTCTTCTCTTTCGGTCTCCGTCACTCCGGCATTTCTCTTTGGTTCTGGAGGCTTGTAAAAAATATATTATTGCACGTGGGCGTTTGATGTTATAAAAAACATATTTTCGAGGTAATATATTGTGAAAATATATTCCTAAATGTTGGTAAAAATGTATTTCTTACAATTGGCTGTTGCCCATCTAAGTAGGAATTGGAAATTTGGAAAAACTAATGGGATTATTGATGAGTTAATCGAGTGAATGAGAATTTAGTTGAGGATACAGCTACTCGAGGGAGCCCGAAGAATGAACAGACCGTCGAGTATCTGTGTTGGGGTTTTGTAGGTCCAGCTTCATCGTTCTGTCCTTGATAGAGTGCGGAAACTTGGGTGTTTTCTCTTCTATTGTTGGGAATTCCATAATTTTCTAAAAACATTTTATCCTCTGGGGAATACCATATTATTTGCAAATACCAATTCAGATTTAGTTTTTGCTAATGGTTTTGATATAAGATGCCTGATGAATATTTTGCCTCCCTTTTTGCAGAAAACGACGGAGCTAGAGGCGGAAACTTGGCACAGTTAAAGCTTATATCGAGGAAGAATGTTTAGCCCTAATGTTATTGTCTAATATGCGTTACAAATAACTACACTCCAGTAAAACACAAAATGCCCAAATCAAGCAACCAGGAACAGCCGTCAGATCAGTGACAAAAAGTATATAAATAAACCCAGAAGTTACCCGTACAGGCTAGGCGTTAGCTAGCCGACTATAACGTACTGGGATCGAATCTGACTAGGGATAGAGTTTCTTTATAAGATTATAAAATAAAATAAAGGGTAGTGTTCGTTAAAATTAAGTAGAAATCAATAGATAAATGAAAGCCTTAGAAGACAAACTAAAGATGAGTTATCTGCCAGGGCGAGATCGAAGAGTGATAAAAATAAGCAAAGCAAAATTAATAAATTAAAAATTGGGGTAAAGAAATTATTATTTTAATCAGCCTGGTGTATTTATTGTCTTCACTACATAGTATAAAACAAAGTCGCCTTTTCTGTCCCTATATCCCTATGTGCGCTTAAATCTTTAAAACTACGCAACGGATTTTGATGCGGTTTTTTTCAATAGATAGAGTGATTCAAGAGGAAGGTTTATATATATAATACATGCATAATATACTAAGGCAACATTGCTAATTTTAGAGGTTTCTAACGTGATGTCGTAAATTGACCTATTTTTCTTGGCTTATTTAGAAATTAGCAAAAACGCTGCCTAACCCTACGAGTTAGATCAAATTAATGTACTACAGTATTGTACACCATAAAAAGGTCTACAAAAAAGTCCGCGATGGTATATGTTTATCTTTTAGGGATAACCCACATTAACCATTTTTATTGTTTACTTTTTACGTGAGAAAATGGCTTATTTACGAAGCTATTTTAAGCAATACGGCATTAATCCTTATCGAATTAAGTACTTTAAATACAGTGTGCAATTAATATAGATCAATATGGTTCCTTACAGCATGTAAATTAAACAAATATTTTCGGAGATATTACAAATTTAAAATTTGCGTTTAAAAATGTGTAATGTAATAAAAATTGTATGAATTTAGATATTCCAAAGATAGTAGGAAATCTTCATAGTAAGTATAGGGGAAGAGGAATTGTTTTACTCCAAATTTAATGCGTGCAGGCCAAGGGCAGTAATGAATGAACCAAAAATACTGGATCGATTTTAATCATGTTTTCATTGAGTGACATAGGCATATATATTTTATGCCCGTGCAAAGTCGGAGCGGGCCGCTATGTTTTTATATACAACGTTCATATTTTTTCTGTAGTGTATTTAATTTAGTATCAGCATTGCACCCGTGCGAAGCCGGGGCGGGTCGCTAGTTGCAATATATATTGTAGGTTAGAAATATGGATAAAAGATGAGGACTATGAGAATACATAAATGAAAAGGTTTAATGAAAATATGCAGGATTTAAAATGAAACTAACTACGTAATTTGTATAGATTGTCTGTAAATATTTGCAAATATTGCAAAATGTATTTTCAAAAGCATTGATAAAATACTAAGTTGTTTAATGATTTATTTTCTTCCTTGAACCTTATATAAATTATTTTACTTTATAGGCCTAAGTTTTCGAGAATAAGTAGATAATTTAATGATTGTAAATACATTTCTTTAATATGAATTTTTAAATTATAAAAAATAAGTTACCTAATTGTGCTCGTTATTATTTTAATATACATGATGAAGTCAAATATAAATTTCAAATTGTTTTTATTTACATATTCTCTGTTTAAACATATATTAGTTAATTTATTATTCCATACTTATGTTTATAACACAAAAATAAAGAAAATGTATACTTATACTTGATACTCTGAACTTGTTACAGTTCTGAAATTAATCTTACTTATGACACTTTGTTGTAATGATCAATGGCGTAGTTATTTGCACTTATTAATACTTTGTTAATTATTGAAAGTGAATGGAACTTATATCTAATTAAATGCAATTTAAAAAATATTAATGAGTGTTAGTTCTGGTACTAAATAATATAGGAACATTTATTATTTTTATTCGAGTACCGCCAATTAAAAATGATCGAAATGAATGGGTTCGACGCGACAATGAAAAAGCTGAATTGTTCGCACGATACTTAGCTAACATTTTTCGACCTAATGATATAGAATCTACCATGGATACATCTCCTATTTATCAACCCGATGTAGATCTAAATTTAATTTCTCCACTGGAAGTTGCCACTGAAATTGATAACCTCAATCCTAAAAAGGCACCTGGTATAGATGACATTTCACCTGGATTATTGAAAGAACTGCCACGAAAAGCAATCATCATGTGGACATATATATTTAATGCCTGTTTAAGGCTGAAGCATATCCCGGAATGCTTTAAAGTTGCACAAATAATTATGCTCAAAAAACCTGACAAACCTGCAAAACAAGTCGAATCTTACATGCCTATTTCGTTACTACCTGCAATATCAAAGCTATTTGAGAAGCTGATATATAAACGTGTTAAACATTTGGTAACAATACCAGATTTCCAGTTTGGTTTTCGAAATCACCATTCAACTATCGATCAAGTGTACAGAGTAACTGCGGCTATTGAAAGAGCGTTTGAAGAAAAGAAATACTACCCTGCAATATTCCTGGATGTCTCACAAGCTTTTGATCGCGTTTGGCATTTGGCATTAATCTGTAAGATGAGCAAATTGTTACCGCGTAACTATTGTCAATTGCTGGAGTCATATTTATTCGGAAGAAAATTTAGAGTATCGCACGAAATGGCGTTCTCGACATTTAAAAATATCTCGGCTGGAGTTCCACAAGGTAGCGTCTTAGGACCTCTCCTGTATCTGCTCTACACTGCTGACATTTCAACAACAAAAGAAACGCTTCTTGGAGCCTTTGCTGATGACACAGTTATTATGGCAAAAGATATATCTCTGCCTAGGGCAATAGAAAAAGTGCAAGTGGCAGTCAACAAAATCTACAAATGGACAAAAGATTGGAAAATTCAACTTAATAGCTCCAAATCTATCCACGTTAATTTTGCATTAAGGAGAAATAATAAAAACTTAATTATATCACTCAATGGATGCCCGATTCCTCAAGCAGAATCAGCAAAATACCTTGGAATCGATCTTGACGGTAGATTAAATTGGAAGCATCACGTTAGACAAAAAGCAAAACACATTAGAACCAAAATAAAACAACTATACTGGTTAGTCGGAAGATACTCTCAACTTGATCTAGAATCAAAGAGGTTGATCCATAATACCATTATAAAGCCAATTTGGACCTATGGGGTGCAAATATGGGGTTGCACTAAAAATGCAAATCAGTTAGTCATACAGCGCTGTCAAAACAAGATTCTTCGATTGATTACCAATGCCTATCGCTATGTAACCAATGAAGAACTGCACGATGACCTGGAAATCAAATGGATTTGCGAAGTTGTGCAGGATTTCGCCTTGAAACACGAAAGAAGATTACTAAATCATTCTAACGTGGAAGCAATATAACTGCTGGACAGCGCACAGGATGTCAGGAGATTGAAACGAACAAAACCATACGAACTTGTGTGAACATTTAGTGTGTATTATTAGTGTAAACTATAGCTATAAGTTAATAATTAATAAATAATTATAATTTTATAATTGAGGAATGCATACTGATGTATTTTCTCGTACTCGTCTTGCTTGTTAATTAATCCAAGCACATAGGAAAAGTAGTAATAAATTAATTGTAATAATAATAATTAAGATTGTACTAAGCGTATATAGTAATAAAGATGTTATAAAAAAAATTTATTATTTTAATTAATTTTACTTATAAAATATATTTTTATTACTTTTTCAATATATTCCTTTTTTTATAAAAGAGATATTTGCGTTACGTCTAGAAAACGAAATTTGCAGACACAAAACCCTCGTTAATCCACCACAATGGGACTCGCCACAGAGCCTAATTCACGTTCTATTTTCTAGACGACCTTAAGATTATTTCTAAACAGGCCCGCTCTTAGCAAATAACCAGTAAAACTTGTGTTTGTTCGTGGCCGTCTGGGCCGCATTTATTATCTATATTGTTATACGTTCGTATGGAATCATCAATTAAAGCCGTTTCACCTTCTGTCTGGTTTTCTACTGGTGGTTGGACGGTGGAGGATGGTCTGAACTTGTTTTTGTGCGTCTTGCTACATACTATTCTATTTTTTGTTGTGGTTAATATTACTGTATTAGCATTTGGCATTGCCTTAATATACTTACATGGTAAAATACATTGTTATGACTTCAGAATTACAGATATACAGAAGCAGACGAACTATAATATATTATTTTATTTGTCTTGAAGTTGAGATATATTTGAAGCTATTAGCATAAATAAGATATCAACATCTTAAACGGCTTAACGAAAATTTTACATCAAAATTAGTTTATATGGATGAAGAATATTTAGGCCTAAACTTTTGGTGCAATATAACTTGCAAATAAGTAAATTCGAACTAACAAAACGAAGTATGTCCACATGTAACCAACAGGAATGTTTTAGTTTCTTATCTGTTGATGAGTTTTTAGTTCTAATGTGAGAGATAAGGCAAAATAGAAAGCAGTAGATTAACGACAGCCATTGAAAACCAATTGAAGAAAAGCCATTGGTAATAGTGAGATTCCTGACTATTATATAAAGTGATAGTTAGTACAATATTAATATATTTACTGATAGGAAAAGATGTGATGGCTCCTCTTTTAAAGATTGAATTGTTGAATAAATAAGTAAAGAACGATGCAATTTTATTTAGAAATATAAATAAATAAATTATTCATTTATCAAATAAGCCTGGTTTTTTTAATCTCTTATTTTACAATATATGTTTTAGATGAAAAACATGTGTCAACTATAAAATTATATTAATACATTAATAAAATAGTTTAAATATGTTGACAAAGTGGAAAAACGACAAAATTTGCTGATAAATATTTAGACCTTTAACGATTAAAACAATAAAAATATACAACTTTATAGGCCTAAGTTTTGAGAAGTTAATAGTTTATTTAGTGGTTATAAATACATTACTTTAATTAATATACAAATATGTATTACTCACTTAACATAATGTTTCACATTTATGGTTATAACATAAAAGTAGCTAAAAATCATATATTTCAGCTCTGAAGTTGTAACAGATCTGAAAATAATTTTACTCATGATGCTTTTGTTATACTGTTCAGTAATGTAGTAATTTAATCTTATTAAGAATTTGTTAGTATTAGCCAGTCAGTAAGGTTTGAGTATTAGTTGTGTCAGGATGATTTTACATGCGATTTTCGACAGTACGGTACAACAGCAGACAGAGCTCGTTTTGGAAGATAACGGACGTCTCGTAACGCTGGAAATGTGACTCTGGTGCGCGATAGTGTTGCAGAGTCTCTAGAAACATCAATTCGGGTCATGGTTCTCAGTTACACATTTCTGCACGCAGTTTAAAGTAACTTTTGAAAACTGATTTGAAAATATACCCGTACAAAATTCAATTAGTCCAAAAATTGCTACGGGAAGATCCTGATCAACGAGTTGAGTATAGTAATGCAATCCTAAGGCTGTCTGGTGAAATTGTGGATTATTCGTCTAAATTGACAATGAGCGATGAAGCCCATTTTCTTCTCAGTGGCCACGTCAATAAACAGAACAATCGGCTTTTGGGGAACACAAAATCTTCAGGTATTACAGTTACTGTTACTGCTAAACGGTACAAAAACATGATTCGAAATATTAATGTGCCTGAAATGGAAAGGTGAGGACTAGAGAATATGTGACTTCAGCAAGATGGGGCCAGAGCTCGTTCACACACAGCTCGTTCAACAACTCAATTATTGAGTGACATTTTCTCACGAAGACTAATTATGCGAATAATAATACTTATGTATGAATGAATAAATCCAAAAATAATAAAAAATATGAATAATAAAAAATGAAATTAATGTGAATAAGCCCTGAACAATTCAACATATTAAAGTAAATATTCGTCACGAAATTGAAGAAATCCAGCCTGAGTTATTATATATTAAATCGCGGTCGCCAGTTAGCCGATATAATTTTTCAATCATAACGAAAAAAATGTAAAGACCACATAAACTTTTTATGAAAACCAAACTGACTTATCTTTTCCTTAAGCAAAGTTATAGCAATCAAAGTTATAGCGGGATTATAGACTTTTACTTTTTAGTAGGTATCGATATATATCTAAACAATTGTTTTAAAACTAAAGATTGAAAAATGTGTGGCCTACAAGTTCGACAGTTAAATTCATTTCTAAACTAAAACTGCTTTTACCTCTGTGTTGGTTTTGCTATTTCTTATAGTCGGTGGCCGATATCTGTCTAATTCCAATGTTCTCTTATCGGACTCCAGTTTTTTCTCTCCTTGGATGTTTTCTCAGCATCAATGCCGAACTTTAATTTTGTTACACATCCAACAGAACTATTTCGCTCGATTGTTTCTAGGCCGAGAGCCCGAACAAAAAGCACGATACCGACCCAGATTAATCGCACATTGCATCTTCCGCTACTCGCCCCTCTCGTCCCCCGACGCCCCCCGGCTCTAGTTCTCCGTCGGGCATCTTTTATTTAAGTCCAATCGATTCCTTTCTTATCTCGACCTTGTTTCGAGTCTTGCACGGTCCGAATGGACGTTTATCTTTCTTCGGTTTTCGAAAAAACCGCAGTGGAAGTCCGACAACGGGATCGCCCACGTCCGGCACCCCTACACCCCTCCCCCCGCGACTCTATCTAGTTTTTTTGTGTCGGTTCCTTGTCGATGTCAAGTTTGTATCGGCTGGTGTAATTTATCCGGGGAAATTTTGACCGGTTTTATATCCCGCTAAAATCGCAAACTCCCTCTATTTTGATATTGTTGATGCCGCCGGTGATGATATAGAGTTTTTGGAGGAGTTTGGGGTAGTTTAACGCTGTTAATTGATATATTTGTTGAACATGTAACATCGATTTGATGGAAATCCATTATATTTGTATACATATCAAATATGCCGAGTGTAGTTCTTGTTTTTCTCTTAGTAAGGCATTTAATTTTTAATCCTTGGTAATTCCTCTCGAAAGTCATTTTTAATAAGATCGAATATGTGTCGAAGAAACCTGTAGAGGACATATGAAAATAAATTAGCGGAATACAGTAGATCAACTGTATGATAAAGGGGAAAAAGAAGACTACAATTATTTGTAATATAAAATAATAAAGAAAAAGCCATGTCTATTAGAGAAGGTGGCGAACAACAAATTGAAAAAGGGTATATCATATTGAGTTACAGTATGAAAAAAGTTGATAAAGTGAACTCATAACTGAACAAACAGCACACAAAAAGGAAAAAATAGGACCAGAAATGGAAATGAAGCTTGGAAAGAACTATCCTGATATTTGCAGGGAAGGAACAGAAGAAGAAAGGACCAGATTCTTAATGTATATATTATTTTCTTTAATTATTTTCAGCAATCTATCAAATTAATACTAATAAGCTATTTGTTAGTATCCTAATTTTCTTCAAATTAAAATTACAAAATAATTATTTTACGATAGACACTTTGGCCTTAACATATATAGTCTATTCAAAGTTATTTTGTACAGACGTCTCTATATATACATGGTATATATATGGAAAAAAGGTCGATATTTTCGACATTTAAAGAAGTTTTAAAGATATTTACATAATAAAATATCAGCCAAAAATCCTTTAAAACCGATTTTTAGTTATATCTTGAAAACAGTTAGCCAAATACAACCCAAAATTGATAGGATACGAAAGTTATAGCTCATTTCAAGATCTGAAATTTTTTGACCTTTTTTCCATATATATACTCAGGAAAAATCACGATTTTTGCCCATTTTTAAACATTTTTCTGTAACTTCAATTTAAGTCCAGATAGAATGATAAAAATACCAGGATATATGTAAAATTGGATGCCAAATAACGTGGTATGGTTATATTTTCGACATTTAAAGAAGTTTTAAAGATATTGACATAATAAAATATCAGCCAAAAATCCTTTAAAACTGATTTTTAGTTATATCTTGAAAACAGTTAGCCTAATAGCAAAAATAATGGGTTTACCGTTTTTTTCCCCAAAAAGTTGATAGGATACGAAAGTTATAGCTCATTTCAGGATCTGAAATTTTCCGACCTTTTTTCCGTATATATACTCAGGAAAAATCACGATTTTTGGCCATTTTTAAACATTTTTCTGTAACTTCAATTTAAGTCCAGATAGAATGATAAAAATACCAGGATATATATAAAATTGGATGCCAAATAACGTGGTATGGTTATATTTTCGACATTTAAAGAAGTTTTAAAGATATTGACATAATAAAATATCAGCCAAAAATCCTTTAAAACAGATTTTTAGTTATATCTTGAAAACAGTTAGCCTAATAGCAAAAATAATGGGTTTACCGTTTTTTTCCCCAAAAAGTTGATAGGATACGAAAGTTATAGCTCATTTCAGGATCTGAAATTTTCCGACCTTTTTTCCGTATATATACTCAGGAAAAATCACGATTTTTGCCCATTTTTAGACATTTTTCTGTAACTTCAATTTAAGTCCAGATAGAATGATAATAATACCAGGATATATGTAAAATTGGATGCCAAATAACGTGGTATGGTTATATTTTCGACATTTAAAGAAGTTTTAAAGATATTGACATAATAAAATATCAGCCAAAAGTCCTTTAAAACTGATTTTTAGCTATATCTTGAAAACAGTTAGCCTAATAGCAAAAATAATGGGTTTACCGTTTTTTTCCCCAAAAAGTTGATAGGATACGAAAGTTTCCGACCTTTTTTCCGTATATATACTCAGGAAAAATCACGATTTTTGCCCATTTTTAAATATTTTTTTTGTAACTTCAATTTAAGTCCAGATAGAATGATAAAAATACCAGGATATATGTAAAATTGGATGCCAAATAACGTGGTATGGTTATATTTTCGACATTTAAAGAAGTTTTAAAGATATTGACATAATAAAATATCAGCCAAAAGTCCTTTAAAACTGATTTTTAGTTATATCTTGAAAACAGTTAGCCTAATAGCAAAAATAATGGGTTTACCGTTTTTTTCGCCCCAAAGTTGATAGGATACGAAAGTTTGACCTTTTTTCCATATATATACTCAGGAAAAATCACCATTTTTGCCCATTTTTAAACATTTTTCTGTAACTTCAATTTGAGTCGAGATAGAATGATAAAAATACCAGGATATATGTAAAATTGGATGCCAAATAACGTGGTATGGTTATATTTTCGACATTTAAAGAAGTTTTAAAGATATTGACATAATAAAATATCAGCCAAAAGTCCTTTAAAACTGATTTTTAGTTATATCTTGAAAACAGTTAGCCTAATAGCAAAAATAATGGGTTTACCGTTTTTTTCGCCCCAAAGTTGATAGGATACGAAAGTTATAGCTCATTTCAAGATCTGAAATTTTCTGACCTTTTTTCCATATATATATTCAGGAAAAATCACGATTTTTGCCCATTTTTAAACATTTTTCTGTAACTTCAATTTAAGTCGAGATAGAATGATGAAAATACCAGGATATATGTAAAATTGGATGCCAAATAACGTGGTATGGTTATATTTTCGACATTTAAAGAAGTTTTAAAGATATTGACATAATAAAATATCAGCCAAAAGTCCTTTAAAACTGATTTTTAGTTATATCTTGAAAACAGTTAGCCTAATAGCAAAAATAATGGGTTTACCGTTTTTTTCGCCCCAAAGTTGATAGGATACGAAAGTTATAGCTCATTTCAAGATCTGAAATTTTCTGACCTTTTTTCCATATATATACTCAGGAAAAATCACGATTTTTGCCCATTTTTAAACATTTTTCTGTAACTTCAATTTAAGTCCAGATAGAATGATAAAAATACCAGGATATATGTAAAATTGGATGCCAAATAACGTGGTATGGTTATATTTTCGACATTTAAAGAAGTTTTAAAGATATTGACATAATAAAATACCAGCCAAAAATCCTTTAAAACTGATTTATAGTTATATCTTGAAAACAGTTAGACAAATAGCAAAAATAATTGGTTTACCGTTTTTTTCGCCCCAAAGTTGATAGGATACGAAAGTTATAGCTCATTTCACGATCTGAAGTTTTCCGACCTTTTTTCCATATATATACTCAGGAAAAATCACGATTTTTGCCCATTTTTAGACATTTTTCTGTAACTTCAATTTAAGTCCAGATAGAATGATAATAATACCAGGATATATGTAAAATTGGATGCCAAATAACGTGGTATGGTTATATTTTCGACATTTAAAGGAGTTTTAAAGATATTGACATAAAAAATATCAGCCAAAAATCCTTTAAAACTGATTTTTAGTTATATCTTGAAAACAGTTAGCCTAATAGCAAAAATATTGGATTTACCGTTTTTTTTTTCGCCCCAAAGTTGATAGGATACGAAAGTTATAGCTCATTTCAAGATCTGAAGTTTTTTGGCCTTTTTTCCATATATATACTCAGGAACTATCACGATTTTTGCCCATTTTTAAACATTATTCTGTAACTTCAATTTGAGTCGAGATAGAATGATAAAAATACCAGGATATATGTAAAATTGGATGCCAAATAACGTGGTATGGTTATATTTTCGACAGTTAAAGAAGTTTTAAAGATATTGACATAATAAAATATCAGCCAAAAATCCTTTAAAACAGATTTTTAGTTATATCTTGAAAACAGTTAGCCTAATAGCAAAAATAATGGGTTTACCGTTTTTTTCCCCAAAAAGTTGATAGGATACGAAAGTTATAGCTCATTTCAGGATCTGAAATTTTCCGACCTTTTTTCCGTATATATACTCAGGAAAAATCACGATTTTTGCCCATTTTTAAATATTTTTCTGTAACTTCAATTTAAGTCCAGATAGAATGATAAAAATACCAGGATATATGTAAAATTGGATGCCAAATAACGTGGTATGGTTATATTTTCGACATTTAAAGAAGTTTTAAAGATATTGACATAATAAAATATCAGCCAAAAATCCTTTAAAACAGATTTTTAGTTATATCTTGAAAACAGTTAGCCTAATAGCAAAAATAATGGGTTTACCGTTTTTTTCCCCAAAAAGTTGATAGGATACGAAAGTTATAGCTCATCTCAAGATCTGAAATTTTCCGACCTTTTTTCCGTATATATACTCAGGAAAAATCACGATTTTTGCCCATTTTTAAATATTTTTCTGTAACTTCAATTTAAGTCCAGATAGAATGATAAAAATACCAGGATATATGTAAAATTGGATGCCAAATAACGTGGTATGGTTATATTTTCGACATTTAAAGAAGTTTTAAAGATATTGACATAATAAAATATCATCCAAAAATCCTTTAAAACTGATTTTTAGTTATATCTTGAAAACAGTTAGCCTAATAGCAAAAATATTGGATTTACCGTTTTTTTTTCGCCCCAAAGTTGATAGGATACGAAAGTTATAGCTCATTTCAAGATCTGAAGTTTTTTGGCCTTTTTTCCATATATATACTCAGGAACTATCACGATTTTTGCCCATTTTTAAACATTATTCTGTAACTTCAATTTGAGTCGAGATAGAATGATAAAAATACCAGGATATATGTAAAATTGGATGCCAAATAACGTGGTATGGTTATATTTTCGACAGTTAAAGAAGTTTTAAAGATATTGACATAATAAAATATCAGCCAAAAATCCTTTAAAACAGATTTTTAGTTATATCTTGAAAACAGTTAGCCTAATAGCAAAAATAATGGGTTTACCGTTTTTTTCCCCAAAAAGTTGATAGGATACGAAAGTTATAGCTCATTTCAGGATCTGAAATTTTCCGACCTTTTTTCCGTATATATACTCAGGAAAAATCACGATTTTTGCCCATTTTTAAATATTTTTCTGTAACTTCAATTTAAGTCGAGATAGAATGATGAAAATACCAGGATATATGTAAAATTGGATGCCAAATAACGTGGTATGGTTATATTTTCGACATTTAAAGAAGTTTTAAAGATATTGACATAATAAAATATCAGCCAAAAGTCCTTTAAAACTGATTTTTAGTTATATCTTGAAAACAGTTAGCCTAATAGCAAAAATATTGGGTTAACCGTTTTTTTTTCGCCCCAAAGTTGATAGGATACGAAAGTTATACCTTTTTTCCATATATATACTCAGGAAAAATCACGATTTTTGCCCATTTTTAAACATTTTTCTGTAACTTCAATTTAAGTCCAGATAGAATGATAAAAATACCAGGATATATGTAAAATTGGATGCCAAATAACGTGGTATGGTTATATTTTCGACATTTAAAGAAGTTTTAAAGATATTGACATAATAAAATATCAGCCAAAAGTCCTTTAAAACTGATTTTTAGTTATATCTTGAAAACAGTTAGCCTAATAGCAAAAATAATGGGTTTACCGTTTTTTTCGCCCCAAAGTTGATAGGATACGAAAGTTATAGCTCATTTCAAGATCTGAAATTTTCCGACCTTTTTTCCATATATATACTCAGGAAAAATCACGATTTTTGCCCATTTTTAAACATTATTCTGTAACTTCAATTTAAGTCCAGATAGAATGATAAAAATACCAGGATATATGTAAAATTGGATGCCAAATAACGTGGTATGGTTATATTTTCGACATTTAAAGAAGTTTTAAAGATATTGACATAATAAAATATCAGCCAAAAGTCCTTTAAAACAGATTTTTAGTTATATCTTGAAAACAGTTAGCCTAATAGCAAAAATAATGGGTTTACCGTTTTTTTCCCCAAAAAGTTGATAGGATACGAAAGTTATAGCTCATCTCAAGATCTGAAATTTTCCGACCTTTTTTCCATATATATACTCAGGAAAAATCACGATTTTTGCCCATTTTTAAACATTATTCTGTAACTTCAATTTAAGTCCAGATAGAATGATAAAAATACCAGGATATATGTAAAATTGGATGCCAAATAACGTGGTATGGTTATATTTTCGACATTTAAAGAAGTTTTAAAGATATTGACATAATAAAATATCAGCCAAAAGTCCTTTAAAACTGATTTTTAGTTATATCTTGAAAACAGTTAGCCTAATAGCAAAAATAATGGGTTTATGGTTTTTTTTTGATCCAAAGTTGATAGGATACGAAAGTTATAGCTCATTTCAAGATCTGAAATTTTCTGACCTTTTTTCCATATATATAATCAGGAAAAATCACGATTTTTGCCCATTTTTAAACATTATTCTGTAACTTCAATTTAAGTCCAGATAGAATGATAAAAATACCAGGATATATGTAAAATTGGATGCCAAATAAAGTGGTATGGTTATATTTTCGACATTTAAAGAAGTTTTAAAGATATTGACATAATAAAATATCAGCCAAAAACCCTTTAAAACTGATTTTTAGTTATATCTTGAAAACAGTTAGCCTAATAGCAAAAATAATGGGTTTACCGTTTTTTTCGATCCAAAGTTGATAGGATACGAAAGTTATAGCTCATTTCAAGATCTAAAATTTTCCGACCTTTTTTCCATATATATACTCAGGAAAAATCACGATTTTTGCCCATTTTTAAACATTATTCTGTAACTTCAATTTAAGTCCAGATAGAATGATAAAAATACCAGGATATATGTAAAATTGGATGCCAAATAACGTGGTATGGTTATATTTTCGACATTTAAAGAAGTTTTAAAGATATTGACATAATAAAATATCAGCCAAAAACCCTTTAAAACTGATTTTTAGTTATATCTTGAAAACAGTTAGCCTAATAGCAAAAATAATGGGTTTACCGTTTTTTTCGATCCAAAGTTGATAGGATACGAAAGTTATAGCTCATTTCAAGATCTAAAATTTTCCGACCTTTTTTCCATATATATACTCAGGAAAAATCACGATTTTTGCCCATTTTTAAACATTATTCTGTAACTTCAATTTAAGTCCAGATAGAATGATAAAAATACCAGGATATATGTAAAATTGGATGCCAAATAACGTGGTATGGTTATATTTTCGACATTTAAAGAAGTTTTAAAGATATTGACATAATAAAATATCAGCCAAAAACCCTTTAAAACTGATTTTTAGTTATATCTTGAAAACAGTTAGCCTAATAGCAAAAATAATGGGTTTACCGTTTTTTTCGATCCAAAGTTGATAGGATACGAAAGTTATAGCTCATTTCAAGATCTAAAATTTTCCGACCTTTTTTCCATATATATACTCAGGAAAAATCACGATTTTTGCCCATTTTTAAACATTATTCTGTAACTTCAATTTAAGTCCAGATAGAATGATAAAAATACCAGGATATATGTAAAATTGGATGCCAAATAACGTGGTATGGTTATATTTTCGACATTTAAAGAAGTTTTAAAGATATTGACATAATAAAATATCAGCCAAAAACCCTTTAAAACTGATTTTTAGTTATATCTTGAAAACAGTTAGCCTAATAGCAAAAATAATGGGTTTACCGTTTTTTTCGATCCAAAGTTGATAGGATACGAAAGTTATAGCTCATTTCAAGATCTAAAATTTTCCGACCTTTTTTCCATATATATACTCAGGAAAAATCACGATTTTTGCCCATTTTTAAACATTATTCTGTAACTTCAATTTAAGTCCAGATAGAATGATAAAAATACCAGGATATATGTAAAATTGGATGCCAAATAACGTGGTATGGTTATATTTTCGACATTTAAAGAAGTTTTAAAGATATTGACATAATAAAATATCAGCCAAAAACCCTTTAAAACTGATTTTTAGTTATATCTTGAAAACAGTTAGCCTAATAGCAAAAATAATGGGTTTACCGTTTTTTTCGATCCAAAGTTGATAGGATACGAAAGTTATAGCTCATTTCAAGATCTAAAATTTTCCGACCTTTTTTCCATATATATACTCAGGAAAAATCACGATTTTTGCCCATTTTTAAACATTATTCTGTAACTTCAATTTAAGTCCAGATAGAATGATAAAAATACCAGGATATATGTAAAATTGGATGCCAAATAACGTGGTATGGTTATATTTTGGATATTTAAAGAAGTTTTAAAGATATTGACATAATAAAATATCAGCCAAAAATCCTTTAAAACAGATTTTTAGTTATATCTTGAAAACAGTTAGCCTAATAGCAAAAATAATGGGTTTACCGTTTTTTTCCCCAAAAAGTTGATAGGATACGAAAGTTATAGCTCATCTCAAGATCTGAAATTTTCCGACCTTTTTTCCATATATATACTCAGGAAAAATCACGATTTTTGCCCATTTTTAAACATTATTCTGTAACTTCAATTTAAGTCCAGATAGAATGATAAAAATACCAGGATATATGTAAAATTGGATGCCAAATAACGTGGTATGGTTATATTTTCGACATTTAAAGAAGTTTTAAAGATATTGACATAATAAAATATCAGCCAAAAGTCCTTTAAAACTGATTTTTAGTTATATCTTGAAAACAGTTAGCCTAATAGCAAAAATAATGGGTTTATGGTTTTTTTTTGATCCAAAGTTGATAGGATACGAAAGTTATAGCTCATTTCAAGATCTAAAATTTTCCGACCTTTTTTCCATATATATACTCAGGAAAAATCACGATTTTTGCCCATTTTTAAACATTATTCTGTAACTTCAATTTAAGTCCAGATAGAATGATAAAAATACCAGGATATATGTAAAATTGGATGCCAAATAACGTGGTATGGTTATATTTTCGACATTTAAAGAAGTTTTAAAGATATTGACATAATAAAATATCAGCCAAAAACCCTTTAAAACTGATTTTTAGTTATATCTTGAAAACAGTTAGCCTAATAGCAAAAATAATGGGTTTACCGTTTTTTTCGATCCAAAGTTGATAGGATACGAAAGTTATAGCTCATTTCAAGATCTAAAATTTTCCGACCTTTTTTCCATATATATACTCAGGAAAAATCACGATTTTTGCCCATTTTTAAACATTATTCTGTAACTTCAATTTAAGTCCAGATAGAATGATAAAAATACCAGGATATATGTAAAATTGGATGCCAAATAACGTGGTATGGTTATATTTTCGACATTTAAAGAAGTTTTAAAGATATTGACATAATAAAATATCAGCCAAAAACCCTTTAAAACTGATTTTTAGTTATATCTTGAAAACAGTTAGCCTAATAGCAAAAATAATGGGTTTACCGTTTTTTTCGATCCAAAGTTGATAGGATACGAAAGTTATAGCTCATTTCAAGATCTAAAATTTTCCGACCTTTTTTCCATATATATACTCAGGAAAAATCACGATTTTTGCCCATTTTTAAACATTATTCTGTAACTTCAATTTAAGTCCAGATAGAATGATAAAAATACCAGGATATATGTAAAATTGGATGCCAAATAACGTGGTATGGTTATATTTTCGACATTTAAAGAAGTTTTAAAGATATTGACATAATAAAATATCAGCCAAAAATCCTTTAAAACAGATTTTTAGTTATATCTTGAAAACAGTTAGCCTAATAGCAAAAATAATGGGTTTACCGTTTTTTTCCCCAAAAAGTTGATAGGATACGAAAGTTATAGCTCATCTCAAGATCTGAAATTTTCCGACCTTTTTTCCATATATATACTCAGGAAAAATCACGATTTTTGCCCATTTTTAAACATTATTCTGTAACTTCAATTTAAGTCCAGATAGAATGATAAAAATACCAGGATATATGTAAAATTGGATGCCAAATAACGTGGTATGGTTATATTTTCGACATTTAAAGAAGTTTTAAAGATATTGACATAATAAAATATCAGCCAAAAATCCTTTAAAACTGATTTTTAGTTATATCTTGAAAACAGTTAGCCTAATAGCAAAAATAATGGGTTTATGGTTTTTTTTTGATCCAAAGTTGATAGGATACGAAAGTTATAGCTCATTTCAAGATCTGAAATTTTCTGACCTTTTTTCCATATATATACTCAGGAAAAATCACGATTTTTGCCCATTTTTAAACATTATTCTGTAACTTCAATTTAAGTCCAGATAGAATGATAAAAATACCAGGATATATGTAAAATTGGATGCCAAATAACGTGGTATGGTTATATTTTCGACATTTAAAGAAGTTTTAAAGATATTGACATAATAAAATATCAGCCAAAAACCCTTTAAAACTGATTTTTAGTTATATCTTGAAAACAGTTAGCCTAATAGCAAAAATAATGGGTTTACCGTTTTTTTCGATCCAAAGTTGATAGGATACGAAAGTTATAGCTCATTTCAAGATCTAAAATTTTCCGACCTTTTTTCCATATATATACTCAGGAAAAATCACGATTTTTGCCCATTTTTAAACATTATTCTGTAACTTCAATTTAAGTCCAGATAGAATGATAAAAATACCAGGATATATGTAAAATTGGATGCCAAATAACGTGGTATGGTTATATTTTCGACATTTAAAGAAGTTTTAAAGATATTGACATAATAAAATATCAGCCAAAAACCCTTTAAAACTGATTTTTAGTTATATCTTGAAAACAGTTAGCCTAATAGCAAAAATAATGGGTTTACCGTTTTTTTCGATCCAAAGTTGATAGGATACGAAAGTTATAGCTCATTTCAAGATCTAAAATTTTCCGACCTTTTTTCCATATATATACTCAGGAAAAATCACGATTTTTGCCCATTTTTAAACATTATTCTGTAACTTCAATTTAAGTCCAGATAGAATGATAAAAATACCAGGATATATGTAAAATTGGATGCCAAATAACGTGGTATGGTTATATTTTCGACATTTAAAGAAGTTTTAAAGATATTGACATAATAAAATATCAGCCAAAAACCCTTTAAAACTGATTTTTAGTTATATCTTGAAAACAGTTAGCCTAATAGCAACCCAAAGTTGATAGGATACGAAAGTTATAGCTCATTTCAAGATCTGAAGTTTTTTGACCTTTTTTCCATATATATACTCAGGAAAAATCACGATTTTTGCCCATTTTTAAACATTTTTCTGTAACTTCAATTTAAGCCCAGATAGAATGATAAAAATACCAGGATACATGTAAAATTGGATGCCAAATAACGTGGTATGGTTATATTTTCGACATTTAAAGAAGTTTTAAAGATATTGACATAATAAAATATCAGCCAAAAGTCCTTTAAAACAGATTTTTAGTTATATCTTGAAAACAGTTAGCCTAATAGCAAAAATAATGGGTTTATGGTTTTTTTTCGATCCAAAGTTGATAGGATACGAAAGTTATAGCTCATTTCAAGATCTAAAATTTTTCGACCTTTTTTCCATATATATACTCAGGAAAAATCACGATTTTTGCCCATTTTTAAACATTATTCTGTAACTTCAATTTAAGTCCAGATAGAATGATAAAAATACCAGGATATATGTAAAATTGGATGCCAAATAACGTGGTATGGTTATATTTTCGACATTTAAAGAAGTTTTAAAGATATTGACATAATAAAATATCAGCCAAAAACCCTTTAAAACTGATTTTTAGTTATATCTTGAAAACAGTTAGCCTAATAGCAAAAATAATGGGTTTACCGTTTTTTTCGCCCCAAAGTTGATAGGATACGAAAGTTATAGCTCATTTCAAGATCTAAAATTTTCCGACCTTTTTTCCATATATATACTCAGGAAAAATCACGATTTTTGCCCATTTTTAAACATTATTCTGTAACTTCAATTTAAGTCCAGATAGAATGATAAAAATACCAGGATATATGTAAAATTGGATGCCAAATAACGTGGTATGGTTATATTTTCGACATTTAAAGAAGTTTTAAAGATATTGACATAATAAAATATCAGCCAAAAACCCTTTAAAACTGATTTTTAGTTATATCTTGAAAACAGTTAGCCTAATAGCAAAAATAATGGGTTTACCGTTTTTTTCGATCCAAAGTTGATAGGATACGAAAGTTTCCGACCTTTTTTCCATATATATACTCAGGAAAAATCACGATTTTTGCCCATTTTTAAACATTATTCTGTAACTTCAATTTAAGTCCAGATAGAATGATAAAAATACCAGGATATATGTAAAATTGGATGCCAAATAACGTGGTATGGTTATATTTTCGACATTTAAAGAAGTTTTAAAGATATTGACATAATAAAATATCAGCCAAAAACCCTTTAAAACTGATTTTTAGTTATATCTTGAAAACAGTTAGCCTAATAGCAAAAATAATGGGTTTACCGTTTTTTTCGCCCCAAAGTTGATAGGATACGAAAGTTTGACCTTTTTTCCATATATATACTCAGGAAAAATCACGATTTTTGCCCAATTTTTAAACATTTTTCTGTAACTTCAATTTAAGTCCAGATAGAATGATAAAAATACCAGGATACATGTAAAATTGGATGCCAAATAACGTGGTATGGTTATATTTTCGACATTTAAAGAAGTTTTAAAGATATTGACATAATAAAATATGAGCCAAAAATCCTTTAAAACTGATTTTTAGTTATATCTTGAAAACAGTTAGCCTAATAGCAAAAATAATGGGTTTACCGTTTTTTTCGATCCAAAGTTGATAGGATACGAAAGTTATAGCTCATTTCAAGATCTAAAATTTTCCGACCTTTTTTCCATATATATACTCAGGAAAAATCACGATTTTTGCCCATTTTTAAACATTATTCTGTAACTTCAATTTAAGTCCAGATAGAATGATAAAAATACCAGGATATATGTAAAATTGGATGCCAAATAACGTGGTATGGTTATATTTTCGACATTTAAAGAAGTTTTAAAGATATTGACATAATAAAATATCAGCCAAAAGTCCTTTAAAACTGATTTTTAGTTATATCTTGAAAACAGGTAGCCTAATAGCAAAAATAATGGGTTTACCGTTTTTTTCGCCCCAAAGTTGATAGGATACGAAAGTTATAGCTCATTTCAAGATCTGAAGTTTTTTGACCTTTTTTCCATATATATACTCAGGAAATATCACGATTTTTGCCCATTTTTAAACATTATTCTGTAACCAATTTGAGTCGAGATAGAATGATGAAATTACCAGAATATATGTAAAATTGAATGCCAAATAACGTGGTATGGTTATATTTTCGACATTTAAAGAAGTTTTAAAGATATCGACATAATAAAATACCAGCCAAAAATCCTTTAAAACTGATTTATAGTTATATCTTGAAAACAGTTAGACAAATAGCAAAAATAATTGGTTTACCGTTTTTTTCGCCCCAAAATTGATAGGATACGAAAGTTATAGCTCATTTCAAGATCTGTACCCTTTTTCCATATATACACTCAGGAAAATTCATGATTTTTGCCCATTTTTAAACATTATTCTGTAACTTCAATTTAAGTCGAGATATAATGATAAAAATACCAGGATATATGTAAAATTGGATGCCAAATAACGTGGCATGGTTATATTTTCGACATTTAAAGAAGTTTTAAAGATATTGACATAATAAAATATCAGCCAAAAGTCCTTTAAAACTGATTTTTAGTTATATCTTGAAAACAGTTAGCCTAATAGCAAAAATAATGGGTTTACCGTTTTTTTCGCCCCAAAGTTGATAGGATACGAAAGTTATAGCTCATTTCAAGATCTGAAATTTTCTGACCTTTTTTCCATATATATACTCAGGAAAAATCACGATTTTTGCCCATTTTTAAACATTATTCTGTAACTTCAATTTAAGTCGAGATATAATGATAAAAATACCAGGATATATGTAAAATTGGATGCCAAATAACGTGGCATGGTTATATTTTCGACATTTAAAGTAGTTTTAAAGATATTGACATAATAAAATATCAGCCAAAAGTCCTTTAAAACTGATTTTTAGTTATATCTTGAAAACAGTTAGCCTAATAGCAAAAATAATGGGTTTACCGTTTTTTTTAGCCCCAAAGTAGATAGGATACGAAAGTTATAGCTCATTTCAAGATCTGAAATTTTCTGACCTTTTTTCCATATATATACTCAGGAAAAATCACGATTTTTGCCCATTTTTAAACATTTTTCTGTAACTTCAATTTAAGTCCAGATAGAATGATAAAAATACCAATATATAATTAAAATTGGATGCCAAATAACGTGGTATGGTTATATTTTCGACATTTAAAGAAGTTTTAAAGATATTGACATAATAAAATATCAGCCAAAAGTCCTTTAAAACTGATTTTTAGTTATATCTTGAAAACAGTTAGCCTAATAGCAAAAATAATGGGTTTACCGTTTTTTTCGCCCCAAAGTTGATAGGATACGAAAGTTATAGCTCATTTCAAGATCTGAAGTTTTTTGACCTTTTTTTCCATATATATACTCAGGAAATATCACGATTTTTGCCCATTTTTAAACATTATTCTGTAACTTCAATTTGAGTCGAGATAGAATGATGAAAATACCAGAATATATGTAAAATTGAATGCCAAATAACGTGGTATGGTTATATTTTCGACATTTAAAGAAGTTTTAAAGATATCGACATAATAAAATACCAGCCAAAAATCCTTTAAAACTGATTTATAGTTATATCTTGAAAACAGTTAGACAAATAGCAAAAATAATTGGTTTACCGTTTTTTTCGCCCCAAAATTGATAGGATACGAAAGTTTACCCTTTTTCCATATATACACTCAGGAAAAATCACGATTTTTGTCAATTTTTAAACATTTTTCTGTAACTTCAATTTAAGTCGAGATAGAATGATGAAAATACCAGGATATATGTAAAATTAGATGCCAAATAACGTGGTATGGTTATATTTTCGACATTTAAAGAAGTTTTAAAGATATCGACATAATAAAATACCAGCCAAAAATCCTTTAAAACTGATTTATAGTTATATCTTGAAAACAGTTAGACAAATAGCAAAAATAATTGGTTTACCGTTTTTTTCGCCCCAAAATTGATAGGATACGAAAGTTTACCCTTTTTCCATATATACACTCAGGAAAATTCATGATTTTTGCCCATTTTTAAACATTATTCTGTAACTTCAATTTAAGTCGAGATATAATGATGAAAATACCAGGATATATGTAAAATTGGATGCCAAATAACGTGGTATGGTTATATTTTCGACAGTTAAAGACGTTTTAAAGATATTAACATAATAAAATATCAGCCAAAAATCCTTTAAAACTGATTTTAAGTTATATCTTGAAAACGAGTTCGGTTCCAACCTTCGTAGAGTGAAGGCGTATTTTCAATACGCAGCAAGCTCTAGAAAGATACCTTTCTTTAAAAAAAAAACTGTATTTTATTACGGTTATTTAATTGAGTGTTAAAAACAAATGCGACTAACCGTCTCTCAGCAGACCTAAAGTGTAAATACGTGTTTACGTGATAAGACAAAAATACTGCATCTCACCTTTTATTAGTGTTTTAAAATTATTTCTCCTTATTTTACAACAGTCCTTTTGAAATTCATTTATAGTATTTTTGGTCAAAAACTAGTGCAAAAAATAACGTAAGTGAAAAATGAAGTGCGTGAAATAAACAATGTATTTATTTTATTTTTTTATCCTCTGGAAGTAAATAAAATAAAATATTAAAAATCTAAAAATGGCAAACCACAGTAATTCACCAAATCACCTGCACACTTTGATATAAGATTAGAACAATCAGCAATAACGCAAACTCCACCATCAGAATGGACTACAGTTATTAACAAAAAGCGATTGAGAAGTCGAGAAGAACAAATCGCGAAAAAAGTTTAAAAAAAGCATACGGAAATAATGAAAATATATTCATATAGAAATGAACTTTTCAGAAATAATATCATAAGATTAAATGATATTATATATTACACTATTATCTGAACACCATTTTTCAAAAAATCGGTAATTATTAACCATCCCACCTAATACAATTCCAACATATTTACTATAATAAAAATCTATTTGTAATTTAACCATAAGATAAGAATGAATTTTGTATCGAATAACTTGGAAAATTAAACTTGGGTTAAAGATTACCGAACTCGACTAAGATATAATGGACTAGTTAAGACAGTGGTCTACCAAAAATAGTTTCAGAACTAACTTGATTAAAGCAAATTCTCCAACGATATGAAATGTAACAACAAAAAGTCATACTTTAGTGAACTATTTATAAAAATATTTGTATTTTAAAATTATGTTTGATTCATTTGGTTCCCAATAGGTAAGACTTAATATTATGTATGGAAACCAACTTAAATAAATATATTGGTAGTAGTTAGGAATAGTCTAACTCAGTTTTGCCCCATTTTAATCTATTTTATTCTTCTAATTGCAAGTTTTTGCTTGTTTATTTCTTTTAATCATTGCATATCAATATACTCTTGTTGCAGTAAATTACAACCAATAACGTAAAATGATTCAACAATCTCTTTTCTTAATACAGTTGACTTTTTTTGGGCCAATTTTTCCGGTGATCCTAACGAGCTTTCATGCTTTGGACTTTGCCCCAGTCTATCTAAATTCTGTCATGGTACTGTCAGTTTTCAGTTCTTCAGTGCCCGTCAATTTGTTTATTTCTTTTTGTCCTCTTTAATTACCAAATAATGGCCATTAACAATTGGTTATTACAATTTGTCTGTGTATTTATGTCAACATTAATTATCAAGTAAGGTTCAGATATACAAACTCTACTTGATCGCGTTTATTGTTTATGCCTCTACCGGCTCTTCCCGTGTCTGATCTATCTGACTCAGCGTCGGCGTTCCTAACTGCTTCATCCGCCCAATACTTCATCAAGCTAAAGTTATGAAGAGTTCTGGCATCGATTGAGTTGTTCCATGCCAGCTGCTATGTGTCGATTGTTTCGCTTTTTTTTATTGCATTTGATCTGTCCCTTACTTATCCATCCCTGGTTATCCATGTCTAGTATCCCCTTTCTTGTTGCCCCCTTTGACAAACTGTTATCATTTCTGACGTGGGCAGGTCCCATATCCATTGTATATTTATATTAATAGAAATTTCATTTAACTCTTTCAATATCGTCCTGAAGTTGTCCATGTACATATTCTTCCCTTGCCCACCATCTTGGTGCTAGTTCTGATAATGTGTTTGCAGATTATTAGTTAAGGCTGCCATTTAACTTAATGTTATATGATGTTTCCTGTGCATTCTTTGATCTTTCCAACATGCTCAAACCTACTCCATCCAAGCCAGCACTAGTGTCCACCCATATTGTTGATTACAGTTAATACAGTAATAGTGTCACCCAATATGATGATTAGGAATGGGACCTCTATTTTTTAATAACTCTTAGGACATGAAACCTAAACCTCTAATATATAAAATTTAATTACTCTATTGCACTTCTATGTTTAGTCGAAGTGAATGATTTAAAAATGTGTAGGTGATCGTACACAAATGTGGACATAAAAAAAAGACTACCAAAATATTATATAGCCCAAAATTGATTTATAGTTATAAAAATTCTTGTACATATTTGTGTGTTCGAAATCACATTATATCACGTGCATTCGTGATTTTTAACAAACAATTTCGGCCGATTTTCGTAAATCTCAATATTTTATCTCTTTCAATTCGATTTCATTCGATTTTACGCCCTTTTCGTGCCGTTCCTGACCCCCTTTTTTTAATGCCGAACTATCCAGACGACTACTTGCGAAAAAGGTAACAATGTAAATTCACCAGCCGTACCCCGACACGATCCCCATAGAGGGTTTTCTAATTTTCTTCTTTCAGTTCGGCCAGATTCTGCTTTGAATAAATTTGATGTGTTTTATGAGGGAAAAATTGGGCGGGGTTAAAATATGGGGCTTCGAGGCTCCGGAACGACGCCGCGAGGGGGCGGCGGCGGTGTAGGGGGGAGCAGGACACTCTCTGGAGCGGCTATTCTATCCGCCCTTTTTATCCGGGATTTTTTGGAGCGGTCCCTTGTAAATATATCTCGATTTTTCTGTATATATATACACGCAATAAAATATTCAGAGCCATTTTTCTTCTTTCAGATTGTGTCAAAATGTACGGGTGTCGCAGGGGTTGTACAACATTTGACTATATCAAAAATATATATACATTTACAATGTCCTAGTTTACATATGGTCTATCCAAAATAGCAGTGAACAACCTGACAATGTTACCGCATTTAACTTTGACATTTTATACATTTTAGATTATTTTTGTTCTGATATAGAACATTCTAATATAAATAAAATAAAGAACGAAAATGTATTTATATATTAACATTATAGTATATCTAATGCATATATAATTGAATGGCTTAAACTACGGTTACCTAAACAACTAAATTGGTTTGTAGGTGAGAATTATTTTATTAAATTTAAATTAAACACTTGTATAAATTACTTACTGTATCCCCTGGCTCGATCTACCTAGAGATTAGAGAATACGTTTCCCCTTTTATGTTTCGTTCTTGTTTCATTCATTGGTGTGCTTGTCAAATCATTCTAATATCGCCGTATGTCTCCTTAGTTTCTTCTGTTAATACCTATGTACATTTTTTCTGATAAAATTAGATTTAATGACTGCATTCTCCTACTGATATATCCTGAACAATTAACATATTTATGCACATAAATCTATCACACTCTACAATGCGATTTTCTACAGTTATCCTATATTAATTATACACTCACCTTTACTCACCTCACCTCGTTCTTAGAAGATCGTGGTATGAGCGGGTGCTCTTTAGATATTATATGTAATAATGATACTGGATTTCATAGCTGATCTGGAATACTTCTCTACACCCAAAAAATATGTTATCCCAGGCATAACTAATGTCAACCCAGTTAATTAGAAACCAATAAAAAGATTCCTAAAGTAGATCGCGATGCTATTTAATCCCGAAACTACGGCATAACGGGTCATGTCATCCTGGCCGAAAGCAGTTAATTTTCAATTAAAGCGCCTTGATGTAAGGACCAAGTTTTCGTATTAAAAACTGCGATAAATTTCGCCGCGCCGAATTGATATTAATTATCTTCTGTAAGAGCGATGCAGACCTGAGATTAGGGAGAGTAATTGCGGAACTCGATTGCTGAGCTTTAGATTGGAGGGTGGATTTTCCGCGTTGATATGGCAAGTAAAATTTGGACTTAATGAAATGGTAGTGAGTTGAATAATGGTGTTTCCGATAGATTAGCGGGTTATTTGGGTTTATGAATTATATTCGCATCGCCTTACGAAATAATTAAAGAACTGAAACGATTGCCATTATTTTAAGTTAAAATCCACATAATTGGTAAATACTAATATATTGATGCACGATATTCATTTGTTCTGAATTAGCATATATAATTATTTATTTTGATATTATATATATATATATACATACTCATAATACCTAGATGTATGATACTCATTTCTTCTATATACATTATTTATGTTAACAATTCTACTAAACTATATAAATTCATTGTGGTTTTAAAATAGAGATTCTAGAAAGCAATTTTCTGCAATATTTTAAATTATATTGAAAGTTGTTAACAGTAACTAACTTCTAACTGTGAACCAAAAATAATAGTTCATTCTCTCCAAACATTAGTTCAACTAGTACATATAAGATGTTACATAATGATTAAGAGGTGAAACAAAAAAACACCTAACAGTGAAAAATTATTGTTTCCTTCATGTTATGAGCCAACTGTAACTAATTTTGAGTTAGGAGAAATACACTAACAACATTTAGGGCACCTTTTTCACTTTTCTTTTAATGATAATTACATTCTAAGTTCATGAAATAGTAGCTACTAGACGATACATAAACATGCACCTCTGAAACTAAATTTACTCAGTACTTTTGATATGATGTTCAGTCTATTAGTTAATCGCTAGATACCAGTAGTCTCTTAATATTTCTTAGTATTTCGTACTGCTGACAGTGCTGTGTTATCCGCAAATGTAGTTATCATAATTATCTCCAGTTTTGGTATGACACTAGTATAAAGCAGATAGAAAATAGATCTCAAGAGGCGGTCTTCCGGCACTCCTGCTTGTATATCTTTCGGTTCAGAATATACTTCTTCTTGTTTAGTTATGAAGAGTCTATTGGAAATATATCATGTCCATATCGCAACATGATATAATAGTTGTGAATAAATATTACAAACACCCACTCAAGCTAACCGTCACTGGCAATTTCAATAGATCCTCCCGTGAAATCTCCGATCAGTCTATCTCGATAAATATCGCGTTTAAAAATCAATCGCCACACTTAAAGTGTTACTGTGTTTCGTCAATCGATCGACCCGCCACCGCCTCCTCGTTCCCCTCCCCTTCCGCTTCGGCTGCCGCTTCTCGGCTTGTACGGCACGGCTCGCTGTTTGTTCTGCTCAAATGATTAATTGAGTTAAAAAGAAACGAACAAGAAACAACAACGGCCGCCGAACGAGCGCCTAATTAACTTGTCAAAACGGAGAAGAATAAACAGAGTTTTATTTGGTGTTTACAGAGGGCGTGCGGGGGATAGGGTTCCACAGAAAACGTTCAACTTTTACTATTGCGGTCGTAGTCGGCCGAGGAAAGTTAGATCGCGTTTCTCATTACTGGTTTTAGTTACTCTCCGGCTGCCGATAACGAAGAACCCGATCATTTGCTTGGACAATATGATTAAAGTTTTTTGGAAGATTCGTATAACGAATTCGATTAGATGGAAGTCAATCAAATAGCAAAGTAAAAAAACAGTCCTCTAGAAAATATTGCTTGCATATTTGCTCGCAAACATAAATTATTGCAGTTGTAGGATTATAGGAAACTAATTGAAAAAACTGAGTTATTATATTATTTATTCTAAGTATTGGTTGTTTTATTCTGTACATCTTGCCCATTTTCAGGCAATTCAATGAGCAAAACCATTCATCGAGCTATTTTCATATTCCAAAGTGCTGCTCTACAACCGCATATCCCATTAATGTTAGAAGTTGATAGTTGGACAAGGTAAGGTTTGGAGAGTACGCCGGCTGAGTTAGTGTCCCATTCAAGTGCTTTCGAAGTCGAAACACACGATCAGCTTGAAGTCGATATATATCGAAAATAGAAGCAAAAAATCCATACAAATTTTAAAGAAGTATGATGCTTAATCCTTTTATTAGACCAATTGAGAAATATATCTAAAAAGTTTTCATTATTCTGTGCATAAAGCTTTCAAAATCCCAAAACTCTCTAAATACGAGATAGTTAATTATACTGATACAGTATGCTGTACATAAAATGAATGAATTCTTTCTTGGCTTCTTTCTTAATGTAAACCGAGACCTAAAAAGTTTTAAGAGTGTGCTTAGTGAAATTCGCCCAAGTTTCTACGTCGCTCTAGCGGTTTAATTGCATTTTTACGAATTAGCCACTTGGAAAGTAACAGAATAAAAATTTAATCTTTGCTGAGATATATCAACCTGTTGCTAAACGCTATCATCTTAATAAAGACATTTTCTTTGTTTTATTGGGCCAATATGTTTCTGTATATGTTATGTAGCGAGAAATTAGAATTATTTTATAATTAATAAATTAGTTAGACGATATTTTATACTGAAACCTTCTCAAAAAACTAATAATGTTGATCTTTTTCAATTATATATTTAGACATTTATAAACGGCGTATCATAAAACACAAAATTATGAGTTTGTTAGAATTTTCGTAATTTTAAGATTTTTCCACTAAATTCACTTTCATATACAGTTCTAGCAGTAATCTATGACATATACACCAATTTATAACCCGCAAATATTGCAGCAATAATTCATAAATGGATAATAGGAAACCCGATGTTCTTAACCAGTATTTATCGACTTTTTGCAATTATAATTCAAAATAAATAAAAGGATTGCTGACTAGAATCTAGACCTAGACAATGATAAGTATATTATCGACCTTGAACTCTCAATCCCCTTCTTCGCTATATTAAAAACTTCTTAAAAACAAGTCTATTGCATCATCAATCAGCCTAAATATGAAAACGTCTAGACCCGTTTTTCGGCCTCTATTCCCGCAACTTTCCTGGTACATTTCCAAACGATTGCTGATCTTATTTCGGTCGATTTGTTTCTGTTTCTGTTTGATGCGCGGTTCCATTTCGTAAGGGAGACGATGCTGGGTGGTCTCGGCTGGAAACGACGCCAAGTCCAAAGTTCTTTTCCCGACGATTAACTCGACTGAGCGGTAACGAACTAGAAGGTCAGGCCGCAAATAACTTGTTAATTAACTTGTCGCTGCGGCATGAAGCAAACAACGTTTCCCTTTCTAGTGTTTAGAGAGCGAGAGAAGGACCGTTTTGCCATGCGAAAGAGACACCGCATCCTAGGATGCTCCAGTAATTGAACGTTTGATGTATTGATGTCGTATTTTATGTTTAATGTGGATGATAGTTGGTTTTAATTAAAATGATATTACTTGGCTGTGATATATATTTCTTATATCTTTCACGACCAACTTACCATTTGTCTTTACAATGGCTTAAACATATAGACTTTCTAATAAAATAGCCAATGCACGTCATAGTTAACGTCAAATATATTGCCAAAGGCAGCTTCAAAAAATGTAAAATTCGTTTTATACTCAAAGCGGATTTTCCTTCTTGTTTTACCTTAGTTAAAAACAGACTGCTGTCTAATGGTTCAGAACATATAACCGACTCAGTCTGTAAAATTCAACTTGTACCACTACTCGTCGACTCTATTGTCAAATTTCTTCAAAATTCTTTAAAACATTGGAGATATTTATTGGAGGTTACAAACCGGAAAACGTTATAAACCAAAATTCTGTATTGGCTGTTCTGTTAAATAAACTATATTGTCACTAGTCTGTTATTATTTTTGGTTTGGCTTTTCGCTATTTTCTTCAACAACAACTGCCGCAGCATCATGAGCAAATGTCGTTCATATTGTTCTATTTTATACTTTTCGTATATGACATAAGCAAAGATAAATAATTTAATACAATACACTTCTTTGTGGTACACATTCTTTAGCCTCTTTAATTGTAGAGAAGGCTTCCTCTTGTATGACTCTAAACAAACTGGCTGTGAAGTAAGATTTTAATATTTCAGTTTATTATTTCGCAGTCTCTGTAGCTTATTAGCGAGGCTCTTGTTCAAAACATTATCCAAAACTTGTGCTACATCTAAGAATATAGCCGAACATAACTTTTATCTTCACGGGCCTTCTTCTTCAATGAATGACATCTATTACTCCATGCACCTGATCAATTGTTGAATATTTGTTGATAAATCCAAATTACTGTGTTGGGATTAGATTTATTCTCTCTAGAATATGATAAAAATTATATAAAAATTACTGAGTGATCTATGGGTCACAGGTCTTGATCACGGTATCACCTTAACTTTTTATATTATTACTGAAGACACGTTGGTAAAGGAGGGACACTTTCTCTCTAAAATATGCGACAAAACTAATTCGGAAAAAACTAACTTTAACAAAAAATTTTAGCAAACTTGGTACATTTAATATATATAAATGGTTACAAACTGTGAAAACTTATGAATGCAATTTTAAACTACTATAAGCTTGATGACAATCTATATATACAAATACATTTCAATAATATTTAACTACTAATTTATTTTTTATGTCGACAAAGTTTTGACGTTTCCTTGTTTTCGAATAGGTAATCGTACAATGTGTTTACGAAAAAGTCTCATAACCTCGGGGGATATAAAGTTTTATTAAAATGTTTTTCTCCGTGGCGCTTTAGATGTTTCTACGTCAGTTATTCGGAGAGAAAAAGGCGTATAAGGCACAGAACCAGTTAATGGATTGTAACTAATCGATGTTCGGCAACAGATGTTTTTATCTGTATGCGCAACACACCAAATTTAAAACTTTTTATCATATATTAACTGATATTGGGCTACATGTTACTTAGAGACACCAAGTTGGAAGTTTATGTCAAAAGTTGTCTTTAAAAAACACAAAGCCTGTCATCAAAAGAAAAAGATCGTCTGATTTCTTTGAAAATATCATACTAATGCGGTAAAACTTATTATATTGTGAGTTTATATACCTGTATACAACTTAATACAAAGGAAAACATTATTTAATGATAAATTCGAGCGGAGAGCGAATTTCTCCGACCCGAAACCCAAGTAAACTCCGGCAGGAACGCGACTATTTGTGTTAATTCAGGTTTATTTTCTTGCTACGGGATTCTTTTCAAAGCGGAGCCGCGCTCAGTAAACAACTAGCAAAAGCTCCCGCTTGTTTTTCCTCTTTTTGACAGGTTAATTTAGCGTCAATTCAGCGCGCGACCTTATGATTATGCCAAGACTCGACTAAGGCTAATGACTAAGAAGGAAATTGTGATTAGAATATATTACGATTGCGTTGCCTTATAATATTTATATAATATTGTTACTAAAATAAATAAATGTATTAATCATCATGCTTTTTCAGAATATCCGGGTCATGAAGAAATTTCAGATTTACTATAGCTAAATATGTATAGTATTAATAATAATTTGGAAAAAAGGCTAATTTTTTCAAACTTTCGTAAGATGAAATGAACAATCAATAAAAGAAAAGAACGTTGAAATGTAGAAGGACATATTGGTTAATTGGAAGAAAATTAACTATCTATCATAATTATCAGGACACAATAAGTTTCAATTATATAAGCATATTTTAAAACCCGTGTGAACTTCCTGTAGATACCAACTGTTACTCAAAAATCAAGAGAATTGCAAGGGCAGACTTGACAAGAAACCCCATTCTAACAAATGGTAGAAATATGGAAGGATTACAACTCCTGGATCATACCAAAATAGGACACAAATTAAGAAGAATCAAACCATTTCATCTTGTGTAGTGTAGTGTAGTGAATTTAAAAGAGAAAAACGCAGCAGTGTTAATGTATAAACATTATTATACTAAAGACTGGAATGGTCTCAGATATGTCTTATGTTTGGTTACGGCACTGATTATCTGGCCATGAGTTTGGAAACTACCTGAATAGAGAACGAGTGAGACGAGTTGATCTATTTTCTAATAGACCCGCAGTATCACTTTGTATCACCATTCCACAGGTCTTCAGTCACTGGTCTTCTTTCCATTTAATGAAATAGTTCTTTAAATAAATTAATAGGTCTGTAGGCTTAATGCCGAGGAGAACCGAGATAAAACCTCCTTTGTATAAAGGAGACCTTGAAATATATAAAAAGGAGTTTTGCAAAAGTAGAAACAAATGGTAGACGGGCAGAGCAAGGTCCAAACTATATGGCGGATGCAACAAAGCTTTTGAGAAGTGCGATTTGTCGATTGATTATAGTGATAAAAGGCAATGACTTCCAATTGATATCTTCTGGCTGATTCTTTTAATCACCATAGACAATAGAAAGTTAAATTAAGGGTTTGACAAGGTTGAAGGAGCTTTCGATGGACTTGAATTCCCTTCCAATCACATTTCTCAATCTTACTTTTCCATAAGTTAACGTTTGCTAAAGTTTTTTCGGTCTTCAAACACGATATTTTTCAAACATTTTTATCGTACATAATCCACTTCTCACACTCCGGAAGAATTTGTTCCAAGAATAGCTCGATTTGGTTTTGTATCACATGTAATTCACGGATATAAACTTTTCAGTGTCAATTCGCGAGGAACCGAAATATCGAACTATGTTTAATTCTATGCCCAGGTTAGAAAGTACGTATCATCCAAATACCTATATAAATAATTAATTCAGTAATACTACGCTGCCACATTTATCATTATTTCCTTGCATACATGAAATTTTATCAGACCTATTTAAGAAGTCCGCCTGAACACTGGTCTGACGTTTCCATCCATACAGCCGATCATCGTGGGAGAAGCGCCGACTTGAAGGAGCCATAAAACGGAAACATATGTCGACGGTTCCATCTGGTTACCGAGCAAAGCCTCCATAAAAAAATTCTTTAATCAAAGAAAGGCGAAACGTGCTCCGCGTCCCCCCGATCGGAATCATTTCCGTCCCGGTCCTCCCCCCTCGGGCTACGTCTTTATGTCCGCTTCCTCCGCCTGTAGACACCTGCAGTACGAATCGAATTTCCATGGAAAATGAAGATTTCTAATGTTTTTCCGATCAGACCGTCCGAACCGGATAAATTGCTTTTAAAATGGAAGTTTTTCCTCGGGGCCCGGCCCGAGATAATGGCGCCGGGCATTCTCCTTTTTCCCCGTAGTTGGGCGGGAAATTTATTGGGTTCCCGTCTGCAGCGGGACCAGGAGAAAAAAGTTTTTTTTCGGACGGTATATTAAAGATTTTCTTAACGTCGAATGTGAATGTGCGTCCGCTAAGATTGGAAGGACTTGATTCAATAATCCGGTTTTCGTAAAGTTTTCGTGTCTCATAATTTTGCTATATATGAGACGCATTTATTTGTGTTTTATAATAAACCTCAGGACTAAGATTTTAACGTAATTTGATTGAAATAACTTAATTCTAAAATCGAGCTAAACATTGTAATTAATAGGTCTTTCAATAAAGGTGAATGATGGAAAATAATACTGTTTTAGCAGCATTCCATGGTGTTCCAGTTTGCGTATATATCTTAAAAGTTAATCGACTTTTGATATATACTTTTAAATAATTTACTGTATCAATAGATCTACTTAGCCAGTTTTCACAACAAAAAAATATTTCATTACTTTTCAAACGTATATTGTTATTAATTGTTAGCTACTTAAGTATTCTCCATATAATTTTTTTGTTCATAAATTTTTAAACTTTGATATATATTTTTTATATGCATTTATTTGTTTTTTATAGTAAATTACAAGACCAAAATTTTAACAAAATATGTACATCCAATTCGATTAGGCTCTAGGCACTTGGTTTTATAATATAGTGGGTAAAACGTGGGGATAAACAAGGTGATTCAATAAGGGTGGGTCGATGGTGGAGGAGTGTTGCTGTTTGCGTATTTAACTTAAAATTTTCTCACATTTTTTTACTTATAAACTTAAAGTTCTAAAATTATTGTGAATGTGATTGCAATGGTTTGTTCAAGTGTATATTTATTAATTGTCAAATATTTTAAGTTTTCTCCACATAATTTGATTTTTCTTATATTTGTGTTTCATAATTGTGCAGGATATGGTACACCTTTAATTATGACAAAGGTAATAACAAAGGCAAGAAAATTGGCCCTTATATGTTAAAGAACGATGCTTTTGTGCCAGCAAAGCAGAACGGAACTTCCTGCTTATTCTGGCGTATTTACTATACAACGTAAAACTGAACCCTTCGTATGCTCCGTTACCTTTTACGATTTCCAATTAACAAAAATATATTTCCTCCATAAAGAACTACAGTTTTCTAATTGCCTATATTAAAACGCCGCTCGTGTCTCCTTTTCTCGAAGGCCTTCACCAGATCGCCGTCGTCCTAGAAAGCACAGAGGAATCTCGACGAGATTCTCGAACAAAGACAACAATTTACATTTTTCCTTTAGCATTCACCGGGAGACTTTTTAAATTTTCCTTTTGTTAGATATTCGCTTAAAATGTACTTTGAATAAATTACAGCAAAAAAAACAACAACAGCCATTATTAGACGTTCCATCACAAAGCCGTTAAATGTCGGGAAGTTCCAGCTAGGAAATTTAAGATAAATTATTTCATAAAATATTAATGTTTCTTATATATATATATATATATATATATATATATATATATATATATATATATATATAAACCTTGTGGTAATAGTTTTTTAAATATCATTTAACATCTTCCAGTCCTTCTTCCTTGCCCTTCGCTTCTCAGCTCGTATAGCTGAACTGGTATAGAAGATCTAGACTCTAAGACTAGATTTTTTATTCTTTATGACTTCAAGCGTGCCAAAATCTCACCAGTATTGCAATTATTTGATGATTTTTTAAATTTTTTTGCCATTTTCATTCAAATAATGACAACTTAGTGAAAATTAGAGGAATAATAGAGAATTTTATGCTCAATATAACGGTGGTACAAATGCTTTTATATACCTTTGACATTTTATATTATAAAATGTAAAGTGTATTTTCGAGATATAACAGCATTTCTGATTATGTCAGATATCTTTAAAATTATGAGTTCCAAAGCAATTTAACATAAATTTTCGTTTGTATTCACTCACAACACATATATTCTGAAAGTTTTGCTATGATCGAAGAAGTAACCATTGTTGGCAATTTTTCCATACATATAGTCCTGGAAATTTACGATTTTTTGCCATTTTCAAATTTCTTGGTGTCATTTCCGTTAAAATAATCACAAGTTATTAAAAATGTGAGAAATGTAGGGAATTTTACGCTTGATTTAATGTTGGTATAACAAATTTTATACAGCATTTTGCTTTTAAGTTATAAAATAAATAGTATATTTTCAAGGAATGAATGGATGTTGGTTTATTTCACACATCTTAAAGAGTATTAGTTATAAGGTAATTTAACATAGATTTTTCGTTTCCTACGACCCAAAATTTCATATATTTTCAGAGTTTTACAATCATCTAAGAGATACAAATTTGAGGTACTTTTTTATACATAGAGTCCTGAAAATCTGCGATTTTTGGCCATTTAGAGGCTGTTTTCATTCATTTCTCCTCAAATAACTATAGATCAACGAAAGTCATAGGGATTGTATAAAATTTTGTGCCGAACTGTAGTACAGTAGGACTATAATATTCATATAACAATTAGTTTTTATAAGTTATACAACGTAAAGTATATTTTAAAAGAATAAGTGAATAAGAAAAGCGAAATATTACATTATAAATGATAATAATGATATAATTATCATTATTTAACACTTCAAGTTTAAGAAATAAATAAAATATTCAACGTTATATGTTAGAATACCCATTGGACTTGAGACAGGAGCCATTCTAAATCTGCCATACCCTTTTAATCAGGTCGTTAGGGGATCATTTATTAGACTCTCCCTTTCCACCGAATAATATACAAAGGATAAAATATTCAGAGCCTTTTTTTTGCTCTCGGCCAGAGATTTGGCGAGGCCAATGAGGTTATAAAAATCGCTAATAATTTATAAGGGCTTAACATAAAAGTATCGTTAAAACTTAAAATATTGCCTTTTTACTAAAGCACGTAATCTTGGGTAGGTCGGTTTAAATATTTGAATCGGATATAATTTCTAATAAAATTAGAGCCAAACCCCATTTGGGTTAAAAACAGGGCGAAATTTATATTTTCGGTCGGATTTATTATTAATACAGCAAGGGGAACATCTTAAATATTTTATTAATTTAGCTTGTTTCGCTGGATCTTAGATATACTAAGAATAATACGAAGTGGGAGATACTCATAATATTAAACATCGAACAACAAAACAACCGCTGTCAATATTTTATGTAACATCCAGTGGAACGGGAATATTGAGTTGGTGAATTATTTTCCTTTTTTTTCATGTTTTCCAGGGTAAGTTTACTTTTATAAATGTCAAACACTGAATACTGACCCATTTTGATCGATGATCGTTGATTTTAGCGTTGGGAACTATCGACCGAAAACAGTCGAAATAGTCGATGTTCCCAAAATAGCCGAAACAGTCGATAGCCAAAAAACTGGCGCCTGAAAATAGTAATACATTATAGTACTTAATACGACATTTTAGTAATTACTATTTTCAGTGAAATGCACGGTTCGACGGTTCATTCCTGTATAAATTGCGAGAGAGGAACAGGAAAAAATAATTACTGAATACTATTAACATGCAATTAGTAAATTTATTTTAAAGGATGTAGAATTATTTTTATACTTTAATATTCTGTGGATCTGTAAAAAGGAATGGAATATTTTTATGGAATGGCATAATACCCCACAAAGGTTTTATCGTATTTCAGTATGTTAATTGCTATTTTTAAATAATATACCATAATAGATATAGATAATACAATAGATCTTAAATAAAAACTAAAAACTAAAAATGTACAATAACCAAAAAACCGTCAAAAGTTTTTGACTATTTATCATTCACAATTTTAATATTTTTACTCTATTACATTAACAATCTTGAGAAGGATCGTTCCAAAATGCTGCTATATTAACATATAATATATTGTTATTTACAAACAAACTACAAAAAAAATCATAAAACTATATATATTACATATAAGTCTATGCAAGCATAAATTGGGTACATTTTTGTCAAGGTCGCGGCTAGGACGACACAGGCAGAACGTTAAAAATCAGTCGAATGAAACAAGTAAACTAAAAGTACGACTGAAACAGTTCGATAGTAAATAGTAACAAAATCAGTCGGACTGAAAACAGTCAACTGAAACAGTCAGTGGTAAAAAGTAGTAAAGTTAGTCGAACGAAAAATAGCAACTGAAACAGTCGATAGTAAAAAGTAGTCAATTACTAAACAGTCGATAGTCAATTTCAGTCGATAGTTCCCAACACTAATATATTTATATTTCAATATGAATTTTTTTGAGAATTTGAGACTTTTTTGCAATTTTCAAGGTTTTTTTGACATTATTTCCCTTCAACTAAACGCACAGTAATAAACATTAAGTGAATTGTAGGCAATTTTACAATGAATCGAATGGTATAATAATTAATTTTGTATGATATTTAGATTTCAAGATATATCTTGAAAAGTGTATTTTCCAAAAATGAGTGGATTTCGGTTTTCGTCAAACATTTCAAAAACTATAAACTATAAAGAAATTCTTTTTCGTTTAGTTTTATTCACATTAAAATACATATATTTGGAGATTTTTATCTCAACCCTACAGGTAAAAAATATTTATAACTTCTCCATGCTTATTGCCGTGAAAATTTGGGATTGCGATACATGTGACCAAACTTTATCTTCTTAAGATTTCCAAAATTAAAAAACAAACCAAATAAAATATTTGATAGGCGAGAAAACGACAAAATAATTAACCAAAGATATTAATCCGATTGTTCGATCTCCAGCTCTACCATTAAAATATTTTTATATTTATAAGCGCGATGTTCAGCTAGAATTAATACTTCAATTGGTGGGCTTTCGGTTCGAAACATGTTATTTTATTAGTTGAAAAATCGTTCCCTCTCGCATGAAATATTATTTTTTGTATTTGAAATATAAAAATGCATTTAAAAAACAAACTGACGATTTTTTCCTACATATGTTGGGCTGAAAATAACCCCAAACAGAAACAATATAGTTGAGAAGGAAAAGCCTTAAACATATCAAGGTAAAATCATATATTTCAACTACCATCATCACTATGAAACCAAAACATTATAACACCCGACACTTTGGATACACCTTAATTAACAATTAAATCCCAAGAGGTTGAAAACAAATTGTTCTGCTTTTCTAACCATATTATGTTATCACAACAACGCTACACCACATACGTGTGAAATATATAAGAAAATATAAGAAAATCAGCAAAAATTAGCAGAGATAGAAATAGTATAGAAAGTCATGAGGCATCCACTATATAGACCCGACCTTGCTCTACTAAAAAGGCAAATGGTTATCTGTAAAAACAACACGTATATAATTTATTATCGTTCCAAATTTATATAAATAAATTCGCATTGAAAATATGAAAAAATAGACCGAAATACGTGTGCGTATGTATCTTTTGATTTTTCTGGATTTATGAGGAACGAACAAAAGGTTTTTCGGCTAAGAAGGTCGAATGGCCGGGTAGGAATGCAGAGATCGGACACGGAGTGACCGAAAGTGGATGTGCCCGGGAATTTTGATTTAGGTATAGTCGAAAAAATGGCGGTTTTATGTCGGAAGGGCTATCTTTTATGTCGATGGAAAAATGATATGATACGGTCGAAAAACTACGAGAAAAACCCCCTTTGATTCTGACGGTAACACATTGCCAAATATCTAGCAGGATTTATTTGATACATTTGTGTTTACTCTAGTTATATTTGAAGACTTTTAAGGTTAGTTTATATATATGCATTTATATATATATATATATATATATATATATATATATATATATATAATTTATATAAGAAAAAGAAGAAATGAGTATGACAATAAGAAAAATTATGAATTTATACTCCACAATCAATTGTCGCAAAATTTATGATACCAACAATGGCCGAACAAACAGGAATCTATATTTGCCGTGTTTAATGTTCCAACAATAATAAAATGAAAATTGAAGTTTTGCCCCGTGAAAAATAAACAGTGGAACCATTCGATATTGCCAACAAAAAAATTACTGCACGTCTATCAGGGTAACAAAATATATCAAGCGATAAAATTTCAGTTATTTGTTGTTTCACGTATTTACTTATTTATATATGCAATCTATTAGTTAAAGGTGGTAGTGGGCGTGAGAGAGGGTATACCAGTATCTCGTTGGTCGATTTGAGTGTTTGTGGCCGTGTTTTTAATTACCGCAAAAATGTATACGGACATTTGTATAAATTTAAACTTTTTTAATTTAGAACTTTATGTATTAAATTATATCTCTATAATCTTGAAACGTCAATAGATATCAGAATATCTCATTAATTAATAGACACCAACTGTTTTCGCTCTTTTTGAAATAAGTTATGTTCCTCTCTACCTACAGTAAACAACAAAACAACATATTAATTAACGAAAAATCAAGACCTAGAACGACATAATGTTTATGATTATAATATATAAGTAAAATTATATATACCTATTTCAGTGTTCTGAAGTTGTTGCAGTTCTGAAAATAGCCTTACTTAAAGTATCATTTGTTACAATGTTCAGTGATGTAGTAATTAAAACTAAATTAATTTAGTTCTTGAGATACTTTGCATATATTTTAATATAAAAATATCATCAAAACCAATTTGGTAATATTAACATATCATGTTAAATCATTCTCCTTAGTCCATTATGAAAGAAACATGATTAATCTTATAAATTGTGCTCGAGTTTCGACCACAAGGCGATAACTGGTATACAATAAACTATCTAAAATTATATAATTGTTAAATAATACATCTAATGTGTGCTATAAATTAATCGCCCTTCTGGCATAAATAAATTAATATCCACCCCAATATCTATTAGGTACGACGTTATTGATGGCATACAATCAATACTGACGAGATGCAGTACGTTATATTCATAAACGACTGTTTATAATTATCAGACACATAACAGAGCACATGGATCGATGATTAAGTTGGTCGGAAATGAGCAAATAGTACATCCCCGGTTCTTCATTCCAAATTCAGCTTATTAAACTACATACGCTTCCCAACTCGAAAGTATACTTGCGATTGGCGAATTACCTAATAGAACGGAAATTATTCACAAAGTATTCAACAGTCTGTTACATAAGCTGCATCGCATGTAGTATTATAATGTACGTAGACAGAGAACTCTGTATAATGGATATTAAATTTCCATTGATTAATATTCCCTTAAAATATTCACAGAAATATTTAAACGTTGGAATTAAAATACATAGCATAGAATGGATTCAAGAAGCTTCATAATTTCAGATTCTATGATACACCACTTATATACAGTCAAGAAAATAAGACTTAAAAATCAGAATATCCTCTAATATACCGCACGATATATATAGTCCATTCAAAGTTATTTTGTACATACGTAATTCAAATTTGTTGCGTCAAAACGTCACAATGTTGCCGCATCAACTCGGTATTTTAGTTCAGTTCGGATTTGGCATACAACAAAATTCTATTCTATATAATATAATTGAACAAAAATGTTATCAAATAGAATTTATTTTTATATTAGAGTACATGTAAAAACTACAGTTAATTATACAACCACAATAGTTTATAGATTAGAGTTATAACCTCTTATCACTATTACTTTCAAGAATTTTGCATACGTCTGACAATCGGAAGACTTTAACAAGCTCATTCATTTACGCGTTCAAACTAATCAGAGACCATTTTGCCTCTTCTAAACTAGAATAAAAGTAGACGGAGAATATTTTCTGTTTCTAAAACGAATTTACAAGTTGCGGCAGGCAATATATTAATACTGATGACGTATGCACAAAAAAACTTTGAATAGACTATATATACAGTAGCATACATGTAATTGCTATTTTGTATATAAAGGCGTGTATAAATATTTTTTCAATTAACGATTGATTTTATTATTAGGAGATATCCATACTTTGCGAAGAACTAGGTATAATGGAGATAAACTATGAATACTTTTCAACTGAAAACACACAAAATAAAAAATAATAGCTATCAAAACTTAAAAGAGCTCGTTATTTTATCTGTGTTAAAACAAACAGAATAGAATATACATTTACCATTTCGTTTTTTACACAGTAGCAATTAGAATATAGTTCCACTAGATTAACGTTCGCGTTATTTAATTTATAGAAATACTAGCAAATATTGTTTTTAATTTAAACAATTGTCCGCTTGAGCTTCTATATAAATTTTACGCTCTGCAGACTCAGTGGAATTCGAATTGTCCAGTTTATTTGACATTTGCTACAAACCAAATTGTGATGTATAATTAAAATTTACCAGCTGTCACCAAGATCGTGTGAACGAAAAATCTATTTGATACACGGCAGAAATGTTTTATAATGTATTTTTAAATTAAATGACACGTCCATTAATTTTAGCAAAAGCATTCTTAGGATTTTATCTCGAAATATAATATATAAGCGGGAAGATAGACCTAGACAGTTTTGAATATTGCAAGGGTTTCTGAATTAACATCATACTATTTCAAAATTGAGGTTCTTCTAACCTGGTATTACAACAAATTTGGTAAGTATAAATTCAATTCAAACCTACATAGAGATGAATCTTATCTTGTTGAATAATCGGAACTTTACATTATTTTTCTGTAATGATATATGAATTCAAATCTAGACTCAAGCGTATATTTCAAGTCACAGCAACCTTCCAAGCTGATTTGGCTCGATGTCTATTGTCATCAACCCTTGTTGTTTTGATACAAAATATGGAATGGTTAAGAATAAAATTGAAGTGAATAATAAATATTCAAATTAAGGACATAACATAGTATAAATATCAAAAATAGTGGATGTTATAAGTATATTTGAAAATAATTCAAAATAAAAAGGAAATATCACTTAAATCCAACATTCGGTTGTTAATTATGGATATAGTTAGAGAAAGATAAAGGTAAGGTACAAGCGGCAGAAATAAAATACATCAAAAAAGCTAGGAATATATTAAAAATTAACTGGATGGGTAGTAAAGAGATCAGAAAAGACCTAACTAATTAATAACTGATAAACTCTGTATAGTTGGCTCCTTAACTCACCTAGTAGAGACATATACAGCGCATGGAAGGCACAACACAGGTAAAGAGGATATGGGAAGTAAGGGCGAAGGCGAGAAGAATTAAATGTTCATCAAAATCTTCAGCGAAATTACTCAGTTCAGTTTAGAATAGTGTATCACTATGTAAGGGTATTATGCTCTCCCAACCATTAATCCCTCACTAATGATTTCCTCTATCAGTAACTTCAATTATCGATAGCACAATTTAATAGCCAAAGTTCAAATTAATGAACTTAATGATACATTATCAGCATCAAAACTGATTTCGTAATATAAATTATCAGGTGGAGACAGTGATTGTTTAATATCATAAGTGTTTTTTGACGTTAAAATAAAGGCATGAAACTAATATTAAAACAAATTAATTTATATCTAAAAATACACCCCTTAGAACCAATACAAATAAAAAACATTTTCAGTTAATATTAACCAAACCTAAATGTTCGGAGATCCAATAAAGTCCACCAAATTAAATGATAAAACAATATAACAACGATACATGACCCAAAACGAAACGGACCTCCCCTTCCCCCGCCCCTCTTATTGTCGTCCACCGACCGAACAACAGAAAAGCTTATTATTTATATCGCGGGCTAGCGGGAGGGGAGGGGAAGGAGAGTGAGGGAGGTCTTTAAATGCCACATAAAACTTTTTCCATTTTTGGTCCCACTTTATATCTCGACATCCCCGAATAGTTTGATGATGAGGCCCTTAAAGACAGTTCGGCCTTCTAGCGTCGTGCCACGGAAAAAAGCCATAAAAATATGCTAAACTCGGAGGGAGTTTTGGCGAAGGAAAGTTTTCTTTTCTGGTCGCCGGCATCGGAGGTGGCGGAGGGAGGGGGCGTGGTAGGTTGGAGGGAAAAAACGTCGGAGGTTCTTATAAATATGTAGCACGAACTGAAGAAAGTTCCCTCGACGAGCAATTTTAAACTTCTGAAAAGGAGCTATTTTTTTCCTCTGACTGGGAGAAAGGTTCTAGTTAAAGGGCTTTTTTAGCGTCAGACGAAACTGTAATTTCTCTTGGTATGCTTAACAACAATTTAGAACAATATCGGTGACGTTATTTTCGTAAGAACAAGAACAAAAAATAGAGCAATTCGCCATATTGGGTCAAACAACATTCGAACATTACTTAATGCGTTTAAATATCACTTATTTGATATTTTATAGTGGAAAAATTGTTATTGTGTACCAATACATGATTAAGCCTCCAAATACTTGTAAGTATAGTCCTCCATATCAATTGAACAGGCAATATTGGGCGGGCGTAAAATATTAAGGGCGTGAAATAATAACATAAATGAGTATTCTGATTGGTATAAATTACTTACGTGAAAATTACCTATGAAAGTCATCATGCCCATTATTTTAAAGTCAAACTGCGTAACATCTATATGTAAAAATAATACACAAAGTCTTTTCCTCCATTACCACCATCAATTTACAGTGCTTACTTTATTTTTTGGTTAGGTTTGAGTTTGAAATATATTATTACAGTAAAATTACTGATGTGAATTATTGTATTAGTTGCTAATTACTATTAATAAATTAAGGAAAAACATTGCAGCTTATTATTATTATTTATTGTACCATTAAACTTATAGAACAAACAACAAGAAGATAAATTCATAAGGCTGATTTTGACCTTAGCCATTTCGTTCATGCATTCTCTTTAAAATTATCAATATTCTTTGAATTTTCGAATGTTTTTTGGGATCATAAAACACATAACAGCTTTTCTTTGTTTTAATGTACCACTGGAGACTCCATCTTATTGAAACTTGTTTCTTGAGTTCAACTAATTTTGACTCGACCAACTACGTTTGGTTTATATTGAAACATATTTATGATCATCATCTGATACAATAAAATGTCAACAAAATAAACGTCAATATTTTCAATGAAACTGCCAACTGATCTGATTATTCTTTTCTTACATTCATCTTCATCCTTCTTTAATTCTTCTGGCATATATATATATATATATATATATATATATATATATATATATATATATATATATATATATATATACTACTTACAGAGACGTGGACTGAACAAGATAAGTACAACGTTCTCTCTTATAGAGTCGATATAAGGAGGTGTTTAGAAAGGGGGTAGTAAAGGTCCAAAGGGGAAAATTGGGGTAGCCGATAGAAAAAAATAGATAGAAAACTCTAAGTGTACGTCAGATCTACAGGTTCCTAGGATAACAAAGAGTTAAGGTTGAAAGGCTTTGTTTTTCTAAATTCTACATGGCTTGACATTAAGGATCATCGATGTTCAAATAACTATATTTACTTCCAAACACTGTTAATAAAGGAATTTTTTCACCATATTAGTTTTTCAACTCTCTTAATTACTTTAAAATAAATTCATAATTTGTCTAAAAATGTCTGAAAACCTCAATTATTATTCCTAAAACCGATAAATAACACTAAGCAGGATCCGTAGAATGAAAATTGTTCGAAATAATTAAGAACGAACTAATTAAGCTTAGAAAACGAACTACATCGGTTAAAACTAATTCTCTACAACAAGTCATGACCCCAGGGCACCAGATCGAAGCCCGTTTGGCGTCGGGGAAATAAAAATCGGCCTTAGATATTAATTAGCATGGAACAATTACATCCACATACATATATATGAATATATATATATACTACTTACAGAGACTTGGACTGAACAAGATAAATACAACGTTCTCTCTTATAAAGTTGATATAAGGATGTGTTTAGAAAGGGGGTAGTGAAGGTCCAGAGGGAAAATTGGGGTAGCCGATAGGGAGAGGATATATCAAGCCAAGTCCAGCCCAGGAAAGATGACCAGATATTGCAACAGTTACATGTTGAGTAGTTAGCGATGCCATGACCCAGGAGAGATAGAAAACTCTAAGTGTACGTCAGATCTACAGGTTCCTAGGATAACAAAGAGTTAAGGTTGAGAGGCTTTGTTTTTCTAAATTCTACATGTCTTGACACTAAGGATCATCGATGTTCAAATAACTATATTTACTTCCAAACATTGTTAATAAAGGAATTTTTTCACCATATTAGTTTTTCAACTCTCTTAATTACTTTAAAATGAATTCATAATTTGTCTAAAAATGTCTGAAAACCTCAATTATTATTCCTAAAACCGATAAATAACACTAAGCAGGATCCGTAGAATGAAAATTGTTCGAAATAATTAAGAACGAACTAATTAAGCTTAGAAAACGAACTACATCGGTTAAAACTAATTCTCTACAACAAGTCATGACCCCAGGGCACCAGATCGAAGCCCGTTTGGCGTCGGGGAAATAAAAATCGGCCTTAGAAATTAATTAGCATGGAACAATTACATCCACCCCCGTGAGCGAACCAGGCCGCTTTATAACCATTGTACAAGTTCGCATCAACAACGTTCACCATCCTTATACCTTAGTTCCAAATTATCCCCTTTTCGGTAATTAAAATCTCCGTGATTTATTACGTTTCTGTTAATTAAAGGAACAATGATCGCGAGGCGTTAGTTAAATACTAGACGGGCAGTTTTTAGTTGCGTCTTGACGATGATTGATAGACGTAGGTGGGAGGTTCCTAGAGGTGCCTAGAGGATGATTCGGGCAGGTTTCTCCATCGATCACCGGCGTTATTATTTTGCAGTTTTCTCATTAAGCGAAAACTGTAGATCGTTTAATTTATTTGTATAATAGTTTGTTTTCTTTATATTAATCCATTATATATATATATATATATATATATATATATATATATATATATATATATATATATATATATATATATATATATATAAATTTCTGTTTGTCAGTCTCGATAAAACTCGAGAACAGCTGGACAGATTTAGTCCATTTTGGTATTGAAGTGTTTGCGAAAGTCCAATATGACATTATTTGCAACAATGAATATTATACAGGACAATTTCATGCCCTCTTCCAACATATTATACCATAAAAGGTTTTAGAAAATATTCCTAATAGTACTGTTACCACCTAGGTACAGTAATTTACTTTCTAATTCGGTGCTATTCTTACCAAACGTTTCTTCATCAGAAAATTTAGACACCCGAACACCAGAACCAGAGAAAATCTATATTGGCAGAGACAGAAAAAATAAAACAATGTATACATGGAGCAAAAGAGAATAAATAATAAACATAACACACCCACAAGATTGTATTATACAAGAAGTTTATTTATTTTAAATTATTTTGAGAGATATTGGTTAATTCCTTGCCCGGCTATTCAGAATCGAAGACAAAGTTGAATACTCAGAAATAATAGAGACATGAGTGAAAAAAAAACAGAAGTAATGTTATCGGAATCTTTAGAGGGAATTTCGTTCATTCATCTGCATTGCCGTTGTTTACTGTTCAAGTTTCTTGAAAAAAATAAATATCCTCGTCACTAACCAAAATTAAATAGAGAATATAGTTGAAAATTCATGAATATTTAAAGTATGTCCATTGCCAATACAAGGACAAAAATGCTTACCCATTCCAATAGGCAGAAATTCAAAATTTTCGTTACTTTTTGAACTCACCTCGCACATAGATTAATAATCTAATTCTAAAGGTTAGAAACAACGGCAATTGCTATAGTTTTGATGACATAGCACTTTTCAAACTGAAGAGAAACCAAGGGGCAGCAATATAACTAGAGTAAAAAACAAAATCTTTTTTTTTTAATTCATTGCACTCCATTAACGTTAGAACTCCTGTTCTGCTTCTGTATGTTTCCATTAAAATAAAAATTCTAAACAATGTTGCGTGTGTTAAATTACCAAATATTTTACACAATATTCCTTTGATTCAACGATGTTCATCCTGAATATTTTCGAAGGTTTTTCCTTTGAGGTTTGCCCGTCCAACCCGTTTCATTTTATACCACGTTATTTCACCGAATGAACCGTCAATTTTCATTTATCCCCACGTCCCAGAAACTAAATACCGATTTTTCATTATTCAGACAGGAAAAAACTCCCGGATATCGAATATTGAAACTGCACCTAATAAATATTTGAGAACGGTTTTAAAATGATTATTTGATTTTCTCAACCGAATTCTGATGCAGATTATCGATTGTTTGAGGCTTCTGTTCTCGAATATTTTAATGTATAGTATTTTGAAGTGTATAAAATGTCGGTTATTAGAATAATTAGTTGATATGTCCCTATAGTGACTTATACTACTATATATATATACTATTTACTATTCTATTATATATTTATATATATATATATATATATATATATATATATATATACTATTATATATTTATATATATATATATATATATATATATATATATATATACTATTATATATTTTATATACTATTATATACTTATATATTTATATATATATATATATATATACTATTATATATTTATATATTTATTACTATTATATATTTTATATATATACTATTATATATTTATGCATGCAGTGCAAAAATTCCAATTTGTTATGTTTAAACATGGCCAAACACTGCTCAGAATCATCAACACGTTCTTGTTTTAGATCAGAATTGACCCACTTTGAACACAGCTTCCTCATAGTCCAATGCTCATACTGCATGAGCAAAAACACCAGCAATGAAAACCAACACGTTCTTCTGAGATCTTTATGATGTTATCTAACTCAAGCAACTTCACTTTTCGATCATTCAAAACGATTTTGTCAATTTTTTTTAGATTTTCTAGTGTTACCACCTCATTTTGACGTCCAGTGATGATAAGGCGGAGTCCTTATAATACTTTTTAAGCCATTGCTTTGTTTCAATGGCATTTTTCCCATCTGAAGCAGTGTAAAGTTAAAACACGGAATGTTTTTGATCCATTGTCATAAAAATACAGTACTGTCACTCTTAGAACAGTAATTAATAAACTTGCGAATAGAATATAATCCAATTTTAACAGCTTTCTTCTCTGAAAATTAGTACTAACTGAAAAAGCGGTGAATGTAGCAAAACTAGCGCCATCTATGTGTTAGGCCAGGATATTTTCAGCATATGTTTTAAATCTGAATCAGAAGAATTCATTGATATCTGTTTAGTCTCTACAGTAGTAATACATTTTACTAAAGTGCACAAGATCCAATGATTTTATTATTTTGAGTCTGTGTCCTGCTACGTCATGTATATTAAATAAGTGCATTTTATTAAATTTACTATTCATTTTTAAAAATTTAGCTCTATAAATTAAATAATCAAAATAATTGATACAAATCTCAAGAAATCAAATGTCATATAGTCACATATCTTATTACTTCCTATGTATCCTGTCCTTCCTGTCCTATGTCTTCCGTCTATATACATTATGTGGTTAGTGTTATGTATGTATTCATATAGTCAAAATATGTATTGCAAGAACAATAAATATACAAGGCTGTTTAAAAGAATAATTTCTTTACCTAAATTTTTAAATAAAATTGCATCATTCTTTGCTTCTTTCTTCCATTCTTCGATCTCCTGCTTTCTAATTGGTTTTTTGTAACATATAGAAACTAACAACTCACCAACAAATGAGGAACTAAAATTCGGGCAGAAAAAATTCTATGAATATTTTTTGCTACATTCATTTTAACTATGGATGCGCAGGTTAAACTATTTTCTATGCACAATATTATGTTACTGTTTTGTTAAGATATTAAGCAAAGAAACCAGAAATGAATCAGAAGACAAAATCACTAAAATTTACAGAAAATTATTAATAACCCTTAGAGTTCTATGATATATCCAGTACAATGATGTATAAGTATCCAGAACTATATCAATTTCTGTCAGTCTATCCGTTTGTCCTCTAGCTGCTGTATATTCATCAGACATCAAATTATATCAAGAACTGATTTGTGAATTTTAAATATCATATAAATAAGAAGAAAAAAATTATTACAAACTTATCACACTTGAATTTCGTTAATCTATCTTGGGATAATATGCCCGTATAGGTGAGATTTTCCTTTCACACCTTGCGATAAAGATGGCATATTAATTTGTTCTCTAAACAAAATTGTATGCTATATTAACTTTAATCGTTCCAAATTTCACATCTCCACTAAATGGTTTCCCCAAATTTCTAGACAAGAAGCTTTGAGTTTGGATGCCACATCACAAAAAGACCTACATATTCCCAAAATGTCGATATTTCAAAATATGAAAGAGAAAATCAAAATTTTCAATTCAATTTCTGGACTAGAATATCCTATTAACCCGCAGATTACTGAAAATAACTCCTAGTAGGAAAGGAAACACTACACTTTATTTTAGTTCTGTTGAACAGTATTATTTCATAATCTTAACGCAATTTCAGGACAATTAACTCAAAAAAACCTCCGAGCGGTCTGTATTTATTACCTTTCTATTCACTCCCTGTTTCGGACAGTTTCTGGCGGTCGAAGAAAAGTGCTCGAGAAACCGAAAAAGGAAAGAACACGATAAGGTGGGTTCGAAAACAAAATAAATAACGCGAGCCAGTCGTTACTAGTCCAGAGCCAGGGCGCGCAGTAAAGAATATCGGAGAATAAACGAGAAAAAATGATTTGTTTCGCAACGGCGGCGGTTGAAGGCCCCTCTTCGCCCCAGGGGGTGGCAGAGGGGCGGTCGAAGAGAGATCAATGCCGGCGATATAAGGAAAATGCAATAAAAACGGCGTAGTCTCTGTGGCAAATTGAGTTCTGATTCAATCAACGCCATTTCGTCTGATATATCCAGCCGGTATCCCTGGAAAATATCTCGCTATATCCTTAAAGTGTTCAAGATAGAGGTTATAAATGATAACGGCAGGATGACTGGCAGATATTTTACAAAATAATGTAGAAAAATCGTGATTTAATAGGATTTGATAGTTTGGTGGTGAATAATGGAAAAAACCCTAAGTGTTACAAAGTTTGAATGTCATATAAAGTCGATACAGATGCATAGAAAAAATAGACAATTAACTTAGACATACTGTTAAAGCTTATGGACTACTGTATAAAACAAATAATGTGGCATAAGTTACAAAAAATCGCTTAAAACCTGTTTCTACTCTCTATACTATAAAAGGTATATGTTATATATAGACTATTTAGAGCAAATGATGAGAGACTTACACTAGCATTATGCAGATTATCTCTCTCTAAATATAATGCGACACTAATATCATTTATGATGCAGGTGAGATAGAAGACGACAATACAAAAGCAGTTGTGATATTATTATAAAAGGAGCTTACCAGATACAGGAAAATATAGAAAATATAAAATGTTTTGGTACTAGTATTTGTTCGTGGTGATTTTATCTTCTTTTCAATTATTATCCTAATTTATATCAATATGATTTGCCACATATATTTATTATCATTTACAGGTGAGGTAGAAAACGACGATACAAAAACAGTGGTGCTATTCTCATAAAACGAATTTACCAGATACTAAAGACATAGAATATAGAAAATATAAAATGTCTTGGTATTGGTACATGTTCGTGGTGATTTTATATTTCTTTCAATAATGATCATAATTTATCTGAATATGATTTTCCACATATATGTGGGACCTATATCTTTGCATTTACAGGTAAGGTAGAAAACGACGATATAAAAACAGTAGTGCTAATATCACAAAACGAATTTACCAGACACAAAAATGTAGAATATAGAAAATTTAAAATATCTTGGTACTGGTACTTGTTAGTGGTGATTTTATCTTTCTATCAATCATTATCATAATTTATCTGAATATGATTTGCTACATGTATGTGGGACCTATATCTTTTCATTTACAGGTAAGGTAGAAAGTGACGATATAAAAACAGTAGTGCTAATATAACAAAACGAATTTACCAGATACAAAAATGTAGAATATAGAAAATTTAAAATATCTTGGTACTGGTACTTGTTAGTGGTGATTTTATCTTTCTATCAATCATTATCATAATTTATCTGAATATGATTTGCCACATATATGTGGGACCTATATCTTTTCATTTACAGGTAAGGTAGAAAACGACGATATAAAAACAGTAGTGCTAATATCACAAAACGAATTTACAAGACACAAAAATGTAGAATATAGAAAATTTAAAATATCTTGGTACTGGTACTTGTTAGTGGTGATTTTATCTTTTTATCAATCATTATCATAATTTATCTGAATATGATTTGCCACATATATGTGGGACCTATATCTTTTCATTTACAGGTAAGATAGAAAGCGACGATATAAAAACAGTAGTGCTAATATCACAAAACGAATTTACCGGATACAAAAATGTAAAATATAGAAAATTTAAAATATTTTGGTACTGCTACTTGTTAGTGGTGGTTTTATCTTTCTATCAATCATTATCATAATTTATCTGGATATGATTTGATATATATGTAGAACTGTCCTCTTATCCCGTAGGGGTGAGATAGGAGGTGCCAATACAAAAGAAAGTGTACCAATATCGTAAAATTAATTCTCCAGATACTGAAAATGTAGAAAATAGAAAATATAAAATATCCGGTTACTGGTATTTATGTGTAGTAGTTTTATGTTTATTTTAGCCATTATCATGATTTAACTGACCATGATAGGTAAGAGATAAAGTAGGAGACGCTAATATATAACTAAGGCTTGCCAATATCGAAAATTTCATTTTTACGAACTGCAAATGTAGAATATATAAAATATATTGCTATTGATACTCGTTTAAGATAATTTTTAAATTCTCCAGATAAAAATACCTGATAATTTACATTTCCACTGCTATTCTGCAAATAAAAAAGTGTCCTTGAAAGTCAACTAGTTCTCAAAGGTCATTACCACACCAAAACTACGCAAAACCTTCACAAACGTCCCGCTTAGGACATTCATCACCATTTTTACAAGCAACGAACGATAACAGACTCCAGTTCAAACGGACACAACGCTTGATAACCTCCCCCGCTGTCACCCCGCGCATCAGATTAGCACAAGACAAATTAAGATCGCATCAAACTTATGAATTATTGTTCGTTTTAGACGGGCGACGGGGGGAAGGGCGAGCGGCGTGGGGAGAGGGGGCGAATTTAACATAGCCGTTGCCAAGACGACCCTCCACGACGAACCAGGTCGCGCGAGAGTGACGAGGGGTGGGGGTACGGGCCGAGAGGGAACTGCAGGACGTTGGCGTGCGGTACGTGGGGGGAAGAGAGGAGGAGGTTCGGTAAAAGCCCTTATTGCGACTGTTGTAATGTGTAGATTAGCCGCTAATATTAGTTGAAAATGGTGGCGGGATTATGATAGGGGCACAGAACAAAAGAGGGCTCTGATGGCAAACAGAGATGAGATGCAAAGGAGGCGACACTGATGATAATGAGGCGACATCTGCGGTTGTTCGATATTATGGTGCCCAAAGTAAAGGAAACTGAGATTTCCTCGCATCGAAGAAAGTAATTACGCACGAAAATGGTCATAATCCAACATATAGTACAAGATAAGTGTTCCAAACTCAGTAATATACCTGGACAAGTCCATAGCAGAGTATTAATATTGTTAATAATATAAGAACAGTGGAATAATAACACCAAAATTAAAGTTAAATAGTATTCTGGTTTTTCGGCCTTCTGAGTAGAATAAACGGGACTAATCGCTTATAGAAGGTTTATTGACATTTTAAAAGTACAAATAGCAATTCACCAAGTATTATATTAAACACTCAAAGACTACTCAAACAGTACAGGCTAGCGAACTAGGGACTAAAAGACAATAGTTCTACTTCACATTTTATCAACACTTGTAGTGGAAATTCCAGAATTTTAGGCTCTGCTCAAAATAAGACAAAATATCCAAGTAATTAACCATCGTAGGAAATTAAAGACCAGGGTGGACGCTTTCACCAGGATATTAAACAAATAGAAGAGCATCATCAAGGAAGATGGAATGCTAAAATATTAGCAGATTGTTGCTGGTTTTTAATGAAAGAGGACTCTACTATTCAATAGAGGAAAAGCTAATATTTTGTCATTTTCTTTCAGGATATATGTCCCATTTTTTCTATTGACTACTTATCTTTGAGCTATTTTGATTCATTGTCTATCTTTAAATATATATTACTATTTTTTATAAAATTAATAACATAATTAAATAAATATGATTTAAAATATTCATACTGTCTTTATTTATACTAATTTAATTTATCATCATTTTAAAATGGCACGTATTACAAAAGTTTTCGTTTAAGTTTTTGTATTCAGCAGGTACAATTTGACAAAGAAACGGTATTTCATTTAATGTTATAAAACAAAAAAAATGGTCACACGTTGTAGTTAATGGATTAGCTGGACATTCGAATTCCAGAGCATGGATAAAGAATATAACAGCCTGACGTATCCCATTATAAATCCCGACAGTCAAACCCAAACTTGCGCTTCAATATGCGACAGCAGCTTCAAATCACCGTCATCTGACGACCCCATTATTGTTTCAGACCCCTTCACCATGATCATCGAACTCAACTGGCAACTGGCATTCCTGTTCTGGATATCGCCGCACATCCTCACGTACTCCTCCGGATACAGTAAGTAATCGACGCCCGATTATAAGTTATTAACGCGGCGCCATCTGACGGCAGAACCGTGCACGTTAATTATTTTAAAGCGATATCCGCCGGGTCCAAATCGACCGGGTTATTAATCGCCTGCCGGAAAGAACAAAAAAAGAAAATGAAAAATACGAAGGTCCAGGATATTAAGTTAACCGGACTTTGATAGACATCGGCCAATTTGTACCTGACGAAAATCCAATCGGAAAAACGCGGCGAAAATTTTTTTAATCTTCCTCCGGCCTTGTTTCGTTTTTTATCGGCGGCTGTTTATTATCCCGGACGACTGGGAAAAAGGGACGTTCTCCTAGAGGATGGGAAAAGGTCGGGAGAATAAGATAGACAAGCTGGACGTCCAGTTGCGGCAGTAACAATATTTTTTAGCCGGAATACTTTCATTGGAAAGACAATATAACCTATTTTCATCTTTCGTGAGTGGTTTAAGGGCTATGCTACTTTAAAAAATTTTTAAAAATCAATTGTTTTTTTCATATCATCAAAGATTAACGATTTGGGGTTATGGGGTATGTACAATTGAAATTATTTTCAAAGATATAGGTGTATTAGAGACCAGACATCTTGCTTTGACATTATTGATACTTTCACTTAAGTCAGACATCTTGTTTCACCAATATATACTACATATATATACTATAATACACAATCGATAAACCTCATCTGCTAACTTACTCAAATTTAATAAGTAAAATTGAAGATTAATTCACTCAAACCTGATTACAAGAAAGAAAATGAAGATGTGCAATTGATTACTTGATCATTAATATGATGGCAAATTATGTGATATATCTAAGGCTGACTTTCTGTTTCTCAACCTCTACGCTACTGTTGGTAGCATACAGAAGTCTGCAAAGACTGTTCAAATCATTATAATCTCTTCTTGTGAACTAATTATCTTAAACGAATCTCCTGTATTACTAATCTCAAATATTTGAATACTTTCGTACTTGTCTTTTATCATACTAACAAATAAATAAAGATTTGTTCTGTAAAGCGAATGAGAATAAGTTTATTTTGAAATATATAGACAATGAGCACTGCAATAACTATATGAACAAACAATAAAATATTTCTCATTTTTGAAAATTCATAGAAAAACAAGACTAAATACGAGTGATTGTTAACATAGAACGAGAAAAGTGGCTAGAGTACTTTCTTCCACCAACTAGGAGTCAAACTGTGTGGGTAATATAACTTTTTTATTATCAATTTCAGAATCGGCTTACCAAATAATTTCAAGAATTAGTAAAGTTTACAAAGACACAAGCAGTAGCATAAACAAAATGCTACAATGAAATAAAACCGAATATAGAATCTTAGCAAAAGATGTATGCTCTTTTAACGAATATTTAAAATACTTAACGTTATATCCTTCAACGATCCATCGCAGTATTTGCAGGATATACTAAACCACTTTGGAATAGTTTTATAGTTGTTCACAATAGTAGCATAAACTTTAGACCCGAATAATTGCTGTTCAAAGCAACAGCTGCGAAAACCCAAATAACTTTAACTAAACAGGTATTCGACAAGTTAACAGTTTATTGAAATCTTAAATCTTCATGTGCAAAAGTTATTTTTATAATTCTAATAATAACTATTCTAATTCTAATAATAACTTTATACTTTAACACTTATCAATCAATAAAAATCAATGAATGCTCGAGATTATCATTACAATTAAATATTGAAAGAAAATAAATATTACACAAATATTAGTAAATTAGAAAACGGAGAAAAAACTGTAGAATCTAATGAATATTATATATAGTAAGAGGGTATCATAAACCCCCAAATTGTGAACATTGATAAAGAAATACAGTTACGTTACGTTGTTAAAATGCATAAGAGTATACTGAAGATGCACTCATCTCAAACTCTATAGAAAATACGTGGAGCCAGCTCCGAATGAAATAGAGATAAACCAAGAAAATTATTTAATTGCGTCAGTGTAATATATAATTTGCAGAAAAATAAAATAAAGGCATAATTGACTAAATTCCAAAAAATTAATTACAATGAAATATGAAAATGAAAATATGAAATACAAATTAATTTTGTTAATTAATAATTCAGTTTTTTTTTAATTCTGACCTTCATTTCCATCTGCTGCACGTCATTATTTTCACTTCATACATCCAGATACTTTAATGCAATTACTTGTTTTATTTTTGCACTGTATAATTACACCAACAATTAATAAATAGTCATGAAGTTTTAGAGTATCTACAAATTTAGTAATCAGTTACTATTTGTCTGTCAGTTGTGTACTTTATTTAAGAAACAAAATGTTCCAAAAGCAAAACCAAACCAATTTATCTCAAATTAGGATATAAGTCCATTTTTGTACAAATAAATAAATAAGTAACAATTAAAATCTGAAAATTTAAAATAGAAGTGTATGAGCAAGAAATTATTAGTTTCCATGTTTGTTCCATGTTTTCCATGTGTGTGTTTATACTGATATGATACTTGCGAGATATAAGTAATTTATCGTTAGAAATAGCATTATAAATTGTTAAAGCTACTGATTCTACTTGACATATATTTGAATAATAACACTTACAAGTCCTCTCCAAATATATAAAAGGATCACGCGCTAGCAAAAGACCACCAGGTGGCGTTAAAATTTCGGATAACGAAAAATATCGACTGGCATGGCATCATAGATACATGGAACGATAACAACCTACCAATAACCTGTCTGTAAAAGACACTGACGCGACTACATTACAGGGATATCGTCGACAAGGCAGCAGGAAAAGCGTCCTGTTGCTTGAACCGCATACCGACTCCCTTATTAAACGACAAAGGACGTCTCCGCTCTCACCGAAGTGGAGGCTTCTTCTTTTGAAGGGGACCGATCTCGTTTTTGATGTCATCTCGATGGTATATAATTAGGCGACTGGACAGGAATCCATAGAAATTTACATGAAAAAAAACCCCGCTGTCTCCTTTTTAAATGAATGCTTGCATTAATTTGATAAAAACAGTTCTACGCATTCAAAAAATAAGGTTATATTAATCGCTTTTAATAAAGGTATATTATTTAGGTTTCGTTTTTTTTTATACTATGGCTTCTATATTCGGTACCCTTAAGAAGAATATTAGTTGTTTAATTTAGTTTTTCAGTTTTTTATTGAAAAATTTTGGACGAATAACAGAACCAAATTATTTTATCATCACCAGTATCATTGCAAAATTCGAATTTCAATTTTCAAAAATCTGAGTAAATGGTCGAATGAAGCTAGATTGATTTCTAATCCATATTGACCATTTCTGATACAGACAATTTTCAAAACGTCTGAACTGTATTCTTCTTTTTCCGTAAAGTAAAAGAACACAAAATAACAAAAAGTGCAAAATAATATAATTCAAATTTATCAAGATTTGTAGTTTGTAGCTAAATTAATTTCAAATGCAAACAGCCTTCAAACCATAGCGCCTTTCTAAGAAGAACCTGCGAATTAGATTTTAGCTATGTATTTACATTTACTTATTCAGAGATTAATATAGTCTATATATGTATGTAATTTAATTAACCAAGTAATTTGAAAAAAATTACCAAACCAAATCAATATTCCGACCAATTTGCTGTGAGTTTTTGAGGTCGCGTCCAGCAATGAAATTGACGCCTTATACATAAGGTCAAAGGTGAACCAGCTTTTGCAATTCCCGCCTTCCTTCCCCCCTCGTCCGCCTCATAAATTATTTATTAACAGCTAATGCGTGGGGCTCCCGTTAGGCTTGTCGTAAGGCTAAAAAACAAATATATAATATATATAATAAAGTAAATCGCATTAGAATAGGTCCCGGAAATTTCCAGCGGGATAGCTGGCTTTCCACTTAATGGACGCTCGAAATTATCCTTAAAATCATTCTACGTTTCGGTTGATGAAGCGAAGTTTGAGCCTAACTTAATCCAAACATGATGGGGCACTCCAAAAACGAAGTTACGTAACGGTCCTGAGTGACAATCAAAAATATATTTAGAGATACGTTTTATTAACCGATGTAATGTCAACTTCATTTTATTTGACTACCGAAGTGAGCTTATAATGGATGAATCATGTCAACGAAGTGAGAATCCCATTCCTTTTGTATTTTACAAAGTTTCCTCGTCAGGTTCTACTTATAAGTTCCACTGTTCAATTTTTTGTACATAACATTATTGTACTTTGTATATCTTCCCTGTTTTAGTGCAGATCGAAATGTTCATTATACATATTTCATATATCAATACTCTAACTTAAAAAAGTAATAGTTTTGATAACTAGATGGTCTATAAAAATAAAGACTTTTATATAGAGAAAGAGGGTATCATAAAAACCCAAATTATGAAGAACAATTTGTAAGAAATGCAGTATGTGAATTATACTCTTTCTACATCCACTGTTGAAATGCGTCACGGTAAATTTTAATACCGTATTATGGAATGTTGTTACACCCATTTCAAGATAGATAAAAATGCATGCAACCAGCACTAAATTAAATTAAAAATTCAAGGAAACAAAATAAATATATAATTAAGCAAACACTAATAGAAAAAGAAACCACCTAGACATAACCCTCTTTCATTTCAGGATTCGTAGATTCTACTAGACTAGAGTAGAGTAAACTCTTAGTTTCGCTATGGAACATCTATTTGTGTAATAAGATGTATTTTAATTTCATTAGTTTTTTATAATATTTCATGTTATATGCCAAAATTTTTGATACAATATAATATTTTAATATATTAGAATTAGTTATACTTCTATTGTGATATTCAATATCATAAACATAATATGATGCTGACACACATAATACGATGAAGAGACAGTAGTAATAGACATACGAATTGAAATATTAATACGTATAAGTAATAAATAAGTGTTACAATAAAACAAATGAAAACATTTAAGTGTCTGGGTACTGCTGGGATGGAAATGATTGCTAGATATGGAGAAATTATGAATTTATAATGTTTTTAAACATCAAATTCACTAATAAATTATGGTAGTATCCAAAATAATTTATCATCCCTAATTTTCGGTTGTGAGACGTGGATATAGTCAAAAAAATAGAAGTAAGATAAAAGTAACACATTTAAAATACGTCAAAAGGGCCAAAGCAAAACAAAAAAAGACGTCAATATTGAATTAGTGGAAGAGTACATAACAAGGAAACAACTCAGTTTCTGGAGAAATCTTCAGCACATAGAGGCCGAAGCAAGAAGACTGACCAAAGAGAAATAGAAATCTAAGTAATTTATATAAAGAGAAAAAGATAAAAATAAAGAATAAATGAGAAATATAACACACTAAGACTAGGTTTACACTGAAAATGTAATATGAAACTCCCTTAACATATATAAATGAAAACAAAACAAAGTCTCAAAATTACTAAAAAATATGAATTTAAATTCCGCTATCAGAAAATATGTTTGAACCTCAGGAAAGATTGAAACGCTGACGACTTTTCCTTATATATCCATCATACATATGAAACTTGGCTAGTATCTAGGATAGAATCATAAAATTCAATAATCAATCACGCTCTAGCACAAATATAAACGAAAATATCGCACCAAACTCGAAATTGCTCTCGATCCAACCCCCAATATGTCACCATCTACCAGTGGAACGCCATCCTAGTTTTTACTGCACTCGCATTCCAACTCGACGCATCGATCTCCCTCTGACCGATTACCACCGCCCCAAGACGAATCAATCTAGGCGAAGATAATGGAGGTCGGCGACCTAACCCATCGATGCCACCCAAATTGAATGATTCTCCGCCACTAAACGGAGATCTAAATGCAATTAGGGAAAATACTAGGCCGGTGTAGAGGATTATTAGCGATCGCTTCATTTGTTAAAGCCACCGATTGAGTCGTTGAGTATACCTATAATTTATACGATCTCAACTGGTCCCGTTATCTCAGAGTGAACTATGAAAAATAGTTTTAGTTGCGACAGATTAGGGTTGTCCATCGAATTCCTGTCTTCTCATTATTATCTAGGGGTAGTAGAATATTCAATAAGTTCGGAAAAGTGAAATGAGAAAATATAAATAAATAGTTTATCAATAAACACAAGTCTTCACAACAGAGTTCTTTGAGGTTTGGAAAAGGTTAAAAGTCGATGGGACCTATATCTGGAAAATATCCAACGATGTATTTTTTGATATGTTTCATAATGGTTATCACAGTTCAGTCTTAGAAACTTTTTTACATATAATAAACTGCAGCACTCAAAATTCTTTCAGAACCTGCAAATGTATTTGGAGGCTTAAAAAATCATTAATGGTTAGAGATTACAGAATTAAGGGTACATTTTCCTTAAGAGTAAAAAGGGTAAAAAAAATAAAATAACCCAATGGCTTCAAAATAATTAACGCATCAGAAAACGCAAGAAAAAGTACTCAAACCAAATGAAGCCAAATGAACCATTACTATAAAAGCAGAAAAATAGGTAAATTTAAAACAAAGAATTCGCCAAATTGATTCACAATACTCGTAACATATTTTATCCCACATATTTAAATAAATTTTAGTTTTTTCTAGTGCACATTATAAGTTTAATAGTTGTGTCTCTCTTTCTACACTTCACTATGTTACCATATATCAGATTTATTTATATTGAATAGATCCAATTTTAATTTTAATTTTTCTGATAATTCTAGTTTCAGTGAAGATATGTTAATAAAACAAAAGAAGTTTAGGTAAAATTTTATACTGAATTTATTGAAGGTGATATTGGTGATATTTTATTATGAATCGTAACATTTTTAAAGATATGAAAATTACTAAAACTTTATATTCGATATATGTTTACGACTATATATATATATATATATATATATATATATATATATATATATATATATATATATATATATATATATATATATATATGTATTAAATGTAAAAAATTTTTACCGCTCACATACAGAAAAAAGTCACAAAATATATATATTTTAAGCTCAAGGCAGTGAAACTACATGTTATATTACACTAGACTTTTTATGATACGTTACATAAACACAAATGCTCTAATTTTTTTAAATACACTTTCTACAATATTTATTACCTTTACTCAATTTGGCATAAGATTACTCATAACATATGAAATTTTCATTAATCTATGATTATTTGAACGGAAATAGTGGCGAAAAAACTCAGATAAAACAAATGTCTCGAAATATATATATTTTGGAATGACATAAATGAAAATCCATATAAAATAGCTCTAGAACATATGTATGTTTTTAAGATACTAAACGACAGAACATAAACGCAGGTCCGTTATTTTTTAAATACGCTTTTTCATGGCATAACTTAACTAGAAACTTATCTTTTATTTAACTATAAATAAAATACAAACTATGTTTTAACATTCTCAAATATTTTTCGGAAATGAAAAGGTAAAACATTTGAAATATCATTTAATGCATTGATAAAAAATGTAACTGACTCTAGTGTATTTTAACTTGAATTTGAACAGTGATACATTAATAGAACGTTTATTTAAAATGTAAACTAATATGCTTATTATAACAAAAACCGTAGCCCATTCTGCCATATAAAATTATTTCGCAATACATATATTATTTATTTATACATATGAGAAATAACGATTTTTCGAATATTATTTTAATTCATATCTGTAAAATATTGGTTGTCTCTCTATAAATTGGAGCCAATTTATTAAAACACGTGAACGTATTTAATTAAAACAAGGTACGAGAGAGGATATGTCGCATAGTGACGAGTATAAATACATTTCCGACACGGAACTGTCATTCGTCTACGCGTCCCTCCTCTGTTTGATTTAATAACTCCGTTGGATAGCGAGGCAGACAATTAATAAAAAAAAGCACGGCAAACATTAACCGGCAACAGTTGTATACCCTCTCGAATCTCGGATATCGCTCTCGACTGACACTAGGCTGACGTCCACATCAATCATCATCCGTCAGACCGCGTCACATATCTCCGAACTTATGAGGGATCTGAATTTGTTACTGAGACAGCAATCGAGCAGCAATTTGTTGGCTACGAGCGAAGACTGTCCGAAGGAAGATAACGGACGCAGCGGGAATACGTCCGATAACGAGAATGCAGATTACCAGCAACTGAAAGTGGAGTTGATTAACGTGCAGGTTGAAGAATCCGTTGCTCTGGAACGACATATGATGGTAAGACTACCAGCTAAAAAAATCTCACATCAAGTGTTTATATCAAGGAGTGAATTAACTATTTTTGTAAAAAAAATTGTTATTTTCTATTTTTGACCGTTTATTTCATCTTATATAACTTTTTACGCAGATTGGAATGCCAATAGAATTTTGAACAAAGTAAATGATAAAACTATTTCTAATATACCAAACATAAAGTGATCTGACTTCTGAGTAGCACATGACAGAACAATCGTTCCTTAAAATAACAGGCTAAAAAGCATATTATACCATACATCTAGATAACAATGCTAGAGATGGCAAGGTAATTGTAATAAGAAAGACAATAAAGCACTACGAAGAAATACACCTAAAGGGAGAGTATATACAGTTAACGGTAGTTCAGATAAAGTCGACTAAACACATAGTCCACCTAAATATAACATCAAAAAAGAACAATATTAAAGAATACTTACCTTAAACACCTCAAACCACCATAAACATATAGACTGGTGTTCAAGATTTACAATAACCCAAGGCAGCATTTCAAGAAAGAAGCAGTAATTATCACTCAGCAGGTAAGCTTACATATTGGCATACTGATTATGATAAAATTCCTGAATTGCTAGTTTTTTTCACAACAAGAAAAGTGTCTCCAGTTTTATAAAAATATAAGGGAACTGTGACCAGAACTCTGCTCATTCTGCCATTATGTTAACCTTAAGCGATATGACCAAACGAATAAAAAGTTTCACCGTTACTAACAAAACCACTGATTAGGAAACCACTAGATTGGATTTAGGATGGACCTTCAGCGCAGCGTCAGCCTGAGATCAGTCTTAAAACAAAACATCAACCTGAGGAAGAATTTGAAAACTTTATAAAATTTGTTCAAAGAAGAGCATACCAAAATATTAAAGTATTGCACACATAACTAAAGATAACTACCAAGCAGAAATTTGAAAACTAGAAAAACGAAAAGTCAGAAGAAGGTGGCAACAAGCAAAAGAACCAAACAGTAATATAAGAATAATATAAAACTGAACACAATAAGTCACCGGGATTTAATTTTATTACTGAAGAAATCCTGAAATAACTGGCCCGAAAAGGCATGGTAAAGCTTACTAACATTTTTAACGCTGAAATATGTTCCTGCATATTGAATAATGTTGGCAGTAGTTATGATGAGCTTGCTAAAGAATCTAATGATGTCAAATCGTATAAACCTACATATTTCCCTACATACAACTGTGTCGAATAGTTTAAAGAAAATATCAATGAAGAGAAAAGTCCAATAATAAAACAAAGCAGCCTAATTCTACACTCAGTTTCCATTCTGACAAAAACATTCTACGATTGACCAGATCCACAAAATAACAGATATAGTTGAGCTTTCTTTGGGAGAAAAACAACTACCCTCCGCATTTTTCATAGATATAGCACAAATCTTCGATAAAGTTTTTCTCCATGGCTTGATATGTAAATTAAACAAAATGTTACCAAAGTAACATGTGGAAAAAACATAATAACATCATATATATCCGATAGACTCTTCAGAGTTAAACAAGATAAAGAATATTCTGGACTAAACAAATAGAAGCAGGAATACCTCTATACTGTGCGCTTGGGCCTATTCTCTATCTGCTAATAAGTACTATATATTCTGTGAAACAAACCAACATAAATTATTTACCTAAAAACAAAACATGTTTATATGAAAACTAACGTACGATTATTCAAAAAATATCGCTAAAAACTAGTTCACTGACTTTATATACTAAACTGTATCCTAATCTATAGATTAATGCTGTGGATTGTGGCTAATGTTTTATCCCAAAGTACTTTTACAAAATGCCATGAAAAGCTATTTAATAGTGTAAAATAACAAAAAATTATAATCCTAATCTATAGATTAATGCTGTGGATTGTGGCTAATGTCTCATCCCAAAGTACTTTTACAAAATGCCATTGAAAAGCTATTTAATAGTGTAAAATAACAAAAAATTATAATCCTAATCTGTAGATTAATGCTGTGGATTGTGGCTAATGTCTCATCCCAAAGTACTTTTACAAAATGCCATGAAAAGCTATTTAATAGTGTAAAATAACAAAAAATTATGATCCTAATCTGTAGATTAATGCTGTGGATTGTGGCTAATGTCTCAACCCAAAGTACTTTTAGAAAATGCCATTGAAAAGTTATTTAATAGTGTAAAATAACAAAAAATTATCATCCTAATCTGTAGATTAATGCTGTGGATTGTGGCTAATGTCTCATCCCAAAGTACTTTTACAAAATGCCATGAGAAGCTATTTAATAGTGTAAAATAACAAAAAATTATCATCCTAATCTGTAGATTAATGCTGTGGATTGTGGCTAATGTCTCATCCCAAAGTACTTTTACAAAATGCCATTGAAAAGCTTAATAGTATAAAATAACAAAAAATTATAATCCTAATCTGTAGATTAATGCTGTGGATTGTGGCTAATGTCTCATCCCAAAGTACTTTTACAAAATGCCATTGAAAAGCTATTTAATAGTGTAAAATAACAAAAAATTGTCATCCTAATACTTTTTCCCTCTATTTCCAGTTATACACTCAATATAATCTCCAAGAAACAGTAATAGAACACATCCTAAACAATATCGAATCCATAATTCTGGAGATCCAGTCCAGCAATCGGCTCCATCACTACCTGAATCTCTACTGCCTCCAGGAAAAGTACCTAGACGACAACCTCTCCACATATCTGGCCAAAACCCGCTCGACTCCCGATTTATCCACCCTGGAAACGACCAAAAACAATCTCCTCGTTGCCTTGAATCGCGACGACCGCATCAAAACGCTCAAGGCCGACTTCGAACAGAAGTACAACAACTTCAAGCTGGCCCTGAAGAACCTCAAGATTATCCTGGAAATCCTGAACGTCCAAAACGACTGTCTCGATAAATTGAAGCGACAGTTTCACGAAGTATTGATTGAGTATAGACAGTGTCGGCGATTGTTGGATAAAGAACTGCCGTTTGGGATAGCCGAACGTGGTAAACTTTTATCGAATTCCTTGAGTTCGTTGGGAGAGTCATATGGGGGATTAAACGATAGAATAAGACTGTTAAGTGGGGGGATTGGGGTCATAGTGGAGAAAATGAAAGAACAAAAGTACGTTTTAGTCAAGAAAGAAATCGGTTCGTTGGAATCAATTTCCGAATAGTTGATAATAAAAGTTGATTTACTGTGCTTACTTAGTTTTGATCTGTATTTAATTAATTTGAATATAATAGACATGATGACAGACATATCAATCAGGAATTACGAAATATTGACGTCACATAGCATTTCGTAACCATCATTTGTGTACGTCTTAACATTTTGGAGGGCATCGATTTTATCTGGATTATTTCTCTCATATTTCATGGTTATAAAATTGGTTTTTTGCTACCAAATAATCCAAATCAAACGGTGACTATTGTTCTGCTGAATATCGAAATATTAAAACTTTCCAGTAAGTATTGCCTATATTTAGTAATAAAGAAACAATGAATACATATTTTGACTCTATTAAGCGGTTATACTTAATCTTTTAGCATATAATGAAAGAAATTTCATCATTACATCATATACTTCTCAGTAAATTAAAATTAAAAACACTTCTCAATCATAACAAATGACAAATAATAACAAATAGAAAGAGACTTTTAAAACATCGAGCTTTATTTGGGATTAATCTGCAAATTGTTACCGCGTAACTATTGTCAATTGCTGGAGTCATCTCTTTTCGGAAGAAAATTTAGAGTATCGCACGAAATGGTGTTCTCGACATTTAAAAATATCTCGGCTAGAGTTCCACCAGGTAGCGTCTTAGGACCTCTCCTGCATCTGCTCTACACTGCTGACACTCCAACAACAAAAGAAACACTTCTTGGAACCTTTGCTGATGACACAATTATTATGGCAAAAGATATATCTCTGCCTAGGGTAATAGAAAAACTGCAAATGGCAGTCAACTAAATATATAAATGGACGAAAGATTGGAAAATTCAACTTAACAGCTCCAAATCTGTCCACGTTAATTTTGCATTGAGGGGAAATAATAAAAACTTAATTATATCACTCAATGGATGCCCGATTCCTCAAGCAGAATCAGCTTAACACCTTGGAATCCATCTTGACGGTAGACTAAACTGGAAGCATCACGTTAGACAAAAAGCAAAACACATTAGAACCAAAATAAAACAATTATACTGGTTGGTCGGAAGATACTCTCAACTTGATATAAAATCAAAGAGGTTGATCTATAATACAATTATAAAGCCAATTTGGACCTATGGGGTGCAAATATGGAATTTGCACTAAAATTGCACTAAAAATTCAAATCAACTAGTCATATAGCGCTGTCAAAACAAGGTTCTTCGATTGATTACCAATGCCTATCGCTACGTAACCAACGAAGAACTGCACGATGACCTGGAATTTGATTTTCAAGGATTTGCGAAGTTATCCAAGATTTCGCCTGGAAACACGAAAGAAGATTACTAAATCATACTAACGTGGAAGCAATACAACTGCTGAACAGCGCGCAGGATGTCCAGCAGGATGAGATTGAAACGAACAAAACCATACGAACTGATATAATGTGTATACTTATATATTTAGTGTAAACTATAGCTATAAGTTAATAATTAATAAATAATTATAATTTTATAATTGAGGCATATATACTGATGCATTTTCTCGCACTCGTCTTGCTTGTTAATTAATCCAAGTACATAGGAAAAGTAGTAATAAATTAATTGTAAATTAAGATTGTACTAAGCGTATCTAATAAAGATGTTATAAAAAAATCGAGCTTAATAAATATTTAGAACCATGAAAAATAATTTAACATAAATAGGAGTACAATATAAATTTGGAAAAATTTAATATAAAAATAGTTCCGTAATTAATTTTCTTTTATTGCAGTAAAAAAATCGAGAAAATATTTTGTAATAAATCATAATTAATAAATTTCCTTAACAAAAACCCTGGACGTAATTGAATTACAACAAACATAAACCCACAATATACATTCCAAGATTAAAATTCACTGCTCCCTCCGATTCAGATACACACCACCCCATCAAAAAACCGTATTCGAATCGATTCTCGCAAAATGGAAAATAATAAAACATATTCTTTATTTTTTTCGTTTTCCTCGCGATCTTTTCTTCGGTCCTGATGTAAAACTCATTATTTAATAACAGTATGAGATAGGAATTTTTATTACGATTACTGTCTAAGCAGATGAAAGCTGCAGTTGGGGAAAAAGCATTCTCCGTAGCGGTATTTATTATGTTTTTAATGACAACGGAGAATTGAAACGAACACACAAAAGAATAAAGAAAAATTGAATGTGTATATGAAATTTTATTAATATACTGGGACACTTTATATAAATTTCCAGGTTTGAAAGAAATAAATACTGATAATATTCAATACAAGTCTGTGCCAATTGTGTGCATTATGTCAAAAAGGTATTGAAAACTAACCATTTGAAAAGCAATTGTTAAATATTAGGTTTGAGAAAAAAATTATTAATTACATGTATTAAATATAGTCTATTTTGTAGCGCTCTTGAAAAATATTTCGACGTTATAAAGATGAACCGCGTCTTGATTGTATTTCCCTCAAACAAATCAAGTTGGACAGAATAGAAACAATATAGTTTTTGATCATTTACAGAAAACTAGACACCGAAAACTGGCTACTCGAGTTTCACATGAGTTAATAATGAAAGTGTATTGGACTTGGTGAGTAGAGCAGATAGTCTCATTAATATTTAATCCACAATCCAAAAATAAATCATATATATATATATCATATATATCACATATATCATATATCATATATATCATATATATCATATATATCATATATATCATATATCATATATATCATATATATCATATATATCATATATATCATATATATCATATATATCATATATATCATATATATCATATATATCATATATATCATATATATCATATATATCATATATATCATATATATCATATATATCATATATATCATATATATCATATATATCATATATATCATATATATCATATATATCATATATATCATATATATCATATATATCATATATATCATATATATCATATTTCACGATTTGATAATGATCAAATGAATGAAATACATTCTGAAAACCAACTAAGGACAAGTAAATTACACCAATTAATAAACCAAACTTGTTCAATGCGAATTTTTGTTATATTGACGAAGGCGACCGTTGACCGGATATAAATTATATTTAAGTTGCAACTCGCTGGCGGGAAAGTAGCCGTAAGCTTCGGGAAACGTAAGATTAACCGAAAACGCCGGCGAGAAGAAACTGCCGTAATTCAGTTTCGGATTTCAATTAATCTAAAAGGGTCCTTAAAGGCTACGAAATTTCCGAAAACTTTTCGCTCGGATGCAGCTCGCGAAGTTCGAGACTGAAACGTGACATTCTCAAAGTGGCGCGGCCTTCGATTGTTTTTCATTCAATTTTCAGTCGCGCGGCGCTCAAAGCGTAATTACTTCGCATCAAATTATCGTGCCCGTTGAAGTTTGCCACGCGGAATCGAAGTATTCGGGATGTAACTTTTACGGGTTTTACAGGAAATTAATTTCGTACAGAAAAAATAGGGACAAACAAACGTGATTTCGAAAATATTCGCAATCAAAGGGATCCAAGTTTGGTAAATATATCGCATCAGCCAGAAATTGTAATCTAGTATGAAGGATTTTGAGAAGTGTGACTAACGTGTCATGAAAGCCAAACGGAAAACAACAGACTAATCTGTTTCCTTACCCAATAAAAGACTTATTTGATTATTAACTGCAAGATTCTGTCATTATCATCTGACTAATTGTCACTTGTACGTTATAAAATTTGTATAGCGGGTGCACCAATAATAAAGCCTTTCCTATCCTAACTCGATATTTACAATAATAACGGCAAAATAAGTACCTATTCTCATTATTTATGGTAAAATCAAGTATGTTAATATTATTATTAAGACTTAATTGTAAGGACCTCTTATTATAATTTTTAAATAATATCTCAGTGGCGTTATTAACAATTACAATCTAAAAAATTCTTGACCAACAATTAGTATTATACAGTCCTAAACTACTACAAAATACAATAACTGTTATGATTAAAATCTTTTAGGTTTTATCAATTTGTTTACACTCTTACAACCGTGTTCTATTCTTTCACGAACACAACACTAAACCAACTCGCGAGGCTGTACTTAGTCGATAAGGCCTACTACCTCAACATATTCTACCAAATTCAACATTGATATGCTAAAGAACTCTTTTTTATGACTCTGGGAACATTTACTTAATAGCGTCCATTTCTAACCTTATATAGAGTTTTATATAAGTTTTTAGTTTATAGTTTTTTATATAGTTTTAACAGACTTTTCTATATTTTATTTTAAATATAACTTCAATCAAAATACGAATAAATTAAACCACACGTCTCATACATCAGACCCATAATATTGCACCAGCAATATTAACAGAAACAAAAAGAATTAATATACAACAGTACGATATAAAATATTCATTACCATTTTCAGAAGTAATCTAATTTTTGTAATACATGTGGAACTTTCAATGCCATCATTTCAAATACATTAAACTAGAAACGTAACATTAATAAATCAAATAACTACTTGTAACAAAGTAACAAGAGTATATTGAAGGGTTTTTTTGCTTCATTGTATATTCGGCATTAATTTTTTATTGCTAGACTTGTTATAATATACTTTAATAATACAGAACGGGCTAATTATAATTATCATGCTATTATGAAATTACGGCATATTTTATACGGTTAATAAAATACAATACATTAATTTTTTACATTGTTATTCGATATTAGAACAGTAATATTTGTGCGTTAACAAAATAAATTAATTTGATCAATTATAATTGGTTTTAATGGCGAACATATAATACTCAGAATGCCTTGAATTTAACAAGTTTTTTATTTGAATTTAAAAGTTACCTTTTCTGCAGAATGAAGAAGAATTTCTTTGTACTAAGACACACTATGCAATTTTTTCTATTTATATAAAAATAATTCCTTTGTACATGGATTATTATGGAAAATTTTTGTTACAATTAGATTCAACATATCATATTCATATAAGTGAAAATAGCCAACTGAACGACTTGTAGATTCTTCATCAACTGTATAGAATTAACAAATTCTAAGAACCATTATTTGCTCATTGTTACATCTTCTGTATGTTCATTGCCGGTTTCACTAACAATCATATATATCATATATATCATATATATCATATATACCATATATATCATATATATATGATATATATGATATATAAGATATATATGATATATATGATATATATGATATATATGATATATATGATATATATGATATATATGGTATATATGATATATATGATATATATGATATATATGATTGTTAGTGAAACCGGCAATGAACATACAGAAGATGTAACAATGAGCAAATAATGGTTCTTAGAATTTGTTAATTCTATACAGTTGATGAAGAATCTACAAGTCGTTCAGTTGGCTATTTTCACTTATAGGAATATGATATGTTGAATCTAATTGTAACAAAAATTTTCCATAATAATCCATGTACAAAGGAATTATTTTTATATAAATAGAAAAAATTGCATAGTGTGTCTTAGTACAAAGAAATTCTTCTTCATTCTGCAGAAAAGGTAACTTTTAAATTCAAATAAAAAACTTGTTAAATTCAAGGCATTCTGAGTATTATATGTTCGCCATTAAAACCAATTATAATTGATCAAATTAATTTATTTTGTTAACGCTCAAATATTACTGTTCTAATATCGAATAGCAATGTAAAAAATTAATGTATTGTATTTTATTAACCGTATAAAATATGCCGTAATTTCATAATAGCATGATAATTATAATTAGCCCGTTCTGTATTATTAAAGTATATTATAACAAGTCTAGCAATAAAAAATTAATGCCGAATATACAATGAAGCAAAAAAACCCTTCAATATACTCTTGTTACTTTGTTACAAGTAGTTATTTGATTTATTAATGTTACGTTTCTAGTTTAATGTATTTGAAATGATGGCATTGAAAGTTCCACATGTATTACAACAATTAGATTACTTCTGATAATGGTAATGAATATTTTATATCGTACTGTTGTATATTAATTCTTTTTGTTTCTGTTAATATTGCTGGTGCAATATTATGGGTCTGATGTATGAGACGTGTGGTTTAATTTATTCGTATTTTGATTGAAGTTATATTTAAAATAAAATATAGAAAAGTCTGTTAAAACTATATAAAAAACTATAAACTAAAAACTTATATAAAACTCTATATAAGGTTAGAAATGGACGCTATTAAGTAAATGTTCCCAGAGTCATAAAAAAGAGTTCTTTAGCATATCAATGTTGAATTTGGTAGAATATTTTGAGGTAGTAGGCCTTATCGACTAAGTACAGCCTCGTGAGTTGGTTTAGTGTTGTGTTCGTGAAAGAACAGAACACAGTTGTAAGACTGTAAACAAATTGATAAAACCTAAAAGATTTTAATCATAACAGTTATTGTATTTTGTAGTAGTTTAGGACTGTATAATACTAATTGTTGGTCAAGAATTTTTTAGATTGTAATTGTTAATAACGCCACTGAGATATTATTTAAAAATTATAATAAGAGGTCCTTACAATTAAGTCTTAATAATAATATTAACATACTTGATTTTACCATAAATAATGAGAATAGGTACTTATTTTGCCGTTATTATTGTAAATATCGAGTTAGGATAGGAAAGGCTTTATTATTGGTGCACCCGCTATACAAATTTTATAACGTACAAGTGACAATTAGTCAGATGATAATGACAGAATCTTGCAGTTAATAATCAAATAAGTCTTTTATTGGGTAAGGAAACAGATTAGTCTGTTGTTTTCCGTTTGGCTTTCATGACACGTTAGTCACACTTCTCAAAATCCTTCATACTAGATTACAATTTCTGGCTGATGCGATATATTTACCAAACTTGGATCCCTTTGATTGCGAATATTTTCGAAATCACGTTTGTTTGTCCCTATTTTTTTTTGTACGAAATTAATTTCCTGTAAAACCCGTAAAAGTTACATCCCGAATACTTCGATTCCGCGTGGCAAACTTCAACGGGCACGATAATTTGATGCGAAGTAATTACGCTTTGAGCGCCGCGCGACTGAAAATTGAATGAAAAACAATCGAAGGCCGCGCCACTTTGAGAATGTCACGTTTCAGTCTCGAACTTCGCGAGCTGCATCCGAGCGAAAAGTTTTCGGAAATTTCGTAGCCTTTAAGGACCCTTTTAGATTAATTGAAATCCGAAACTGAATTACGGCAGTTTCTTCTCGCCGGCGTTTTCGGTTAATCTTACGTTTCCCGAAGCTTACGGCTACTTTCCCGCCAGCGAGTTGCAACTTAAATATAATTTATATCCGGTCAACGGTCGCCTTCGTCAATATAACAAAAATTCGCATTGAACAAGTTTGGTTTATTAATTGGTGTAATTTACTTGTCCTTAGTTGGTTTTCAGAATGTATTTCATTCATTTGATCATTATCAAATCGTGAAATATGATAAATATGATATATATGATATATATGATATATATGATATATATGATATATATGATATATATGATATATATGATATATATGATATATATGATATATATGATATATATGATATATATGATATATACACCATATACACCATATACACCATATACATCATATATATCATATATATCATATATATCATATATATCATATATATCATATATATCATATATATCATATATATCATATATATCATATATATATCATATATATCATATATATCATATATATCATATATATCATATATATCATATATATCATATATATCATATATATCATATATATCATATTCTGATTAAAATAAATCCCCTTGATAACGAATCAAACGCACCTTATATACATTTCGCATCAATTATCCTGCGTTAGTAGCGAGGTATCTATATCCCGACGCCACTAGAATAGAATACGAATGGTCGCTCAGACGCCAATCGATTTTTAATTAGAACGCAAGGAAAACAACCGACGCCACGGAGCGAAAAAATTACGGGAACACCTCGAACGTGCGATATTTTATTACCGAAGCGACGAAGGTTCGTTAGAGGGGCATTTTTCAAACGGTCCGGGGGAAAGGGGGCGGTATAACGTCCCATTGGGATTCGGTACGCGTCCGGAGGACTGACAAAGTAACCGCTATTTAGTAATTCTATCGCAACTACGAAATATTTTTCTCCCGCTTACATTAGCTTCACGTAAATGGGCCATTTGCATGGCCGAGGCCGCTACAGGATGACTGAGCGAGGGGTGCGGGGTGCCAACCCGCTCCGATTTATTAAATACAATAAAGATAATTGCACAAGTCATGATTTTTAATAGGTCCTACGGTACTCCGGGCGAAAATTGAAAAGGGGACCGGGTGTCGCGTGATTTATCTCGACGAAACAACTGGAAAAAGGTTGCGAAGGCACTTTCTGGCTTCCTTGGAGACGTTGGAAGAATCATCGATTGCCGTATCGTTTCAAATATTCACCGGGAAAAACATTTTTTATAATTTGAAAATTGTTTTACGAACAAGACCAATCTGGATTAATTGACAAACCTCTAGAATATAAATTATTTAAAAATTTCTATACATAGTTAGGAATTTTTAAGTAACCCGGTGCTTCGATGATATTTTGAGCAAAAATAAAAATCGATAATGGTCACGTAATTGTTTTTTAATACAAATTCTGGAAAAAGGCAATAATGCTTTTCCTGGCTCCCTTGAATACGCTGGAAAACCATCGGATACCATATTTTGATATATTCACTGAAAAAAATATTTTTTTACTATTTGAAAACTTTTACCAACAAGATCACGTGTTTTTTCTTGATAAAAACTTTGGAATGTGGCGAATATCATGTAAAAAGGCATTAGAGCCAAATTTCCCTAAGCTTTCTAACTTATGTCAAAATCAATGCCACCACATTATTAAGCATGTTTCTAACTAAGCTGTACAATTTTTATTAATTTGTTCTTCATTAAACCAAAGTTCTAAAGAAAAGTTTGAAAAATCACGATTTTTCCTGAGCATATATATGGAAAAAAGTCAAAAAATATTAGGTCTCCAAATGAGCTATAACTATGACATTTAATCGAAAATTCAACAGGAAAAACAATGTAGCTATTATTTTTAGTATAGAATGAATAGTTTTTGAAATATTCATAAAATACCAGTTTAGATATTATTATTGTAAAAAGGCATTTGTACCAAATTTCCATAAACTTTCTGGCTTATGTCAATATCAATGCCACCATATTGTTAAGAATGTCTTTTTACCTAAGCAGTACAATTTTTATTAATTTGTCCTCCATTCAACCAGAGTTATAATGAAAAGTCTGAAAATGACCAAAAATCACGATTTTTCCTGAGTATATATATGGAAAAAATGTAAAAAAATATTAGGTCTCCAAATGAGCTATAACTATGACATTTAATCGAAAATTCAACAGGAAAAACAATGTAGCTATTATTTTTAGTATAGAATGAATAGTTTTTGAAATATTCATAAAATACCAGTTTAGATAGTATTATTGTAAAAAGGCATTTGTACCAAATTTCCATAAACTTTCTGGCTTATGTCAATATTAATGCCACCATATTGTTAAGAATGTCTTTTTACCTAAGCAGTACAATGTTTATTCATTTGTCCTCCATTCAACCAGAGTTATAATGAAAAGTCTGAAAATGACCAAAAATCACGATTTTTCCTGAGTATATATATGGAAAAAATGTAAAAAAATATTAGGTCTCCAAATGAGCTATAACTATGACATTTAATCGAAAATTCAACAGGAAAAACGATGTAGCTATTATTTTTAGTATAGAATTAATTAGTTTTTGAGATATTCATAAAATACCAGTTTAGATAGTATTCTTGTAAAAAGGCATTTGTACCACATTTCACTAAACTTTCCAACTTATGTCAATATCAATGACACCATATTGTTAAGAATGTCTTTTTACCTAAGCAGTACAATTTTTATTAATTGGCCCTCAATTAAACCAGAGTTATAATGAAAAGTCTGAAAATGACCAAAAATCACGATTTTTCCTGAGTATATATATGGAAAAAATGTAAAAAAATATTAGGTCTCCAAATGAGCTATAACTATGACATTTAATCGAAAATTTAACAGGAAAAACGATCTAGCTATTATTTTTAGTATAAAATTGATAGTTTTTGAGATATTCATAAAATACCAGTTTAGATAGAATTCTTGTAAAAAGGCATTTGTGTCACATATCACTAAACTTTCCAACTTATGTCAATATCAATGGCACCATATTGTTAAGAATGTCTTTTTACCTAAGCAGTACAATTTTTATTAATTGGTCCTCAATTAAACCAGAGTTATAATGAAAAGTCTGAAAATGGCCAAAAATCACGATTTTTCCTTAGTATATATATGGAAAAAATGTAAAAAAATATTAGGTCTCCAAATGAGCTGTAACTATGACATTTAATCGAAAATTCAACAGGAAACACGATGTAGCTATTATTTTTAGTATAGAATTAATTAGTTTTTGAGATATTCATAAAATACCAGTTTAGATAGTATTCTTGTAAAAAGGCATTTGTACCAAATTTCCATAAACTTTCTGGCTTATGTCAATATCAATGCCACCATATTGTTAAGAATGTCTTTTTACCTAAGCAGTACAATTTTTATTAATTTTTCCTCCATTCAACCAGAGTTATAATGAAAAGTCTGAAAATGACCAAAAATCACGATTTTTCCTGAGTATATATATGGAAAAAATGTAAAAAAATATTAGGTCCCCAAATGAGCTGTAACTATGACATTTAATCGAAAATTCAACAGGACAAACGATGTAGCTATTATTTTTAGTATAGAATTAATTAGTTTTTGAAATATTCATAAATTACCAGTTTAGATAGTATTATTGTAAAAAGGCATTTGTACCGCATTTCACTAAACTTTCCAACTTATGTCAATATCAATGACACCATATTGTTAAGAATGTCTTTTTACCTAAGCAGTACAATTTTTATTGATTTGTCCTCCATTCAACCGGAGTTATAATGAAAAGTCTGAAAATGACCAAAAATCACGATTTTTCCTTAGTATATATATGGAAAAAATGTAAAAAAATATTAGGTCTCCAAATAAGCTATAACTATAACATTTAATCGAAAATTCAACAGGAAAAACGATGTAGCTATTATATTTAGTATAGAATTAATTAGTTTTTGAGATATTCATAAAATACCAGTTTAGATAGAATTCTTGTAAAAAGGCATTTGTACCACATTTCACTAAACTTTCCAACTTATGTCAATATCAATGACACCATATTGTTAAGAATGTCTTTTTACCTAAGCAGTACAATTTTTATTAATTTGACCTCCATTCAACCAGAGTTATAATGAAAAGTCTGAAAATGACCAAAAATCACGATTTTTCCTTAGTATATATATGGAAAAAATGTAAAAAAATATTAGGTCTCCAAATAAGCTATAACTATAACATTTAATCGAAAATTCAACAGGAAAAACGATGTAGCTATTATTTTTAGTATAGAATTAATTAGTTTTTGAGATATTCATAAAATACCAGTTTAGATAGTATTCTTGTAAAAAGGCATTTGTACCACATTTCACTAAACTTTCCAACTTATGTCAATATCAATGCCACCATATTGTTAAGAATGTCTTTTTACCTAAGCAGCACAATTTTTATTAATTTCACCTCCATTCAACCAGAGTTATAATGAAAAGTCTGAAAATGACCAAAAATCACGATTTTTCCTGAGTATATATATGGAAAAAATGTAAAAAAATATTAGGTCCCCAAATGAGCTGTAACTATGACATTTAATCGAAAATTCAACAGGAAAAACAATGTAGCTATTATTTTTAGTATAGAATGAATAGTTTTTGAAATATTCATAAATTACCAGTTTAGATAGTATTATTGTAAAAAGGCATTTGTACCGCATTTCACTAAACTTTCCAACTTATGTCAATATCAATGCCACCATATTGTTAAGAATGTCTTTTTACCTAAGCAGTACAATTTTTATTAATTTTTCCTCCATTCAACCAGAGTTATAATTAAAAGTCTGAAAATGACCAAAAATCACGATTTTTCCTGAGTATATATATGGAAAAAATGGTAACTATGACATCGATGTAGCTATTATTTTTAGTATAGAATTAATTAGTTTTTGAGATATTCATAAAATACCAGTTTAGATAGTATTATTGTAAAAAGGCATTTGTACCGCATTTCACTAAACTTTCCAACTTATGTCAATATCAATGACACCATATTGTTAAGAATGTCTTTTTACCTAAGCAGTATAATTTTTATTAATTTGACCTCCATTCAACCAGAGTTATAATGAAAAGTCTGAAAATGTCCAAAAATCACGATTTTTCCTGAGTATATATATGGAAAAAATGTAAAAAAATATTAGGTCCCCAAATGAGCTGTAACTATGACATTTAATCGAAAATTCAACAGGAAAAACGATGTAGCTATTATTTTTAGTATAGAATTAATTAGTTTTTGAGATATTCATAAAATACCAGTTTAGATAGTATTCTTGTAAAAAGTAAATTGTACCACATTTCACTAAACTTTCCAACTTATGTCAATATCAATGACGCCGTATTGTTAAGAATATCTTTTTACCTAAGCAGTACAATTTTTATTAATTTGTCCTCCATTCAACCAGAGTTATAATGAAAAGTCTGAAAATGACCAAAAATCACGATTTTTCCTGAGTATATATATGGAAAAAATGTAAAAAAATATTAGGTCTCCAAATGAGCTATAACTATGACATTTAATCGAAAATTTAACAGGAAAAACGATCTAGCTATTATTTTTAGTATAAAATTGATAGTTTTTGAGATATTCATAAAATACCAGTTTAGATAGTATTCTTGTAAAAAGGCAATTGTACCACATTTCACTAAAATTTCCAACCTATGTCAATATCAATGACACCATATAGTTAAGAATGTCTTTTTACCTAAGCAGTACAATTTTTATTAATTTGTCCTCCATTCAACCAGAGTTATAATGAAAAGTCTGAAAATGACCAAAAATCACGATTTTTCCTGAGTATATATATGGAAAAAATGTTAAAAAATATTAGGTCCCCAAATGAGCTGTAACTATGACATTTAATCGAAAATTCAACAGGAAAAACGATGTAGCTATTATTTTTAGTATAGAATTAATTAGTTTTTGAGATATTCATAAAATACCAGTTTAGATAGTATTCTTGTAAAAAGGCATTTGTACCACATTTCACTAAACTTTCCAACTTATGTCAATATCAATGACGCCGTATTGTTAAGAATATCTTTTTACCTAAGCAGCACAATTTTTATTAATTTGACCTCCATTCAACCAGAGTTATAATGAAAAGTCTGAAAATGACCAAAAATCACGATTTTTCCTGAGTATATATATGGAAAAAATGTAAAAAAATATTAGGTCTCCAAATGAGCTATAACTATGACATTTAATCGAAAATTTAACAGGAAAAACGATCTAGCTATTATTTTTAGTATAAAATTGATAGTTTTTGAGATATTCATAAAATACCAGTTTAGATAGAATTCTTGTAAAAAGGCATTTGTACCACATTTCACTAAACTTTCCAACTTATGTCAATATCAATGACACCATATAGTTAAGAATGTCTTTTTACCTAAGCAGTACAATTTTTATTAATTTGTTTTTGAGATATTCATAAAATATGAGTCTATATAGTTTACTTGTAAAAAGGCATTTGAACCAAATTTCCCTAAACTTTCTAACATATGTCAAAAACAATTCCGTCACATTGCTAGCCAGATATTACCCCCTAAGTAGTACAATTTTTATTAAATTTATTACACCGCTGACTAATCCGGAGTTATAAAGAAAAATCTGAAAATCGCGATATATCCTATGTGTATTCAATGTAATGCTCAACTATGTGACTGTTACAGGATGTGTAAGATGTTTTTTGGTCTACCCTGTATTTTGGACGAAAACTAACAGTATATTTCATTACTTATTATGCAAAGTAGTCATACTCTAATATTAGAGCAGATCTCTTTAGACATTAATTGTTAATAACTTTTTTCTTAACAAAACATTGTTTGTGTATAAACCAACGCCAACAAAGCCTACGGAAATATTAAGACAGTCGTAAAGCTATCCTCGAAACACAAGGGTTCGCGAAAGTTAAACCGAGGAAAGAAAATTACCGAGGAGAGTTACTTGTTATAATAATAAAACCTTATTATCATTATTATTATTATTATTCTTAATCTGGGTATGAAATTTAAGCAACGGTTATTCGTCTCAAAGAAAATATTATTAAGAATCTCTGGCACAGATATTATTTAAATCGCATTATTATACCATTATCCCAGATCTTACGTTTTCGTAATTAACTTGAATTTCGTTTGACAAACTCGATGATGAAATTTTCAGTTAAAGTTCGGCATTTTGGAATCAACTATTTTATTAGATTTACTATTTTTTAAATTGCATCAACTGCGATTGCAATCTAAAAAAATGAGAAAACCTGGAGTGGTCAAGAAGATGATAAGTTCATGTAACTCAAATCTCAGAAGCGCTCATTCATATTACAACGAAGGAAAAAATGTTAAATATATATCAGGCCCCATCCTCCTATCATTTTTCACGAATCTGATAATAAAATTGAGGATGAAGCATCTCTTGAGGTGCTGTTGGATCCCTACCCAATATAAAGTAATATAACATATTATTCTTTCAAAATTGTATCAATTATTATTTACTTCATGAACAAAATAGTTACAAACCTTAAAATAGTGCGTGACCGATTGACGTTAACTGCTACAAAATTTAATCTCTTCTCAAAAAAATACTTAGTCTCTTTAGTAATTCTAATTAAGTTCTTGTTATATACAGCATAACAAAATCTGGACTACAAAAAGTCTTAGATTTGAGATTACGGAAAGTAATTTACGCCAGATTTTATTTTTTAATTTCGAAAAGGGAAAAGTGCAACCCACACTTATTGAAGCAGTTTTATAACTAAATATATAAGACCGAATACCACGGAACACTTAAAAATCTCTTTTATACAAAGAAGCATAATTACCTTAAGTATGTCGCCAGTTTAAAACTTGGCATTACTCAAACTAACCTAAATTTCAAACCAAATTACTACATTTCGATACATCAGGTACATGCCCCTGAAGAGAAATAAATAATCATATATATTTTCCCAATGAGGGCGTCTATATTCAACGACCCCTTATCTCTAATAAATTCCATACTATTATCGAATATAAACGAGGCAAAAATGTACCATTTGAGAAAATAAGTTGAATATATAATAAACGGTGTATCATGAAATCAAGAATTGTGAAAATTAATTGATTTCGTTGAGATATTTCTCTTGAATTAAATATTAAAAATTCCCAATCTCCAATAGTTAAATTTCCTTTCTAATAACTTATCTAAGGCTTCAATGAACCACCATATTGTGACTACAGAGCCGTTACCAGAATTCGCTTACAATACGCCATCAGTCTTAAATGTAAAATATATATTTATCAAGAAACATTCAACCCATATTCACTGAGAATCCTGTTGTGTTTATGACGATGTGTTATTAGATCTACATTAAGGTAGGATTGCTCGTTCTCATTCAGGAACTGTCGATGTTAAAGATGCACAGGGCCTATACTGATTATCCTGATCGATCAATCATTGAAAAAGTCTTTAGAATTCTCAAAAATATCGAGGTATAAACCACATTTCCAAAACATTGATTAATGAAGCAGTTTTATAACTAATTATATAAGACCGAATACCACGGAACACTTAAAAATCTCTTTTATACAAAGAATCATAATTACCTTAAGTATGTCGCCAGTTTAAAACTTGGCATTACTCAAACTAACCTAAATTTCAAACCAAATTACTACATTTCGATACATCAGGTACATGCCCCTGAAGAGAAATAAATAATCATATATATTTTCCCAATGAGGGTATCTATATTCAACGACCCCTTATCTCTAATAAATTCCATACTATTATCGAATATAAACGAGGCAAAAATGTACCCTTTGAGAAAATAAGTTGAATATATAATAAACGGTGTATCATGAAATCAAGAATTGTGAAAATTAATTGATTTCGTTGAGACATTTCTCTTGAATTAAATATTAAAAATTCCCAATCTCCAATAGTTAAATTTCCTGTCTAATAACTCCCTTATCTAATGCTTCAATGAACCACCATATTGTGACTACAGAGCCGTTACCAGAATTCGCTTACAATACGCCCTCAGTCTTAAATGTAAAATATATATTTATCAAGAAACATTCAACCCATATTCATTGAGAATCCTGTTGTGTTTATGACGATGTGTTATTAGGTCTACATTAAGGTAGGATTGCTCGTTCTCATTCAGGAACTGTCGATGTTAAAGATGAACATAGGTTATCCTGATCGTGTTGGCAGGTCATTCATTGAAAAAAACCATGAAGAACCAAAATATCGAGGTATAAACTACATCACAAAAACCTTGACCAATAAAACTTTTTGCCCTCAAACTGACCGACAGTGACTAAATTTCGATACACCAGGTACACGCATACCTACCACCACCGCCAAGAAAAATCATTAATAATATATATTCTCAATGAGGGCGTCTATATTCAACGACCCCTTACCTCCAATAAATCCCATAGAAAAGCGCTGTATTGTCGAATATAAACGAGGCAAAAAATGTCCCCTTAAAGTGCCGGGATATAAGGAGCGAATTTACGTCGGTGTGGTGTCGGGAAAGCGCTCAGCTGGTGCGCCAGGAAGAACGGGCGAGGAAATAAAAAGTTGTCTCGGCCCCGGGCATATTATTTAAATTCTGTTTCGGGATATTGAATTGTCCCCGCCTGGAAATTAGAAAAAGGAGCGGCAGGACGGACGGGATGTGGTGCGGGAAGGCGAGAGGGGACGAGGTGTCCCGGCAACGAATGCCACTTAGCGGAAATTGTATTTCGATGCGTTGCACTAGGCGGAGATAATGATCCGGAAGCGGTTATCTGGATTCGTTTCTGACGCTGGAAATCCCGCTACGGAGCGACGGACCGAGCCCTTTTTACCCCCTCGGGGGTGGGAGCTCGAACGAGAAACCTTTTTACAAGTTTCGCCGCCGAGTGTCGAGCGATTCGAATGGTGCGGTCGGATCCACTTTGTTCTGAAGTTGGACGGTGCTTTTTAATGGTAACAGGAGTATGCTACTGCAGAGCTCTCGCAGTCACTACAGCGAGCGCAGGGTCGGGTAAATATTAATAGAAATAAAAATGTAAATATAATATTCATTCATTACTGATTAATGTTTGAAATATGTATAACTAAACAGACTCTGAAACATATGAAAAACAAAATTAAATATTCGCCAACTCATTATTTGGTGAAAGTTAATTTTCTTTGCATTTATTTAAAATCCGTTTCTTATTCATAATGCTGCTAACTTTTCCTGTTAGCTAGATAAGAATCATGAGTATTAAAATTACAATAGCATTCTAAAAAAGAATTTTTACTATTATTTCTCACATTTCATGTGTAAAATAAATTACTTTAAACTAGTGTTAGTGCACTCCAATAGTACCCACTAATCAGCTAAATATGCGACGTGATATTGAAGTGATATATATATATAAATATATATATATATATATATATATATATATATATATATATATATATATATATATATATATACATGGTTAACTATACACTATACACTATATATATACATGGTTCTAGAGGGATTTTTAAATATATAAAAACGATATAATAAGAAAATATATTATAACACTAACAATTATGCAGAAATCATTCATTCAGTTGAGAAATTACTCTTAAATTAATTATGAAAAGCCCCAGCATCCAATAGTTAAATTTTTAATCTAATTACCCAATTCTACAAAGATGTAATGTATATCGTCATATTGGTAATTTTAGAGCTCCTACTCCTACTAACTCATAAGAAATACACTTAGATATATAAAAACCGATGTATCACAAAAAAAAGAATTATGAAAATCCGTTGATTGGGTTGATAAATGACTTGAATTAAATAATAAAAAAACAATATCCGATAAATAAATTTAATTTCAAAATAAAGTTCTCCAGAGCTGTAACGAAACTAATAATGTTAGTGATTTAGGAGCTATTGAAATAGATTTAAATGAGCTTTACATGTACACCAACTCGTACTTATAAGAAAATAAGAATGGTGAAATTCTATTGTTTGCGTTGAGATATTGCTATTGAATTAAATATATAATTAAAAGTTAAATTTACGTTTTAAATACTCTTCTCCAATGCTACAATAAATATCATCACGTGACCATATTACAAAGCTATTTAAGAGAATTTAAATACAAAAGAAACGGTGAATCATTAAGATCAAGAATTGCGAAAATGCATTCCTTCGGTTGAGAAATTTTCTTCAATACATGATAAATAATTTCCCATTCTCCATACAATAAAATCCCACCTCCAAAAAACGACAAAAGGCAAACTTAAAAAAGAAAATAATTATATACACACTCACATACCATATTTTGCATTTGTATTTTCAGAATTTGATCATTTTTTCCGCACGAATATTGTATCTATCGTGTACCTAGATAAAATACATTTTCTATATAAATAAATATACTTATCATTTATTTTTATTAACGCTATTTCATTTTATGTAATATTTTGATTTATTTCACGTCGGCCCCCCCTCCCCCTACATTTTCTTACCATTTCAAAATACCTCTTGCCAATTCATCGGAGGTTGAGAGACGGAAAATAAAACGACCTTTTACCTCTCCGCCCGGCTCAGACACACATACACACTCACGTCACGTCCGCGTCATAAAAGGACCAGAGGCGACTTTGAAATCTTGCATTCGCTATGACGAACGTTTCCCCGGGGAGACGGCCGGGCTTGGGCCGCCATAAATCATGTGTCGCACAACAACGGCGAGTTAAACGCAAAACTACCCCTGGCGGAGGGTAGTTTAAAACTTCCCAAGGTAAATTAGAGTCTTTGTGTTCGTTCGTGAAAAGTTCGCCTCAAGTATGCCGCCCGGCAGGCAGATGTTTTGCTGTGCCTTCTATGTAACTCCTATTATTTGGGTCATGTAATAACAATAACAGCGTATTACGTAACAATAATGTAAACATTTATATATATAGTATATACAAATGATAACATTGGAACGACATTAAAATTCCTTGTCCCATCCCAAAATCTGATACTAACGTTTTAATCAATTTTGTACGTTTAATTATCATCAATACGTCATACCATCAAAGCTTTTTCGAGTTAAATCTGCAGCAAAAACCCAACCATCTTATAATCGAAAAACTAGCACTTCCCTTTTATTCCCAATTCTATTCCGCGGTTAAAAAAACAACTGAGACCACTTGAAAACTTCCTGCCACTGCTAATGATAATGGCCCTCTCTCTCATATTTTCGATTTTAAACGTTTACGATAGCGATGAAAGAAGTTCCGAGGCGAAAGAAAAGTTTTCTAATAATGTTACAGGGAGAATATCATGAAGTCCTACGAATTCTCTCAGAGAAAATTCCGAAAAATGAAATGAAGACTTAATAGAGATAGGGAAGTTTTTTAAGCAGGGGTTCGGACGGACTTTGCAGGTTGTATTATTGTTATAATTGCTATGGGGAAGACTGCGGAAGTTTCCGAATATAATTGAAATTGTTTTACTGCTAGCCGAAAAATGTTTAAATCCCTACAGTGTTTAAGTCTAGTAGTAGTAAATAGTTAATCCTAACATCAAAATAAATGAGAATATTGTATCAATGATGCTAGTTAACTAAAACACTTAAAATATTATAAGTGTATATATAAGAAACGGCCAATCATAAAATAAGAAATTATGAAAACCCATCGATTCGGTTGAAAAATGACTGTCGAGTAAAATTTAATAAATCCTTAATAGCGCACTAAAAACCGCCAGACGTCAGTAAGTTCCGTTCTAATTCCTCTCCCCCGCCACCCCTCAACGGTCCTGCGTCGCCCGTAGCCCCACTCATCCGCTAACGATCATTAATCAAAATTATGATCAGTGGCCTATTTATTTCTGGAAGTATTGTCGTTCGTTTATTATGGAATAAATTATAGGAAATATATTAAAGGTAATTTTTCAAAGTACCCCTCCTCCTCCTATCGATTGTCACTCAATCGTAGACCATTAGAGCAATTTATAGCGATCGTGGGAGAGTTTTTACTGCCAGTTCCACTTAAACTAATAATATTTGTGAGTGAGCTATAAGCAAGAAGATAATTTTGAGTGTGGAATAATATAATCTATTTTATTTTTCTAGTCAAAACGTTATAAAACTTGTGAATTGATAGAAAGCATAAATACTAGAGTCACATGATATTGTAAATTTACAATAAGGCGCTAGTGGGAAAGGCAAATATTGAGAAGATATCATTTAATGTTAGTTCATATTGCTGGTTAGCTGTCGAATAGTCGAAATGGAACTAAAACCAGAGTTTCTGTAATTGTCTGATGATATTGAAACAAAAAAGAAGTATAGTCCTTCCAAAATAACAGTAAAGTCAAATCATTAAAATGTATAACGTCACTAAATCGCAATGTTGCCGCTTCAAACTTTACTTTTAGCTTATTTTGGTATTCCTCGTTGGCTCACGATTTCTTGTTTTTTCTAGCAAAATTCTACCGATTTCCTCTATGTGTTCTGATTCAATAAGTGCATTCCCCCTAATATATTTGCCGTATCCATATGCCAGAGTGTAAAAGAGTTGGTATCCATTCTCTCCTAACATACTCTAACTAAATGCTAATGAATATTCTGAAAAATTAAACAAATCTTCGCTCTCACTTTCACTATTATAATCACTGTTCAAGTCAATTACTAAACTGTTAATTTTTAATATATCATATGATTGTTCACTGTATGTTCATCACATGCCATCTTCTTCCACATGTCTCATAGATTTCATTCCAAATAAATGTGCTATTGTAGAAATGACCAAACAATTTTCTTTATATGCCATATAGCGGCAGCATGTATATTATAATAACCGTTTGCCACTCGCCATATCCATTCGACAGTATTAAATATGCAATGATATTGAGAAATGCGTAATACTCTGATTATAAAAGGAATTTACAAACTGCAATAGACAATACGTTCTATATCGAGATGAATAAAATTCACTGTTATTTTTGAAGAAGTATAAGCAAGGGCTGATGGAAAAACAATTAGTAAAGGCAATAGTGGCGAAATAATAACACTATAAAGTGAATAAGAACCACATTCACTAAACTTTAATTGTCTTTCTAGCATAAAATTAAGAAACCATTAATAAATTTTCGGTACACCTGGTAAGTTCAAAGTGGTAACACCTAGATATTCGACGTCGATATAACACAGTTACAGGATGAAAAAAAAACGAGGAGCACGAAAATTATTTATCACAGACACCGAGGGCGTAACGAGCCCCACATAATTCTCCAATTACACTGGACGCTGTCGAATGGGTGCTTTGTGATTTTCTGCCATTTCATATTTATAACCCCTCGGCCGTCGACTATTCGACGCAAGACACGTACGCGCATAACGCAAATTTATTGCTTCGTAAATCGTAAAATTTACGACCCATTATAAATAAATTACTCGGGCCGACGCTTTAAAACATTTACGAATTGGGCTCGCCAGCCCGTTTGTTACGGGGAGAACCCCCATTAAGTCGAGGCTGCAAGTAGCCCAAGACGGGTCACGCACAGGTATAGGTCAATTAAGTACTCGTAAATGACGTCCTTCCTGCTGTTGTTGTGGGTTTTTTCTCGCGACGGACGTCTGTCGTTGATCGGAAGGAAGCGAGCGCCATCTGTGGTCATTGAGGTTTACGGCACGTCCTCTTTTTATTTACTGTTAACACGTTTAACAACCCGCCAATAGCTGCAAGGATACATCTTTAATGAATTATCCCCATTCCTGTAACGTTGGTTAGACTCGCCAAAAATAAAATTCGATGTCATCTTAAACTGATAAGATAATTATATTGTGTGACACTTGTAAATCCTTGCTTGCAGAAAAATATTCAATTATGATAACGCATCAACTTACACAATTCAGAAAATAACTGCTTAAATTAAATGAACATATCCAATTCAACGTCAGCTTATCTCCCGCAATTAGCTCCCTTTGATATCTGGAACTCTCTCACACCTTGAAAGAAACTTCGTTCATTTTTTTAGTAGAACAAAATGACATATGTATCAAACCAAACAGCTTAATTAAATTGAAACCACTTGAGCATGAACTTGAATCTTAGAAAATAATTTTTTAGCAAAAAACATTGTAATAAATACAGGGACATGAATATGTTCTTGTATTTATTCCCAACTTTTAAGTACTTTATTGGCAGCCAAATTAAAATCTTTAAATTTTTAAATTATATATCAAAAGACACAATTTAAGATAATAAAGTGTATATGATAAAACATTAATTTTAACTCCAAGATACTCAACGTAAATAGTTTACTATATATAAAAAAAATATACATAAAATTATAAAGAAAATGAATAATATCTAAGGAGTCTTGTGCTGTAAAAATGTAACAAAATAACAATAACGAAATAATATGACTTTATAACAGTATTTTATTAATCTATAAAAAAATATTAGCTACTTATACGCAGGTGCTTCATATCATTAAAAAATATGAAAATAAACGAGAGTAATAGGAATATAATGAAATTTCAGGTCTTGGAGTTGTAATAAATGGGAAATACGACAAAATAAATGTTATTTTATAGTAAAAGGATATTCAAAATTCGAATTTAATAACATAATAAAAGCGAAATGAAAATTTATGTTGATACAGTTAATATAAAAAGATTTAATGCGACTCAAAAATAGGATATATTATGAAATTATGTTCGACATACCTTTAAAAAAGAAGTGTCTCGTAATAAGATAAATTACGAACGACTACAAAATATAAAAACATTTGTACTAAAAAGTCTCCTATTATAGAAAGGTTTGAAAACATTTACGACTCTATCAAAATAGTATATAGGTATCTTTAAGAGTTTTAAGAGTAATTAATTTACTATCTTTTTATCTGCACCTCTATAGCTTCTCACCTTTTTGCCAATATATATTTCTTCATGTTTCTTGCGAAAACCTCAAATCTGCTATAAAGTGACTGCTCTTCTACTGCTCTTATACTGTTCTGCTCTCTACCATTAGTCCACTAGTTGTCAATTTTCTACTTTATCCTTATTGTTATAACCATATAGTTATACAATATTAAACGTTTTTTCATTAGTTGACTCTTAAATAGATTACCTACACATAAACCAAAACAATGCCTAGATAATATAAGGTATTCTAAAAATTCTTGGAAGTGACTTAACAAAGACGTAAAAACAGTCAGAAATCAGAGGGAAGATAGAAAGATAAATGGTGTTTATTGCGCAAATTTGTAGAATAATAATGTAGAGATATTTAAATATAATAAGATTATGATTTCCATTCAAGGGTTACACAAAGAAGTTAATATGAGACAGTCAAGTGAGATCAAGTAAAATAATTTTAATATTTGAGTTTTTAATTAATATATTGTGTTTACTTAAAACTAAATACTTATCTTGGAATACCTACTGATCATTGCTTAGCCTCTAATAGAATAAAATAGAAGTTAGTAACACTTTAGTAGAATCTGCGTCTTATTTCAGTTTAATCCAAGAGCTGCAGCACTTCGGTGTTAACATGGGCGTGGAGTCTTTCCTTATGTCATGTCGCGAATCTCTTAATTTTCGTGATGGTATTTGGAATCCGAAGTTTGCGGTCAAAGTAATTGTTACTATAGTATCCCGGTTCTTCCACAATACTTCTCAGGACTTTATTCTGAAATACTTGTGTTATGTTGACATTATTATCCTCTTAACTGAATTCTATAGGTTCATGTAGGTATTAATATACTGTACAGCAACCACTACTTTGTATAGATAATTTAGGGTTCTTAATAACATCCAACACATTTTTAAAATCATAATTCGAATTCTTTTCTTTTTGATGTTACCCTTCCTAAGAAGTTTTGCATCAATATTCGTCCCAACTTACTAAGAATTGTTACTGTTAGGGATAATGTCTTTATTGTATTTATTAATATTTGAACAATTTCGTTGCGTGTAAAATTAATATTTTTTAATTTACTCATGATAGTTCTTATTCATGCAGTTACAGTTTTCTGGTTGCTTCTTCGCTAAAGTATTGCAATGTTACTTGCAAATGTAATCATAATAACATGTACTATTTGTAGCGAGTACATGTATAATATAGGACCAAACACATTGCCTTGTACACCTGCTTTTGTTTCTTTCATTGTTGAGTAAGCTTTTCATTGTTTAACTATAAGCATCCAGACGGAGATGTAGAAGTTTAAAAGTACAACGTATTGCTCTTGTGCCACATTATAGAATTCAATAGAATTCAGTCAATATTCACAAAACCAAACTGATGTACAAGTATTAGCTTTCTTATATCCATAAATTCCATAAAATACAATAGAAGATTGAATATTATTCTTGGAAATACAAAACGAATAAAAGACTCATGCCGTAGTCGAACTAAGAAACTTAAAACAAACAACTTAATTATCACGATGCCTGTATTATTTGCGTCCGTTGTACCCATTAAAACCCTCCAACTCCTAGAAAAGCAGATAGGAAAATTGATTTAGTCCTTCTTTTCAGTCGGCCTCAACGCCTCGGCAGAATAATAATAGATTCCAACTATTTCTCGCGATATTCGCGGAAAATAATACAAATAAATCTTATGAGAAGCAAGCGCCGTCTGCCTTATTATTTCCAGTAGATGAAACTGCGCCAGCGATACCGAATCTCTTAGCTTTTTCTTCGAATATTCGAGGGTGTTTTTATGCAGTCATTCGCCTCGCCCGAGATGCATTAATAAAACGTACTAATGCCCCAGAGACCGTAATTTTACGAATATCTGCTACGGAAATAAATTTAAAGTAGCGGTCTTTCTATTCGGGGCGGAATCTTTGGGGAAAACTAGTCCGATTCGAAGGAATCGTCTCTCGTCCATTCGATTTTAACTCGACTTCGACGAGTATCTATCAAATGTTAAATCCTACCCGCAGCAATGATAAAATCAATAAAATCCTTCATTAATATGATATAAATCATTTGCTAATTTCTAGAAACAAGACAACACAATTGAGAACAATAGCAAAGATACTTTTCGTCAGAAAATCATATTATTTCCGAAGATAATCCCCTTTTAACTCACTATATTTAATCCAACGTTGTTGCAAATTCTCTGTCCCTTCCAAATAAAAAAATTCTTTCAGGGACTTCAAATGGGCGATTGTTTCATTCGATCCAAATCTCTTACCACCCAGCGACTCCTTCAGGTTTGAAAACAGAAAACAGTCACGGATGGCTAATCTTGAAAGTATACTAGATGGGGTAGCAGTTCATAGACCAACTTACGGTTTTTTGCCACGGTGACTACGTACATGTGCTCCCTCCATTGTCGTAATGGAACAAGACAATTGTCTTCACCAAACGAGATTTTTTTCTTCAAATGAGTATCAAATACATACCAAGTAGTATTCACAGATGGTCATGTTACGTTTTTTGTCGTTTGCAGGCCAACAGAGATAGCCTCGATCATCTAAAGAAATCCACTATTTTTTCTTAATCTGTACTGTTTTTTTAAAATGTATCCATGACACGAAATAGTATTAATCTTTGCAAGAGTAGTTTTTCATATCCAAATATTCATGTAAAATGTGGTCTGATCTACCAGCTTAGAGCCATGGCTTTAACAACGATTTCTGGCATAATAACATCTTCTGAACGACCTGAATATTGGGCATCATTTTGCTGTTACGACCACAACAGAACTCCTTGATCTCAGTGATGTTTTTGGCAAAAATATACAGCTGAAATAGCACACTTGTGGTTGTCTACCATTAGTGGCTGTCCTACGCAAACTAAATGACAAGCTTGCTCAAAATCTTATAGCGGTCTATTAATAGATGACAGTCGAGGCCAGAAATAAATACCAAAAATAACTAACAAAACTTCATACCTTGTTTTAAAACATAATTTTAATCTAAAACGTTTATGATGAATATCAACGGCAGATTTGGTCAATCAAAAATCATGGAAGCACTTAAGTCACTTAGATATCAGAAATCCTTCCAACTCGTCGATATTTCAATTTCCCATATTTTTAAGACTAATTCAAATGCTGAGATCAACATCTATTTTAAATCATTGATGTAATCATTCAACAAATTGCAAAAAAAAGGGGAAACTCAGATTTTAAATGACCGAGTTTTGCATTACATGACTTAAGGCTTTTTATTCAACAACAATTTTTTAACACTGGTACGATAAAAAAACATATAGCAAAGGGTCACTCCAAATTTCAAGTAAATCCTTTCAGAAGAACTTGAATTCTCATATCAACCGTCTCCAAAGTACTATATATATTTTATAGAAAACTCTAAAGAAATTTGAGAGAAAACCCATTTTAAAACTTAATTTTTAGATACCGCGTTACTAAGACAGCTATATCTCCGAAAATAATTCAAATTTTAAATTATACTCTGAAGGGCATATTCCTTCAGAGGTTGAGCTCTGGAAATATAACAAAGTAAGAAGGTAACTTAACACGATAAGATAGAAAAATAGGTATTACTAAAAAGTTGTTGATTTTTTAATACCTCCCTGGAAAATATAATTTACCAATAACCATTGATTGTTTAATTAAAAGCCAGAACATGTACAATTATTATTACGTTCCCACTTTGAATTTATTAAAATTGATATTTTCGTAATTTACCTCTGCATTAATTATCCCGAACTAAACTTTTTCGTTCAACTTTCCAACAAACAAATTTCCCCGAATTGATGAATAGAATCTGATAACGAATCGACGCTTTTCTCGATATCAAAACGACGATGATTTCCTCACGAAATCGCTATGATATTATTACGAAAAACACCACTGTTCCTTGATTTAATTAATACACAATTAATTACATTCCATTTTATTGGTTTTTAAGTAATTCTCTTTCTGTTCCGTTGTCTGACGCCCGAAAGAAACAAATTCGTCTCAAAGATATTGCTCGTTAGGACTATTTAAGGAAAATTAATTTCGAAACATGAAAGGGAAAAAGTGAACTTGATTGATAAAAGAAGTAAACGAGGTTATTTTTAACGGAGACTTGCCCTGTTGTCTTATTAGATAATAATTGACCTTTAAAAGTTAAAGAATGAAGTTGTTTTCGTCGCGTGTCGTGTAAAAAATCGTTAACATCAATAAAATTTAATTCATGAAATGTTATGTAAAATGAATATTGGCGTATATTGTTATGGATAATATCTTTCTTCATATAGAGTTCTATAAACATATTTATATATATATATATATATATATATATATATATATATATATATATATATATATAACAATGAAATAAACAAAAATCTATATTAGATTTTATGAAAAATTGAGCATATTATAAGCATATTTTTTGTACTGCCGTTCGCTTGAATATTGAACTATTAACATTTCTTTATATTTCTTTAATTAGCCTACCTTCATCTATAACTTCAAAGAAAAAAGCTATACAAAAATTCTTATACAATCATTCAATTCGGTGTAAAAGTTCCTATAAATCTTCATATTTTCATTAACCTGTGATCATATGAATCAAAATGACACTAAATAACCTGAAAATGGTAAAAATCGACATTTCAATTGAAATCAAATTTTCACGACTACGATGCCAAAATGTTTCAACTTCCAAGTTGATATAAAACTCCCAAAATATATGTCTTTTTGAGCGAATGAAATAAAAATCTACTTCTAAACATATCTCTATATGTAAGAATGTATAATTTGTAAGATATATGATATAAACTGAAATGTACTAATTTCTTGAAAACACACTTTTCATTGTATAACATAGTAGGTAAAGGTTGTTAAAGAATAATTATACCAACATTCGATTTGGCATAAAATTATTTATAAACTGTGTAATTTTCGTTAACCTTTCATTATTTTAACGGTAATTGCAAAAAAAACCTACTTAATTTTTTGTATATTAACATAATATTATGACTATATAATAATGCTACGTAAACAAAAAATTATATCTGTTTTAAAGACAGAAACAGATAAATACGACTAATACACTAATAGACCAGCAAATTAACATACATATAGTTCTTTACATCGCATACCCAACAGATTACAGAGAAACTACACAATATACACTGTTATTTCCGTATGAGGGCCATTATCTGATGTCCATATATTGTCACTTTGCTAACAGAATCAACTACAGAACTCATGTTAGTGTGTATGCAATTGTAACAGTCTCTGATGGCTAATTAAGCGTCAATACAACTATACAGCTTTAGTATGATTACAACTGTAGTTTTACGTTAGTATAATTACGGCCTAAAGCCATTAATTTAGACAAATTAAAAGGACAATTAAATCAAAAGTACATAAATATAGAATGGATTGAAAAGTAATTTAATATATTGCTTACAATAATAATGAAAATTATAGAAAACTGTCTAAAATCAGAAACAGAACAAATTCCAAAGCTAAAAAAACAAATATATCTACCTCTTTCATAGATAATGAAAATATATTTAACAGAGTATGAAGCGAGGGTTAGATTAGAATGGAGAGCTGTATGTAATAAACCAAACCAAATTGAGGATGAAACATAGAACAAGAAAACTCATTTAAGTGTCAAGGTATGGAACTTGAAAACAATGGAAGCTAGGGGATGGAAAAACCATGAATTTGTTACTCGGTATAAATAGAAAATTCATAAATAAGCAACAAATATTAAGCAAAACTAACATATCAAGGAAAATATTTACTGAAGCACGAATACTGAACACAGACAGGTAAAGATGGAAGAAGTGTATACATGGAAAAATAGAGAAACTGGTCACTGGTACAAAAAGTGCAATTGAGTAAGATCATTGTAAGATTTTATTAGGAGTTATACAAACTTAGAAACTCAGATATAAAAATTATCAACCTTGTTTTATTTCTTTTACTATAACTGATCCATAGAGAGCCTCGTCATCGAAATCACAATAAACGATTACACTTAAATCCCAGATTAATAAAGGTAGCGTCAACCCAGAACGATTTTTCTTCCGGGTTGGAAATGTATGCGTGGCCACAAAAGGGCTCCGATTAAAAATTAGCCTCGGTCGGACCCTTCTGAACCTTTTTATCGATCTCCATTCGCTGGTCGGGCACAGTTCCTTGCTGGTCACGTAACAAATTTTAATGAGCCCCTTATCTCGATCCAGTTTTCCTTTGAATCAACCACGCGAAACGCAAGACTCTCTCACAGTTGTGACACTCAGAGACTAATCTTTGTTGGGCTAATAAGCATTAGTGCATTAACAAATTATTGGTAATTATTACGGATATTGTTTTGAATTTAAAAGTGTATTTGAAACAGTATTGGAAGGCTTCAAAACTCCAAATATCAGTTAAATAACCACTGAGAATAACAAAATTTACTACGAATACTGATAAACAACACATAGGGTACAGTATTTTATACGAAATCTTTGTGAAAATGTTAAGATTGATAAAAAAAATACCTATTTTTTAAAAACTGTCTTTTTCAAAGATTTTTTATATTTTTTATCGAGTGTAGCAGAAACATAGAGAAATAAGTTTATTCTCCAAAAATATGCATTCAGTACACTCCAAAGCATTAGAAATAGTATAGTGGTAATACATCTAGAGGATATTTAAAATGAAATCGATCTTTCACAATTTATTGTAACATGATACACCGTTCTTTCAAAAGCCCAATTTCTTAGATAAAATTTAAACGCAAACACTCCCCGAAACATTCCAAAAAAAAATAATACAACTATAATATATTAATTAAAATGAAACTGATTTTTCATAATTTCTAGTAACACGATTCCCAGCTTGTTGTAAAACACAAGTTCTATAATATAATTGACTCTTACTTTGCGTTTAGTTTTTGGTAATTAATAGCTTCTCTTTTCTGATGCTTCACTAATAATATAATACTATATATATATAAAAGTACTACTAGATGTTTTGCATTTTATTAACACCCAAAAAAAACACCTGCCTATTTTATAAAATCTACTTTATTTTCTCTTAGTAAATTTTGAAATTATTTTATTATTAATGTTGTTTATTTTAGCGAAAATATTTTTATATTCATCATTCATTCTTTATTAAGTATTGAGAAAAACATACAGAAATAAGTACACCTTCAGAAAACTTACCACAATACTTCAAGAAAAAGAAAAACTATAGGTAATATAACTACTAGATGTTTTTTAAAACAAAATTAATGCTCCACAATTTATAGTAACATGATAAACACTTATAACACACTTATAAACACTTATAACACTTAACAACTTATAATTCTGAGAGATAAAGTGAGATAAGACTTATAATTCTGGGCATTAATACTTTCTGAAGATACTATTTCTATATCAACGCAATACATATTATAATTTTTGATGAAACATAACTATTCTTTAACCCTTTCGCAATTAATTCTCTATCAATTTCTCTGATAACCACAATCTAATTCAGTAATAAAATTATTGTCTTTATATTAGTATTAATAGTTAATTAGTGTCTTTTCAAATTCAATTACTCTAGATCAATGTCTATCATAAGCAGAAAAAAATAATGTAAGTTTTTTTATTTACATCCACAAATCTATTTGTCGTTTAAATTAATGACTCTGTTAAATTTACGTGTATAACTTTCCCCTCTAACAACAGCAGGATTTTCTTAATAATAGTATCTATTAGTCTATCATCTTTTAATTTTAATCCTCCTTTTCTTTCTATTAATATTTAATAATTATCTTTGCATCAATTAATCTTTACACACAAAGCCATACTTTATCGAAATAATTTATATATTTGTATTTTCAAATGTCAATTTATGTAACAACCATGTTCCTTCCTTTTACATGTTTCTGAAATCTTTAATATTTTTCGATTAAACCAGACCTGCCGCTGAAACTAAACTTGATAGATAAAATATGATGAAGCATCATCGCCAAATGAGACGAGATCATACGATTTTGCCATTTTACATCATTCTAAAATGTGCGCAGAGCCTAAAATATTCGTTTTTATGGCTGCCCTGGATTTATACAGATCTGCTGAGCCATGCCCGATCGTCGTTTGTCATGGGCTGTCGCGTCGCCAGCTAAAAAATACCTGTCACAGGGACTATTTTCGTTTTTCTCTTTGCCAGGTTCGTTTCGGCATGGCCAAGGGTGGAGAGGAGAGAGGGTTGGGGACGATGATAAACAGGTATTATTTCGCGACGGGGTGAAGGAGGCGGAGGGCGGATGGTAACGAGATTTTTCTTGAAAATCGCGACGTCATTTGATTGAAGGCGGCCGGTATATCTTTTAAATCGTTGACGGGTAACGTTGATTAATTCGATTTTGGCGTTTCTCTTTCAAGTTCGCCCTTTGCTTGATGATAACAAACAGTAGACCGAAATGAACTATTTATTTGTAAATAATAAAAATAGGAGTTCGAACACCATCCATCTTATTAGCCAGATTTGATTCCTTCTCATTTATGACCCTTTTTTATTAAAGTAATATAATAATACATAATACACAACATTTATTTATTAATAAGATGTAAAGTCGCCATTGACTTTTACTACATTCTACGGAATACATGGTACAGTATTTGAACAGTTTCCATCGTTATGTAATGTTATCTCATTCTCATACCAAAACATCCCCCAATTGATTCAGTGATGTCGGAAATGGAAATCTACTCTTTACTTTCTACTCTAAAGCTCACTCAAAAATTGTATTTTCAAAACTCAATTTATTTTGCAAGCCGTTCCTTGATTATAGCTTTTCCAAACACTGATTGGATTATTTTATTGGATTCCTGTTTGTGGCATGAAGAATAATATATCTGCAATTTATTCTTAGAAGTTATCGACTATTCATTGTCCTCGGCATTTTCAGCCCGAGTGTAATCACAATATTAGGCAGCTGTTTAAAATTTATCAAAACAAGCAAAGCGATATCACTAAAGTTTTAAAGAATTCCGCAGATATTTGACAAGCGAACGAATTTTGCAGGCCGATTCGGCTACATGTTCGAGCGTATCAGAGAGCATTGTATATCATTTTAGCTGCAATAAAATGAAAATGAAAATATTGTCTGGTATTAAAACGAATTTACAAATTGCAAGGCGATACGTCATACATATATCGATGACGTGAGTTCACTGCTACTTTAACTAGACTATATACTGCATGGTTTTTATATTATTTTGTCTATCCCCTGTACAGTCGAATGCTATTGGGAAAATGAACTGAATAATACATAAAACTACAAGAAATAAATTAAAATTTATTGTGAACCGGACACCGTGGAACTGACTAACGTTGTTCCGTCCATTTATTCTTAGAAACAGCAACGTAGCAAGAATACTGATTGTTACGGGAGGTGTTTTTTCGCTTTCCGAAATGGGAAATTGAAAAATATTTCATCCCCGCGAACCGACAGGGCAAAAACTCTTCACAGTTTCTCGTTAGGGCCCACGCAGTTCCCGGATCGAAGCGTATCGAATAACCTGTCTCGGTAAGAGCCCCTTCTCGGCTAACGGCACCTCGTAATTGCGTTAGGCAACATCCATCCGAGCCACCGACCTACCTCTCCCGTTCTCCGGCTCAGCGTCGGCCCGTGACGTCACGGGAGCGATCCCGCGGGAATCCGCGCCGCGAAATCCTATCCTTACCGTGAAGGAGGGAGAGGGCTTGTTTTGTCCGCGGTACGATAATGAATTCATAGCATCGGGAGCCGGGCCGTTATCATTAGTCGACATCGAAGCAAAGAGTTGCCCCAGGAGAAATTCCCAACGACCGGGTAACGCTTATTTGCTGCGGGGGACGGTGGGGGGGGGGGTAGACGATATGACTCTGCCGTCGTGAATCTAGTCGTGTTACTGGTAAAATTATTCATCGTAAACTTTAGTGGGTTGAAACCTCAGGTCGGGTGTCGAAACCGTGCCAGTGTCACCCCTCTGAAGCATATAGGAGACCTACTTAAAAAAAGTGTGATTCTGATCTTAATCTAGACCTCTGAAGCATGTAAATTAGCTTTACGAGCTTAAAAAATGCATTGAAAAATAGTTACATTTCAGTGACAAAAATCTGAATCTCTACAGTGACTTAAACCAAAGTACTTATCTAGGAAGGGTCACTGGACCTACTTAGTCTGTGATAAAATAAAATTTAGCAACACTTTTCAGTGTTTTTATCATTTAGTGCGCTTCACTACACAGTTACACAAGATCGCACAGTTTGGATCTCTTCAGTCTGCATTCAAGTTCAGTGTTATCCAAGAGTTTCAACAGTTTTTTCTCATGTCTTGTTCCGAGTCTCTTAATGTGATATGTCTCTTTGACAGTGATATTCTAAAGGTCTCGATGTAAGTAATTGTTTCTATAGTACCTCCACAATACTTCTGAGGATTTTTAGATAAACCTCTTCCAACGAAGTTTTGCATCAAGATTTATTCCAAAGTTCTTAACGTCGTTATTATTTGGGATAATATTATTATTCATATTTATGAGTAAATTGTTTGATTGTAGGTAACTTAAATATGCACGTATTTACTCTCGTCGATTTTTATTCTTCATATCAAATCCCACTTCTTTACATCATCAACAAATATAGACACAGTAACATAGCGTATGATGAAACTAAACAGCTCAAGAACATTTAAACAACAGCATAATTTGAATCATATATTTATACCAATAATGTCATAACGAAAAATATATACTAATAGAACCGAGAGAAAATAATTATGAAGCATAAAGACCAACCCACGTAGATTATTCAAAATAGAACTCAATTCAAACCATATAAATTTGAGCGCTTTAGAAGCAACAACAAAAGACATTTGTTTCATGCCCATGATATATCTCAATGGGAAACGAACATGAAAATGAAGTATATTCAACGAAATGAATTCAACGAATTTAAACTATCTTGATCTGTCACTATCACAACTTAAAATCGTTAAATAAAATTAAGTTCAGTTCAAGCCAAATTTGGGTTACCGTTTGTTAAATAAATATATATAAAATGTAGATGGAAGTATGTCGAACAAATGGAAAGGATCAAGATAGTGAATAGAACAATATAAGTGGGCTTGGTTGACGCAGTGGTAAAGGCGACAGGACGTCCTCCTACAGTTGAGATAGTCGTGGGTTCGAATCATGCTGGGGCATAGTAATAAATTTATGTTTGTGATTGTTTAACAATAGTGATTGCTCTTATCCAAGAGTGTAAAATCCGACAAGAAAAATGATCCCAGTCACGCCAGTAACCAGGCGGGGTAAGACCGTATGTTTTCTGGGATGATTTCTAAGGTGGTCACTCGCCAGTCCATAGACTTAGTGCCGAGGACCGTGGTTAAACTCTAGATCCAGTTCAGATAAACTCTCGTTGGTAAAAGGAGATATTAAAATACATATATAAAAAAGGCAGCTGAAAAGTCAGTGTAGTCTGAGGCAAAGAGAAAGGGTTAAAAATGCATTGAAAATTCAGAAGAAGGGCTTTGGATGTTAAGAGATATTATGGAAAAACTGGCAAAAATAGATGAAAATTATAATATACTCAACAGACAACAGCTACTAATCCTAGATAAACAAAATCATAGAAATTATAAAACAGATAAGGAGAGACAAAATAAAGGATGATCAAAGAAACTAAACTAAGAACAAAACTAAAGATAACTGAAAAACTAGAGAACAAAAACTCAGGTAAAGAAACGTCGTCGTAAAATTATTACAATCATACCTAAATCTAAGAAATTAAGGAAATAAGTATTAGCAATGATGACAGAAGCGACGAACAAACCACGACAAATCATTAACGATGAAAAGGTAAGAACGACGTTAAAAATCAAAAAAATAAGGGTACACGAACTACAATGATATAAAATCAAACAATAGAGCATCAAGGGTAGACAAAAATATGTAACAAATCAAGAATAACAACACGACAGTGACTTCTCGGCTCCAAAACATCTAGAAGCCACGAAAATCATATTCATCCCATATAACTTTCATACCGAACCGCTAAAACATACACGAACACACCCTATTCCCCAGATCCATCACCGTCGGAATCTATTAATACAAATTGACCGTTTTAACGCGCTCCCAGCAACTTTATAACGAAACTGAAATTGCGCTCGCTAACAGCGCATAACTATTAAACGGTTTATAGACCCATATTGGAGCCGAGCTAAACCGCCAGAGAACACCAGCCGGCATTGACATGATGAAAACGATTTTGGCGTGCGAGGAGGCGCGAGGGGTACGGGCCGTGGCTCCATCCGATAAATATTTATGATATGTCTCAATTGGATATGGGACGAGGATGGAAATATAGCCTGCGGACGGACCGGAGTGAGACAGAAGATGCCGCGCCAGCAAATGGCAAGATTAATGGCGATAATATTTGTTTACGATTGAAGGCAAGTGCGTGCGTGTGTATGTATAATTTTTATGGGTGTCTCGCTCGGTAATAGCGGGAATTTTATTCAATTATGTCGTTGGGAATTGATGGGAAATAATAAAGAAAATATGTATAATACGTAAACACGGATAATAAAGGGCGAGCGTAATGAAAATTAGTTAACTATATAGCAGCTAGTCATGCCCAGTATTTCATATAACCCGTCCAATAAAACAGCCTCATTTCCTTCTCGTTTTGTCCCAGCTACAAAGAGATAACCCATAAAATTCAGGATACATTATTCCGCAACATCTCCGAATTTGGCGCTTGCGCATATTGGCTCCATTTAATTTTACAACAGGGAATAATCCGAGTTAGTTATTAATGTTGAATATATTAAGCAGGTAGATAGATTTAGGAGGTATATAAAAATGGTAAAATTTTGGAAATAACACATTTTATACATAAAAAGTATTGAATAAAACGAAATAATAAAAATGTAATTAATATATGTCCAACTATTCTAATTTTATAAAAACATCATATTACTCATTATCATTATTTCTTATAAATTAAAATACACAAATATGCTAAATAATTGATTTAATGTTGAAACTATATATAAGGTGAGAGATAAACATTGAAATTTTTATGAAAGACCAAAATCGTTTAGATTAAACACAGCCAATATAGTTAAAATGAAACGAAAAATCCACCACTATATATGAAAGCAGTAAAATTTTCTTAAAAATCTGCAAATATTATTGATCCACAAACCCCATTAATGAATTAACTACCTCGACCTTCCGATTATTTTACATATTGTACATTTACGAGTATCACGGTACACTGTTCTATATCTTAGCAAAATGCTGACTAATTTATTCTCTGATTCTCCTAATTTTACATTCCTCAACCTTTACTCTCAACACATTCTAGCTACATCTTAACTATAAAATAAAATTTAAATCATTACTAAAATATATTATGTTTAAAATAAATGTCTATAATTAGACCCGTTACCAGTTACTACAGTTTTTGCTACTATTCTTGATGGACAAACCTCATTAATTACTTGACTACTTCCAATACAACAAGAATCATTTTCTTCTCAGTTCTTGTCATCATTAAATTTTGGCATAAGTTAATACCTATTCCAGGTCGTTTGAAATGATGTGTTATAAATTTGGCAACTAAAATTCCAACTATAAATAAAATTGATGCTGTTTGGATTCTATAACTTTTAAAAATTTAACCTTACATTATGCACTTACCCTTGTTCTTCCATATTTTAAAACCAATGTATGTTAGACCAATAAATAACACAACAATTTAATTATTATTAGTATAGAATTATTAATGTAACACAAAATCTAAATATTCTACTCGAAATCGAAAAGAATGGACCGTTAGAAAAGAAAGACAATATAAATTCATACAGTTTATTCTTTTCAATGGTTTATTCTATGCAAGAGAATGCACATGCACCAAATCCGGAGATGTTGTGGAGCAATGTATCCTATAAAATTCGATGTTGCCAAATGTCTGCAAATTTCCATAGCATAGCGCTATGTTTGTTCTTATTATATTTGATTGACAACATTGCAACGTGCTGTCATCATAAATCTTGACGACATGAATCGACTGTTTTATTGGACGGGCTATATATGCCATATAACAGAGTATTTGCCCTTTAGGAATACTTGACAGTTTGTATGTTCACAAATTTGTTGTGATACATTATTTTGATTGTATAAGATTATTAATTTACTTTAAAAACTGTTTTATTTTACGGGAAGAAGAGACCACTGGTTGAACGGTGATATAAAGCGATACTGAGGGTAAAAATAAGTAGAGATCATCCCGACGTCTATAAACACAATTTTTAACAGATGGCCCCTTCATATCGCAATACAGTCCATAGCCAGTGCTAGTCGTATAATAACAACTCTCTCCTAGAGAAGAGAACACATGGATGGACTTGGTTGTTATCCTATCTGCACAGCTTATAATCACAATATTGCCACATCAACTTTAACTCTTGATTTTAACTTTAACGTATAACAAAATATTAACCTCAATGAAGTAATGAATCAGAAATAATGTTATCAAATATAGTCAATTGTAACATTATAGTACATCAAATGTACATATTATCGGAGGCCTTAAATTAGTACTAATTATGCAGCCACAATAGTTTACAATGTAGAGTAGTTTCATTATATTTACATTGAATTTTTTTCTACACCTACCATGACGTACAGTTCTGGGCGCATTTTTGTGTAGTGGTATCCAGTGGAGGTCTAATCAATCTAACTAACAATTTTTATCCAAATGATGTATTTTATTACATTAGAGGGCATATGTACATTTACGTTTAGTTCTTGTTAATTTCATTGCTGTGTCTGTTTTACGTATCCTTGTCAAGTAATTGTGTCAATCTAATTTACTCGTCAACATGATATCTTGAAAACTTAATTTTTGTTTTATCAGCCAATCCTTGATTACAGCCCTTGACGATCTACTTGTTGGAATATCTTCCACCAGTGTTCAATGGCATGGCGCTTTGTCAATAGCAATAACTGATATTTACTGCAAAAAACAGTTAGTTTTCAAATGTATCCAAAAAATGTTCTTCTACCATGGTCGTCTTTGGACCTGGAGGTAAACACTAAATTATCTCGAGGAATAAAACCATTCCTATTTCTAGCAGGAAATATATATATATCTGGAATGAATTACTAACAAAACTCTAAACATACATCTTGTTTAATAACTTAATAAATTTATTATAATTTTTATGCAAAACTAATATTAAAATAATGCTATAGAATTAAAACTTGAAATGTACAAAATACATTTTTTTAAATTTATATGATTTCAATATTCTTATTAAATTAATATCCAGATATACAACTTACCCTGAAAGCATAAAAGACAGTTTAATACCATTATTATTTTATACATTATTTACAATTCAACTTGAATTCTGACACTGAATAGAACAAAACTCCTGTAAAGCCCTGACCTCAAATATCCAACGTCTTAAACCGCCAGACAAAACGCTACCTGCTCTGCCAAAGAAACCAAAGCCTCTCCTTCCTCCGCCTCACGCCCCCCTCCATCGAGGGAGGAACAAAGCCATAGTGGAAACAAACGGAATCAATCCGAAGCGGTAAGTTGAAGAACCAGCGAGAGTTTATGGCCAGGTATGTCCGGAATGTGCCCATAGATGGTGAAACTTTGTTCCAGATTTTCGTGGCGTAACGGGCGAAGTAAGTTGCAAGGAGCGCTAGCTATTTCTAAGTTATGTTTTAGGGAGGAGGGGAGATGGGAAAGGGCTCGGAGAGAGCGGCTTAGTTCCGACAATAAAGGAATAGCAAATAGTTCGCTGACTTTTTGTTAAGATGTCGATGAGGGAAACAGGGTTTTTACCGTTTCAAATACACGAGTAGTAGAGGCGTTAGTAGAGGCGCATCGGTGTTGAACTGGAATGAAACGAGCGTCAAGTTAAATCCTGTGAAGTTTCCCTGCATAACAGTTGCCCTGCCTACCATAGTAAAACAATTTTTGGCAAAATTAGTTTCTTTTTATTCAACATAATTCCCTTCAAGGGTGATACACTGACTATAGCGACCCTCCAACTTTTCGATACCATTTTTGGAGTACGATTTGTCCTTTGATTCAAAATAGGCCTCAGTTTCGGCGATCACCTATTCATTCGACGAAAATTTCTTCCTAGCGAGCATCCTTTTGAGACCTGAGAATAGGAAATGGTCGCTGGGGGGCAAATCTGGAGAATACGATGGATGGGGAAGTAATTCGAAGCCCAATTCACGTATTTTTGCCATCGTTTTCACTGACTTGTGACACAGTGTATTGTCTTGGTGAAGCAGCACATTTTTTTTCTTCAATTGGAACCGTTTTCGGCGATCTCGTCCTTCAAACGGTCCAATAACGCTATGTAATAATCGCTGTTGGTGGTCCTTTCTTTTTCAAGGTAGTCAATGAATATTATTCCATACGTATCCCAAAATAGAGACCCGAGAACCTTACCAGCCGACTATTTGTGCGTTTTTCCAGGCTTTGGAGCGGGATCATCGTGTGCAGTCCACTCGGATGTCTATTGTCGATTGGACTATATGTCGATTGGACTTCGGAGTGAAATGATGGAGCCATGTTTCATCCATTGTCACATATCGACGCAAAAACTCGTATTTATTACACTTGATTATCTTCAAACAGTGCTCCCAATCATCAACTCGTTGTATTGTTGTTTGGTCAAAAGTGGGCTCACAAGGCACTGACTTGGTACAGAGCTTTTTCATATCCAAATATTCGCGAACGATATAATGTACACATTCAGTTGATATCTATGATTCTTATCAATTAGTAAAACGACATGAAAATCAGCAAATCAGTTCAACTGCCTTCAGCTCCTCACAAGTCCATATCTCTAATGTCCCCAGTTTTATCCAAAAGCGACAACATCATTACAACTGTATACATTCAAATTTCCATTCTATGTTCTCTATATTATAAAATAGTGACTAAATTCATAAGGATCAAATTCTGGTTGACAAAACTCCACTGTTGCAGTCACTCCCTAAGCTGAATAAATATAAACTTTCTTTTAAAACACTTTGTATATCAAATAAAAGAAATGATTCGACTCCAAACCTAATTTTTATAAGCTCTGTAACTGTTCACAGTTGTACCGCGTCAATATAGCACTTTACGAGAACTGATAAAAAAAACAATATATATTTTTTCTTTTACAGAACGTAGAGACACTCAACATAAGTATTCAGAATGGAGGCAGCTGTGGCATCCCAATTTCGAGGATTACAGTCGTGCTGAGGCATCGGTAGGATTCGATAACAACACAATAACCAACGTTACGGTACAGCTAGGAGCTACAGCCTACCTTCATTGTAAGGTCCGCACTTCTCCCGATAGAACCTTAGGAGGTGGAGAGGTTAGTGGTGATTGTAAAAGTTAAAATTAGTATTAATTGTGTTTCGCTTTATATTATATTATCTCAACTAAATAGAAGACTTATTTTAGATTCTGAATACTCATTTATTGTCAACGAAGATTAGAAATCTTTCAATATCAAAAGGACCTCAGTATATGATATCATAAGTTGTTTTGTTAATTACATCTTACATTAAATATGCTTCGTACAATCTTAATTTACAAATTAATATATTACTAATTTTCTGTTGTAATTGCATTAATACCAATATATCAGTATATATTTCCCAAATTAACATGAAACGAATCAATTTAAGCCAAAGTTAAGAATACACTTATGGTCTACACAAATTCATGGGGTTTGGTTCGCATCAATCTTCTGATATCCTGCGTGTTGTCCAGTAGCTGGTTGCTGTGATTCTTGTTCCAATGATTGTAGTTCCGCGTTGCTAAATCACAACTTATTTCATGTTTTAAAGCGAAATCTTGAATCACTTCGTGAATCCATTTGATTTCCAGGTCATCGTGAGGCTCTTTGTTGGTTACGTAGCGATAAGCATTGGTCAATAATCGTAGACCGTTATTTAGGGAGCGCTGTATCACTAGTTAATTTGATGTCTTACTGCAACCCCGTATTTGCACGCCATAGCTCCAAATTGGCTTTGATGACTTGGCTTGATTGAATGAGTGACTGATAAATCAATATATTTAATAGTTAGCTAGTTGCTTGACTTTGAATCTAATCTGCTCTGCTTTTTGTCTAACAAGACGTTTCCAGTTTAACCTACCATCGAGATATATTTGAAGGTATTTAACCGACTCTGCTTGTCATTTCGCTGCAACAAAAAATTAACATGGAGAGATTTGGAGCCATTAAATTGTATTTTCCAGTCTCTAGTCCGTTTGTACACCCTGTTGACCGCTACTCCTACTTTTACTACAGCCTTAGTCACAGACACATCGTTTGCTATGTCAAAGTATGTCGCCGGAAACTGTTCCAAGTACTGTTTCTTTTGTTGTTAGGATATAAGCAGTATAGAGCAGACATAGATCTAATAAATGGCCAAGTATTTAAGCAACTTCTAAGTGAGAGCATAATAAAACAGTTGTAATTAAGAAAACTTAAAAAACAAGGAATTTGTTCAGCTTTATTTATAGATTCGAGCCAAACCTTTGATAAAATACGTAATGATGAAGGCACCGAATGCAAGTTGACAAGCCAGAAGAGCGATATTCTAAAAAACTGTATATTTAATCGCCAATTTAGAATAAGATACGGTGACGAATATTCAGTTTTGAAGCCCATCTATGTGGGTGTACTAAAAGGGCAGTTTCTTTGAACCAATATTGTATTTACCTTATGCCAGTAATATCCTCAAATATGAATAAGCAGTAATGGTTACATTTTGACATGAAAATTGACTACCTACCAGTGATAAGAGTACTTCTCTATGCCACCACAGCAAAATATTTAGGCATGCCACGGAATTGCAGGCTCCAGTGGAAAGAACATGTTAAAATTAAACAAGCAAAACTCTCTATGAGGGTTTATTGTTTTTCTACAAGATTATTCCTGCCTTAACCTTAATAAAATCCTCTTTTGATTAGAACATAACAAAAATTGCTAAAATTCTATTAATATTAACAGCATATTAACGTAAAAATAAATAATTAGGTAATATTTCCAGACCATATTCACTTTTATTCGCATTTATGTCCATCGCATCCATATTCACGGACACACATCGCAGATATTGACTTTCTGTTTACGTGTTGTATTGTGAAAACTTTTTCTTATCGATACGTATCGGATAGAAATTTTCCTTTTTCTCGATTTTATTGCCGCCGATGTCTCTTTTCGAATTATAGTCATCAGATTGACGAAGAAGTTTATTTGAAGGTCCACAAAAAGTTACTTTATTTCTCCTTTTTCTTCCTTTTCATTACATTGTTCTAGATATATATATATATATATATATATATATATATATATATATATATATATATAATGTAGGGCAAAAGTCCTGCTACCATTTTGATAGCCTGTAACTGTGCTCAAAGAAAAATAAGTAGATGTGGTTTCCACATAAAGTTTATTTAGTCTTTATATTTTTTTTATGTATATGTATATGTATATATATATATATATATATATATATATATGTATATATATATATAAGGAAAGACAAGGAAGCAAGACCTGAAAATAGAAAATATATGAGATTCTACCAAAACGTCGGCAATACATTAAAGATTCGTCTATGAACCAAATTTTTATTGCATTTAAATGTTATTCTTTATAATTATAATAGAACTACAACTCTAGATGTCTGAACATAAACACTTATTAAAAAAGGAAATATAATTGGGTTGGGAAACTGACATTTGTTCACAGTAAACGTTTGTTGTTATTTTTTGGTTATTTCAAAGGACGATATATAGCAGATCGATATCTAAAAAAGTTCTGTCTGTGACATTTACTTAATGGAAAAATATTTGAAAACATATATTGTATTTATTTATTTCATATATTGTAAAAAAAATATATGAATCCATACGGTTTGAAAGTACATATTTTTCTTTATGGTCCTTTTTTGTCTATATTTATACTTGATATCAAAGATAAGATACTATTGAATATACATTTTGTTATATCTATCTTTGTTTCATTATAATTATTTCTGTTTTGTTTTAGTTACTTTTGTGTATTATATTATTTTAATGAAAGTCACATACAGTATGTCAGTCCTATTATTCCACAAGAAAATGTGATTTTTCCACCTTTACATATAAAACTTGGTTTAACGAAAATATCTGCTCAGGCTATGGATAAAAATGGCAAAAGATTATTGTGCTTGAAAAATTATTTCTCTAAATTAAGTGATGCTAAATTAAAGGAATGCATTTTTATTGCCCCACAAATAACAAAACTTATAAAAAACAATGAATTCGATGAAAATCTAGGATATAAAACAGATATAAGAGCGTTATCAAAGAATATGGGATACTAAGATGTTAACAGATTACTGCTGGTTTATAATGATAGAAGATTCTACTGTTCACAAGAGAAAAAGTTAATGTTTCGTCATTTTCTTTCAGAATATATGGCTCATTTTTTCTATTGTCTACAAAATCCTGAGCTATTTTGATTCATTGTCTATTGGTAAATATAGATTAGTATAATTATATAATAACAAATATTATTTTTTACTATTTAGTTATTACATTGTTACTAGTCGTTTCCGACTAACCTACAATTTGTCTTTATGATAACTTAAATCTAGGTATAGCTAGGAGGACTCATCTGTCCTGTGTCAGTCTCTGGTAAAATAATGTTTATACATGTCACTGCTATATTTTTTATTTAAATGCACCTCAATGCATAACACCACAGATCAGATGGATTCATTCTCATGAGCCTTTGTCCTGCTCTTGTTTTATCCAAAAGTTGCAATAGTTCAATATTCTCATGAGAATGGAGTCTTTCCTCAAGCTCCCTTGCAATTCTCTTGATTTCTTAACTAACTGTGGGTATCTGAAGGTCTCGATGTAGGTAGTCCTGTAGTATTTGGGTGCGCCCACAAAACTTCTCAGGACTTTGTTTTAAAAAAATTGTATTTTGTTTATGTTACCCTTTGCAGAACATCCCCATCATTGAGCTCCGTATGTCCATATAGGTTTCAGTATTGGCTTATATAATAGCAATTTATTATGTACTGAAAATTTTGACTTTCTTCTAATTAGCCAATATATTCTTCTATATTTCAAACAAACAAATGTGATCTAAAATTTTCATACGGTCTTTATTTATTTATAGTAGTAATAGCAAGTAATTCATCAATTACAACACTAGTATTTAATTTAATTAGTATCCTATGCTATTCTAAAACTAACACGTTATAGTTTCCAAGGGGATATCACACTGAATTAGTTTGTTACTGGCGTACTATGGGGCGTTAACGAAGGCACACAGCGCTTTATTCTGGATTCTTAAGATTAAAAAAAACTGTACACTTTACGGGCATCCTTACCAGTTTGTCGACGGCCCAATTATCCAGAGTTTTACGCGAAAACTTTGACTTAAATAAAAGAACAAGACGTGCCTTTTTAAGTACCATACAAGAAAATCTAAGTCGCATCTCGCAGTCTCAGACTAGACGATAAAAACCCGCTCGTGGTTCCTCCGACAAGCCCAATCAGCGCGACGAGAGGACGGGAGCGAGTCTCGCGGGATCGTCGAGCCCCCAGGGGGAGCAGGGGACGATAGGTGAAACTTTTTAGCGTTCCTCCGCGCAAACTTGGATACCCACGAGTGCATTTTGAAGGCGGTCATATCGTTCGGATCCTCCCGGTCCTTCACCTCGTACCCCCTCGTTCCGTCAGCCGAAGAGTTTCCAGGGAAATTTGTTTAGCCACGTTAAATATTTCATAAAAATAGGCGGGACACGTCGCCCCCTGGGGATGGGGGATGCGGAGCGAGCAAAATCAATCGCGAGCTGTGAACTAAAATCGCCGGGGGATTCAACTATTCATTTTGGGACGCGTTAGGGCAGCTTATTCCTTTCAAAAAAAGGTTTAGCGGTAGTTAGAGGATACATTAGGTGGGCTATCTTCAATGGCTGATTTATTTTTCAATATATTAGTTATTTGGATACAGCCTGTGTATGGGTGAGGTTATGTTAAGTAACTGCCTTCACTTTAAGAGGAGTTATTTCATGAACAAATATATAAAAAGAGACCAATTTACTTAAAAATATATTATATAATTCGTTACATTACAAAAACCATAAAATCAGTAATTATTTTATATTAGTATCGAAAAATAAGAAGACTTGGGTATCATACTGTTAAGAATTACCCTTTAGGTGAATAAATATATAGGCTGTAATTATATTAAGTAACTGTCTTCACTTTAAAAGGAGCTATTTCATGAACAAATATATAAAAAGAGACAAATTTACTAACAATATTCTTAATAATTTGTAACGTTATAAAAACCATAACATCAGTATCAAATCATCAAATTAATATCAAAAAAATAAGAAGAACTGGGTATCATACTATTATTAATTACCCATTATGTAGATAAATATAGAATGTCGTTAGATTAAGTAACTGCCTTTACTTTAAGAGAAGTTATTTCATAAGCAAATATATAAAACAATATAAATTTACTTAAAAATATATTGTATAATTTTTTACATTACAAAAACCATAACACCAGTAATTCTTTTATATTAGTATCGAAAAATAAGAAGAGCGGGGTATCATACTATTAAGAATTACTCAATAAATACATAAATACATTGGCTGTAATTATATTAAGTAACTGTCTTCACTTTAAAAAGAATTATTTCATGAACTAATATATAAAAACAGACAAATTTACTTAAAATAATCTTAATAATTTGTAACGTTACAAAACCCATAACACCAGTAATTCCCTTATATTAATATCAAAAAATAAGAAGAACTGGGTATCATACTATTATTAATTACCCATTATGTAGATAAACATAGAATGTCATTATGTTAAGTAACTGCCTTCACTTTAAGAGAAGTTATTTCATGAGCAAATATATAAAACAATATAAATTTACTTAAAAATATATTGTATAATTTTTTAGATTACAAAAACCATAACACTAGTAATTCTTTTATATTAGTATCGAAAAATAAGAAGAGCTGGGTATCATACTGTTAAGAATTATCCAATATGTGGATAAATACATAGGCTGTAATTATATTAAGTAACTGTCTTCACTTTAAAAGGAATTATTTTATGAACGAATATATAAAAACAGACAAATTTACATAAAACAGTCTTAATAATGTGTAACGTTACAAAAACCATAGCACCAGTAATTCCCTTATATTAATATCAAAAAATAAGAGGAACCTGGTATCATACTATTATTAATTAACCATTATGTAGATAAACATAGAATGTCGTTATGTTAAGTAACTGCCTTCACTTTAAGAGCCTAAATTTCACAACATCAATTTCTAATCACAACTATTAACAAAGCGCTATTAATATTTAAACTTTACATATCTTATGATCATTTCAATTTATTTGTATTTAAATATTATTTTAATAAAACTATATTTAAATGGATAAGAAGAGATATCATCATACCCATTTTTGATCAACACTTCAATAGATATGATAATAATTAAAATCTACATAAAATATAATCATTTTAAGTAAGTATATTGAGCTTAATCTGAGTTATAGCAAATCCAAGTATCCATATAATATAGAACATAGATTAAACTAGATCACACAAGGTATAACCATAAAATTTCACCATTCTCTTTTGTGATCAAAGCTATTAAGAGCACATTAAGTGTTAGTTATTAGTATTAAAATATATATAATCTGTGACTATTTCCTATGTGTGGTTTCAGTTTAACTACAACTATAAGAGAGACAAATATTCAAATAATGTAAAATATTAATTAAACTATATTTAACGAAAATAATTTCCACTATACTGATTTTGGATCAAAACCATTACCAGCACATTAATAAGCATTCAAATTTACAGAATCCGTGATTATTTCAAGTATGTACGTCGTCAGTTTAACCAGTTATAGATAGGAAAATAACCTGAATAGTGTGAAAAATGTATAAAATTATATATAACTAATAATGTACATTTCAATATACTCATATCTGATCAAAACCATCGAAATCGAGCCAGTACTCATAACATTCCAGATAAGTTTAATATAATTTGAAGTATTACCTCACATTTTAAGTACAGTTATATAGTGTTTTCATTTTGGACGTATCGTACTAAAACAAAATTTAATTCGTTTCATTTCTTTATTGACCTGCAACTATTCAAAACTTGCGATTTTGTTTTACGCGGCAAAAACTTTTTTATAATAATATGGTTTCGTCAGTTCGAACGTGAAAAACGAATGAGCTGTCCTGTCACGTCAATTATATTTGCGATCTCATTGGCTATGCGTCCCGACCAGTCCCAAATGTAATAAAATTCCCCACTAGCGCCGTCCGAAAATAATAATTATCTTTTCGCTTCCAGCTATAAAGCAATTTTGAAGCATCGACAGATTGTTAATGTTCCGAAGCAACACGTGCCTAAACCCAACTACACTCCTCCTCCCCTCGTACCCCCGGAAATCACGGGTCGTCGCGTCATCGACGCCACTGCCATAAACGGCCTTTTTATTTTGCAGATTATATCGCTTTATCCGATCGGATGTTCGCCGATTCGTTTTTGAGCGAATACCGACCGATCCAACGCTGATTTATATCAATAGGATGTTTAATTTTCGCGCCGCCCGCGTCGTTTATCTTTCTCTATCGATGAAACCGCGCGCCAACACACGACGTCGGTTCGGACTCGGCCATTGTGCCTGGCGGAATAATAGAAAAGCGTAAAAACATCCACTATTATCGATCGACGTCGTGTTCGGACTAATATAAGCGAGAAAGCGACGGAATCCGATCATAAAACTCGTTTAAACGCTCGACGAATTAATCATGTATAGACAGAAACAACGATAGTTAGAGTTTTTACGAAAATAACTTAAATTCGCCATAATATTTTGTTGCACTAGTTCCTTTGAGACATAAGAAGAGCTTAAGTCAGGAAAAACTAAATCTGACCAACAAGATGTTCGAAACAAAATTATTTTAGCCTTCGTTATGATATCCCTCAAAATTAGTACACATATTTAAAGGATCTAGTAAGATATTTAAATATTTCTTAGTGAGTATTCAGGTTTAACTAAAACTACAATTGCTACAAATATTCAAACAGTTTTCAATAAGTTCAACAATATTTCCGATCAATCCTACCAAAAACACATTAATAAGCATTGAAAGGTATGTATTCTAAGATCATTTCAAATATATGCATTCAGTCTAACCAGAGTAATAGGAGAGACAAGTAACCAAATAGTGTATAATTTAAATTAAACAATATTGAACAACATTAAGATTCACTATGTTAATTTCGGACCTAACCTATTAAAAACATACAAATAAGCATCAAAATCTACAAAATCTATGATCATCTCAAGTATGTGCATTCAGTTCAACCAGAGTTATAAGAAGAAAAGGAATCCTAACAGTGTAAAACTTACATTAACATATGTTAACCAAATATTATTTTCACTATGCCGATGTCTGATCAAAACTGCTAACAGCACATTATTAAGCACTAAAATCTACATAGTCTAGAATCATTTCAAATATCTGCATTCAGTTTAACCATAGTTATAAGAGGGACAATAATTCAAACAGCATAAAACTTACATTATAAGATATTAAGCGAATATAAAAGCATATTATTGAGCTTTAAAATCTACATGGTATGTGTTCATCTGAAATATATAAATTCAGTTTAACCAGAATTGTAAGAGGGATAAAAATCCACCCAGTGTAAGACTATCAAATCTTTTAACAGTGAAATAAGCACTAAATTCTAAATATTTTGTTATCATTTCAAGTACATGAATTCAATTTAACCAGTGTTAAAGGAGAGGCAGTTATCCAAACAATGTCGAACATGCATTAAACAATATTGATTAGTCAAAAAGGTTGGTTGGAATAAAAGTCTAAGTTTATTATTTTACAAGCCTGGAGTCGATCTACGAGCAATACCTTTTACATCTATTATTAACTTAACTTTATTATTTATTACTTTATTTATTAACCCAAATTCACTTAAGAATCAAAGAGCTGGGTTCTCAATAGTACTTAGCCTGTTCCAGAAAATATTCTGTATTATTTTTAAAAATATATTAGAGTGTTTTTGTACTACTTCAGTTAGATCTTTCTTTATTAATTTAAGTTATACTCTTGACAAGAATAGATGTTAAGATAACGTCGACTTTCCAGTGGTAATATGGATAAATAGATTGTTTTCCGCAAATTGTTGAACAACCTTGTAAAACTATGAAAAATATCTATGGTAAACCATATTTTAAGATTTTTTTTTTCCAGCAAGTGTCATGGATCCGCCGTAGAGACTGGCATATTTTGTCCTCTGGCGTATTCACCTATACTAACGATGAAAGGTTTCAAATCTTACATGCGGAGGGCTCTGACGACTGGACGCTTCAGATCAAATACGTTCAGAAGAGAGACAACGGGACATACGAGTGTCAAGTAAGTAAACAAAATATAACATTGAGTAAAAAGTAATTTCGGGTTTGACTAATAGTCGACTAAAATTTGAAAACCGTTCCCTAGTAAACAACGAACTTTACATGAATAATTCCGCTCTGAAAAACATAAAAAAAAAACGAAATTACTTTTCCTTCGGCTCTGAAATCCAACTAATACATTCGGTGGCAGTAAAACCAACCTACTTAAAATAATAAACGTATTCATAACAATGGTAAGACCGTATGGATTAATTTTTTTTTCGATGAAGATCTGGGGCTTTAAGTTTCGTAATAGTAATAAAAGTAGAAATGAAAAAAAAAACAACTTACACAATCCACCATCCTTGCTGATTTTATTGTCTCCCCCAGAGAGAGGAAATCCCCATAAAGATTTTATTTCTTTCGTAACAGAGTAGGTCTACCCCCCACCCCTTCAATAATGACTACGCCATCTGTCTTGGAGTTCTTTTTTTCCTATATATAATATAGATATATATATATATAGATATATATATATATATATATATATATATATATATAAGAATACAAGAAAATTATTTAATTCATAGACTACAGTATTGATTTATAAAAAAAATTAAATAATAATTTAATTTTTTAATAAAAATAACAAGAAGTAACAACAATATATGTATATTGAAATTTATATAATTTCATCTATTTATATATTTATATAATAATGCCATTCAATTGAATTCCAAATGGCAAACAGCTCAGAAGTGTAAACTGTAATGTGTTTCAAGACTCTGAAAGTTAGAGAAGTCGATTTTCTGTAATACATCGATATAAAGCTTATAAAGCTGATCGGAGGTCACTGAACATGATTTTCCAAAAACTTGTGCCGAAATCCTGGAGTTGTTGTATAGCGAACAGCCCCAGTCCAGTTTGAGACAGATTGATTATACGATGGAGTGGTGGAGTCTCTATGAGAGACCTATTTTAGTATCTTCAGATGTTAGTTGATGGTCTTTTCTGTGTTGGTTATATGTTGTTTCCATTAGAGATGTTGAATAAATGTGATCCCTAGGAATTTGGTAAGATTACGGAAAAATATGAGGTTGTTATCTATAGAGATCGTATATATGCTGTTGCGCTTTGTAAAATAGTAGATTGTACACGACCACGCTGGTCGAGAGATTATCAAGTCTGTTTTGGAACCAATTTGAGAAGTTAGAAAGAAAACATTGTAGGACAGTGCAATAGGCCAAGATGTCATCTGAAAATAATCTTATACGGATACTGGAACCTGGCCTAAAACTATTTGAAATGTAACTTTAGACACTACGAATAGAAGCTATGGGAATATCATACAACTAATATACCGATCAGCTTTGCTATATTACAAATTATTTTTGTAATTAATAATATATTATGAAAATGATAAAACAACGTCTTCAACACACCCTGCCAACATGACCCTAAACTAAAGAGAACCATTCTCCTGCCTGTACCGCAGGAGAAATGATCGAACTGTACCGCAACTAACGCTCACATTATATTAACCGATCTCAGATACAAAAACCCTTTTGTTCGTCATCGATCTGTTGTCCATTAATCAAATTAGCTACGCTCCAATAATTACACTGGCCTCTCTTCCCGACCACTCGATCACCATACAGGTCGATGTGTTATACAACGGACAAATTTAATTCCATTCCTATCCAGGCCGAGCTTATAAACCACCCTTTATCTGGATACTGATAACATATCAACAATGCGAACAGACATACGACACAATAAAGAACAAACACCTTTGAATCGTAAACGTTATTCGGTCAGTTTATGCTACAATGCTCCGTGGGTGAAGTGATTGTGATTTGGATTCGGCATTCGGATGTATAATTAACGGTTTCCTCCTTTACCCCATCAGTTATCTGCTTAATAATTTGTAGTGTTGCAAAATCCAGAACCCCTGAAATATCAAAAAAATAAGAAGTGCGTATCATACTATCATATATTATGAATTTCTTCCTTTGTACTTAAATATCTACAAAGAATGTTTTATCAATTTATGGACTCAAACTCACTTGTGAACCAAAAAGCTGAGATCAGTACAGTATTTGTCCTTTTGAGTTGACTTAGAATCATAGTGCAAGGCCCAACGTATTGAATAAATTCTCTTAATTATTTTTAAAGACTTACCAGAATGTGTTTTTGTTCTTTTCTTAGCAAATGCAGCACTTCAGTTAGATCTTTCTTTATTACAATAGGCTATGTTCTTGAAAACAATGTTGGAATAGAACAAATATTAAAGTGACGTAACATTTTGAGTTCTAATATTGAAATATGGATTATTTTTCGCGAAATTTTGGAACTGCCTAACAGAACTATAAATCATAGATTCGGCATGCAGTTCAATAATTAACGAAATGACTTCCATCTTTGCCCTATCAGTTTTCCGCTTAATGAATTCTAGCGCTATAAAAACTATAACAAAAAATAAAAAATTTACGCATCGTACTATTAAATATTATACATTTCTTACGCTGTGCTTAAACATCAACAAAGAGTCGATTTTTTATACATCCGTCCTATTCACCTGTTTTAGCTCCGTCAGATTTTTTATTAACAAATAAAATTTTTCGGATATTTAAAAAAGGCTTGCTGTTTGTTATCGCAGTTATATGTAACATGAAAGTAAAGTTCAAAATTTTACTTGAAATTATATGCCTTCAATAATGGTATTCGACCCTTCTCTTATAACTACACAGCAATTCCAATACGTAGGATAAATATCATATCATCAATTTTAATAGTCACTTGTAGTCAATAGAGGTAGAAGACGCAGAAAATCTAATCTAAGATGATTATGTTAATCTAGAGGACCAACGAACAAAACGAGATGAACAAAATCCCTTTCACATCCTAAAAAAAAACTGAAACTGACATTTTCTTAATCCATTTATGAATCAACCTCACTTCAAAATCAAAGAACCGGATTCACAACAGCATTTGGCCTCTTGTATAGATTCAGAATCATGATGAAAAGCCCATATCTTACCTATGATATAAAATGACGAAAAAAATCCTCGTCATTATTTTTAAAAGCCCACTAGAAGGTGCCACATTTTTATGGTTTCAGATTATATTATTGCAAACAATGTTAAGAAAGAATAGATGTTAATATGACGTCGAATTTTGAGTAAGATAATTTTTCACGAACAACTTAAGAGAATTATGCCAGTCGTGGATTCATCATTCAGTTCTATTAGTAACGGTATCACTTCCACCTCTACCCATCAGATATTTTCATAATCAGTGGTAGTGCTACAAAAATCACAACTTTAATATCAAGAAATAAGAAGTGCGTATCATACTATTATACATTATGAATTTCTTCGGTTTTGTGTTTAAATATGAACAATGTTATTTTAGTATTGTTCATTATTTGAATGATGTTCCAAAAGGTTAAAGTTTTATACAACCACCTTGTTCAACAGGTTTAACATAATCGGACTTCTGGTTAACAAAAAACTCGTTTTTTTTATTTTTCATTAGAAATCACTAGTAGAAGAAAAACAAGAAGATAATCAAATATATGCTCATTTCGTCAATAAAATTACTACTTCAAACTTCAAAAGATTCGTCATTTTCAGGAGTCCATTACTGATAAGTATGTACATTTCATAAACATTAAATGTCTGAACATAACCAACTGCATACCTTAATATTCGTAATAGAAGAGAAAGAGAACTTACTGACTATATATAAATATTCAGTTCTTTCTTAATTACAACTGACTAAGTGTATTACAATTATGACTTATTAATTCAATAGAAATATTTTTATACTAACCTGCAGCGGCATAAATTTTTTGAATAACTTCAATAATTAGTGTGCAAAGAACTTCGTCTTATATAGCATTAATACTCAACTAGATTTTCCTAGGTTTTCAATTGAATTAAAAAATAACTAACACATATTCTTCAAAACGTAACAACAGCATAACATATGTATTTTTTAGATATCAAGCAGCCAAGGTTTGGTGTCCCACTTTGCCAACTTGCAGATAGTCGTCCCCGAAGCCACCATTCAAGGCAGTCGTTCTGGGGAACACCATGTTGACGTTGGCAGTGTTATTGACCTGATCTGCATTATAGATAAGGTAACATTAGCAAGAAAATGGTTAATTAAATTATGTATAAATAACATGGTAACATTTATTTTTAATTTAAAAATAAATCGTACCACTTTATAACGCATCAAACTGTATACAAAAGCGATTAGTTTCATCAGCATAGCTTCCTTTAAGTAAAAAATACTTTATCTCTTAATATTTTTATACATGCGAAAGCTCCCGTACTATGTTGCCAGCTTTGCCGTTTTAATTTACGTAATTTTTCCACTCAATATCGAAAACTCTTCGGCGCGGTTGTCAACGTTACCGAATCCTCCCGTAATACCTCAAATTTGTCACACGCCAGCGGGGCTCCAGGTGGAGGGTGTGGGGGACGCGCAGGAAATACGCGAAAAAATTCCACACCCATCGTTCGTTTCGCTTTATTTAATATGGAGCATTGTGGCGCTCGTAAAATGCCTTTTATCACTGCCGCAACGGCGCAATTTGATCAAATTTAAATCGGTAATGCCATAACTATAACCATGCGGCGTAAAAATACCGACAATAACGAGCATTTACTTCAGTTCGTACAGACGACGAGGAATATGCGTTCGCATATTATTGCGTAATTCTGTTAACCGCACAGGTTTTTTTTTATATATGCCCTGATTCGCTTTCGAAAGTAACAAAAGACCCTTCCAGATGGAAGCGTATTTAATCATGTTCGTTTGGAAACATAAACATACTTTTATTTCTGTTTGTTGCTTAATTAGCGTGAGCGTATGCAAAAACTCTCGTACAATGTTGTCGGCTCTGTGTTTTTTTCGGAATTACCACAACAATTGTATCTAAATGTTAAATATTAGGTTTTAGTTTAAAAAATATTATCTCCATATATATTTTTAATGTTTCGACATTAAAAAATGTATCCAGAGACAACTAACGTACGTAGATAGGTTCAAGCTGTGACTTTTTAATTTTATACGTAAAATGGATAAACAATGATAAATAAATAATCACGCGATGCCCTAGTGTTTAGCTTTGTTTAGCTTTGTAGAATCAGAAACTTAAAATAAAGGCTAATTATTATTCTGAATTTTGCTAATGTTTACTGATGAATTATAATTATAATACCATATAAAATCTAAATTTTATCGTTGACTGACCCAGGAAAAATCCTATTCCGGTTACTTTACCAATGTATGTGAGCTGACAGTGATCATAGAGTATAACAATGCAATCACAAATGTATTAAAGAATCAGAAAAAGTGTCAATATACGACCTCTTAAAGTTCTTCACACACATCTTTTTTGAGGCACGAACCAGAAGTCTGGGAAACCTAAATCTGACGAATAGGGTTGGACATTATAACAATTCGTACTTAAATTCACTGTTCTTATTCGTATTTGGTTTTAGCATTATTCTCAAAAATTTTGTCAAGATTAGAATTATTGGATTATGTTTAGGACGTTTAGGAGGTAATGAATATTGAATATTGAGAACAAATATTATTTCTGTTCGTTTTAAAACTATTATCAGTGTTACGTATTGATAAATGCCATAGTTTCTCAAATTCTTCATTAATTCATTAATTAATTTATGTCTGTTCTCTTGCATTACGTTTGATTTCTATACCCAGGTATAGAAATAAAACCTAATCATACCCTGTGCTTTCACTTTCTTTTCTTCTTGGTCGGTATATCTTTTTGTTGATTCTTACGGACAAAACAAGTCCTGAAAGCATTTCTTTCGTCTTTATTTGCTCTTCTTCCTTTTTTATCTTTTATTTGCCCATACTATTTTTCTTCTGCAGGTTTTTGTAAAAAAAATCAAATCTTTTTTGCTTCTTTTATTCTTTGTAGTTTATCTTCATCTTTTCCCTATATCTCATCCATGTTCAATAAATAATTTTTACCTATAATATTATTCCTTTTTTCTTTTGATTTCCTTATACTACATTGAATGTATCAAATTTCGTACTAACAAATGGAAAAAGTACTAACCAGTCCTGCACAATACTTTAACCAAGATCTTCATTCATTTTCTTCTAAAATAAATACAAGAATCATCGCATAACAACCGAAATTGCGTCATCTCACCCACCACCGCTATCCAAACAAATCAAACCGGAATAACACGAAAGAAAACAAGCGACAACAGGACGATTTACATAACCTCCCGACGATTCCTTTGTAATCTTCCCCATTGTGTCCGATATTCCGACAAAAAAATCCACGCCGCTAAGCCATAATCCTTCGTGCTGATGGGGGAACGGGGAAAAAACCACCTCCGAAACCGCGCGCGCCTCCCCCCACCCTACCCCTCTCGAAATTAACGTCACTCCCATTGAATCTAAACAAGGAAATGCGGAAAAACGGCCGAAGAAGAAGAAGGTGTCGGGACTGATGGCACGGGCTTCGAACGGGGTGGTGAGGGGCCGGAGGTAGGGCGGCGGTTGAGTCGACGACGTCGTCGTCTTTACACCGACGCCACCACCCCCCACTTCCTCGCCGCATTCTATTAACACCGCGCCGCTTGTCGGATCATGTTGATTTACCCTTTAGGACGCGAAGGTTTCTTCGTCGCCCATCATTAATCACCATATAAATAAGTAGTAGCCTGTCAGATTCGATACAACCCCTTCAGCCCCCCTTGTTTTCGAATATGTATCGGGACAAAGAGCATCGGAACCGTTTTATTTGCGAGGAGACAGAGGGGGGGAACTGTTTAAATATTCGGGTTAAAAGGGCTTTAAGGACTTGTTTTTATCGCCGGCATCTCCGTTATTATTCACGGCTATGTCGATGGCTTCTTATATAACATCCCCATAGAGAAAAACACAATGATCCCAACTGATCAGGAAGTAATCCATTACAGCGTCTTTATCAACCTACTTGAATAGACACTAAGTATAATCAGGAATTCTGCCCAAAGAATGTTCCATAAAGTATGGTGAATGCAAAAACTCTCCAACCGTGTTACCAAACTTACAATATTTCAGCAAATTACAGATAAAATATGTAGAAGGTAACAATAACTGCTAATGATATTATCACCTTCTTTAATAGTTATCATCTTTATTATTGTTCACGATTATGTTGATTGCCAGTTATATAATAACCCTATACAGAAAAACACAATGACCCCAACTGATCAGGAAGTAATCCACTACAGAGTATTTATCAACCTACTTGAATAGACACTAAGTATAATCAGGAATTCTGCCCAAAGAATGTTCCATAAAGTATGGTGAATGCAAAAACTCTCCAACAGTATTACCAAACTTACAATATTTCAACGAATTATAGATAAAATATGTAGAACGTAACAATAACTGCTAATGATATTATCACCTTCTTTAATAGTTATCATCTTTATTATTGTTCACGATTATGTTGATTGCCAGTTATATAATAACCCTATACAGAAAAACACGATGACCCCAACTGATCAGGAAGTAATCCATTACAGCGTATTTATCAACCTACTTGAATAGACACTAAGTATAATCAGGAATTCTGCCCAAAGAATGTTCCATAAAGTATGGTGAATGCAAAAACTCTCCAACAGTATTACCAAACTTACAATATTTCAACGAATTATAGATAAAATATGTAGAACGTAACAATAACTGCTAATGATATTATCACCTTCTTTAATAGTTATCATCTTTATTATTGTTCACGATTATGTTGATTGCCAGTTATATAATAACCCTAAACAGAAAAACACGATGACCCCAACTGATCAGGAAGTAATCCATTACAGCGTATTTATCAACCTACTTGAATAGACACTAAGTATAATCAGGAATTCTGCCCAAAGAATGTTCCATAAAGTATGGTGAATGCAAAAACTCTCCAACAGTATTACCAAACTTACAATATTTCAACGAATTGTAGATAAAATATGTAGAACGTAACAATAACTGCTAATGATATTATCACCTTCTTTAATAGTTATCATCTTTATTATTGTTCACGATTATGTTGATTGCCAGTTATATAATAACCCTATACAGAAAAGCACAATGACCCCAACTGATCAGGAAGTAATCCATTACAGCGTATTTATCAACCTACTTGAAGAGACACTAAGTATAATCAGGAATTCTGCCCAAAGAATGTTCCATAAAGTATGGTGAATGCAAAAACTCTCCAACAGTGTTACCAAACTTACAATATTTCAGCGAATTATAGATAAAATATGTAGAACGTAACAATAACTGCTAATGATATTATCACCTTCTTTAATAGTTATCATCTTTATTATTGTTCACGATTATGTTGATTGCCAGTTATATAATAACCCTATACAGAAAAGCACAATGACCCCAACTGATCAGGAAGTAATCCATTACAGCGTATTTATCAACCTACTTGAATAGACACTAAGTATAATCAGGAATTCTGCCCAAAGAATGTTCCATAAAGTATGGTGAATGCAAAAACTCTCCAACAGTGTTACCAAACTTACAATATTTCAGCGAATTATAGATAAAATATGTAGAACGTAACAATAACTGCTAATGATATTATCACCTTCTTTAATAGTTATCATCTTTATTATTGTTCACGATTATGTTGATTGCCAGTTATATAATAACCCTATACAGAAAAACGCAATGATCCCAACTGATCAGGAAGTAATCCATTACAGCGTATTTATCAACCTACTTGAATAGACACTAAGTATAATCAGGAATTCTGCCCAAAGAATGTTCCATAAAGTATGGTGAATGCAAAAACTCTCCAACAGTGTTACCAAACTTACAATATTTCAGCGAATTATGGATAAAATATGTAGAACGTAACAATAACTGCTAATGATATTATCACCTTCTTTAATCGTTATCATCTTTATTATTGTTCACGATTATGTTGATTGCCAGTTATATAATAACCCTATACAGAAAAACAATGATTCCCAACTGATCAGGAACTAATCCATTACAGCGCCTTTATCAAACTACTTCAATAGAAACAAAGTAGCAATAGGAATTTTACCCAGAAAAAAAATCGTAAAAGTAAGGTGAACGCAAAAACTCCCAAAAAATGTTGCCAAGTTTATAATATTTCAGGGAATCGTAGATAAAAATGTAAATTAATATCTAAGGTATGAAAAAAGTGCTGACAGCTGATTAATTTGTTCGAAATAATTTATAACAAATATCCATTGTTAGCTACGGCCAGAAAAAGTAATGGTCAGAAAGAGTGAATGAGGTATGGTTCTTGATATAAATATTCAGAGATTTTGAAGGATGTTTCACTTAATCGTATATTATTACGTAACAGTTAGTATTCAATATTTAATTTAACCTTCCAATTTCTACCACCTTGGCAAGTAACAGTTCCTAATATAATCTGCTTAGTATAATGCTCTAAAAAAATATTACAACGTGTTTTCCGCTAACTTACGTTACATGTGTAATATTTTCATAAATATATCTCCATTTAAATTGGATAAAAACGCGAGTCTGAACAAAAATTGATTTCTCGCCTACAAATCGTCTAAAATATTTAAATCTCAAGATTGGATGAATGTTTGATTTTTGGTGAATAACAAGATAAACAAAAAACATCATTTCTGATATATAGTAAACAATTTTTCAGTAAATATTTTTTAAGGAAAAATACTTTTTATATATTTTTAAAGGTTTCAAGTATAAATATATTTTCCACCAGTGGTTTTCTAAGTTTATTTTAACACATGTTAAAGCATTCAATTTTTACGAGTTCTGAATATACAATTTTTAATATATTTAAGAAAAAATATAAAAAGGGCAATTAGTTTTCCTTATTTTCAGCTACAAATGAAGAACTACATCGTTATTTACACTAAACTACTACAAAATACATAGGAAATAATTATATCACTGTATAAAATAACTCATTATATATAATTAAATGTACAGTTTTCGGCAATTTACTTTTCAATACCACTCCGTTGGGAAAAAATATAGCCTCACCATATTAATGTAGAAATTCTTATGCGGCGTTGTGAACTTGACATTTTTTTCAGTATAACTACTGAGAAATGTGTTATGGTCACTAACAGCCACAGCAGGACGTGAACTGAAAACCGGGTAAATAACAACAGTAAAAAACTGACGAATGCCAAACATTAATCGCCAATTCCATTCCGAAACCGTTTCCTTGGCCCCGATTCCCGACTCGCATTTGAAACTCGTCCAAATCCATCCATAAAACAGGGATATCCGTCGAGATCCTTAAAATTTTATTGTCGTTCCTGATATTTATCCGTTTGGTTATTCGGCGGCACAGACATGGCGACTTTTGCATCTTTTTCCTTCAATGAACATCTAAAATTACCAAACTATCGTGTTTTGAGATCTAAGAACAGGAAATAGTCGCTGGGGGGGCCGATCTGGAGAATACGGTGGATGAGGAAGCAATTCGAAGACCAATTCAGGGATTTTTGACATGGTGCATTGTCTTGATGAAGCAGCACTTTCTTTTTCTTCAAATGCGGCCGTTTTTCGGCGATATCGTTCTTCAAACGGTCCAATAACGCTATGTAAGAGTCGCTGTTGATGATCCTTCCTTTTTCAAGGTCAGACGCCATAACCTTGCCAGCCGACTGTTGCATTTTCCTACGTTTTGGAGCGGGTTCATCGTGTGCAGTCCACTCAGATGACTGTCGATTGAACTTCGGAGTAAAATGATGAAGCCATGTTTTATACAATGTCACATATCGACGCAAAAACTCGGATTTATTACGCTTAATCATATTCAAACACTTCTCCGAATCATCAACTAGTCGTTGTTTTTGGTCAAAAGTGGGCTAGCGCGGCACCCACTTTGCACAGAGCTTCCTCATACCCAAATATTCGTGAATGATATGATGTATACGTTCAGTTGATATCTTTGGAGTGTCTGCTATTTTATTCAGTTTAAAGTTACGGCCATTCAAAATCATTTTGTGGATTTTTTAATGTTTTCGTCGGTAACAACCCCTTTTGTGCGTATACTGCGTGACCGTTTTCGGTGCTCATTTCACCACGTCTGAACTTGGCAAACCAATCCTTGATGGTTGATTTTCTTGGAGTAGTGTCCGGAAACTTGGCATCAAGCCAGGTTTTTGCTTCAACTGTATTTTTTACCTTCACAAAGCAATATTTTATCAAGAAGCGAAATCCTTTTTATCCATTTTTTAACAATAACAAAAGTTGCTTCACTGAAAATGCTAAATTCACAAACTAATGATCCGACAGCTGTCAAATTTATAGACGCATCTTTTGAGGGTAAGGATAAACAAAAAAATATATGGATTTAATTCTAGTAGCGCCATCTATATGTCAGGCCGGGGACTTTTCAATTGATCTGTTATATTAAATGTCCCCAAATTTGACGATAACTCAATAGCAGTATAAAGAACTAACCTGGTCCACTTACCGTATGTAATGTACTGCTGTACCGCACATGTCCCTTCCCGGTGCGCCGTTCCCGTTGATATATGCCCCTTAATTCGCCAAGGACCGTGTAGCAGCGGACCAGTCCTGCTAGTGGTCGCCTAACTAGTCTCATTAGTCGGGAACTAGGATGGTTTTTCCGCCCCGAATGATCGCTAATGACCAGAATGTCTCGAACTTTCGCAGACTGGCGTTTCAGCAGCCTGCGAAACATCTGTTGTTTGGGTTTTATTAAATTGGACTGGACTTTTTTCCCTTCTTCTCCGTCAGTCTTAATTGATACTTAAATTAGGTTTAATAAAAATTTCCGGAGAATTCGTATTGTATGTTTATTTTTCATTAAGACTAATAAGATGTGGGGTAATGGCAGAACATGAATACTACAGATGAATGATGATAAGTACTTCAGCGAAAGTCAGTGACAGGATCAATTTGTTTTTAATTCATGAAGCTTCAATGTTCTTCAATCGATATATGAAAAACAATTGCAAAAACAAACTGTATACTAGGGTTACACATGAGCACAGTAATCGTCATCAATATAATGCTACAGGACATGAATATTCTTGAACATAAATCTCTTTAAGTTAGTATCATATTCTTCGGATTGCTTTCTATGATTCTGATCCATATCCATATTGGAAATTCTTCAAATCTGTTGAAAGTCCGAAAAGAATCCGTTCATCTTTTACTTGTCAGACACGTTCAAATCAATGAATAAATTTGTTTCTCATCTGTAAACTGATTATCGCATCTTAAAAGAATAACTTGTAGTGTGACTTGAAGTGATTGTACTTTTTTGTTTTTCGGATATAGATGAAACTCGCAAAATACATGCATTTTGATGTGAAAAAAAATCTATATTAAAATGGTGTAGAACCTATCATTTTTAATATATGAGACATACAGAAAAATCCGCTGATTTTTCGAAAATGCACTTTTCATTGTATACCTTTAAACCAATGGCTGTATAAAACCATTCCACCATTTGATTTAGCATCAAATTCTTCATAAACCCTGTAATTTTTGTTAGTCTACAGTTATTGAAAGAGAAATGACGACAAAAATATTGAAAATGGCAAAAAATTGCAAATTTTTATGACTATATATATGGAAAAAGTGCAAATTTTTTTTATCTCTCCGATAATGCTGAAACTCGCAAAATATATGTATTTTTAAGTGAAATGAACGAAAATCCATGTTAAATTGCTGTAGAATTTGTAGCTTTTAAGATATGTGACATAAAGGAAAATCCACAGAATTCTGGAATATACACTTTTCATTGTATATCTTAAAAAGTAATGGCGGTACACTAATTGCAATACTACCATTCGATTCAGCATCAAATTCTTCATAAATCCTGTAATTTTTATTAATCTACAATTATTGAAAGAGAAATGGCGACAAAAATATTGAAAATGGCAAAAAATTGCTAATTTTCATGACTATATATATGGAAAAAGTGCCAATTTTTTTATCTCGCCGATAATGATGAAACTCGCAAAATATGTGAATTTTTAAGTGAAATGAACGAAAATCCATGTTAAATTGCTCTAGAATTTGTAGTTTGTAAGACATGTGACATAAAGGAAAATCCACAGAGTTCTGTATATATATATATACTTTTCATTGTATATCTTAAAAAGTAATGGCGGTACACTAATTGCAATACTACCATTCGATTCAGCGTCAAATTCTTCATAAATCCTGTAATTTTTGTTAATCTACAGTTATTGAAAGAGAAATGGCGACAAAAATATTGAAAATGGCAAAAAATTGCAAATTTTCATGACTATATGTATGGAAAAAGTGCCAATTTTTTTATCTCGCCGATAATGATGAAACTCGCAAAACATGTGAATTTTTAAGTGAAATGAACGAAAATCCATGCTAAATTGCTCTAGAATTTGTAGTTTGTAAGATATGTGACATAAAGGAAAATCCACAGAGTTCTGGAATATATACTTTTCATTGTATATCTTAAAAAGTAATGGCGGTACACTAATTGCAATACTACCATTCGATTCACCATCAAATTCTTCATAAATCCTGTAATTTTTGTTAATCTACAGTTATCGAAAGAGAAATGGCGACAAAAATATTGAAAATGGCAAAAAATTGCAAATTTTCATGACTATATGTATGGAAAAAGTGCCAATTTTTTTTTATCTCTCCGATAATGATGAAACTCGCAAAATATATGTATTTTTAAGTAAAATGAACGAAAATCCATGTTAAATTGCTGTAGAATTTGTAGTTTTTAAGATACGTGACATAAAGGAAAATCCACAGAATTTTCTAAAATACACTTTTCATTGTATATCTTAAAAAGTAATGGCGGTACAATAATTGCAATACTACCATTCGATTCAGCATCAAATTCTTCATAAATCCTGTAATTTTTGTTAATCTACAGTTATCGAAAAAGAAATGGCGACAAAAATATTAAAAATGGCAAAAAATTGCAAATTTTCATGACTATATGTATGGAAAAAGTGCCAATTTTTTTTATCTCTCCGATAATGATGAAACTCGCAAAATATATGTATTTTTAAGTAAAATGAACGAAAATCCATGTTAAATTGCTGTAGTATTTGTAGTTTTTAAGATATGTGGCATAAAGGAATGTCCACAGAATTTTCGAAAATACACTTTTTATGGTATATCTTAAAAAGTAATGGCGGTACAATAATTGCAATACTACCATTCGATTCAGCGTCAAATTCTTCATAAATCCTGTAATTTTTGTTAATCTACAGTTATCGAAAGAGAAATGGCGACAAAAATATTGAAAATGGCAAGAAATTGCAAATTTTCATGACTGTATGGAAAAAGTGCCAATTTTTTTTATCTCTCGGATAATAATGAAACCCACAAAATATATGTATTTCGACATGAAAGAAACGAAAATCGATGTTAAATTGCTGTAAAATTTGTAGTTTTTGAAATAGGTGACCTAAAGTAATATCAACTGATTTTTCGAAAATACACCTTTCATTGTATATTTTAAAAACTTTGCTGTATAAAAATTACAATACTACCATTCGATTCAGCATGAAATTCTTCAAAAATGCTGTAATCATTTTTCGTTAACATACAATTATCTAAACAGAAATGGCGACAAAATATTTGAAGATGACAAAAAATCTACTTTAGAATTCATAGTTGTTAGGATACGTGACATAAACAGAAATCCTCTTATTTCTTGTATACCGTTCACTGACAGTTTCCAACCTGCATAATATTCACAGCCGCAATCACTATTTATTTTAATAACAATCTTAAATCGTTTCGCAGAGTCCCAGTCCTCCACAGTACGTCTTCTGGTATCACAACGATCGCATGATCAACTACGACACGGCCAGGGGTGGTATCTCGGTCGAGACGGTACCTGGACCGCGAACACAAAGCAGGCTCACCATCCAAGATACGAACGATGCCGATTCTGGCAACTACACGTGCTCAGCTTCGAACACGGAATCGGCATCCATCTACGTCTTCGTATCCGAAGGTAAGTCATCACCAAACCCATCCACATATGTATGTATATATATTTAATGCCTGTTTAAGGCTGAAGCATGTCCCGGAATGCTTTAAAGTTGCACTAGTAATTATGCTCAAAAAACCTGACAAACCTGCAGAACCAGTCGAATCTTACAGGCCTATTTCGCTACTACCTGCAATATCAAAGCTATTTGAGAAGCTGATATTTAAACGTGTTAAATATTGGGTAACAATACCAGATTTCCAGTTTGGTTTTCGAAATCACCATTCAACTATCGATCAAGTGCACAGAGTAACTGCGGCCATTGAAAGAGCGTTTGAAGAAAAGAAATACTGCCCTGCAATATTCCTGGATGTCTCAGAAGCTTTTGATCGGGTTTGGCATTTGGGATTAATCTGTAAGATGAGCAAACTGTTACCGCGTAACTATTGTCAATTGCTGGAGTCTATTTATTCGGAAGAAAATTTAGAGTATCGCACGAAATGGCGTTCTCGACATTTAAAAATATCTCGGCTGGAGTTCCACAAGGTAGCGTCTTAGGACCTCTCCTGTATCTGCTCTACACTGCTGACATTCCAACAACAAAAGAAACACTTCTTGGAACCTTTGCTGATGACACAGTTATTATGGCAAAAGATATATCTCTGCCTAGGGCAATAGAAAAAGTGCAAGTGGCAGTCAACAAAATCTCCAAATGGACAAAAGGTTGGAAAATTCAACTTAATAGCTCCAAATCTGTCCACGTTAATTTTGCATTAAGGCGAAATAATAAAAACTTAATTATATCAGTCAATGGATGCCCGATTCCTCAAGCAGAATCAGCAAAATACCTTGGAATACATCTTGACGGTAGATTAAATTGGAAACATCACGTTAGACAAACACATTAGAATCAAAATAAAACAACTATATTGGTTAGTCGGAAGATACTCCAAACTTGATCTAAAATCAAAGAGGTTGATCTATAATACAATTATAAAGCCAATTTGGACCTATGGGGTGCAAATATGGGGTTGCACTAAAAATTCAAATCAGTTAGTCATACAGCGCTGTCAAATCAAGGTTCTTCGATAGATTACAATGCCTATCGCTATGTAACCAATGAAAAACTGCACGATAACCTGGAAATCAAATGGATTTGCGAAGTTGTGTAGGATTTCGCCTTGAAACACGAAAGAAGATTACTAAATCATACTAACGTGGAAGCAATACAACTGCTGGACAGCGCGCAGGATGTCAGGAGATTGAAACGAACAAAACCATACGAACTTGTGTAAACATTTAGTGTGTATTATTAGTGTAAACTATAGCTATAAGTTAATAATTAATAAATAATTATAATTTTATAATTGAGGAATACATTCTGATGTATTTTCTCGCACTCGTCTTGCTTGTTAATCCAAGCACATAGGAAAAGTAGTAATAAATTAATTGTAAATTAAGATTGTACTAAGCGTATCTAAGAAAGATGTTATAAAAAAAATATATGTATGTCTGATGTAGTTCCTCCGAACCGAAGGCTGTTACTGTAGACCATTCTTTCCACATATCCAAACAGTTCTTGCTTGTATATGTTTCCTGACCTGCTTGTCTATTGTAGTAATTTTACCGCATCCCATAACAATTTAATTTCATTGAACATACAGTGATAGGAAGGAAGACATTATTCATTAGCCATACTGTTCAGCCATCAGTTACATGTTCGAACGTATCAGGCAGCATTGAGCCTTATTTTAAGGTAAACTAGTATAAAATGAGAAGGGAAATTATTGTCTGATTCTAAACCGAATTTACAAATTGCGACAGGCAATACATTAAACATCTTGATGACGTATGTACAAAAAAACTTTGAATAGACTATACTGATTATTTATCCTACACTCATCTTGGTTGCCTAATTAAGATTGTAATATATCACTAAAACGAATTCTTAAGCTAATTGAACACTGTTTTGCAGGAGACAACGTAGACGCCATCCTAATGAGGAAATCCGGAACCATCTGCCTGTGTAGCCAGCTGCTGCTGCTTCTTTTTCCATTACTAGTGAGCGCCATGCGATAGAAGAACCATCGAAGATTGTTCGGCAACGACAAGAACAAGATAAATCGGCCAGAAACTGGACAATTAACTTCACTATGTGATAAGTGTAAAAAAAAAGAAGAAAAAACGAACGGACCTTTGTATTTCCTTGTAAAAACTTGTACAATTTAAAGAGACTTCTAAGATTCGGATCGGAGTGACATCTAGCGGATCCAGTGGCGATTGTTGGCGGGAAATTGATACCTAATCCACCCCCTCCCCATCGCCACTGGTCCGAACTAGGACAATACCCGACGGTAACCTGTAGGGAAATTTTTAAACATTCTCTCTCCTTTTTTCGGTCTTTCTCGAGAGAGATAGAGACGACTCTCTGTCTCCCTCTTCAATGTTAGCATCTATTTTCACAACAACTCTGTAATGGACGGTGGGACATCGCACGGTACCGTTTTGTAGGGATATTGTCGGGAACGTATCGATATATCAGTTTCGATATTTTTTTCAAATTATAAATATTTATTTTTTACATTATCGGTATCTTCACTCCAGCCCTACTATCCAAAAACCCCAGGTTTTTAATATATAATATATTTTAATCGAAAACTCAAAAGCTGCATACACTCCTTTACAACTATTGATCCTTTTTTGAAAGAATAATTTCAATATCGAAACAAAAATATCGATATATCGGTTTCAATTTTTTTAAATAATATCGATATATCGGAAAACTTCGAAAATATCGATACTTTTTAACAGTATCAATATTTAATCATTCTAATTCTACTTTTCCACGCATAATTCTTTTAATGGCCATACAGAGGGGGAGAAGCCTTAAAACAAAAGTTCGATACTCTCCCCCGAAAACTCTACGTTTTAATATCGATATTTTAATTTGGAAAAAATATCGAAAAATATCTGCCAAAAAAATATCGCCCCCAATTATCGATATATCAATACATCCACATTCTTCGACATGTCTACCGTGTAGCGTTCGATGTTTCCCTCTCTCACCCTGTACATTAAGCAACTTACAACATCTTGAGAATAAGTGTGGTCTAAATTTAATAATGATAATGAATAACCTCGTTGTTTCTTGGCCAACGAAATTACTCATCAGTGGTTCACTATTCGACAACAAACAATTTTCAAATAACATTACCATTTCAACCGAAAATTTTATGTTAACCGGACTATATTAAAAATCATCGAAAATCATCGAGTATTCCCGAACCACTGGCGTTAAATTCCGTTAGCTGTTGTTTCTTTCTTTTCGGCAATACGCCCGATCGCGAACGACGAAAGACGAAATCAACGATCGTCAATCCTCGGTCGACTTCGGCCCATGTCCGTTGTGAATAATTAAACAGTTCATCGTATTTTTAAAATAAATAAAAATCTCATACGTCATCCAAGTCAATTTCGCCTAGACAATGAATACTCTGTATATATCTCCACGGACACAGTTATAACCGCCATCAGTCGTTCGACCTACCCGCCTTCTCCCGCTCCTTTCTACACAAACTCAAACTCGTGACGTCTACCCAAGGTACCATAGATAATAATTCAGATATACCAAAATAAAAAAGAAACTCGTACTGTATAACGATATGTCTAGGGTTTAAAAGGAATCATTATCATGTTTAAGATAGAATCGACATCGTCATCATCATGTACCATACCAAAATTCTACAAATTATACGTAACTTAAATTTAAACCAAAAAAAATGAATAAAAAAATGATGAAACGTTGAATCCTTTATAAGTTTTATGTGTTGAACCATTTGAAGATACAAATATATCGTCATATTTTACGGTGTGTTTTATTCTCTAGCGTCCTGGAGTGTCATAAATCCTGAGTTATAAAAATCCCTTTATCGTTGTTCGACTTCGTTCAGGCTCCTCAATCATACCAAGCCCCCTAATATCATCATCATCAAGTTACAAGAAAATGTGAACAAAAATGCATTACTACAATATATTCCAAAGTACAGAATTTCGATAGAGATAAAACTTTCAAATTACACTTATTTTGAAGCGAAATAAACGAAAATCTATGATAAATTTTTTGATATGATAAATATACTCATTTTTTGAAAATACAATACTTTTCCTTTTATAACATAAAAACTAAATGTTGTATAAAATGCGTAAAGTTCTTTATAACCCCTGTAATTTTCAGAATCATGCGATTATTTGAAAGGAAATGACACCAAAAAACTTAAAATGAGAAAAAATCGTAAATTTTTAGGATTAAATAGATGGAAAAAGTGTCAAAATAATGTAAGTCTCAGATAAAACTATCCAAATATATGTATTTAGTTAACATGAAAATGACGTACCTGCGTAAAATACAAAACCAATATAATGAATTATCGTTCTGTTCAGCCTCTGGTGTGTTCAGCCTAATGGTGATGGCCCGATCCCAACTAGGCCATTACTAAAGCGTAATTTGTATTTAACGTTCTCCAAAAAACCGATGAAACTTTTTAAACGAAATAGAAAAATATCACATCATATGGTAGATTTCTCAACTCTGACAGCAGAAATAAACAAGATGTTCAGGGCCTACTATTCGCAAGATATATATTTCCTACGTATATATACACAATATCCCTATGACCAACTGTGATTGCGGCGATGAAATTATTGAGGATTTGTTAAAACATTATGTCAGATTTAGTAACAAATTATTTTTAAACAGATTTTTGAGATATCCTACCCAACTTACTTTTTATAAAATGACGCCTTACAACAAAAAATCAACCATAAGAACTACATAAACAAGCTGATTCAACGCCTACTTTTCGCAAGACGTTGATACCATGGAACGACTATGCGAATAAATGATCGATAATTCCAACAAGTAAAATTTATTAACAAATCAAATTTATACAGATTTTTTTTTAAATCCTAGGCAGCCTTTGGTTGTTGGTGTTGTTGATAGGTTAAAGCCCAGTAATACCCTTTCAATTTTAACAGTTCTTCATGGGATCCCATCTAAAATTCCACAATAAAACAATAAAAAATAAAAGCAAAAAAAAACCATAAATTTACCTCTACAATGTTTCCTTTATGGAGAACCAGGATAACATCGGCGTTCCTTACGGTGGATAGTCGATGAGCTATCACGATAACAGTGCGACCTTTTCTAGCCTCGTCCAGAGCAGATTGGACGATTTTTTCGGACTCTGCATCGAGTGCACTGATGAAACAATGATCTAATCATACAAAACGAAAAAAGAAACACAATTTGTTACCTGGTGGCCTCATCCAGCAACAGTATCCGGGGGTCCTTCAATAAGGCCCTGGCGATTGCTATTCTCTGTTTCTGTCCACCGGACAAGGTGGCTCCTCGCTCGCCCACCATCGTGTGGTAACCCCGCGGGAAATTCGTGATGAACTCGTGAGCATTAGCGTTCTGAGCCGCCATGATGACCTGGAAGAACTTCCGAAATAAGCCCTAGACTCAAGTAGATGCCATGATAGCGTACCTCTTCGTCTGAAGCTTCCGGTTTTCCATACCGGATGTTCTCGAGGATGGTAGTACCGAACAAGATGGGTTCCTGACTGATGAGACCCAGTATATGTCTCCTCAGCCAGGTCGGATCCAAGGTCCTGATGTCGTGGCCGTCTATGGTGATCAAGCCATTGTTCACGTCGTAAAATCTATTATAAAACCCAATAATGATGATGATATATGTACAGTGCAAACAGACACGCGGAAGTACCTTTCAAGCAGAGCGACAAGGGTTGATTTACCGTTGCCTGAAGATCCCACGATAGCTACGGTTTTCCCCGAAGGCACAAGAAGATTGAAATTCTCTAGAATCACCTTTAAAACAAAAATAATTCATCCATCACCCCCCACAATAACAGGTCATCACCTTTAGCAGTAATCATTAAAATAATGCATTTATCTAAGGAACAGAATCATATCGATAATATTTTCAAGAACATGACAATTTCAAATATCAGCCTATGGATATTATCAAAGTTAATATTATTTTATTATCAAATTGTGTGCAAATAACACATTAGAATATTTTAGGACAGTTTTTCAGAATTAGTCACCATGCCAACTGCCAAATCAACTCACCTGTTTTTCTCTTGTAGGATATGCAAAGGTAACATTCTTAAACTCTATATCACCTCTCAAGATATCATCAGGTATGGTTTTACCACCCTTAAGGCTCATGGAAGGCTCCATGTTAATATACTGCAACCACATGGTAAATTAAAACACACAAAAATAAAAATGAATTATTTACCTCAAAAACTCTCGCACCTGCAGCTAAACCTTTAATAACTCCACCAAACAGCAGTGATATTTGAGCCAGGGACCTCTGGATTGTCTGTGCGGCCATTAGGAAGGACATTACATCACCAGCAGACAACTGATTGCTAGACAGCATATAACCACCTAAATACAATGTTAACAAGACTGTACTAAAAGTTGGCATTAGTAACACTCCAGAGGCGGTGAAAGTACATCATAATCTCACCCGTTTATGAACAGATTTGTGCCAGCTTGAAATAATCCTATGCCAAATCCCAGAGCTTCATTGAGAACCATTGTTTTCTCAGCCTCTTTTACATATAGATCTCCTTCCTGATCTTCCATGGCAAATGACCGTACAGTCCTTATATTACCAATAGCCTCATCAGCAACAGCTGTTGTTTTCTCAACCTAAATAACAAGAATTTTGAGCTCTTAACTCTGGAAACCTGTCATATTCTATACATGATGATCAAATTACTTGGGCTTGAGCTTTTCTACTAATCACACGGAGCAAAGAACCAAAAACAGTGCCAACAGCAATGACTGAGGGTATACAGAGCAGTGTGATCAAAGTCATTTTAGGAGAAATCACAAACAATGATACAGTACAACCCATTATTTGCGTTAGTGCTCTGAGACCACCAGAAATAGTCTGTTTGAAACTACTTTTAAAATCCTGCACATCACTTGTTAACCTAAAGTACACTAATTAATATATTGTCTCCGCCATTAACTCAAACTACCTGTTAACAATCTCTCCAGTTCTCTGAGCATCAAAGAAAGCAATGTCTTGTTTTAGGACAGATTTGAATAAATCTGATTTCATGTGATAGGCTACTTTCTCACCTAGATTTGTCAACATAAAAATGTAGAAAAAGGTGAAAACACTCTGAAAACTTATATGTAAAACACTGGTCATTATTTCTGATTTTAATCACCTGTCCAAGGTACATTCCAATTAACTTCAACGCAGGATGGCTCATCTGAGACAAAAATTCCTTGTTTTCAGTATCACCAGTGAATTTGGCCAAAACATTTATAACACCACCCATCACAAGAGGAATCTGTATATTTAATACTGCTACAACTAAAGCACCCTATAAACTCTAGTTATAATACTTAAAATACATAAATTTAAGTAGTACTTGCAGCAATGGCAGCTATCAAATACCACAAATGTGGTTTAATATACTTCCAAAACTTTTTCCAGTCAAACTTGGCATTCTTCTCACTAGACACCCTATATCCCGCCAATCTAGATTTTTTTGCTTCACATAATACTAAATGTTTATCCAAATACAACTTTAACAGACCCCCACTGGCTAAAAACACAGAAACTTTGGGCAATATCTTTGGATCCTTTGGTTGATTTTTCAAACATGTTTGCCTACAGTTTCTTACGAAACTTCCTCGCCTATAATTGGAATGTCTGGTACTTAAATTTAATTTATCCACAGAGAATGTTTTTCTGAAAAAGCAATAGCAACAAAGTTAAGTAATAGGTTTATTATTACTTGATACAAACTGAAAGATTGACGGTCCTCTACAAGGTTGTAAAATAATTTTCCATAGCATGTTCGTTTATTCTAATAATAAAAATATACACATAAAGTAATAACTCATAGACAACGAAAGACTAACCTATAAATTAGATAAGTGATAAGAATTAAACGTCAAAATTTAAAATATTTAAATAGTTAGTCGTAAAGATTTGATTGTCAATATAAACTCGTGTATTAGGGGTTATATATAGAAAAATATTATAAATAAAGAAAGTTCTATTTAATTTGTACGTATCTTAAAATAGTTTCACAAAGTGAAAATAAATACTAGGAAAGAATAACGATTTTATGAAATAGTTAGAGGTGATAGGATTCAATTTTTAATTCTTTTAGTTTTCCTATCTTTGTATTTTATGTTGCCTATAAATGAAGTTATGTGAAGCAATTAAATATTTTATTTTCAAAATGTAATATACAAGTATTATATTATATATATATATGTATATATATATATATATATATATATATATATATATATATGTATATATATTATTTGAAAATAAAATATTTAATACAAATAGAAAGGTAGATGATAAATGCCTAATATAATGAAAACCGTTCAGGTAATTTTTCGTCAATTGAAGAAAATATGACATTTATTGAATTCGGAGATTTAGCGAATGGTACCTAACAAATTACCGAGGTGTTTGAATATTCACGTTCATTTTTTGTCGGGGTTTCGGGATGGCACGAGTGGGCGTCGGGAAAGAAATCCCAGATAAATTCCGGGCGCCTGCGTGCGCGAATCCTGAAGGGCGAATTTCCCGCTGAAAAGCTGAAACGCTATCAACTCGCATCCCCATCATCGGCCGAAGGTGTTTGACAGGTTCAACGCAAAGAACATCGTAGCGTGCGGTGATCAACTTTACGATGTAAATCGCCAGCGACCGGTAAGTTTTATGATATTGTCGTTGGGCATGACGCCGGGTAGTTTTTCTTCGGTTATCAGCTAATGTAAGTGAATTCCTATAATTTTATTCGAATTGTCTGGGCGATAGTTGTTATTTTTTCGCAACCAAGGGTTCTGAAATCATTTTATGTGTTTATTAATCGAATATGTGATGGAGTTTTGTTTCACAAATGAAGTTACATAAATAAAGATCCGTCTTTTTTTACTGTTATCAATCTAGATTTTAGTTAAACGTTTTCTGTGTGCCTTTTGATTTATATGTATTTCTGTTAGTCGAGTAAAAAGTGATTTCTTGTTAGAAATTGATATAGAGTAGTTATTTAAGTATTTGTTTTAATCATTTTTACAAAGTCATATTCTGTCAAAATGTTTTTCTCTTTTTTGCGATGTAGCCTTATCGATAAATCAAGATCGTCGTGTAACATGCTGTGAAACGGAGGCAAATTTGGGCATTATTTCAAACAGCGTGTATAAAATATTGGAGGATTCATTAGCTACGAAAAAAAATTGTTTTTGGTCCCCGCGTAATTCTTTAAAAATCTTAAAAAGAGAAACCTAATGCAAACAAATACTGAAATATCGAATGTTTCTTAAGCAGAATGTATAAAAAATAGTTTTGTTTTAACAAAATGCTCAGTTTTCGGTTTAATTAATACTTTTTTTGATGTTAAAGTACGGTTAATGCCCTTCGTATTTGAGCAGACATCTGTAATATGTTTCATAATGGAAGCGTTGGAATAAATTCGTACCGTTTCATCAAATATGGTACTTAGGCAGTACGAATAAGTTTTGGGTGTTTTCTTGTAACTTAGGAGGTTTATTAGGAGAAATTATTATGGCGTCTTGCTGCATTCATAGTGTTCGTGTACAAGATGGGAGGAAATAGGAACAGGTGACGGACAAAACTTTTAATTAAATGTTGTTTCGGTTTTATTTTCAATTTTTTTATATAGAAAAGGCGTTTATAATTAATCCGGTCATCCAATACATCTTAACACAAGTGTACCACTGTATCGCGGCTAATACTAATGTTGTCCTATTTAACATATTGACAATGAGTGATGATACGTCGAGAGGCACGATATCATATTACGTTTCGCTGCCGACTAGAGCGTCTCGCCGATAATAACGATACCCTTCCCTTAATAGAAGAGGATGATAACTGTGCCGCGCAGAAGGAAAGAGAAAAAACAAAAGCCGAATTACGTAACCCCTAATTTTTTAATAAGGATTAATACGATCCCTGTTAACCTCCCACCGGCTGGACGTATTTGTACATATATATCTGTCTTCTTGGCACTAATAGTATGGGAGCAAGGATGGGAAAAACAACAAGTGTGGATCGATGTAAGTCGTGATACTATTGTTGATGATAATGCGTTTTTTTTTCTCGTTAGTCGGGCGGTATAGAACAGTTCGTCGATAACAATATGAAATATTCGGTGCGAATGGGGTTAATCTCGTGTAATTTATCTTGTATTTGTTCGGATTTAGTTAACCTTAGGTGGTGGACTATATATTATTATCGTTTTAGTTGGCGGTAGAGCAGTGGGGCTCTAATTTATGTCTGTATTACTGTGTCATCTTAGGATGGAAGGTCAATCTTTACATTAAGACAGATCCCTTGTTACGTCGTGTTTTTGTAATTCATGTCTTCAGGTTTGGGATACAAGAACTGGACGTACTAGGAATGCAGAAATGTTTAAAATTTATTTATTATTATTGCAGGTCAATTGAAAAGTCCCCGGCCTGCCATAGTAAAACACATTTTTTTTGGCAAAATTCCCTTCATGGGTGATACACTGATTATAGCGCCCTCCAACTTTTCGATACAACTTTTGTATTACGATTTGTCCTTTGCTTCAAAATAGGCTTCAATTTCGTCGATCACCTCTTCATTCGACGAAAATTTCTTCATTGAACGCAGTGGATGCCGGTTGTTACCGACGAAAACATTCAAGAAAATCCACAAAATAATTTTGAAAGACCGTAAATTGAAATTGAATGAAATAGCAGACACTCTAAAGATATCAACTGAACGTGTACATCTATCATTCACGAATATCTGGGTATGAGAAAGCTCTGTGCAAAGTGGGTGCCGCGCGACCATACTTTTGACCAAAAACAACGACGAGTCGATGATTCGGAGCAATGTTTGAAGATGATCAATCGCAATAAACCCGAGTTTTTGCCTCGATATGGGATAATGGATGAAACTTGGCTCCATCATTTCACTCCGAGGTCCAATCGACAGTTATCCGAGTGGACTGAACACCATGAATCCTCTCCAAAGCGTAGGAAAACGCAACAGTCGGCTGTCAATGTTATGGCGTCTGTATTTTGGGATGCCCAAGGAATAATTTTCATTGACTACCTTGAAAAAGGAAGGACCATCAACAGTGACTATTTCATAGCGTTATTGGACCGTTTGAAGGACGAAATCGCCGAAAAACAACAGCATTTGAAGAAAAAGAAAGTGCTGCTTTACCAAGACAATGCACTGTGTCACAAGTCAACGAAAACGATGGCAAAAAGCCATGAATTGGGCGTCGAGTTGCTTCCTCATCCACCGTATTCTCCAGATCTGGCACCCAGACTATTTCCTGTTCTCAGATCTCAAAAGAATGTTCGCTGGGAAGAAATTTCCGATGATTGAAGAGGAGATCACTGAAACTGAGGCCTATTTTGAAGCAAAGGACAAATCGTACTACAAAAATGGTATCGAAAACTTGGAGGGTCGCTGTAATCACTGTATCACCCTTGAAGGAAATTATGTTGAATAAAAAAAAATAATTTTGACAAATAAATGTGTTTTACTATGGTAGTCCGACCGGACTTTTCAATTTACGTGTTATTGAAAATACTATGAAAACAAGTTTTAGTAAAATATCATTTTCAATTAGAATTAGATTCTTTTATGAAAGAATCATTATTAATTTAACAGACTGTGGTCGAATTTCAACCATAATTTTAGTTTTTGATTACCTTGTTGTTCCTAAACTTTTGAACGGTAGTGTATGTATGCAATATGAACCAGACGCCTTCAAAACATTCTAGAACTTATTTTTACTTTCCATATTTTGTATCTATCGACTAAATAATCAATCACAATCAACAACAAACGATAATATCGAGCTTCCATCACCTCCCAAACCTGGAAACATCTGTCGATTTTCCTTCAAGCGACGCTATCGAACGAAAATGGAAGTGGCCAGAGCTTGTAAGACGAAAATCTTATTTACAATAGTGTTGGCGAAGCGGACAGAGGTCAATGATAACCGGCGATAAGCCGAGACATGCTGTGCACGCTGGCCAAACTCTGTAGTCTAACGGTGATGTTTAGTGCATTTTCTTGACCGACCAAGGAAAAAAACACTTCCTAAACACCGCCCCTGCGGCATACAATCGGTCATCTAACATCCAGAGCGCGTTTATTGACGAGAAATTATATCGAGACTAAGTCAAAGGGCACTGAGTCACGGCCATAAGGTAAGTGATGCCTTATATTGCTTGTTATTCGGTCTAAATCCACTCTAGTTAATATTTATTCTGGTTGTTTTCGATGTTATGTTGTTACAGAGAGTCAGAGTCGCATCTAAAAACATTTTTCGTCAATAACAACGTACCGTCATCAGTTTTATTCATGATTTTGTGTAAACTAAGGTGATTTGAGTGTACAACGTCAATATATTCAAGAAACACTGATCCTATATTGATTTCGACGCCTCATTCTGAAGCATCATCAGTGTTTTGCAGTTTCATTTTGATAGAAATAATCATTTCTATCAGTGCTGTGTAATTGTTTAGACCATTAGTAAATCTTTCAACAATATTTACCTTTCAGATATCATAAAAACTGCTGAATATTATTAATAAATCTATGCAAAAATGTATAACAGATTATACTGGCCATTTATTATGAACAAGTACCATATCAGTAGTGCTATATAACATCTCCATCCTAAAGCAACTACCAAAAGGATATATGTGGTTGTTGTTCCCTCAGAACAGCTTAAAGTTTTAGTAAAATTAGTTGTCGGTATCACCCATACCTTCGTCTGCCAGTTTGGCTTTAAGATCTTCTGATTTTCACTGTTGTTACTTAAATGTTCATGGTATAGTCTGTATAGAATGGTTCCCCAAGTTTTGGTGATCCTCAAGTCGTTCTTTGGCGGCCACACGTTCTGTACTTGAAGCTTTTACCCAAGTTCCTTAGAATGGTTGTTATTCGGTCTAAATCTAATCTATTTAATACTAATCCTTTTTTTTTGAAGTAACGTTGATAGAATCAGAGTTACCTCTAAGAACATGCTTCGTGAATAACAACGTACTGTCATTAGTTTTATTCATGATTTTGTATAAACTAAGGTGATATGAGTAAATAACATCAAGATATTCAAGAAACGCTGGCCCTGTATTGTTTCTAACGACTCATTCTGTGATAATAAGCATAATAAATAATTGTTTAGACCAATAGTAAAACTTTCAATAATATTTACCTCTCGCATATCAGATAACAGTCGAAAATTATTAATAAATCTATAGAAATATTCATAACAAAACTGTTAACGTGCTTTAAAATGATTTTTACCTATATTAGTAGATTGTACAGGGCATTTTTTACGAACAAGTACCATATCAGTAGTGCTATATAACATCTCCACCCCAAAGAAATCACTAAAAGGATGTATTTGACCGATGTCTCATCAGAACAGTTTATAGTTTTAGTAAAATTATTTTTAGGTGTCAACCGTACTTTCGTCCAGCAGTTTGGCTTTGAAGGTCTTCTTATTTTCACTTTTTTTACTTAAATTTCCATGGTATAGCCTGTATAGAACGGTTCTCCAAGTTTTGGTGCACCACACATTCTATACTGCAGGCCTCTACCCAAGTTCTAATAGATTGGGTCTCGATAGGTCAGATCAGTCCGTATTTAGAAGCTTTAAACCCTGAAATTTGATACCTGTGCCATGTATCCACAGACTATGAGTATTTTTGGAAGCATGGATGTTTCTTTATTCCAATAGCTTATTCCTAAGGGACTTTGGGCAACTTTAAACATCAATCAAGATCAATAATTTCTTGTGTGACTGAAAGTATCCTTAATTGATGGTAATACCAAGGTAAATAATGAGCCTTTGTTAAATAAAGAAACAATCATACTTACACCATTAAATATCATTGCATTTGATCAAGACAGCTCGACAAGGCCTTGAACAAAGTAGAAGGATAATTCATATACATTTTCTACGCTGAATATGAATTGATTTTGAACATGGAATATACGATAGAATGTTTATAGAAATTATGAACGAAATATTCAGAAAATAAAGCTTAGTTAGGTTTTAGAACAACTAATATGAGCATAAAGTTACATATTCTCTACAGTCACCCGAAAATCCGCGAAAATATAGTGAACAGGGAGAGTGCTTTCACCAGGTCCCAATAGCGATGGAGAGGGTGGCATATTACTGCCGATCTTCAGAACGAAATTATTTTCAAAAAAATATATAAAAGAGAAGCTCATAAAACATCAGTTTTTCGAATGTTACTCTCTTTCAACTTCTTTGTACATTAACTAAACAATGAGACAAAATAATCAGTAGTAGGACAATTACTGCATTCTTTAGTATAACATGAAAATTAATTTTAAAAACCAGATAAAAATAAATTTCTCCATTTACCAACTATGGGTTTATCTGGACTTACTAAGACATACGGCAAAAATAAAAGAATCACCACACAAAAAAATAATGTTTAAACTATCGATTTTAATTTCTTAGGAATTTCTGAACAAAATAAACACTATTTTTGAGAAACATATGTTATTTATCGTACGCTTATTGTTATACTGTTCAAAACTGATAATGAAAATCCGTATTATATGGAAATGTCTTCATTTTTTGACACGTGCTGTATATTGGCTGCATCAGCTCTTAAAATGTCTTTGATAAAATCCGCAAATCATTGTAAACAATTATTGTTATTTTTATAAAGTGACCACTGGATGTTGTGAGTAATGCAACATCGGGAACTGACTTTGTCGAAACTTGCTACTTGCTAGAAATGGATGTTTGTTTATACGTTTCATGGTCTTCTTATCAAAATAGTAAACTGGTATCAGTTTTGGTCTCTAGTCGTATTTTGTCTAACAATGTTAAAAAATGTGTTGTGAATCAGAGAGATTAATAATAATGGCTTGTGTTTACCAAAGTAATTTTTTTTTCTGTTTTCAAGTCAGCCAAACCTGGTGAATACGGTGGATGTGGGAGATATTGTGGGTTCAATTCATGTAGCTTTGCCATTGTCTTGATTGCCTTCTGCGGTCGTTTCTTTGCAGTTTCTTCCAATGTCTTCAAACGCTCCAATAACGCTATATAATATTCACTGTTGATGGTTTTCCCTCCTCAACATAGTGGATGAATATTAAACTACGCATATCTCAAAATACCGAGGCCGTAACCTTTCTAGCCGATTTTTGTGCTTTAGGGCGCTTTGGTTGAGGTTCACCAGTCGCTGTCCACTGTTTTGCTTCCGGAGTGAAGTGATAGATCCAAACACTACTCAGAATCACCAACACGTTTTTGATTTTGGTCAACAGTGAGCAAACGCGGCACCCAGTTTGAACAGAGCTTTCTCATGGTCCAATGTTCATTTAATATAAAACCAACACGTTCTTTTGATACCTTTACGATATTAACCAGCTCACGCAACTTCACTTTTCGATCATTGAAAACGATTTTGCGGAATTTTTTTTTAACGTTTTCTGGTGTTACCACCTCATTTGGACGTCCACTGCGTTCTGCATCATCGGTGTCTCTACGACTTCTGTGTTTGTAGTTACTATGAACTATATAAAATGAATATTTTATCATCTGTATCTTCAAATTATCATCATATAATTTTTGAGGAGGTTTGCCATCTTTAGCGCACTTGATTTTAATAATATTCTCACAGTTCCCAACTCTTTACGCATTACATTTATTAATTTTCTTGTCAAGTGGTATACTGATACATCATGTTAGACAAAAAGTAAAACACTTTAGAACCAAAATAAAACAACTATACTGCTTGGTCGGAAGATACTCTCAACTTGATCTAAAATCAGAGAGATTGATATATCTGGTAATAATAAAGCCAATTTGGACCTATGAGGTGCAAATATGGGGCTGCACTAAACATTCAAATCAACTAGTCATACAACGCTGTTAAAACAAGATTCTTCGATTGATTATCATGCCTATCGCTATGTAACCAACGAAGAACTGCACGATGACCTGGAAATCAAAAGGATTGAAATACGAAAGAAGATTTCAGTAATCTTACTAACGTGGAAGCAATACAACTACTGGACAACACGTAGGATATCAGAAGGTTGAAGCGAACCAATCCATACGAACTTACATAAAGTGTATACCTTAATGTAAATTATAACTATAAGTTAATATACTTTTATAATTAATTTAATAATTTTATAATTGAGGAATTCATGTTTTTTCTCGCACTCGTCTTGCTTGTGAATTAATACAAGTACAAATGAAAAGTAGTAATAAATTAATTGATAATTAAGATATTACGGTCACACAGTACAGTCATTATCGACGAATCGATTGTGGGCAAATTTACTTTATTTGACTTGATAAATCCCAGTTAAACTTTTTCATTTATCTTTTCTTTCTGTTAGTTGCACAAAGTCAGTTTTTTAATTGAGGAATACATAATAAATAATCCAAATAAATCAAAGCTCGCTCAAAATCTTAAATGTTTGACTGTAGAAATAATGGTTAGGAAACGGTAAGTGACGTCAATGTTTCGTACCGTTTCGGATAGGTGTTTGGCTTAACATGTCGAATTTTGAAATTTCGTATCTTTATTTTTGGAAAAAATCTTCAAAAGCAATTCGACTTTTAATTTTAAAATAAATGTATTTTTATTAACCTATCTATAATAACACGTCGATTGAAAAGACCCCGGCCTGACACATAAATAGCGCTACTAGAATTAAATCCATATGTTTTTTAGTTAGCCCTAACCCTCAAAAGATGCGTGTATAAACTAGACAGCTGTCGAATCATTAGTTTGTGAATTACAGCATTTTGAGTGAAACAACTTTTGTTATTGTGAAAAAAGGGGATAAAAAGAAATTTCGCGTGTTATTAAAATATTGCTTCTTGAAGGAAAAAATACAGTTGAAGCAAAAACTTGGCTTGATGCCGAGTTTCCGAACACTGCCCCAGGAAAATCAACCATCAAGGATTGGTATGCTAAGTTTAGACGTGCTGAAATGAGCACAGTAGACGGTGAACGCAGTGGACGCCCAAAAGAGGTTGTTACTGACGAGAACATTGACCGCGAGCACACTTTTGACCAAAAACAACTACGAGTTGATGATTCGGAGCAGTATTTGAAGATAATTCAATCGTAATAAACCCGAGTTTTTGCGTCGATATGTGACAATCAATGAAACATGGCTCCATGATTTTACAAGTCCAATCGACAGTCATCCGAGTGGACTGCACACGATGAACTCGCTCCAAAGCGTGAGAAAACGCAATAGTCGGGTGGCAAGTTTATGACGTCTGTATTTTGGGATGCGCATGGAATAATTTTCATTGACTACCTTAAAATAACAAGGACCATCAACAGCGACTATTACATAGCGTTATTGGACCGTTTGAAGGACGAAGACGGCCGCATTTGAAGAAAAAGAAGGTGCTGCTTCACCAAGACAATGCACTGTGTCAAAATTTATAAATTGGACTTCGAATTGCTTCCTCATCCACCGTATTCTCGAGATCTGGCCCTCAGCGACTATTTCCTGTTAACAGATCTCAAAAGAATGCTCCCTGTGAAGAAATTTTCGTCGAATGAAGAGGTAATCGCCGAAACTGAGGCTTATTTTGAAGCAAAGGACAAAACGTACTACAAAAATGGTATCGAAAAGTTGGAGGGTCACTATAATCAGTGTATCACCCTTGAAGGGAATTATGTTAAATAAAAAAACTAATTTGTCAAAAAAATGTGTTGTACTATGGTAGGCCGGGGACTTTTTAATTGACCTGTTATTATAAATCAACATTTTTGTGAGTCTTTATTACAGTCATCTAACCTAGTACTGCTGTTCCCTAGCTCAATGAGTTTTCATTTTGAACCACTATACTGATTTAAGTTAAAAGTGGTATTCTCTCAGGAAACCTCCTAATCTGGATTCCTCCTTGGTCCACCAGCCATGAAGGAAATCAAGGACTCTCCGTTGGCTGGTAAGACGGTCCATGACCACCGTAACCTGCACGACTGGTCAGATACGTCGAAGACTGCCGACCGCGATCATGACCTACCCATCAACATGATATTCAACGACGGTCATCGACTTTCCATCACCGTCTACAGCGTCCTGATGGTGTTCTCGGCCATCGCCAACATCACGGTGTTGGTGCTGTTGATGAGGCGTCGAAAGATGAACCCTTCCAGGATCAACTCGATGCTAATCCACCTGGCTATAGCGGATCTACTAGTAAGTCATTGATACGACAACCAAAGTCTTCGGTGCAAATATATCGAAGCCGTTCTATCGTTCAGGTAACCTTCCTGATGATGCCCTTGGAGATCGCTTGGGCTTGCACCGTCCAGTGGCTGGCCGGCGACTTCATGTGCAGGATCATGAGTTTTTTCCGCACCTTCGGCCTATATCTGTCCAGTTTCGTGATGTGCTGCATCAGTATCGACCGGTAATGACACCCGTTTACGAAACACCGCCGAATTTATGGTTTTGCAACTATTTGCAGGTACTACGCGGTGTTGAAGCCGTTGTACTTGGTCGATCTCGATCGCAGGGAGAGGCTTATGGTTGTTGGGGCTTGGATTGGGGCGATGATATGTAGTGCGCCACAGGTAAGTGACCTTATTTTGATTTCCATGTTTATTTTATATTCATACACTGAGGATAAGCTACAATTAATGACAAATAAAATAGTTAGCCACATAAAACAGATGATTGTCTGTCAAATAACACAGTTTTTTGTTTGAACAAGTGTATATTATAGAAAAAATAACATTGTCACTATTGTTCATTTGGTTTTTTCTTTATTTCTCCACTTATTAGATCGAATAATGCAATGTAATATTTACTGTTAGCTGTTTTGCTCTTGAAAGCTCTGGGAATTATTGTTGGCTTAAAATATGTGTATATTGGGGTGAATGAAACGAAGTTTTATGTCAAATTGTTTGAGAGAGTATGATTTTTAAAATATGCGACAAAAAAGAGTCACTTATTTCTTGAAATACACTTTTCATTATATAACTTAAAAATAGAGCCTAAAGTGTAAAATTTTGATAGCCTATATCTCGGAAACTATAAGAGATAATTCAATTTAGCAAACGACAACCTAATTAGCATGAATATTACTTGGAATGTGAATTGGAGCGAAATCCGTGATTCATGAGACCATTTTACAATTTTGGCTTATATTAAAAAGAGAGCCTAAAAGCCAAAGTCTAAAGTGTAAGAGCCTAAGCCAGAGCCTAAAGTGTAAACTTAAAAATTAAAGCCTGTATCAAGATGATTGTACCACCATTCTATTAAGAGTAAAAATATTTATAATCACTGCAAATTTTATTCATCTGCGTTTATTTTAAAGAAAATGACAACAAACAATTCCACAAAAAACTGGACACGTGGAAAAACTAGTTATATTTTGTACCTCTTTGGTAAGTATAAATGTCTCAAGATTATGTATTTTGAGGTAAAAGAAACGAAGTAAATTTCTCCACAATGTATTTCATATTTCTTTTATTTTCTCCAGTTTTTAAGTTACGTGGCATAAACAGTAATCTTTTGACTTATTGGAAATACACTTCTCATTGTATAACTTAAAAACTAAAAGCAGTAAATTTGTGATACTACCGTCGATGCAGCGTAAAATTCTTTATAATTCCTGTAATTTTTATTAAACTGTTGTTACTTGGACGGAAAATACAGCAGTAAACTTCAAAATGGGTAAAAATCGCAAATTTTCACGACTATATATATGGAAAAAGTGACAAAATTTTTTACCTCTCAGATAAAGATGAAACTCTCAAAATATATGTATTTCAGTGTGAAAGAAACTAAAATCCTTGTTAAATTGCCATAGAATATATAGTTTTTAAGATAACTGACAAAATCTGATATCCACTCACTTTTTGGAAATGCACTTTTCATTGTATATCTTAAAAACTAAACGCTGCATAAAAAGGGCAACACAATCATTCGATGTAGCGTAAAATTCTTTACAATTCCTGTAATTTTTATTAACCTGTTGTTATTTGGACGGAAAATACAGCAATGAACTTCAAAATGGGCAAAAATCGCAAATTTTTACGACTATATATATGGAAAAAGTGTCAAAAATTTTTACCTCTCGGATAAAGATGAAACTCTCAAAATATATGTATTTCAGTGTGAAAGAAACTAAAATCCTTGTTAAATTGCCATAGAATATATAGTTTTTAAGATAACTGACAAAATCTGATATCCACTCACTTTTTGGAAATGCACTTTTCATTGTATATCTTAAAAACTAAATGCTGCATAAAATGGGTAACACAATCATTCGATGCAGCGTAAAATTCTTTATAATTCCTGTAATTTTTATTAAAGTGTTGTTACTTGGACGGAAAATACAGCAGTAAACTTCAAAATGGGTAAAAATCGCAAATTTTACGACTATATATATGGAAAAAGTGACAACAATTTTTACCTCTCGGATAAAGATGAAACTCTCAAAATATACGTATTTCAATGTGAAAGAAATTAAAATCCTTGTTAAATTGCCATAGAATATATAGTTTTTAAGATAACTGACAAAATCTGATATCCACTCACTTTTTGGAAATGCACTTTTCATTGTATATCTTAAAAACTAAATGCTGCATAAAATGGGTAACACAATCATTCGATGCAGTGTAAAATTCTTTATAATTCCTGTAATTTTTATTAAGCTGTTGTTACTTGGACGGAAAATACAGCAATAAACTTCAAAATGGGTAAAAATCGCAAATTTTCACGACTATATATATGGAAAAGTGTCAAAAATTTTTACCTCTCGAATAAAGATGAAACTCTCAAAATATATTTATTTCAGTGTGAAAGAAACTAAAATCCTTGTTAAATAGCCATTGAATATATAGTTTTTAAGATAACTGACAAAATCTGATATGCACTCACTTTTTGGAAATACACTTTTCATTGTATATCTTAAAAACTAAATGCTGCATAAAATGGGTAACACAATCATTCGATGCAGTGTAAAATTCTTTATAATTCCTGTAATTTTTATTAAGCTGTTGTTACTTGGACGGAAAATACAGCAATAAACTTCAAAATGGGTAAAAATCGCAAATTTTCACGACTATATATATGGAAAAGTGTCAAAAATTTTTACCTCTCGAATAAAGATGAAACTCTCAAAATATATTTATTTCAGTGTGAAAGAAACTAAAATCCTTGTTAAATAGCCATTGAATATATAGTTTTTAAGATAACTGACAAAATCTGATATGCACTCACTTTTTGGAAATACACTTTTCATTGTATATCTTAAAAACTAAATGCTGCATAAAATGGGTAACACAATCATTCGATGCAGTGTAAAATTCTTTATAATTCCTGTAATTTTTATTAAGCTGTTGTTACTTGGACGGAAAATACAGCAATAAACTTCAAAATGGGTAAAAATCGCAAATTTTCACGACTATATATATGGAAAAGTGTCAAAAATTTTTACCTCTCGAATAAAGATGAAACTCTCAAAATATATTTATTTCAGTGTGAAAGAAACTAAAATCCTTGTTAAATAGCCATTGAATATATAGTTTTTAAGATAACTGACAAAATCTGATATGCACTCACTTTTTGGAAATACACTTTTCATTGTATATCTTAAAAACTAAATGCTGCATAAAATGGGTAACACAATCATTCGATGCAGTGTAAAATTCTTTACAATTCCTGTAATTTTTATTAACCTGTTGTTATTTGGACGGAAAATACAGCAATGAACTTCAAAATGGGCAAAAATCGCAAATTTTTACGACTATATATATGGAAAAAGTGTCAAAAATTTTTACCTCTCGAATAAAGATGAAACTCTCAAAATATATTTATTTCAGTGTGAAAGAAACTAAAATCCTTGTTAAATAGCCATTGAATATATAGTTTTTAAGATAACTGACAAAATCTGATATGCACTCACTTTTTGGAAATACACTTTTCATTGTATATCTTAAAAACTAAATGCTGCATAAAATGGGTAACACAATCATTCGATGCAGTGTAAAATTCTTTATAATTCCTGTAATTTTTATTAAGCTGTTGTTACTTGGACGGAAAATACAGCAATAAACTTCAAAATGGGTAAAAATCGCAAATTTTCACGACTATATATATGGAAAAGTGTCAAAAATTTTTACCTCTCGAATAAAGATGAAACTCTCAAAATATATTTATTTCAGTGTGAAAGAAACTAAAATCCTTGTTAAATAGCCATTGAATATATAGTTTTTAAGATAACTGACAAAATCTGATATGCACTCACTTTTTGGAAATACACTTTTCATTGTATATCTTAAAAACTAAATGCTGCATAAAATGGGTAACACAATCATTCGATGCAGTGTAAAATTCTTTACAATTCCTGTAATTTTTATTAACCTGTTGTTATTTGGACGGAAAATACAGCAATGAACTTCAAAATGGGCAAAAATCGCAAATTTTTACGACTATATATATGGAAAAAGTGTCAAAAATTTTTACCTCTCGAATAAAGATGAAACTCTCAAAATATATTTATTTCAGTGTGAAAGAAACTAAAATCCTTGTTAAATAGCCATTGAATATATAGTTTTTAAGATAACTGACAAAATCTGATATGCACTCACTTTTTGGAAATACACTTTTCATTGTATATCTTAAAAACTAAATGCTGCATAAAATGGGTAACACAATCATTCGATGCAGTGTAAAATTCTTTATAATTCCTGTAATTTTTATTAAGCTGTTGTTACTTGGACGGAAAATACAGCAATAAACTTCAAAATGGGTAAAAATCGCAAATTTTCACGACTATATATATGGAAAAGTGTCAAAAATTTTTACCTCTCGAATAAAGATGAAACTCTCAAAATATATTTATTTCAGTGTGAAAGAAACTAAAATCCTTGTTAAATAGCCATTGAATATATAGTTTTTAAGATAACTGACAAAATCTGATATGCACTCACTTTTTGGAAATACACTTTTCATTGTATATCTTAAAAACTAAATGCTGCATAAAATGGGTAACACAATCATTCGATGCAGTGTAAAATTCTTTATAATTCCTGTAATTTTTATTAAGCTGTTGTTACTTGGACGGAAAATACAGCAATAAACTTCAAAATGGGTAAAAATCGCAAATTTTCACGACTATATATATGGAAAAGTGTCAAAAATTTTTACCTCTCGAATAAAGATGAAACTCTCAAAATATATTTATTTCAGTGTGAAAGAAACTAAAATCCTTGTTAAATAGCCATTGAATATATAGTTTTTAAGATAACTGACAAAATCTGATATGCACTCACTTTTTGGAAATACACTTTTCATTGTATATCTTAAAAACTAAATGCTGTATAAAATGGGTAACACAATCATTCGATGCAGTGTAAAATTCTTTATAATTCCTGTAATTTTTATTAAGCTGTTGTTACTTGGACGGAAAATACAGCAGTAAACTTCAAAATGGGTAAAAATCGCAAATTTTACGACTATATATATGGAAAAAGTGACAACAATTTTTACCTCTCGGATAAAGATGAAACTCTCAAAATATACGTATTTCAATGTGAAAGAAATTAAAATCCTTGTTAAATTGCCATAGAATATATAGTTTTTAAGATAACTGACAAAATCTGATATCCACTCACTTTTTGGAAATGCACTTTTCATTGTATATCTTAAAAACTAAATGCTGCATAAAATGGGTAACACAATCATTCGATGCAGTGTAAAATTCTTTATAATTCCTGTAATTTTTATTAAGCTGTTGTTACTTGGACGGAAAATACAGCAATAAACTTCAAAATGGGTAAAAATCGCAAATTTTCACGACTATATATATGGAAAAGTGTCAAAAATTTTTACCTCTCGAATAAAGATGAAACTCTCAAAATATATTTATTTCAGTGTGAAAGAAACTAAAATCCTTGTTAAATAGCCATTGAATATATAGTTTTTAAGATAACTGACAAAATCTGATATGCACTCACTTTTTGGAAATACACTTTTCATTGTATATCTTAAAAACTAAACGCTGCATAAAAAGCGTAACACAATCATTCGATGCAGCGTAAAATTCTTTATAATTCCTGTAATTTTTATTAATCTGTTGTTACTTGGATGGAAAATAGAGCAATAAACTTCAAAATTGGTAAAAATCGCAAATTTTCACGACTATATATATGGAAAAAGTGTCAAAAATTTTTACCTCTCGGATAAAGATGAAACTGTCAAAATATATGTATTTCAGTGTGAAAGAAACTAAAATCCTTGTTAAATTGCCATAGAATATATAGTTTTTAAGATAACTAACAAACTCTGATATCCACTCACTTTTTGGAAATACTCTTTTCATTGTATATCTTAAAAACTAAACGTATAATTCCTGTAATTTTTATTAAGCTGTTGTTACTTGGACGGAAAATACAGCAGTAAACTCCAAAATGGGTAAAAATCGCAAATTTTACGACTATATATATGGAAAAAGTGACAACAATTTTTACCTCTCGGATAAAGATGAAACTCTCAAAATATATGTATTTCAATGTGAAAGAAATTAAAATCCTTGTTAAATTGCCATAGAATATATAGTTTTTAAGATAACTGACAAAATCTGATATCCACTCACTTTTTGGAAATACTCTTTTCATTGTATATCTTAAAAACTAAACGCTGCATAAAAAGGGTAACACAATCACTCGATGCAGCGTAAAATTCTTTATAATTCCTGTAATTTTTATTAAGCTGTTGTTACTTGGACGGAAAATACAGCAGTAAACTTCAAAATGGGTAAAAATCGCAAATTTTACGACTATATATATGGAAAAAGTGACAACAATTTTTACCTCTCGGATAAAGATGAAACTCTCAAAATATACGTATTTCAATGTGAAAGAAATTAAAATCCTTGTTAAATTGCCATAGAATATATAGTTTTTAAGATAACTGACAAAATCTGATATCCACTCACTTTTTGGAAATGCACTTTTCATTGTATATCTTAAAAACTAAATGCTGCATAAAATGGGTAACACAATCATTCGATGCAGTGTAAAATTCTTTATAATTCCTGTAATTTTTATTAAGCTGTTGTTACTTGGACGGAAAATACAGCAATAAACTTCAAAATGGGTAAAAATCGCAAATTTTCACGACTATATATATGGAAAAGTGTCAAAAATTTTTACCTCTCGAATAAAGATGAAACTCTCAAAATATATTTATTTCAGTGTGAAAGAAACTAAAATCCTTGTTAAATTGCCATAGAATATATAGTTTTTAAGATAACTAACAAAATCTGATATCCACTCACTTTTTGGAAATACTCTTTTCATTGTATATCTTAAAAACTAAACGTATAATTCCTGTAATTTTTATTAATCTGTTGTTACTTGGACGGAAAATACAGCAATAAACTTCAAAATTGGTAAAAATCGCAAATTTTCACGACTATATATATGGAAAAAGTGTCAAAAATTTTTACCTCTCGGATAAAGATGAAACTGTCAAAATATATGTATTTCAGTGTGAAAGAAACTAAAATCCTTGTTAAATTGCCATAGAATATATAGTTTTTAAGATAACTAACAAACTCTGATATCCACTCACTTTTTGGAAATACTCTTTTCATTGTATATCTTAAAAACTAAACGCTGCATAAAAAGGGTAACACAATCACTCGATGCAGCGTAAAATTCTTTATAATTCCTGTAATTTTTATTAAGCTGTTGTTACTTGGACGGAAAATACAGCAGTAAACTTCAAAATGGGTAAAAATCGCAAATTTTACGACTATATATATGGAAAAAGTGACAACAATTTTTACCTCTCGGATAAAGATGAAACTCTCAAAATATATGTATTTCAATGTGAAAGAAATTAAAATCCTTGTTAAATTGCCATAGAATATATAGTTTTTAAGATAACTGACAAAATCTGATATCCACTCACTTTTTGGAAATACTCTTTTCATTGTATATCTTAAAAACTAAATGCTGCATAAAAAGGGTAACACAATCACTCGATGCAGCGTAAAATTCTTTATAATTCCTGTAATTTTTATTAAGCTGTTGTTACTTGGACGGAAAATACAGCAGTAAACTTCAAAATGGGTAAAAATCGCAAATTTTACGACTATATATATGGAAAAAGTGACAACAATTTTTACCTCTCGGATAAAGATGAAACTCTCAAAATATATGTATTTCAATGTGAAAGAAATTAAAATCCTTGTTAAATTGCCATAGAATATATAGTTTTTAAGATAACTGACAAAATCTGATATCCTCTCACTTTTTGGAAATGCACTTTTCATTGTATATCTTAAAAACTAAATGCTGCATAAAATGGGTAACACAATCATTCGATGCAGTGTAAAATTCTTTATAATTCCTGTAATTTTTATTAAGCTGTTGTTACTTGGACGGAAAATACAGCAATAAACTTCAAAATGGGTAAAAATCGCAAATTTTCACGACTATATATATGGAAAAGTGTCAAAAATTTTTACCTCTCGAATAAAGATGAAACTCTCAAAATATATTTATTTCAGTGTGAAAGAAACTAAAATCCTTGTTAAATAGCCATTGAATATATAGTTTTTAAGATAACTGACAAAATCTGATATGCACTCACTTTTTGGAAATACACTTTTCATTGTATATCTTAAAAACTAAACGCTGCATAAAAAGCGTAACACAATCATTCGATGCAGCGTAAAATTCTTTATAATTCCTGTAATTTTTATTAATCTGTTGTTACTTGGATGGAAAATACAGCAGTAAACTTCAAAATTGGTAAAAATCGCAAATTTTCACGACTATATATATGGAAAAAGTGTCAAAAATTTTTACCTCTCGGATAAAGATGAAACTGTCAAAATATATGTATTTCAGTGTGAAAGAAACTAAAATCCTTGTTAAATTGCCATAGAATATATAGTTTTTAAGATAACTAACAAAATCTGATATCCACTCACTTTTTGGAAATACTCTTTTCATTGTATATCTTAAAAACTAAACGCTGCATAAAAAGGGTAACACAATCACTCGATGCAGCGAAAATTCTTTATAATTCCTGTAATTTTTATTAAGCTGTTGTTACTTGGACGGAAAATACAGCAATAAACTTCAAAATGGGTAAAAATCGCAAATTTTCACGACTATATATATGGAAAAAGTGTCAAAAATGTTTACCTCTCGGATAAAGATGAAACTCTCAAAATATATGTATTTCATTGCGAAAGAAACTAAAATCCTTGTTAAATTGCCATAGGATATATAGTTTTTAAGATAACTGACAAAATCTGATATCCACTCACTTTTTGGAAATACTCTTTTCATTGTATATCTTAAAGACTAAACGCTGCATAAAAAGGGTAACACAATCATTCGATGCAGCGTAAAATTCTTTATAATTCCTGTAATTTTTATTAAACTGTTGTTACTTGGACGGAAAATACAGCAGTAAACTTCAAAATTGGTAAAAATCGCAAATTTTCACGACTATATATATGGAAAAAGTGTCAAAAATTTTTACCTCTCGGATAAAGATGAAACTCTCAAAATATATGTATTTCATTGCGAAAGAAACTAAAATTCTTGTTAAATTGCCATAGAATATATAGTTTTTAAGATAACTGATAAAATCTGATATCCACTCACTTTTTGGAAATGCACTTTTCATTGTATATCTTAAAAACTAAACGCTGCATAAAATGGGTAACACAATCATTCGATGCAGCGTAAAATTCTTTATAATTCCTGTAATTTTTATTAACCTGTTGTTACTTGGACGGAAAATACAGCAATAAACTTCAAAATGGGTAAAAATCGCAAATTTTCCGACTATATATATGGAAAAAGTGTCAAAAATTTTACCTCTCGGATAAAGACGAAACTCTCAAAATATATGTATTTCATTGTGAAAGAAACTAAAATCCTTGTTAAATTGCCATAGAATATATAGTTTTTAAGATAACTGACAAAATCTGATATCCACTCACTTTTTGGAAATGCACTTTTCATTGTATATCTTAAAAACTAAACGCTGCATATAAAGGGTAACAGAATCATTCGATGCAGTGTAAAATTCTTTATAATTCCTGTAATTTTTATTAACCTGTTGTTAGTTGGACGGAAAATACAGCAATAAACTTCAAAATGGGCAAAGATCGCAAATTTTATATATGGAAAAAGTGTCAAAAATTTTTACCTCTCGGATAAAGATTTATCTCTCAAATTATATGTATTTTAGTGTGAAAGAAACTAAAGTCCATACTAAATTGCTCTAGAATCCACTCAGTTTTTGCATATACACGTTTCATTGTCTAACTTAAAAACTTAAAGTGGTATAAGATTTGTTATAATACCATTCGAAGCAGCGTGAAATTCTTCACAATTTCTACAATTTTCATTACCCTGCGATAACTTGGACGGAAATAACAGCCAATAAAAGAAAATTCTTTTAAAAAATCGTGAATCATATGAATCTATATAAGATTTGACGCATAACTCGAAATCATTAATGTAACATTATTTGAAATCATTAAACAGAATTTATATAAATATTTTGGAACACCTTACTCGCCAAATTTAGCACTGTGTGGGTTTTGATTATTTTTCAAGCTGTTAAATATTTGTCAGATGTTATCATTATACTTGTAGCTTAGCCCCCGTATATTACAATATGTGACATGTTCAGATGGAATATTGATCTCCGGTCTCTTTCGGTGTTACGCATTCCATTTTCGTACGACATCCCGCTTTATTATCTCCGCTTGTTCCCCGTGGACCCGCTAATTAACTTGTTTCAGATGTTCCTATTCCACGTGGAACACCATCCGAATATCACCTGGTACAAACAGTGCGTGACCTACCACAGTTTCCCCTCTTACGCCCACGAACTGGCCTACAGCGTATCCGGAATGATTCTGATGTACGCCTTTCCCTTGGCCGTCATCATTTTCTGCTACGCTTCTATTTTGTTGGAAATATTTAGAAGAACCAGAGATCCAAACCGAGGTAAGGAAGATATTAATTGTCGGACCCAGAACGTGAATTAAGTTTGGTCAGCTTTTATTTTCGTAATCTTGAGGTTTTTAACTTAATTCATATGTATTTATTGAAGAAGCATCCATCACCAGTACTTCTTTCATTTTTCGCTATCTGTAGTTTAAAAAAAAAACGAAAATTATGTAGGACTGTTATGAGAATTTACAGTTTTTAAGATTCGTGAGTTAAACAGTAATCCATTAATTTTTTGACAATTCAATTTTATTGTATAATGCAAAAATTAAATGTATAGGGTGACGCAAAAGTCCCGCTACCATTTTGGTTTGGCTTCACTTTAACCATTGTGTTGCGTAGACGTCCAAATTTTATTATGTAGACGAGTTGAGTGCAGTAATCCAAGCCTAAGACTGTCTGGTGAAATTGAAGATGTTTTGTCTAAATTCATAATGAGCGATGAAGCCCATTTTCTTCTGTGTGACCACGTCAATAAACAGAACAATCAGTTTTTGGGGAACACAAAATCGTCAATTAATTCATGAAACATCATTGCATCCACTAAAAACAGCTGTGCGGTGTGGTATTCACGCTGGAAACATCATTGGCCCCTATTTTTGGAAAATGACCAAGGTGTTGCAGTTACTGTTACTGCTGAACGGTACCAAGACATGATTCGAAATTTTCTTGTGTCTGAAATAGAAGAGCAACGACTAGAGGACATGTAATTTCAGTAAGATGGGACCACAGCACATACAGCTCGTTCAGCAATTCAATTATTGAATGCCAAAATTGCCAATCATTTGCCAAAAATAGCGAATAACACTTAAATTGATCCTTTTTTGAAACGTATGGTTAAAGGCAATTCATCATAAGTTGCTCAAACGTAAAAAATCCATTAATTCGACTGCCTACGGTCAGCAACTAATTACAAGAGTGTCAGTAATAAAGCCGGATGTCTCTGAGATGATTTACAAGTTAGCCATTTTCCAGTGGATAGGCTTAACACCAAGGAGCCCACGTTAAGCATTAGATCCGGTCGAAATAAACCTTAGTTGGTAAAATAGAGACTGAAAGTCATCAACATTAAAAAATATTAGGAATTCGAACAAAATTGGCCAATAGAATGGTTTAAAAAATTGTTGGAAGAATCGCTTGTTTCAGAAGCGCTCAGAAAGACAAATAACGTTTATTTTGAATGTTATATTAATTTTCTTTTTAGGATTTATCTAGTCTGGACCAGTTCAAAGATCGATTACAAATCCATCAAAAGTAATTCACACTAACACTATCAAATAAAATAATATTAATCCCTAATAATTTAGACCAATAAAACTTCCGCCAAGACATTAACGTCATCAATATTTTACTCCAAGGATTATAAGACATCCTTTAAAATTAACTCACATTTCAAGCAAATAAAATAATATTAATTCGTGATAATTTAGACCAAAAAAAAACCGCCAAATCATTGAAATCATCATCAACATTTTACACCAAAGGATCTGAACTTTATATCTCTAAAAATCTATCAAAATTAATTCACATTCCTAGCAAATAAAAGAATAATAATTCTTAATCATTTAAACCAAAAAAAAAAAAAAATTCTTCCGCCAAAACATTAATATCAATATTTTAGGACAAAGGTTCTAAATCTTATATATCAAACAATCCTTTGAAATATATTCCCACTCCCAACGAATAAAACAATATTAATTCCTAATAATATATAGCAAAAAAAACTTCCGCCAAAACATTTAAATAATCGACATTTTATACCAACGCGTCTGAACTTCATATCTACAGTCATCCTTTATTAAAAACCAACTTTTTGTTTGAGTTAGGCGTTTGTCTTGGCGAATAATAAAAAAAGAGACCTAAAAAGCTGACGAAACTTTTCTGGCTGACTCGATTTTCTGATATTAAAGATTGTTTTTCTTTTGCGTCGTCGTGTTTCAGCCGATAGCGTCACCAGATCCAGCTTGGCGTTCTTGGGCAAGGCTAAGGTGCGAACGCTGAAGATGACCATCATCATCGTGTTCGTCTTCTTCGTCTGTTGGACGCCGTATCACGTGATGTGCGTGTGGTAAGTAGAGGAATCTGTAAATTGTTTGTTATCCGCTTATTATTGATCGTTATTATCAACTGTAGCGTTGACGGATGTGATTTTTTACGAGCAAACCGTAATATCTCTTGCACGATGTTGTGAAAGAGACTGATTTATTAAATATTATCGGGTATCTGAAAGGAGCAAGGATCAAAACAAAAATCAGGATTTAAACATCAAATATTCGCGATATCCTCCTGTTTAAGCACCGCGCGATAAAAAAAAAGAAAAAAATATCTCAAGGAGACTCGATTGTTTCTTATATTATATATTCTACACACTTATATTAATCCAGAATAATAAGAAATCTAGACAAAACTGGCAACACCGATATATATAAGTTTCTGCTTTCCATATATTCCCATATAGACGTAGATGGATCAGTAGATAAAACGTAATGATACCAAAAAAAAATAACGCAAAATAAATTCTTCGTTCCTAATGATCGAGACAATTTCAGACCTGTCAGTATGATTTTAACGAGATAGGAATAGAGAAACGGCAAATGGCGGACAGGGACAAAATGCAAATCAGATTCGATCTAATTGTTTATCCTCTGAGAATGTTTTTGTTGTTTCCACCTTTCGCTTGTTTTTTTTTTAGTATGGAAAACTTTTAATCGATAGCCAAACAAACAAAAAGCGTTTAGTTTAACCTTTACTACAACAATAACAATAATATTTCGTTTCAAGTTCATTGGAAAAGACAATTTGAACGACTCTAACGAGTACTAATCCAATTAGCTCGTTTTACATACATAGCATAGATAAAGTACCATTTCTAATGCGGGTTTATCAACGTTCGTTCGATTCAGCGCTTGTTGGTTCTTTGACACGTTAATATGTTATTCTTTTTTGTTTACTTTAATCGGACCTGACCGAACCGCGGATATACGATAATGATTTTATTACCCGAACTTTTGACATCGCCAGAGATATATAAACAGCAACATCCCGGATTGGAAAAATCTTTTTTAAAAAATACAGAAATATATCGTTTTAATTATTTAACGTGTCAAATAAATGCAAAATTGTAGCAAATTATATGATAGGCGACCATCTGGCGCGACGTTAACAGAATCGTTAATGTCAAACTAAAGTTAGGTTAAGAATATGGTCTACGATCAAGGCAGCTATGATAACCATTTGTTTGGTGTGTTTGAATATTGACCTTTTTTTCACTTTAAAGGGACATTTATTGAGACCTATTGATCAAAATGTTTTCCAATATTTTGGCAATTTTTCCCCATCTTTTGATTTGGCAATGACCCCATTAGATGACAAAAGACATCAAAGGTCTAGTTCTGGAGAATCCTGCCAAGCGCACAAGTATTTGAGAATTTGAGCAACGTTGCCAATTGTTGAAAATTAAACGTATATTTAAATAATATAATATAAATAGAATAAATTATCTTAAATTCACAATTTAACCTAATATTTCTGTTCAGATCCAAGTTAAAATGTTTTGGTATATTTTTCGACCCCTATGATATAAAGGATGTAAATAAAAAAGCTCTCATTTTAAAATAATTTTGAAAAGACAACGAGAAACAAAACAATATGTAATTATTTATGAATATATAAATAATTTTCTTCGAAGGTGAATCTATACCTTCCGGAGTTCGCAATAGCTATAATTATGAGAGTGTAAGGAAAATCATAAAGAGACAATGAAAAGAAGGGAAACAAGGAAGTTTCAGCCAAATTTTTCAACAATTACATAGAATATATAAGTGACATAACTAGACATACAATTTATGTGAGTAGTAAGTTACTCACACATGTTATATATTAGAAAGAAAAGGTTAAATAATTAATAACAAAATGATAAAAAGTAGGTCTAAGAACGAACAAAAGAAAAAAACAAAGACAACGGGAGTTTGGAAATATAAACACATTAATATAAAAAAACAGAAAACCAAGAGTTAAAAGAGGTAGACATAAGTATGAAGACAAGAAGATAAAAACAAAATATAAAAACAAATAAAACATTCTGTACAAACAAAAGATTATTAAAACAGAAAATGGTATCAGGGAAGAAAAAAATAAGCAAAACAAAAAACTATAACAATTACAAAATAAGTTAAAGAAAAACTGAAGAAAGAATAATATTAGGAACCAATACATTATAGAAAAGATTAGAAACACATGTAATAAGAAAAGTAAAAGGGAATGAATGAAGATGAAGTTGATCAACATTTCTTGAAAATATTTCAAAAAAAATAATAAAAATAAGTAAAATAATCAATAAAGATAATAAAAAAAACATAAGAAAAATATATAAGAAATATAAATAATGTAACATAAATGGACCTATGGTAAACTAAACACCAAATAGAGCCAGTATATTGTAAAATCAAATGTTCTAGGTATTGGTACGATCGGGATTCAGCACAACAAGTCGACCAGAGGGTACAGCGAGGCTTGTTCCTCTTCGCCTGTACGAATTCCTGCATGAATCCTCTGGTTTACGGCCTGTTCAACATCAGGGCGCGAAGAAAAACTGCAAAGGTTCGACCCCGACTCAGCAGCGTGGGGGCAACCCCCCGGGCATCCTGTCTACCTCCTCAAATCACCGCAGAAACCAGACTCTCACCACTAGAGATCTCGTTGAAGAGCTTGGAGTAGCATCGCCTTTGCTCGATGACATCGTGAATGTATGGTGAATCATATAAAATATCATAATCAAGTGATAATATTTCAGTTCTACGCCTAAACGAAAGTGGTCCCAAAATATCACATTCTCTACTAAAATAAGTGCAACAACGTAACAGGCGTAGAACTGTCATAGCGTAAGCTTATAACCAATCTAGAATTATATAGACGCTAGTAAATGTCTCCCATTGTCCCTCATCTAGTCCGAATTGTTTTGAAAATTGTTTTTGTTTTGTAATTTATTATATATGAATCTGTCGTTAACCAACTGTTAGCATTTAATCCAGTATGTATGCGTTTTGTGTGTTGCCGTAACATATGGCACGTATATAGTGTTGCATAAAAACAGGCGCAAACATTCCTCATTTTCTATAATATATCAATTAAATTTATTCAGATAATGTTAACGTTTTAAGTACAATTTATCGAGAAAACAAGAATTTTAAGCAAATCGTCAGTTCCTGATGAATTTTCCTTTGTTAGATTCGGTTATATTCTAACCGAACATCTTATTTATACGGTTTGTATAGATAATTGTTATGGTCCTATCTGTTTTATAATGTATTATATATAAATTATTAAATGTCATACTATAACAAATAAAATAAAATCAAGTATGCGTTTGTTTGTTTTTCCTTGGTGTTATTAATAAAATCTAGTTGGTGTACGAAAGATTATCGTTATTTTTACTAAAATAATTGGATAATTAAAAGATAAAATGAAATTGAGAAGGTAAAATATGGGTAATTACTGGTAATTATATCAGTATACCTCAAGGTTGATGTATGTGCGTTCTATACGTTTGTGTTTAAGGAATTTCCCACGATTTTATGATGGAAATTCAGTTAATATGAACGAAAATCGTCTTTTATTGACAATTATTTTCTATATTAACACTCGATAAGATTTGAAATCGACGAATTACTGCTTATGTAAAGTCTGTGATTTAATTTACGAAAACCTGGTGAATAGTGACGACTTTATTCGAACTTTTTCGAATTTTGCCTCCTTTTACTAAAAGCTTCCGAAATTACTAAAGGAAACTTGATAAAATACTCGAAAATTTTGCTATTTTAGACAAAAAATGAGAAAATATGTCTAGCCAGAAAAAAATAAACCCAATAAGTTATAATGAAAATAGAAGGAGAGAGATATAATAGTATTTAGAGCTGTAATTGCAGTTATATTGAATTACTGGGCAATAATCAAGAATTCCAATATGATTCCAATTGCTTTTAAATCATCTAGAAGTTAAACATAATAAATACTTTAATTGCAATCTATTGTCAATAATTTCGATGTTACGAACTGACGTTTGTAATAAGGACAAGAAGAGGGAATGAAAATTCTGTGTTTAAACTAAAATATTTATTGTTTTTTACAACAGAAGTGTAATAATATAGCGCATTTGGTGCTGGTGCCGATTCAGTCAGCGAGGAATGTGGAGTAATGCCTGATAACCGACTTAACCCTCCTATAATACTCGTCCATGTCTTGTAGCTCGTAGTTAAAAGTATCCGCCAGGTTACCGGACTCGGCACTCTCCACCAGGTCGCCCACATTGTCGTCCGACAGCTCCACCTTGATGATGAAGGGCGCCATGGCCATCCCGAAGCTCCCGTATAGCGACCAATGACGCTTCAAATCCCTCAAAGTGATATCGGGCGAGGACTCGCCTAGTTCTCGGAGGAAACCCACCAGGTGCCAGTGGTAGTACTCCAGGAGAACGTCGAAGTAATCCAGGACCTGATCGGATGCTACCGAGTACAAGTAGTAGGACAGGTCGTAAATAGGAGATCCAACGGATGCCAGCTGGAAATCCAGGAAGGCCATGGCGGTGGGTTTACTTTTGTTTCCAACCTAAAAGAAGAAGAAACAGAAACCAAAGTTAATTCTTTATATCTCAGTTTTTGTTATTTATATTTTATTAATGAATTTGTGAATTAATTTTGAGGGCTTTTTGTTCAATCATCTTCTAGTACATTTCATCGATGTTATAGATATATCGAGATTTTTTCAACAAACCCAGGGTCCAAACATAATTGTATCTAAGTTATTTCGTAGTTAGATCACTTTATCAGCGTTTTTTCATGGTCACACACCACCCGTACATTTCATTTTTGGTTTATTTTATCTTAGTTATGGTTTTTAAAATAAAAAAACACGATAATAAATCTTTAAATGAATATGTCGATATTGGAGTTTCCACCTTATCGTTACCGATTTTCTTCTAAAAATAATTAACAAAATTACCAGTTTATTATCAATTGTCCCTTAGTTTAAAAAAAAGCCATCACGTATTTTATGTTAAAACACCAATTGTTTATTTCTTAGAATTGCCTGTAACTGTAAATTAAAAATATAGTGTAATTGTTCTTGAGTATATCTATATATATATATATATATATATATATATATATATATATATATATATATGGAAGAATTGTCAAAACTTCTACATGATTCCTAATATCTATTGTGACGATATACTCGAAAATAACGTTATTTTTCATATTAGGTGAATTAGTACAGCAAGTATCATATACACAATAAAGGTAATGCTATCTTAATAAGCTTTTAATTATATATCTATATAAACAGGTATATTTAGAGACCTGTCTAGTTTAGTTCGATAGTTCTATGGAAAAAAATCCATATTAATTACCCAGAACTATTTTAAGATCTACAGATATTTATTATTATGGTCTATAATGTTTAGATATATATAAAAATATTTTTAACAAAAAAATAGAACCGATTTCACAAAATAAATAAAAAACTCAATAAAAATTTAAAAATAATCAAACCTAGATATTTAACGCAAAAAAAAACATCTTAAAATAATACATGTACATAATAGTCGTTACCAAAGCTAAATAAAAATAATCCAAAACCTTTTTTAACTACACATATTTTAAATTTTACTATATACACACAATTTAGCTTAATACCTACCTAAACTTATTTATCACTATTATTTTAACTACAAACAGTTATATTAATTTTGATTCTTTTGTTAGTAATTTAATTTTTATATGTCACTAAATTTTATTATTATTTTTGTATTTTTGAGCTAAGGCACCGACTTTAAAATGATAGTTAAGTTGGTAGTAGTTAAAATAATACTGCAAATAGATAAATAAGTTTAGGTAGGTATTAAGCTAAAATGTATGTATATAGTAGAATATCACATACGTGTAGAACATAAGTTAAAAAAGGTTTTTGATTATTTTTATTTAGTTATTACAACAATAATTATGTGGATATATTATTTTAAAATGATTTTTTTCTGTGAAATATCTAAGTTTGACTATTTTTTACTTTTTAGTGAGTTCCTTAATTATTTTTTGAAGACTTTTTTCTTTGTAAAAATATTTTATTTCTAACCTTTTAGTGTTAGATATTTACTCATTAAATTATGCAGTTATTTTATTTAATATTACAATGGGTAGGCCAAATAAAGGTGCAGCCCGTTTGAGGAAAAATAGGAATAAAGAAACAATGACTGAAAATAAGGTGCGTTTCACGGCCCGGGGTCCGCTATCTAACCTAGGTGATTTGACAAATGTTCTAACTAAACAACAATAAAAAGTTATTGTCCCCGCCGGGAATCGAACTCGCGACCTCCGTTTGGGAGCTAAACTATTACACCATAAAAGCAGTTGTCTGGCAGAATGGCTTTTGCACTCAACGACTTCCGATTTTCCGTCACACCAGGTCAGCAATAACATTATACCCAAATATCTGATTCTTTTAGAAAATATGTGAAAACTTTGTACGTGCCTTTGAAATTTGAGGTTTTCCCTCGATTTCCCCCCTTCCCCCAACAGATCCTGATTTGGTTCCAATGGGACCACCTCGGGAGTGCGAACTTTCGAATGAAAAAATAATTTTGAAGATCGGTCCATAATTGACGAAGGAATCGGCGAACATACATTAAAAAAAATATACAGTCGAACATAGAGCCTCCTCCTTTTTCGAAGCCAGTTAAAAATATATAAATAAATCAATTAATTAAGGATTAAATTCTATATTAATATAATTATTTTCATTATCATATCACAGACTTCACCGTAGTTATATGAACAGATATTTTTGTCGTAATTGTTTAGAACTTTTAGTTATAAACAGTATTTAGTTATGCCGTTTTGTTGAGTATTAAATTCCACATAAACTCATTTATATAAAACTAATAAATTCTAAGAGCAAGCTAATTAAAAATAAAATGTTAATCTAAGATTTGATTAAACCTTGAATAAACTCAATTCTTTTTAATTGTCTTATTGTATCCAAACTTTTGTACGGTGATATATATACTCACCTTGTATTGGAACATCATATTATTATTCCAGCAATCTCCATGAAGAATAACGCATAGTTCATCGGGTGGATCGGCTATCTTGCATAGAGCATCCTGCAGATCGTTTTCCTGGATGCGCTGCAGCTTCCGAAACGATTCCGGGTCTTCCTGTCGTAACAATTCTCTCACCGCGTCAAAATCTCGATATATACCTGCAACCATGTTGGCTTGAATCGCAAATTCCGACAGGAGGTCGGTCATGGAACTGCCGAGCTCGGCGAACATCTTCGGACGCTGATGCTTCATGGCTAGGGAGACCGCGTGGTAATTCGCGTAGTTTTTGAACACGGCGAGGACGTGATGGAGGTTCTGGGGCTGACGGCGATCGTGCACGACGTACTTGCGGATGCGGAGGTTCTCCAAGATGATGGCTTCCTTGCCGGACTCCTTGTAGACGCCGTAGCACGATGGGTAGTTACAGAAAACGTGATCCACGGCGCGTTCTTTCTGGAAACGTACGAACTCCGGTAATACCGTGCAATACATGTACATCTCTCGGTGGTAGACGGCCTCGATGGGCGTCTGCTTGCGAAGCTCCTCGCTGGTCTTCGCCGACTTGATCACCAGGTCGTAGATCTGGACGCCGTCGTCGCCATCATCACTGCGCACTTTGACGAACATAACTTCGCCCAGATAGCCGTCGCCCTTGGTCGTCTTCTCGGCTACGTCCACCTTGTAGCTCGTGATGTTGCGGTTACGAAGAAAATCGCTCAGCCACGATTGGATGTCTCTGTTCAGTTCGGTCATGGTGTTTGGATGGTGGCGTGCGACCAGTGATCGGCGTTATATAAGCTGCACAGAAAGACGCGCCATTTTTCCGCGATGGTTTTTAATTTTTGCCTCGCCAGTCGCAATTACGGCGTTGCCAACAATATCTTCAGACATCGGGGTTTGATTATATTCAAATTCAACGATATTATTATTACATCTTCATATGTGAGCTGTACAGTAATATATTTTGATAATACTTTCAAGAAACACCTAAAAATACTGTTAATTAAAAGTTTTAATTGCACATCTGTTATCAAAAGCGAACTATATACCTAAATATAGGACCTAATGCTGGTTGCCACTTCCTAACTCATTATATTACATATTTAATTACAATTACAATCTTTAATTTAAGTTAGTTTTTGGAAATACGTATAATAAAATACATAATTCAATATGTTCCGGGTTTTGTACATAGGTGATAGCATACCCTAACCTTCTTAATCGTACTAACCATAACCTTGAATATTTTCATGAAAATATGACCACTAGTTTAAAAGCTACAATGGTTCCAATGAAACAAGTGTTCAATTTTCAAAGCAAATTGTTTTGTCACAGACTCTATGAATACTTCAAAACAATGCTTCGAGGAAAGTTGTTTTATTAATTCAAAACATCAACAATTCAGTATTTCCTATTTAACCTAAAATAGATTTTTAAAAAAATAATGAAATCATAAAATATAGAATCCCCCTAGGACAGGGAATAAAACCCAAAGTTGGCAACCCCGCACGGCTGCTTAAGTGATCTTAATAAACCGAAAGATTTTACAGGGGCGTGCAATTAAAACTGTAAATAGTTTTCCTATAATTATCATCAACGGAGCAATAAACCAATCAATCAATCGTTGGACTAACAATGAGAAATAATTAGGATTTTTTTTATATACCAGTCCACGTATAGCGAGCTTAGTAAATTCATGTAACTTCAATTAAAACCACTTAACAGTCACAACAAATATTGTAAAACAAATATACCTAAAACATACATTTTAATCAATATCAATTAAAGAATTAATTCATAATGGGTAATATCTTAATACAACCATAACATATCGTGAATTATAATTATAAGTAAATGTAAACAACCTAAAATCTAATACCAAACTGAAAATTGCAAATTTGAAAAAACCAGAACATATATTAGTAACATTAAAATTACTTTAAAATTATACAAATACTTCAAATGACTCAAACTTGCAGTATTGTTAGTTGCCTGGTTTTCATTGAATTCAAAAAAAGTTTTGACTACTTTATATAGTTTAAAATAAATTAAATATTTAAAAATACACGACGCGCCGCTACTGCGTTATCTGTTCCTTTTAAGGAAGTACAAAACATAAACAAATACATGACCGTTTTTCTTTATAGTACCTGTAATTTTTTTTCTGTTTTGCAATTAAACATAAACGAAATACAAGCCCCCAATTTTGTATGAAATTTCAATAGATCGCGTGAATATAATTATAGCAGACGATTAAATCACTTCTTATTTTTTCAGTCAAATGTTTACATCCGTGATATTTAATTTGGCGTTCGTAAAATTGAAATATAATTGTGAATTAAGTTTTCTTATTATATGTAATTGCAATACGGTCCAGTGTATTTAAAATTAATTGGCATAATTAACAATAACTAATTGTAAGTTGCGTAAATACTCATTAAGGTATAAAGATGTTTTTTTAACTATTATTATAATTCATATATTATATTCATTAATATTTTTAAAATAATTAATATTCTTTAATGACAGAAGAGTGTATTGTGAGTGGCCTAACATTTGTAAATTTTCTACTTATTGTTTTCGTTATTTAACCTAGTTTAGACTGTTATATTTTTGTTTCGTAATTTATTTGCAATGTCTTGTCGTTTTCACGATGTGAACGATAAAATTCTGGAAATAAAAAAATGCGAGACCGAAGCTGACGTAGCGTGGAATTCGTTCAGGCAGGACCTGATTGATTGTATTTCTGGTATAGAGCTTTTGAAGTGTAAATTGAAACTGATTTCCGAAAATAATAATAATACTAATAACAATAACGATATTTTACTAAGCGATTTTAAGGAAGGTGCACCTAAATCACTGTCTGAGAAGGCTTCCATTTTAAACAATAATCTACAAATATCAATCAGAAAAAACAGGTGATGTCATTGTGGAAAAATAATAGATTACTATATTTATTTCTTTTACCTGTTACAGTATGTCAATAAGAAGGTCTTTCCTGGCTTATAACAACCTTGTATCACAGCATGAGCTACTTTTCTTGTAAGTCTTGTAATTTACATTAATTTCATGGTATTTTTAACATTCTCATAGTATAGGCCTTATTTTGAAATGAAAGAATATTACAAACAGCTACAGGATTTTGCTAAGTCTGAAGTATTAACAAAAGAAAAACTGTCCTACGGTGAGGCACTGGAAGACTTGATGTTTTTATCCAAAGATATTCAAGAAACTAAAACAAGAAGCGAAAAATTACAAGATAATTCAGGTATACAACATCCCTGATATTATTTTAGTATTACCATTGTATTAATTTTTGAAGAATTAAATTATATTGACTGTTATTGATAAACAAAGGATTATATATTTCTCTCCTGATAATTAAACCATCAACAAAGCAAAAATATATATATATATATTTATGTTATTATTATTTACAAATATGTAAACTATGACAATATTTTCTAATATAACATCCAATCTAACTACGACTTATAGATTATCAAAAATATCTTAGAAATAGAAAAAGCATCACAAATTATTTGATCTTGTTTCTGTTTAGTTCTTCAGGGGATCTAAGTTGTCCAATGAGAAATTATCATTACCAAAACTTATACCTCTGCTAAAACCAGTCTGAAACGAAAGTATTATGTTAGTCTGGTCTTGTGTTGGAAACATTTGGGAGTGTACTACCTTCATTTCCATAATTCTCTTGTCCAACAGGCCTATGGCGTTCTCTATATCTTGTGGGGTCGCACTAGTTGAGAAGTCACCCATCTCGAACGGGTCCAGGATTTTGGCACTAGAAGCACTAAAAACATTATCATAGAGACTTGGAAACTTGAACAGGCAAAGATAAGTTACCTAGTAGGCGTAATTACTGGCGTGGTCTGATTGAACTGTGATAACAGATCGTTGCTTACATTAACGGATATGTTATTCCTCTTGGCCGGTTTTGGTGGAGGCGCGACTGAAACAGTAATATCCGGATAATTTTCACTTTTCTCATTGTAATGGCGGCCGCGTATTAAATTAACCGATGGCATCCGATTGATTATTTAATGACGCGCCCGCTTCGTTCAATTCGCAATTATTCATGCCAATTAATACGTAGAAATCGAGACAGATGCTTAATAAATCATGTATTTACGGGCGTCATCTTGCGATCGTGATTAAAACGGGTCTAAAATGAGGTTTAATGGCGTGTTTAGGTTTAATGTGTATCGCCGATTCGAATACCAATAAGTTTTAGATAATTTCGTAATTATATGATTTAATGTGTATACTTTCAATAGGAATAGGACATTATATTTACAGTTTGGCGAAGGTGCCATGAAAACTGGTTACTAACTGTATAATAAGAAATTTTCCGGTTTTAATGAGATTCAGACATAAAAATTGCGAGAAGATATTCCTACGACAACGCGTCAACATCCTTCAAATAACAATTATCCATGCGTATAATGCATGACTGTTGTTGAAATACGTTTTTTATTTGTTCAATTTTATAGTTTAAAATCGTTGAAGAATTGATTGGTACTCACTTAATGGCGGAGGCGTTGTAGTGTCTTTTATATTCTCAAAGGATCTGGGATCGAAATCGTTATCGTGATCCAACTCGTTCAATAAAAGTCCTTCGAGTTTGGTACCAACCGTGGGGGTTTCTCTGGGCGGTACTTGGGGCACTGTGGGTGCTGAAATATGTGTGGATTTAATTGAGGGGTATTTATTGTGCCTTGTTACTAACCAGAACCGTTCAAATCACTGAAATCCAGGAATTCGGTGTTCTCGCTCTTGTAGCTGGACAGGCTCTGGGTGGAGTCATTGTTCTTGGGCGTGGTTGTGGAGTCGAGAATGTTTTTCAAACCCTTTTGTCGTAGATACGCGTCCAGTTCCGTTCTGATTCCGGAAAACTGACTGACGTCTCGCAATCTTTGTCGGTACGTCTTCACTTCCTGTTCTAGTTTCTTGATTTTCTGCTGAATCAACATGGCACGTCTCTGGGCCTCCAGGTCCTTACCGGATGTCTCCAGGAATCGCCTATAAGCCAGCTCAAAGGCTTGTCCTATGGTTAGTGTGATTTCCTCCGCCAGTTTTTCGGAAATAAAGACAAAACACTCGTGACGATCTTCGATCTCTCCATCTGGAATAAGTAAAGTCAGTTTCGGACGAAGATTCACCAGAGTGCCATACCTTGATTCTGTTGCTTGGCGATGAAGGAGAAGAAGTTCTTCTCGCTCTTGTCGTCGGCACAGTACGATATCTGATGCAGGGGGAACTGATGGAGGATGGTGTGGGTTCTGGGTTCCTGAATTGCAACCCCATCCACGCTGACGGTCAGTTCCACCTTCTTGGTCTTGGCTCCTGTCTCGCTCTTCCTCAGTTGCTGGGAGAACCTCAGTTTTCTGATCGCTTCCTTGATCACATCGATGCCTTTGGATTTAAACGGTGTCAGAACGAAATCTGGCGTGATTAAATAGAGGACGAGTTACCCTTGGGTTCATCCACTGTGGTGTTGCCGAGGAATTTCACCAGGTATGCAATGTGACCTTTCTGGAGACTCTCCGGCGAGTGGATCCATTTCTTGTCGCCGTTGTTAGCGTTATTCTTGTTGCTGGTCAGTTTTCCTTGGGTGTTCTGCGCCCATTTCAATAGAGTGGACATCCTGCGACTGTAAAAACGAGAAAAAAAACGCCGGTTATTGTCCGTCGACGCTAAACTCGATCTTACACGACTGCAGCTGTATAGAGTGGAAAGAACCTACAAGGTTAAAGCGGCAAGAGTATGTACGTTCTTCGTAACGCGGCGACTGATAAAGGATTTCCTCATTTAAGAAGCGAATCCGCATCGTAGCTAGCCTATTGTATAATACTACGCTATTACACACACACAAATGCACCGTGTTGCAATATATATATCATTAGGTATGACACTGGCGTCGTTTACGACCGGAATACATTGACCGGTTGTGAAAGTGAAATTTTTGAACCGATTTTCATCGTAAACGCCGAAAAAATAACGAGAAAATTGATATATTTACCTAGCTCGATTCAGCAGGAACCTCTCGAATGCAGGAGAACGTCACCGTAATCACCTGGCGCCTGTCAGAAGAGGAATCGTTCACAGAAAAAAAACAACGGCCATACTCGTACCAACTGGTACTGTGGTACCGTCGCTGTCGCGAAAGAAAACTAAATACACCACAGCTGAATCGGAGAGAATTGGAGTCGGACACTTACCGGGCAGGCGTGCTTGGTAGCGGCAGGTGGGTGGATATCGAAACTATCCGACGGTATACCGGGACGATATCAAAAATATCCGACTATTCTCCCCCAAAATCCCGCCTAAATTCCACGAATGCCGACGATGACTCGATTACAGTTGTTTGTCTGCTTTTTAATGCAGTAAAAAGCATCATAATACCATTTAAAATGCTTTAATCAAGTCATCCTTGATAAATTGTTCTTTTGTTAACCTCTGTCATAAAAATGCTCATTCCATTGTTAAAGATTTGTTACCGGTTACCCAATATTTCATTTGTCCAGTTCTTTGACACTTGTAGATCTATTTAATTACTAATATTACATCATAATAATACTTTCCTTAGAAACACTGTTCATCTTATTCATTTATTTCGCATTCCAAACATTTTAACCTAATTAACTAATTTCGATCAAGTCACCTTTGAAACTATATTAAATTAACATGTCATTGAATCCGTCTTTCTGTCAGTAAAGGTTGAGGTTATTTTTTCATCATTCCAAACACTTTTAGCGCATTAATAAAATCTAGCCACCTTTATTAAATAAGGATGACAATATTGTCATTCTTTGGTTTAAAATTAAGGTTATATTCCATAATTATATGTTACTAGTTACACAATATATGTACACAGTTACACGAGTGTCCCAAAACTTTTACTTTCTTTTCTTTTTCTAATTTATTTGGCTATGCATATTTTTTCTAGACACGAAAAAGGACGCAAGCCTAAAATAATACCTCCATTGTTTATTTTTTGTTGTGAAAGCTACTGATGACTTCCGAAAAATAATTTGTTATCTAATCGTTGGTTTTGACATATATCCCATTTCCCAATAATGAATGGTTCAACACGCTGTATCTTGGCACAAGCCCAAGTTTTCTTGCTTTTTTCTACACTGTTTTTGTTTTGTAATAAAAAATAAAAACACATTATTCTATAAATTATATAAAACTAATTAATTTACCATACTAGAAAAACCATTAACATTTTTAAATACAAATAAAGAAATCTGTTTTATCCCCAGAGAGTAAAATTTATATTCAATAATTTTTTTATGAAATAAGTTTAACAGCATTATTATTGTTGTCTTAAATTTTAAAGATTAATCCATATATTTTAATGTACTTAAATATGATAAATGCATAAGAAAAATACTAATTTTGTGTATAATTTTCATAGGATAAAGATAATATAAGATAATATATATATGACAACTACTGTCAAAATCTTTTTTATTGACTTAAACATAATATTGTATATCAGTTATATTTTCAAGAGTTTTCATTTTATATGGCAACTGACTTAAGGAAGTTTGTTTAATTATGATAAATACATCTGAAAAATATTAGTTTTGTTTACAATTTTTATAGGATAAAATAACAACAAATGAAATTTGACAACTACTGTGGAAACCTGTTTTAACGACTTATTTAAGTTGTCCTTAATATTGTATATCTACGTTATATTCAAGGGCATATTTTCACTTTATGTCACAAATATTCAAGGCTTAATATCAAATTGAATCTAATACGGTAAGAACTTGACAGATGACATTATGTCTGTTTCATCGAAGCTCATGGAAGTTTCATGGAAAATTAATATATTTATAACGTTTTGACTTCATTAAATTTGTATTTCTTTATATAATTGTACATATTTAATACCATAGATGGCGTAGTTGTAGTGGTTTTTTATTAACATTTTTTAATGAAAGAATATAGATGATTTTTAAAATTATTCAGACCTTGTCCTGCCTTTACCGCAACTTTTTATTTTGCCCAATAAGGCGTTCCATTGTTTTTTCTTTGCCGGCAAACGTCACGTAAAACCGAAATATCGGTCACAACAGTAAAATGATATTTAACCGTCCTATTTTTGTAAGTGCGGTTTTTTTGTTTTACTCAGGTCCACGTCAAGTACGTGACTTACCGGCAATTGTTTTCGAATAACTGTTATTTCTACGAAACAAACGGACGTCGAACGGCAACGTTCACCTCGTCGCGCCGACAGATGGCGTTCCCAATAAAACAAACGAATTTGCCGTTTTAAAAATACCTTTATTGTTAAATAATTAGGGAATAAATATTATAACGATTTAGTATCTTACAACTTATGACGAATAAATTAAGATGTTAAATGACGGATGCTTTTGTTCTACTATTATGAGAATGACGGGGGCAGGGGGGTAGGGGTCGGTGAGTGTGAATGTACGTACATAGTTATAAAAAAATAGACGATTCTACGAGGTTTGGAAGCTTGCTGTCCTTTTTTTGGAGTAGGGAAACGGAAGTTCGTAGTTTTGCTTTGTATTTCTTGTACTCTACCACTGTATAGAGCTAGTAGAAATACTCTCAATCATTTTTTAATCAAGGTTCGACGTCGAAAAATGGTCTAAAACGTATTTTTAGATTATTTTCTGGATGCGTCCCGGTTCCGGGGGCGGCGCCGGGGCCGCGGAGACCGGGAGAAGGTGGACGTGGGTGTGATACGGGACGATGAGGGATCTTAAGTACTATACGAGTCTTCTGGTCAGGATTAGGCGGTGCCGTTGAGGCTGGCGGTACCATTGGTGAACGGTGGTGGCGTGGTGATGATGTAGGTCTCACCGGTGATGGGATTTCGTTCTGAAATATAGAGAAAAATTAGCATAAACGATTTTACACAAGCGAATATAGATATATAGTCCAGAGAAAAAGAAAAAATATTTCTATACAGATAATCAGCATTTGATCAAAATTGAATGTCTAAAAATTAATATATTTCATAAAATACAGGGTGTTAAATGCGGAAAAAAACGAATAATTGAAAAAAATATAATAAAAAAACCAGACAGAGAAGTATTACGACTTATTCGTTCTAAAAAATCATTGGCAAATTAAAAACGGTAAGTAAAACAACTTTTTATCAAATTTCTCAAATTAGAATATGACTGTGAAATAATTTTGAAGGATTAATCTTGGTTATATGAGGTTTATCTCAGTTTCGCTTTATTTCTATACAGATAATCAGCATTATATTATAATTAAATGCCTAAAAATTAATATATTTCATAAATTATATGGTGTTAATCGCCGAAAATAATCAATAATTGAAAAAATATATCATAACAAATCCAAACCGTGAAATATTACGACCTATTCGTTCTTAAAAATCATTGGCGAATTGAAAACGGTAAGTAAAACAGCATTTTTATCAATTTTCTCAAATTAGAATATGACTGTGAATTAATTTTGAAGGATTTATATGGTATCCTAGTAACACTTGAATATTTGCATATATAGATTTAAAAACAAGGACATTTTTTTAAGATTTATTATTCTGACTAAAAATTTCTTTAATAGTATATATGTTTTTTTATAAATCTAATAAATTCACGAAAAAGTGTGGTCTTAATAAATAAATTAGTTTTTCTTTTTTAATAGTTATTTTAGTATAGTTAAATAGTATTTTAAATAGTTTTATAAATATGTTATTTCTTAACTTTTTAACAACATTTCTACAATGTATAACTTAACTTTGCAGTGTTTTCTGTCACATTGTCTTTACTATACTGTTATTTATTAAAAGGCTCTTGGCCTTTTCAATTTCTTATCCGTCCTCTACGTATTTTATTGACACACTCCTAATGTTTGTTTTATTTCATAAATTTCTGTTTTTTTTTTAAATATTTGAACCAGAAAGACGTTGTAAGGTTAGCATTAACGTTTTAATAATCTGGATTGCCTTAATATCTGGACATAAAAAAGATGTCCTCTCGAATAAGTTCGGAATCAGCAACGAGACTCTTGAAAATCCTCTTTAAACTTATTAAGCTTGCCAAGCTTGTATGTCAAGGGGTTTTGTAGCATCTTCGTTCTGTATTGTCCTGTCTGGTAAGTATTTATATGCGAAAATTTGCCTTAGTTAATATAGGAAAGACCATCTTTTGATTTTATTTTTAATATATAACTAAATTGAGAAATGTTTTTTAATGAACCTTGCATTAGGGAATGGAAACTGACTAAGATATCAATCAGGACTTACCCTTATATGTCTTTGGCGTTTTGTACTTAATTTTAGAGTCCCACGACGCTACACCATCCCCTGTCACTGGGTTCCTATTGATGATATCTGAAACCGCCATCGTTAATCGATATATAAAGCGATCCGCGATGATGCTCACCTTTTTTCAGTTGTTTCTTGCCATCGGGGGAGCCAAACAGGCGCTCGAACGAGTCCCGGTGCTGGCAGGCCTTTCTCGAAGCCCCGTTCTTTTGGTTCATAGCCTGGGTGTCCGTAATGGGACAGAAAACCTTGAAAATTTCAGAAGAAGGGTTGCGTATTCTGAAAACAATGAAAAAATAGTAGGTAATGACGCTGTAACTTAAGATTGATGACATAAAAAGTCCCCCTTCGCCGGATATATACTCATTTCCTTTCAAGATGAGGGGCTATTTTATATATTGATGGGACGTCGATATTAGTTTTATTAGGTAGAATGTAGTTTGATCAGCGATATTTATTGGTGAAAATGCTAGATATCAATGTAAACTACTATTAAATATGCTCTTTACATTTTTGTTTCGTTATGAATGAAAAATTATGTCGGCTAAATGGTGACCGCGATTCGCTATGGAACTTTCAGCTCTCTTGAGGCATTTTTTCGTGACGAATATTGTCTTTAAGATGTTGAATCATTTGGGGCTTATTCACATAAAGTTTTGATTTTAGAAAACCCCATAAGAAAAAGTCTGGTGCTGTTAAATCCGGAGATCTGGCTGGACATGCTAAATCGCCACTTCGCTATATTAGTCTTCGTGGAAAAAGTCATTCAATAGTTCAATTCAATTGTTGAACGAGCTGTGGCCCATCTTGCATCACATGTCCTCTAGTCCTTGCTCTTCCATTTCAGACTCCACGGAGGTGGAGTCTTTGCTCTTGCCTTGTTGTGAATCTCTTAATATCCTCTATGACAGCTGGTCCGAAATCCGAAGGTCTCTGTGTAAGTATTTGTTTCTATAGTATCTAGGTGCATCCACAATACTTCTTAGGATTTAATTCAGTATTTTGTTGATATTACTTGTCGCAGAACATCTCCATAACTGAAGGTCCATAGGTTTATATAGGTTTTATCAAATTACTTAGCATTGTTACTGTATGGGATAATAGTATTATTTATATTTACTGGTATATGAACAGTTTGGTGGTACGTGAATTCGATATGCACTGATTTACTTTCGTTGACTTTTATTATCTATACAGTTTTCTGGTTGTTTCTTCGCTACATTGAAAAATGACCAGGATACATGCAAGAACCTATTAAATACATCTTAAAAAACCTGTTCTGAAATACGTTCTATCTAATTATGAGATTCTAGATTGCTCAATAAGTTCGCCGACCAAAATCTGGCGAATACTGGCGATTGGAGCTGTATTTTTTAATAATTTAATTATTGTTAAGTTATTTTAAGGCAAAACTGTTCATGCATCAACTGACATCCGTTAAAATTCGAAAAAAAATCAGACCTGGCTTGATTTCCTCGACGACAAAACGGTTTCATATATTTCGAACCTATTTTTTCAACGTCCCGTATTATTTCCTCCGCTGGCCGAACGGCGTGACGCATTGTAGGTTGGTCTTCGTTGCTGCAGCACGATACTGTACCCAGCGAAGCCATTTGTCCAATAATTATCGCTGATGCGTATAGAACATCATATATTTCCGGTTGGCTGATCTACCTAACCCACTAAGATGGTCACAAACAAAGGAACCGAGCGATTAAATGTCAGAGCTCCGATACTATGATACGCAAGTCGAGCTCACAAATCACCGACAACGATATATACCAGGACCGTTCGATACATTCCGGAAAAATTGCATAGTATCATGTTATACAGATGAGTACGACCCATGGTATGTAGCAAAAACTCTTGAACTCTTCTAATTTGAGGGATATTAGTAATAAGACTGTGGTGGTTCTTATACCTTCAACATTCTAAAATGAATTCATCTATAGTCTATTCAAAGCTTTTCTTTTTACATACGTCATCAAGATGTTTAATGTATTGCCTATCGCAATTTGTAAATTCGTTTTAGTATCAGACAATATTTTCCTTCTCATTTTATTCCAGTTAGAAAGAGACACAATGCTGTCTTGTTATTTGGAACGCGTAAACGAATGAACCTGTCAAAGTCGTCCGGTTGTCAGACGTATGCAAAATTCTTGAAAGTAATTGTGATAAAAGGTTATAACTCTAACCTATAAACTATTGTGGCTGTAAAATTAAGTGCAGTTTTTAGATGTACTATAATGTTAAAATAAATTATATTTGATAACATTTTTGTTCAATTATTTTGTTTAGATTAGAATTTTATTGTATGCCAAAGCCAAACTGAACTAAAACTCCGAGTTGATGCGGCAACATTGCGACGTTTTGACGTCATAAATTTAGATGACGTATGTACAAAATAACTTTGAATATACTACAGATCTACATCACTATTTCCAGTGATTCTTTTTTATTTATTATAGCAATCTAGTAAATTAACACTAATAAGTTATTTGTTTTTTCCTAATTTGCTATGGTTTTATAATTACAAAATTCTTATTCTGATAGACACTTTGACATAACATCTCGTCACCTGAATATCCACCCAATATAGTATATTTTCGTTCTTCAGCTACAGTGCTTCACATTTTTTCTTAACAAGTGGTTTCCATCTGGGTTTAACATCAAGCATCATGCTTTCATGTCTTGTGTTTGACTCTTTTTTGATAAAATCAATATGCATTGATTTATTTCGGTTCGTTTTGATACGCCACTATTCTTCCAGCATTGTATTTCGACAATAGCTGTTTGTAACTTTTCGGTGGTTCAGTATTGTTATCACCAAGTGCTAGAATTGCAGTATCATCTGCAAATGTAGCAACAACATTTTTATTGAATGTAAAACTAGGTACTTATTTATTTTTATATATTTTTGAATGTTGATCAAGAAAAAACGTTTTATCTTATGATTATGCTATCTTAAATAATGCTTTTCTTGGAAGTTCCTTCAATTTTTTCCGCTGATAAATCTGATTCCGACAAAAAATTCTATAATACGAGTGCTGTATTTCTGTCTTGAGACTTGTCAATACTAAGTGTTGTTAGGCTCCATTAGACGTTTCTAGTTGATAGTTTGAGGTTTATTACGGTTATAACCTTATTCAGAACGTCTTGTTATTTAAGTTGTTCAAGTTGGATCCGGCAAAGTTTAACCAAAGTTCAATGGTGATGGAAAAAGTGTTATCGAGATTGGTTCATGCACATGAAAGAGTATAGTGGGTATCATGGAGGGTACCTACCATGGTAGTTTTCATTACTAGGCTAAAAATCTAAGTAGCATCTCTCGTATAATACTTAAGGCAAAATAATATATTGAACACAATAAACAACTAACATTTTTATTATTTTTAGCTTTTTCGTGCCCCTAAATATTAATGACAGCTGATAAAGACCCGTAACTAAATCACATAATGGTCTATTAAATAATAATGTCAATTAATGAAAATTCTTCGATATACTTGAAGGATCTTAATGAAACAGATACCAACTAAACTGTACATAATAATAAGCTCGAGAAGTAGATAATTAAAAAGTAAATTACGCGGGGTTTGTGGCGTAGAACTTCCGTTAGGTGCGAAGAAAACGCGATGTTTATCACTTCCTTCCGAAAATTTCGAGCGAATTTAAAATTCGTGATTTATTTATGACATTTACCGTTGTTTGAGCGCAGTGCCGTCAAAGAATATAGACTCGAACCCTTGTCCTGACATTTTGAAGATTTAATTGAATAATGTGACATAATAACAGGTCAATTGAAAAGTCTCCGGCCTGACACATAGATGGCGCTACTAGAATTAAATTCATATGTTTTTTAGTTAGCCCTAACCCTCAAAAGATGAGCGTATACATTTGCCAGTTGTCGGATCATTAGTTTGCGAATTATAGCATATTGAGTGAAGCAACTTTGGTTATTGTGAAAAATGGATAAAAAGGAATTTCACGTGTTGATAAAATATTGCTTTTTGAAAGGAAAAAATACAGTTCAAGCAAAAACTTGGCTTGATCTCGAGTTTCCGGATACTGCTCCAGGAAAATCAACCATCAAAGATTGGTATGCTAAGTTTTAGATATGGTGAAATGAGTACCGAAGATGGTGAACGCAGTGGACGCCCAAAAGAGGTTGTTACCGACAAAAACACTAAAGAAATCCACAAAATGACTTTGAATGACCATAGATTGAAATTGAATGAAATAACAGACACTCTAAAGATATCAACTGAACCTGTACATCATATCATTCACGAATATTTGGGTATGACGAAGTTCTGTGCAAAGTGGGTGCGGCGCGAGCTCACTTTTGACCAAAAACAACGACGAGGTGTTGATTCGGAGCAGTATTTGAAGATTATCAAGCGTAATAAACCCGAGTTTTTGCGTCGATATGTAACAATGGATGAAACATGGCTTCATCATCTCACTCCGAAGCCCAATCAACAGTCCGAATGGATTGCACACCATGAACCGGCTCCAAAGCGTGGGAAAACGCAACAATAATAGTGTGACGTCTGTATTTTGGGATGCGCATCAAATTTATTATGCGCCCAAACCAGCATTCACATAATGAAATCGATAGAGTATGATTGTCATAATCTTCACACTGCATTCGATGACCCTCAGGCGTTTTTTCTTCAAAATTAAGTAAGAAACTAAAATTTCCCGCAAATGCGATTTACTCGGTAGAAATTCAGACATTTTCGTGGCACTGAAAAAATCTGACACATAATGAAAGGTGAAGTTTGTCAGTTGAGACCTCAACATGAAGTTAGTTAGAAATGTACCAGACGAGATTTAATATGCAGTAATACCATCTGATTTAAATTCTTTAATATAATAATTTATAGGCCAATATAATTGTTATTGAGAAGAAATTTGCTCACTTTCTTACCGCGGATTTACTGTCGACTTCTGGAATCATGTACTTTGGAAAGAAAATTCAGAGTCTCGCATGAAGGGTAGTGCTTGGGACCACTACTGTATCTGCGCTACCCAACAACAAAAGAAACACAGGCACAGTTATCGTGGTATATCAAGATATATCTCTACCTGAGGCAGTAGAAAAAGTACTAGTAGCAGTCATCAAGATCTACAAATGAACTATAAATGACAAGAAAACTAATTATATCACTTAACTGATGCACTGCTCCTCAAGCAAAATCGAGAGTAGGTTAAATAGGAAACATCATATTAGAAAAAAAGCAGAGCAGATTAGATTCAAAGTCAAGGAACTGTACCGGTTAGTGGGAAGATACTCTTGACCTAAAATCAAAGAGATTGGTTTATCAGTCAATCAAAAAGCCAATTTGGACCTATGAGGTGTAAATATGTATAAATATGTAAAGTTCTACGATTAATTACCAATGCTTATCGCTACGTAACCAAAGAAGAGCTGCCCGATCCAAGATCTAACCTTAAAATCTGAAATAAAGTTGCTAAATCACAGCAACCTGGAACCGATGCAGCTACTGGACAACACGTAGGAAGTCAGAAGATTGAAGCGAACCAAACCACACGAACTTATTAAGTGTATTCTTAACTTTAGCTTAAGTAGTTTGGTTTTATTTTAATTTAGGAAATACATACATTGATATATTAATCCCGTACACATATTGCTTGTATATAACAGAACAGTACTAATGCATTAATTTATAAATTAAGATTGCACTAAGCATATCTAATGTAAGATGCATATTAATTTAAAAAAATCATATCATAGGGCGGCAACTCATCTTAACTAATTGCTACTAACAGAAGATTACCGATTATTCATGTCTTTTTATTACCAATAATTCAATACAGACTTCATCATCAACCGTTCCGAATTGTTGAAGGTACATTACAATATACTACTATACTAAAAGACACTAAACTGCTTTAGCAACATATAACTAAAGTTCGAATTAGAATGTTTCAAAACAGTAAATTTCATTCCTGTAACAACTGCTGCTGCCTCGTCATGTTGAGTGCACCCGAGGAAAGCTAGACGACCAAACGCGACGAATATAACAAGCACTTTCAGCCAGTACCGGGTTTAATGATGCATGTTCCCGGTGTTAAATGTGATTCTTTTGTTTCGAATGTTCAACCTTTACGGTTGAACTGTTTATACTGAGGAAATGCACACGCCTGGTCATGGCTGTTGTTTGTTGTCTTTGCTATTATGCCTTCTGGTTTGATGCTTTTCCGGTCGAGATTCTTGGATTGTTCGGTCCAGGCCGCTGAGAAGTTGTTGGGAGAGCGAGAAAGAGTTAAGAGTTAAATGGCAAAAAAGCTATTTTTCATGAATATGTTATCTAGAAAATAATTTAGGTAATAGAATATACCGATTATTTATCAATTCTGTTCAACCATCAAATTTTACAGAAAAATTATAGTAGTAACTTATTAAGCATCAATTTTATACAAGTGCTGATATTTTCAACAATACATCATTGTTCCAAATAAAGTTATGAAAAGATATCTGAAAATAACAGAAAATCGTGATTTTTACTGAGTATATGTACGGAAAAATTGTCAAAAAATCTTAGGTCATAAAATTAATTGAAACTTTCATATCTAGCCAATATTATGATGAGAAAAACGAAAAAAACATTGATTTTACCATTTTATAAACTGTTCTAGAGATATTTAAAAATTGAGTTTAAGCAATTTTTAACTAAGAACCCATTATATGATATACCGTTTAAAATATTTTATTTTACAGAAAAATTGTGCTAGTACCTTATTAAGCATCAAATTTCATACCAATACTGATATTTTCAACAATGTGGCCTTCCTCAAAATGAAGTTATAGAAATATATCTGAATATGGCAGAAAATCGCGATTTCTCCTGAGTATATATACGGAAAAATTGTCAAAAAATCTTAGGTCATAAAATAAATTGAAACTTTCATATCTAGGCAATATTATGATCAGAAAAATGAAAAAAACATTGATTTTACCATTTTATAAGCTGTTCTAGAGATATTTAAAAAATTGAGTTTGAGCAATTTTTAGCTAAAAACCCATTATATGTCATACCGTTTAAACTATTTCATTTTACAGAAAAATTATACTAGTACCTTATCAAGCATCAAAGTTTATACCAGTACTGATATTTTCAACAATATAGCCTTCCTCAAAATGAAGTTATAGAAATATATCTGAATATGGTAGAAAATCGCGATTTTTCATGAGTATATATACGCAAAAATTGTCAAAAAATCTTTGGTCATAAAATGAATTGAAACTTTCATATCTAGCCAATATTATGATGAGAAAAACGAAAAAAACATTGATTTTACCATTTTATAAGCTGTTCTCGAGATATTTAAAAAATTGAGTTTAAGCAATTTTTAGCTAGAAACCCATTGTATGTCATACCGTTTAAACTATTTCATTTTACAGAAAAATTATACTAGTACCTTATTAAGCATCAAATTTCATTCCAGTACTGATATTTTCAACAATATAACCTTGTTAAAAATGAAGTTATAGAAATACATCTGAATATGGCAGAAAATCGCGATTTTTCCTGAGTATATATACGGAAAAATTGTCAAAAAATCTTAGGTCATAAAATGAATTGAAACTTTCATATCTAGCCAATATTATGATGAGAAAAACGAAAAAAACATTGTTTTTACCATTTTATAAGCTGTTCTAGAGATATTTAAAAAATTGAGTTTAAGCAATTTTTAGCTAAAAACCCATTATATGTCATACCGTTTAAACTATTTCATTTTAGAGAAAAATTATACTAGTACCTTATTAAGCATCAAATTTCATACCAGTACTGATACTTTAAACAATATAGCCTTCCTCAAAATGAAGTTATAGAAATATATCTGAATATGGTAGAAAATCGCGATTTTTCCTGAGTATATATACGGAAAAATTGTCAAAAAATCTTAGGTCATAAAATGAATTGAAACTTTCATATCTAGCCAATATTATGATCAGAAAAACGAAAAAAACATTGTTTTTACCATTTTATAAGCTGTTCTAGAGATATTTAAAAAATTGAGTTTAAGCAATTTTTAGCTAAAAACCCATTATATGTCATACCGTTTAAACTATTTCATTTTACAGAAAAATTATACTAGTACCTTATTAAGCATCAAATTTCATACCAGTACTGATACTTTAAACAATATAGCCTTCCTCAAAATGAAGTTATAGAAATATATCTGAATATGGTAGAAAATCGCGATTTTTCATGAGTATATATACGGAAAAATTGTCAAAAAATCTTAGGTCATAAAATGAATTGAAACTTTCATATCTAGCCAATATTATGATCAGAAAAACGAAAAAAACATTGTTTTTACCATTTTATAAGCTGTTCTAGAGATATTTAAAAAATTGAGTTTAAGCAATTTTTAGCTAAAAACCCATTATATGTCATACCGTTTAAACTATTTCATTTTACAGAAAAATTATACTAGTACCTTATTAAGCATCAAATTTCATACCAGTACTGATATTTTCAACAATATAGCCTTGCTCAAATTGAAGTCATAGAAATATATCTCAATATGGCAGAAAATCGCTATTTTTCATGAGTATATATACGCAAAAATTGTCAAAAAATCTTTGGTCATAAAATGAATTGAAACTTTCATATCTAGCCAATATTATGATGAGAAAAACGAAAAAAACATTGATTTTACCATTTCATAAACTGTTCTAGAGATATTTAAAAAATTGAGTTTAAGCAATTTTTAGCTAAAAACCCATTATATATCATACCGTTTAAACTATTTCATTTTAGAGAAAAATTATACTAGTACCTTATTAAGCATCAAATTTCATACCAGTACTGATATTTTCAACAATGTAGCCTTCCTCAAAATGAAGTTATAGAAATATATCTGAATATGGTAGAAAATCGCGATTTCTCCTGAGTATATATACGGAAAAATTGTCAAAATATCTTAGGTCATAAAATGAATTGAAACTTTCATATCTAGCCAATATTATGATGAGAAAAACGAAAAAAACATTGATTTTGCCATTTTATAAGCTGTTCTGGAGATATTTAAAAAATTGAGTTTAAGCAATTTTTAGCTAAAAACCCATTATATGTCATACCGTTTAAAATATTACACCTTACAGAAAAATTATACTAACACCTTATTAAACATAACATTTTATACAAATACTGATATGTGTATTTTAAATGATCCCGAAAATGCAATGGCAGAAAATTATATTAATATCAAAATGTTATACAACTACTGGTATGTTTAGCAGTGCATACATGCTTAACATGAGGTTATAGGAAGATATATGATGAGAATTTCTGAAAAGAAATATTTAGTATCCGAAAAAATATAAATGTTATTCAACAACAAGTGGTGTGAGTTCTGAAGTCTCTGAAAGGTTCTTCTATTTTTAACCAATAAATTTGGATTGTTGTTATAAATATTTGGAATATACAGATATAAATATTATTGAGAAAAGATCAGCTTTACAAATATAACTAAAATAATCATCAATCAATGTACGAATTGTTGCAACAACCACCCTATCCGCCGGATTTACTTCCCTCCAACTTCTGATTGTTCTTACGTGCTAAAAGATCCTGCATCGAGTATAGTATAGCGTTATACTGAATCAACCCAGTATTTATCAGTGCTGTAGGCACGCGCTTTCTTCTGAAAACCAAAGAGAGCAGATAATCTGTACTAAATGCCCAACTATACGATTCATGGAATCTCGTGAAAGCAGAGCGGAGACATCGGTTACCGCAATTGTCATTGATTATTTACGAATTGGCGCTGGCGACGCGCTTCATTACATTACAAACCACTCTTCCTTCACGGCCTGGACCCTCCTAATAACATTGCGGAAATAAGAGAGAACGGGCGGCAGAGAGGGGGGTCGGGAGGAAGGAGAGACGGGCGGTTTGTTGTTTGAATGAGACCGTACCCGGTGCGGTTACCTTTTTTTTTCTCCTGGCCGACGCTGACGCCTCGTCCGTCACGTTTTTCGCCGATTTTCCTCGCTTTCGCCATTTTCCTTTCCACGAAGCGCTATGATGAAAGTTATCTGGTTGGGCTCGGGCGAATATTTTAGCGATTTCATTTTTTTATCGGTTCAATTTCTAATTTTAATCAATTTTATACGGATGTTATGATAATCACAGTATATATACCCGGTGTACTGGAAAGTCTTATCGGGTTTTTTAAGAGATATCGCCAGACTTTAGTATGCTGTAGCAGTCGCTACAACCCTTTAGGCCACCACTATTACATTTACATTAAGTTCAGAAGTTGGCAACGCTAGTGGATTGATACCAGGCTATAAAAAACCACCACGACGACGTCTCTTTTCTGCAATCCATCTCTGGGCCCACCTCAACAAACATTGTCCATCATAAATGACACTATCCCCTCTCTAAAGAAAAGACTTCGAGTCAGTTCATCTTCTGAAGAGCATAGTCTCTCCCACAGACCTTTAGCTCTCCATAAAACGTCTGTCTTCTAAAAAAGCTCCAGGCCCAGATGGTATAACAGTAAACCATCTGAAAAACCTGACCTGCAAGCAACTATCAGAACTTGCTAACATTATCAACTCCATCCTGAGGGTAAAGCATTTCCCAAAGAACTGGAAACATGCGCTTGTCGCTGTCATTCCTAAAAAGGATGCCAAGTGCGGTCCATCTAACTACAGGCCCGTCAGCCTGATTAGTTAACTTTCCAAACTTGCCGAAAAAGCGATATTACATGCTTTAAACAACTTCACAGACGCATACCACATAATCCCGAACGAACAATTCGGTTTCCGTGCCAAACATTCAAGCTTTCATCGAGCTGCTCGCGTCGCAGCAACAATCCACCAGGCATTAGGAAAAGGTCGAAAAACTGGAGCCATCTTTTTAGATATTTCCAAAGCTTTCGATCAGGTATGGTACCATGGTCTAATATTCAAAGCAAAACAACTAGGTCTACCGAATGACCTAATATCCATGATAAATTCATACATGGACGGTAGGTCCTTTCAACTGAGGATCGGTGACGCGGTCCCCTCTCGTAAACAGATCTCCGCAGGAGTCCCGCAAGGTGCTCCACTAGTCCCAGCCCTCTTCAACTTATATATGGTTGATTTCTCACTCCGCAAACATTCCCACACAGCATTTTATGCAGATGATACCGCTTTTTTTCACAAACGGTGGTAGTCCCGACGCTATTCTCAGTTTGGGTTTATTAACAAGCACTCATCAATTGACCAGAATAACAGATATTATTGAAAAAGCTTACGAAATTCAAAAAGTATGCTCAGCTATATTCTTAGATGTAGCACAAGCCTTCGATAAGGTTTGGCATGAATGCTTTGTTCATAAACTACAAAAAATCAAACAAGACTACAAAACTACAAACAAGAAGAAGCTTACTCTACAATAAAAGAAGCTAAAGCAGGTGTACCACAAGGAAGTGTACTGGGACCAATGCTTTATCTACTCTACACTATTTCCACTCCTCTGCAAAAAAACAAACTCCCAATCCGTCAGAAAGCGACTCTGTACAAAATGCTAGTCCGTCCAGTCTGCCTCTACGGAGCACAGGTATGGTAAAGGTACGTCTCTGAGAGACAACTTGAACTACTCCAAGTGTTCCAATTCAAAAAAGTCACCTTAAAAATATGTAAGGCATGGTTTTGAACATTCAAAAGTGTCGATTACAATTCGCAAGACAAAGGACATTTTGATAGACCGAAAAAGTTTGAAGTTGCGAAGCTGCAAGGATTATTGAAATGAATGACATTTTCTGGATGTGGGATTACTATTCGGTGTTGATAATTACTAAGATAGCGTGATGAAAGTGGAAACAACTAAAGATGAGCGAATATAGGATAACTGTAGAAAATCCTATTGTAAAGTATGAAATATTTATGCACATATGTATAATTGTTCAAAATATATATGAGCATTTCGTTAAAATGTACGAGAAGACCATGAATACCAACTTTTTTGAAGATATGGTAATTTCCTTGGGGATAACGCAGTGATTAAATCCAATTTTATCAAGAAAATTATACACAGGTAGTAGAAGAATAAACTATGGAGAAATACAGTGATATTAGAATGACCTGACAAACATAATAAAATAATTCTAACCTACAAACTATTGTGGCTGCTCCAGGGGATGCTATAGGTGGCTTAGAAGATATTTCAATATAAATATAATAAAATAATTCTAACCTACAAACTATTGTGGCTGTCCAAATAATTGCAGTAATAATGTTAAAATAAATTATATTTTATAAAGTTACTCTTGTTTCATTATTTTATTTACATTAGTATTTTGTTGTCAGAGTCAAAATAAACGAAAACTTAAATTTGGTGCGGCAACGTTGCATTATAAATTTTGATGACGTACATTGGCTATTTTATTGAATGGACGAGTCGATATTTTTTCACGGCACCCCATACGAATTTCTCCAACATTATAAGCAATTAATATTTAATCGCAGAATTATTAAGCATATCCGTCCCATGTTATACTTTCAGTCAGCACAGATACGACTAAATGTACAGTTTAATATGCCGGCATATAATACTTAATAAATCTTGCAGTGAAAACGGGCACTTTTCGACCGTACAGGCCGACATTTTCTTGCGGGTTTTTATTTTTGCATTCCAGTCGGCCTAGAAAACCGAGTGGAAGTGTACCATCACCATCCACTCTGATAAGTTTCGAAGCCGGACTAGCGAAAAAGTCGTAGAAATAATATGACGCCGGTATCAAAAACGAAATCATTTCTGACCGGACAGATCGACGATTACCGAGTGGTGTATGGCTAATTAGTGGTTTTTTGTCCTTGGATCATTAGAAACTGATGGTCTGTGATTAAAAACGACTTAAACTCGGCTAAATTCAGGCTTTAATCATATATATAGTGATACTCGGCATCTGTTATATTGGCGTTCATAAAAACTAGAATAATTTCACACTAGGTTCGCTCTAGTTTACAAACAAGTGATTCAGTTTATGATAATGACACTAAATTAGGTCAAGCCATCGCATACTGTTCGATATATACTCGATTTTAACGAATATCCGCTATATATATCCGCATTTATATATATATATAAATTTGGTTGATCTAATAGACAAAATCCTCATTGGGATCTTCCTGCTGATTGAACTTACTCACAACATTCATTCAGACATAAAAGCTCAAAAATCTTTTTAAAGAGTCCTACTCTACCCACCATATTTTACCAAGTCTGTTCGACAACAATTTGTTGATACTTAGAAGGTCATATATATATAGTTTATTCAAAGTTTTTTTGTACATGCCAGTCGCAATTTGTAAATTCGTTTCAGAATCAGACCATATTTTCCTTCTCATTTTATTCTAGTTAAAAAGAGGCACAATGCTGTCTGATTAGCTGGAACACGTAAACTAATGAGTCTGTCAAAGTCGTACTGTCATCAGAGGTTGAAAAATTCTTTTCTGGGCCTACAGTTTATCATGGATTCCAAACCACGGGCCTCGGCATTAGGCCTACCGACTGGCGAGTTACCAATTTATAAATCATCCCTGAAGACATCCGGTCTTACCCAGCCTGGTTACTGGCGTGACTAGGATCATTTTCCTTGTCGGATTTTGCACTCTTGCCTAGGACAATCACAAACATAAATTTACGACCATGCCCCAACAGGATTCGAACCCGCGACTATCGCAACAGTACGTGGATCGTCCTGTCGCCTTTACTACTACTCTAACCAAGCAAGCAAACTTATTTTTATTTAGGAATAGGTATGAGTGAAAAATAGTACAAATTAACAATAACAAATAGTACAATATCTAAATCTTTGCCTTATTTCTTTAAAATTGTTCAAAAAAATTATTATGTTGGAGTAAGAAAAACGAGTATATATGTGATGGTAAAGAAAATGTATTTCATATGAACAAAGAAAAACAATTTAACGAATTGTTACCGCTCAAAAATGAAGAAGATACACTGAAAACAAACATCTAGATATAAAATACCATCGAAATAACTTTCAGACCGATATCCGTTGAAAAACGAAAACAAAAACACGATACTACACCAGTACGGCAAGCAATTATCGAGAAGATTGCAGGAATCGACTTGATGTTTTCCTCTTCGAACGGTATTGCGGTCGCGGAGTGTTGAACAAGGTGCGTGTTCGATGGAAAAACAGAAATTGCTGCCGGCCGCTGAAAAATCCGTAGCAAATATCCGTGAAATTCCTTTAAATAATTACCGAGCCGAATGAAAAAAAAACCGGAAAATTATCATGTTAAGGGAAAGGCAGGATGGAAATGTATGGAAACATAATTAGCTGAAGAAGCGGGCGTCGAATATCTTAGAAAAACTTGAGTTCTTGGGAAAGATGCGTTGTTGTTTATATTAACAGATATAACAGATATATTTTAAAGCTTTTACAACTGAACTTGACGAAAAAGGCGGCTAAAGGTCATGAAATGCTGTGTGAAGCTTCTGGCAACCATGCTTCAGTGATTTCAACATGTGAATACTGATTTCGACGAAAAGTAGTGATTTTGATACCGAAGACAAAAAGCGTTGTGGACGTTAAAAAAATATATTGAACGAGAGTATTCAAAAATGACCGGAATGCGAACAATATTATTCTTCAGCATAATAACATTCAACCCCATGTTGCAAAACCCGAGAAAACATACTTATGGACATTAAAATGGGAAAATAATCCACCTGCCGTATTCTCCAAACCTTGCTCCTTCTCATTACTATTTGTTCCAACATATAGGGTGCGGCAAAAGTCCCGCTGCCATTTTGATTGCGCGTCATCTTGGTTATATAACATTTAGCTCAGTTTCACAAGAACGAGCAGAATTAGTGTTTGATGGCTGTCTGGTGAAATTGAAGATGTTTCGTCTAAACTGATAAATGATAATGAGAATTATTTTCTCAGTGGTCACGCCAATATACGGAACAGTCGGCTTTAGGGGAACACAAATAAAAATAATAAAATAAAAACAATAAAAACAACTGTATGGTGTGGTATTCACACTGAAAATATCATTGGTCCCTATTTTTTTTTGAAAATGACCAAGGTATTGCAGTTACTGTCACTGCAAAACATGATTCGAAATTTTCTTGGCCTGAAATGAAAGAGCAAGGACTAGAGGACATGTAGCCCTAGATGTTGCGGGATGTCGGATGAAAAATGCCTTAAAAAGAGCCGAAAGTTGCATAGCGAATCGCGGTCACCATTTAGCCGATATAATTTTTCAATCATAACGAAACAAACTTGTAAGGACCAGATAAACGTTTTATGAAAACCAAACTAACTCATCTTTTATTTGAGCAAAGTTATAGGCAATCAGAATGCTAGCGGAACTTTTGCCCCCCGTTGTATGATACGTAACCTGTCTGAACAACGCTTCTCTTCTTATGAAGATACAAAAAAATTAATATCTTAAAGATGGGAAAAAGATATATCGATGAACAATATTTCGAATAATATGCATTGAACCGATTTTTCAGATTACAGCTTCAAATTTAAAAAAAATCCTTTAAAACTAATTTATAGGCCTAACTTTACATACAGTTTTGTAATTTTTACCAGTATATGTTCATTGCATCTAAAACCATTAGGTAAATTATAAACAGAAATAGATAAACAAACTGGCAAATAGATGGCACCGGTGTCGACAGGTTTGACTAACTTTGAAACGGTTTGTACAAGCCAAAATAATATCAACTATTAGAAACGAGCATCAAAAATACCGAAGTGCTAGTGAAAATCCGTGAAAATCCTCCAAATCATTCAAGAAAACATTTTTTGTATTTAATGCTTCGACTATCTCGAAACACATAAAACTTAAGTACCAAATATTAAATAATAGATATAAAGGTCAGATGATTAAATATGGTAAAGCGCTATCTAAAGATCTGAAAAATATGCTCTACAATAAAAAACTAAGATCGAATGAACTGGTGTTATTCTAAAGGAAAACATCAAAAGTAATATTAGAGGAAAGACAGAATGAATGTTTCACTACTGATTGCTGTGATTGACTGATTGTGTGAAATCGAATATGTAGTAATATGAACAGAAAAAAATCTTAAAAATGCGTGACTATATATATATATATATATATATATATATGATTTATATATATATATATATATATATATATATATATATATATATATATATATATATGATTTATATATATATATATATATATATATATATATATATATACATATATTATAAATTATAACAATAATAATAACAATCAAGTGGATTTACAAAAGTATCCAGGATTTCGCCTTAAAACGTGACCTAAAGTGGAACAACAGCAATCTGGAAGCACTACAGCTATTGGACAATACACAGGGAATCAGAAAATTGAAATGTTTAAACTTTCTGTTGAGACAACTCGTATATACAGCGATACAACGTTTTATTATACCCATACGCAACGATTGTCGGTCTGTTCAAAGGGGTACTCCTGTTTCTTACACAATGCACAAATCAACGAACCTAGTCAAAGCTTGGAAAGCTCGACGCTTTTTTTACGAAAGCCCCTTTCACAATAACTGGCTAGTTCTTCCGCGTCCATTTTTATATTGTCGATATATTTTTAGAATTGGACATTTGGGTCACTTTATCGAGGAACATGTCTGACTACTGTAAGGAAAAACACTCCTGATTTACGACCAGTATCATTTAAACTTGTCACCATAATATTTATAATTTTATAAAAGATTTAATCCATAATATAATTATATTTGGATTTTCTTGTAGAAGAAACGTTATATCAGTTCTTTTATAGATAAATAGAGGACTCTTAAAACCATAATGTTTATAATAATGAATAGCAGGATTAATATACTTGATGCAAATGTTGCAAGGATCGACATACTTAGTAAAATTTATAGGTAATAATTGGAAATAATATAAAATAGTAAAACGTTAGTTTTAATCTCTAATAATATAATAGTTTTTAGACCTAATCCATGTAACATTTATTTTATTACAGTGTAAAAATGACATTCAAGTATATTGAAATGAAATGAAAAGAAAAGACTAGGGATTAGATCTACAATAGAAATTTTGTTCACGGTTTAGCACCAAGGTACTAAAACAATACATTATTGATATATTTTTAAACTAGCCAGGTAGAAAATGTTGTGATATGAGGTCAGATCTCTCACAGAAACTCAAAAATATCTCTCGAAAAATTGCGAGAATGTAAATTTCTCCTATCAGCCGCATTTATCTCCATTTGACTTCTGAAAATATGGACACGAGGAATGCCAATTTTATTGAATGAAAGTTGACTGATTCATGAAGAACCCCAATACTTTTTAAGGTGGTTCTTTAGAATATAGTAATACCATAAATTTAAATAAAACCACTAGAACAAATATATTTTTGATATATTCTTAGTTTTATATTTTACAATTAAATAGAAAATATAGTTTAACCAAAAATAATCACCTACAGTGATAAGACGTCACTAAGTAAAATGAATAATAAAAAAGTTATTTTAAATGAAATGAATTCCGAAAACAATTAAATAAAAATTCTTAAAAATTTTCTATTATTAGAATAAAAAATAAGCTAATAAGTGAAAACTTTCGTTAATAGTAATATTAATATAAAACCTTATTTTTAATTTCCAATAGGTCTCCCTAGAAAATAGCACACTTTTTTCTAGGATTAGAATAATTAGAGAAATTGTCTTGAAAAAAAATTTCATAGATTTACGAAATTAAACTAAAATATATTAGTGTTACTAAAGTTATCCATTTAGTTAACCATTAATATTACTAAAGTTTTTTTTATGATTGAACTAATTAAATTAATAAATTGCTTAGAAAAAATAGAGTCCTATATTGAAAAAAAAAAGAGAATAATGAAACAAACCAAATCAAATAAATTAACACAAAACAGATATATTTTTGTAGCAAAAATATGATGATTAAAATAATTAAATAAATTCTTTTAAATAAACCTTCATGAAAACATGAATTTAAAATAATTAGGTAAAAATAATTAGGTATATTATTCGATTTAATTTAGAATAAATAAAATAATATATATATCATCAATATAATTAAATTAATAGAGTATTTAGAAAATAATACCCAGTTCCATTATCCACTAAAATTTTTACAAAATATACAAAAATTATAAAAAAATTACCATGGTTAAAATAATTAAATTAGAAAATATATAATAAAATATATTTGGAGAAATCTTTCAGAGCCTAAACAATTATCTATGAGATTAATTAATTAAATAAAATTTTTAGAATATACAAATATAATAATGAGTTCCTCAATGTTTTGGAGAAATTAATAAAGAATGTTATAGATATTTGTTAATTTGAAGATTTATATTTAATTTTGGAGATATCTTGGTGTTTTAGAGTATTTAGAAAATGCCTCATTATTCAGTGAATGTTTTAAAAAATGTATAAGTATTATAGACAAAATAATAATTCCTATATTTGATAGGAAAAAAATCATAGTTAAAATAATTAAATTAAAAAATTGTTTTAAAAAATCTTGCATGGAAAAATGAATGATTTATTTGGAGAAATCCTATCGCTCAGAGGCAAAAACAATTATCTATGATTGAAACTGATTAATTAAATACATTTGTCGGAATATATAAATGGGTACTAAGGTTTCATACAAAATATATTAATGAGTTCTTCATATTTTTGATGAAATTAATAAAGATGACGACTAATATTTGTTAATATGAAGATTTATTTTTAATTTTAGAATTATAGGGTATTTGAAAAAATTAACAGTCTCATTATTCACTAGTCTCGTTTTTTTTGAACATGCAAAAATATAAACAAAATAATAATAACTATATTTCTACAGGAAAAATAATGATCAAAATAATTAAATAAGGAAACTGTTTTAAGAAGACTTTTAAGAAACTGTCTTTCAGATGCAGAAACAATTATCTATGATATTATTTAATTAAAAAATACTTGGAATATATATAAATAAGATATTAATGAGTTCTTCATTTTTTTTTTGCAAAATTAAGAACGAACATTCTTGATGTTTGTTAAGCTGATGGCTTATTTTTATGGTATGCAAATATGAAAATCGAAGAGTGCTGTGCTTAATTCTCTGATATCGCGATGGAGAATCAAAGGAACCTATATGAAAACGATGTTATCTTCGAGGATCGAACGTAACGCGAGGCCATTCGAGGTTTTCGTGGGTGCCCTTAGATGACCCAAATATTACGGAGGCCCGAGCGAGATTTTTTCGATATAGGTGACCCGTCGTGCATCGCGCTGGTGCATTGGCTTTCACTGCACTCCGCACTGTCTCGTGGCGACTTTCTAACTTACCTTTTTTTGCTGTAACCGACTTTGTCCAGCTCGATGTGGCGGTAGGTTGCGTACGATGCCATTGCCGTTGTCGCGGTCGCTGGGGGGATGCTGGCGATGGTTCTTTCTGGATTGGGGGCCGTGTGTCGACTGGCCTGCGACGCGGTCGACGTTCCGCTTTTATGGGCGGCGGCAGGGGGGGTCCGTCGGAGCAGGCGTTCGAGATAGTCGGGCTTTCCTCTCCGTCGCGTGGTTTCCTCGGTCGTGGGGCTTCCTGTGCGCGCCTCCCGACGTTAGGAAACTCGGGCCTGGGCCGTCGGGGTGGGTTTTCATTGATGGGTGCGCGGGTTAATGCTCCTTAGCGCCTGCGATTACGGCTGGAACGATCAATGACTGTGATGTGCGGGCGGACGCAACATCTTTGGTGGACTATAGTCGCCATAAACCACGAAATCGAGAACATCAGTTAATGTTGGGTTATCTTCACTGAAACATCGATATTTCAACGTATCAGTCCCTAATTATCCTGATTTTAACGATATTTAATGATATCCAGATCCAGTGGCGTATCATAGTGGGGGGACAGCAAAATTTGTTTTTTTATAATGTTTAAGAAATATATTTAATTATTTTTTTCTGAGAAATATCGATATTTCTTCGGCATCCCTAATTCACAATGGGGGCAGGAAACTTTAATGTCTGTACGAGTCAGATTACATCGGCTATAGTATTACAATTAGAGGTATTTTAGTGATGTTGCATCACAACTAAAAGAGAGACTAGAAAAAAAGTTAGAACTTAACAGTTCAATTGTAAAAATCAGCGGCCTACCATATTAAAACACACTTTTTTGGCAATTTTTTTTATACAACATAATTCCCTTCAAGGGTGATGCACTGATTATAGCTACCCTCCAACGTTTCGATATCATTTTTGTAGCACGATTTGTCCTTTGCTTCAAAATAGACCTCAGTTTCAGCGATCACCTCTTCATTTGACGAAAATTTCTTCCCAGCGAGCATTCTTTTGAAATCTGAGAACAGGAAATAGTCGCTGGGGGGCAGATCTGAAGAAAACGTTGGACGAGGAAGCAATTCGAAGCCCAATTCGTGGATTTTTGCCATCATTTTCACGAAGTTGTGACACGGGATCTTTAAATGTTGCTCCGAATCATCAACTCGTCGTTGTTTTTGGTCAAAAGTGAGCTCGTGCGGCACTCACTTTGCACAGAGATTTCCCATACTCAAATATTCATGTATGATATGATGTACACGTTCAGTTGATATATTTAGAGTGTCTGCTATTTCATTCAGTTTCAATTTACGGTCATTCAAAATCATTTTGTTGATTTTTTAAATGTTTTCGTCAGTAACCACCTTTTTTGGGCGTAAATAAGTTTTTTAAACTGTCATCTGAAATAAAAGGAGCTATATTGCGTTATGCTGTCACCCTAGTTACAATATTGTGTTGATTATATCAAAGAATCAGAACAGATGACAGGCAAATAATTAAAGTTAATTTACTCGGTAATAAACTAGCAAAATTAGTTCTGTTTTATTTAAATAACCTAACACCTGATTGTACTTTGTATTTTGTCAAAAATAGCTTTAAATTCAAGTTCAGATTTTAAAAAGATTATACTAAATCATCTTCTATGATGTATTAAAAGTAATACCAAGAACTTTTTATAGAAATATGTTTTGTTATAGTAAAGAAAAAAAAACAATATACATAATGACAAATATAATTTATTTATCTATATATCAACAATAAACCAAAGTTACTTTCTATATAAATATATGTATGTATGTATATGCTGATGACCCCATGTTGATAATAAAAAAAATGATACCATAGAATTTAATACTTCAATGAACTATATTGTCATTCATTTGTCATAACCTCAATATCGTGATTTAAATTTATACGTAAATATATCAACAACATTTAATTATTAGAGCAAATAAACTTGTCCCAACTTTTCTATTCCTATAGTTGCTTCATAGATAAGGTCATAGAAGGCAAGATAATACTTTTTAGAGTCCAAAAATAAAAGACATGCTGTGAATAAGTAAAGAACTGAAAAATTACATAAGATTTAATTACATTGTAAATATTCAGTTTTAAAAAACAACGCCACCAAAACATATTTGTTATTTGCCACAACCTTAATGTCAATATGTAAACTTGATGGGTACACATAGAAAACTATTCATAATTATTGTCATATATAGTCAGTAATTTAACTATCAGTCTTTCCGTTCTTAAGAAAACTCAGAAAAATAAACAGCCAACCATAAAAGCTCGACACAATGAGCTATAATAATGCAATTATTTTAATTGCTAGACAGTTAACTTAACCTAGATATCGAAACTTAAACTTATATGCAAATATATCAACAATATATAATCATTAGCTTCCTTATTTCCTATTAAATAAGTTTTATCGAAAAAAGAAAGCATATATTTTTTAAATTTTTATATCAGTAATAATTAAGATTTTGATGGTCTATAGATAATAAAACACAGCCAACTATACTTCATTTAACTTTGTAAATTATATAACCTTAATATGACAATGATTATATAGTTACCTTAACCTAAATATTGATATTTAAACTTATAAACCCCCTTATAACTAACAGTTATTCTATTTTATTTAAATATCCATGTTATATAAAATTATATAGGTACAAGTATTTTAATAATTCAAACCCTTTCAAAGAATTATACACAACCATTACGATTCAATCAAAGCAATCTGATTCGTACAAATAATTCTGTACAAGTTCTGTAACGGTACTGGTGTTACATTACAACAATTACTCATTATAATAATACTCAACTGTACGCCCATCAAAGTACTATTACTATTCGAGGGAGATGCACAGATCTATTTACTGTGCACCACTAAAGCGCTTTCAGATAAAATATTACAAAAAATGACATGAACTAAGGAAATTACTAGCACTTAACCTAAATGACCGAGTGACATCAAATGTCAAAACACTGAGAGACGTCGCTACTTGACTTTCCACCTATTAGTATAATACTTTGTTTTTAATGTTGATTTTATAATGTTATTAACTTTTTATCTAAACAACTGGTTCAAGTACTCCTAGGTGAATAACTTTTAAACAATTTATTTTACTATTGCGCTGACAAATCGCATTACCATAATATCATAAGGTTTCCCCCTAATGACCTTATTAGAATTACATTATAATCGTTTTTATTTCATTTACAACATCATCATCAAGTATGGGTATATCCGAATCGAATTTTTCTTGTATTCGGCTTGGAGAACGGATTAATAACGTAACGATTAACAGAAAAAAACGGTCATTTTTTCGAACGATTATATCCATTGCCTACTTGATTAGACGTACCGTTGTACGTTCTGCATTCATGCATGCTGTCATTTCGGCCGCATTATTTTCAATATCTATCCTCGTCCTTTCTTGGAAGCAGATGCAGCAGAATCGCTAACTATTCGAGCAGTATTTCAATAACAGCATAACAGTAGTTAAATAATAATAACCGATATAGTCTGTTGCTTGACATAAAAGGAATTGTAGGATGTTGACGGAATCAGGATCAATAAAACAATTTTCGGATTATTAAGTCCCAGTGACCTTTGTTATGTTTAGGAGTGGATCATGACGCGAGTCTCTAGATACACGCGCACGCGATTATCTCTACCAGAGATTCCGAAAGTAGGCTTTTCGATTTGGGAGACTCGGCATCTCATTCATCCTTTCCGCGGATTTTGGTTTATTGTTTCCGTAATTAAAAATTAACGCTACCGCAGCCGTTTTAATGATTTTAAATTAAGTAAATAATGAAACCTTTTATGGGCTTGGCAAAGTGATACTTACCTACTTATTTTTTTTATGGTTACATTACAGTATATGGTTTCCAAGGATTCTTAATTTATGCTGTATCAAAATTGATTTTTAATTAGCCGATATACTCTTATCTGTCGTTTCAATCGGCGGATATATTACCAATTATTACAGCCTGCCCGGTGAAATGGCATTAACTGTTGAAAAATCAGATATTGATCAGAGAGCTGAAGAAAACAGTGTGAAAGTTGTGTGCATAATCCCTTTACTAAACAATTTCCTCTTCGGCGACTGTTAACGTAAACAAATCGTTGCGAAACACATCTAGATTGTTGTTTAATTTACTACAGTTAATATCATTTCCTGCTTGCCGCTTGCGAGTCTTAAAAAAAGCCACCGTAAATCATAAAAAATGTATTTCTTATTTCTCTATAATAATGATTAGTTTTTTATTTATATAACAAATAGTTTAACCAATGAAGTTCATCACTACCAAGTGCAGGATGGCATGGGCGAAGATGAAGTCTGCGAATCCCCTTTCAGGACTGATGCCATGGAACTGGTTCTTGTTCTCTGGATTCACTTGTAATCTCAGGCAAACTAAAACAAACATATTGCAGGACTCCTTTCCATTCCAACATTACTTATTCAAGTACCTCCTAAAACAAACGAGCTAACGGTCGATATAAATCCACTCAAGAAAGAATTAAAAGGAAAAGTGCCCACCAGCATACAGTAAACAAACTGGAAGATGCCGGTTAACAATATATAAAACAGGTAGGCATCAATTACTTTCAGTTTTTTCGATGTTTTTGCTGAATACTCGCAATAAAACTTGCTTAAAACCCCTACAGTTTTTGCCATGTTTCTTTAATCTTTATTTTGGCCTCTCGGTGAGAACAAACTGACGTGTCAACTGATAAATGCCGGTACATTAGAAAAAGTGACAATTCTGTCAGTGTATCTATCACCGCCCGATATTACAGAAAGAAGAGAGCCCGTACGTCGAAGATAGAATTACAATTTTATCATTACGTAACATATCATCTCTTTCTATTTTATGGGAGTGCGATATATCTGTCTCGCTTTGCGTATTCGCACTTGTAAAATCTCATTAGGCCAGGGAGCATATTTTCCATTAAGTTTTTCTGAATTTCCACATAATAATCATGCTTTCGAGAGCTGCTGCACTCTCCAGTAAGTACTATGTGGATTATATTATAAAAATAATAAATTGTTATATGGTGAAAAACTTGTAAAGGTTAGAACTGTTTTATGTAACATAGGAGGCTGGGTTAGTGATACTGACGTAGTGATATACTGATTTTACTTTTTTTAAGGCCAGAGCACCAAAACCCTCGTCGCTTTGGCTAGAGCTACTGCCACTTCTGCAGCAAATAATGCTGCTGCCTCTTCTCCTGACACATCAATTGTTAGGCCTGTAAGTTTTGTCCATATATTCAGAAAGTGTCAATACCAATAAACGGTTTTTTCAGGTGAGACAAGAACCAGGCAAAGTCCGCCACGGATTCATTCCTGAAGAATGGTTCCAAGCTTTTTACAATAAAACTGGTGTAACTGGACCGTACACTTTCCTATTCACCCTCTCCACATACTTGGTGAGCAAGGAAGTCTATATTCTGGAGCATGAGTACTACTCAGGTCTTTCTTTGGCGATAATGTGGATTGCCGGTATCAAGATTTTGGGACCAAAACTGGCTAATGTTTTAGATAAACAAGTCGATGTATGTATATTTCATATATTTAATTAGTCCATGAAATTATGGTGTAATCATTCTAGAATATAGAGAAAGAATGGAATGAGGGCCGTGTGCAAGAGAAAGCGTCCCTTGAGGGATCTATTGCTGATGAAGAAAAAGCTCAGTGGAGTTTTGAAGGTATGTTATTTTCTCATAATGTGAATTAGGGAATTATTGGTGCACATTTCAAGGTCAAAATTTCTTGATCGCTGCTAAGCGCGAGAACGTCGCCCTTCAACTTGAAGCTAGCTACAGAGAAAGACTAGCCTTAGCCTACCAAGCCGTCAAGAACCGTCTTGATTACCAACTGGAGAAAGCTAATGCGGAGCGTAGGATTTCCCAGAGAAACTTAGTAGAGTTTGTCGTGGCCAGAGTTAAGGCTTCCATCACCCCAGACCAAGAGAAACAAAACATCAACAAGTGCATCGCCGACTTGGCCCTCTTAGCTAAAGCCTAAGGCACGAATCCATTTATTATAACTTTTTTTAGGCAATCAAAAAGCAGACTCATTTTATTTTTTACATCTACAATGTTCTAGATATTTTTTTTTGTCATTATATCAATGTACGGTTTAAAATGAATCTGAGGAATTTATATCAGAAAAAACGATGAAGGGCATGTAAGTACATTCTAAGTTTATTCTTACACTATACTTTGTTTATTAGATGTGTACTGTTGTACAAAATAAATCGGTTTAAAACAGACCGTGTTGATTTATTCGGTGGGGATCAAAAATATATCTTTTTCTACACAAAGATTTTAATATAATACTGCATATTTTCGTACATTTAACATTTAAATTAATAAATTACAGTACAATGATACAAATTACTTTTCATTCAAACAAGGAGGTACATACAGAATAATATCATTACCATACAATATATATTTTTTGATGATTTCATCTCTTTAAGTACTTTCTTAACACTATGGCACAGCTTATGTTATATAAAGGGTGTCATCGTCGGGGATGTGGAGTGGTAGGAATATTTGAAATTTAGTCAATATTACTACAAAAAAATTTTTCCTTCCGAATGAACACTATATATCAAGATACCGTCGCCTACTTGGACACCTACGTATATTTACAAATCGTTAAAGTTCCACTTAAATATAGCTGAGAATATATTAAAACCCTATCTATGTACAAACTTCATCTTTTATAAGTAACATATAAATTCGTACCGAGTATTCTTCTTGTTTGAGACAATATAAAAAAATAAATATACAACGATCTCGACGGTTGCGTGTGTTTAGGTACAGCGTCGAAATGATATTAACAAAATTAAAAAGTGTACAAAAGAAACTATATACAAAAAGTCTATTATGTTCCTCGTTAGGTATAAAGCAGGAAAACAACCGTCAACAGTCAATAAATTGTTAATACCGTGCCTACGATATAGGTAACAATTTTAAGTACTTCTTTTTTCAAGTAAACGTTGACAGAAAACGAGACTTGTAATAATGTCAATTACAAACAGGTTTCTGTAATATTAGGGTCGGAATAGTTGTCGAAAATTTATAGATGGTGCTGGGAGACTAATTTTACAACATTGAGAACAGTATTAAAAAGGTCAATTTTTTTCTCGCTTAATTAATATTACCATTTTACGGACAGATTGTTTCTTTATGAAGAGTTGACTAAATTAAGGATATGTATGACATAAGTGAGACCAGAGGATTCGCCGTCGACTGCATGTCTAGTTGCATATGTGCTCTTCTTTCCTGGACTTGCACGTTTCGCAAACGACGTCACAGCACCAAACGAACTTGCAATCGCATTTCTCCTCCACGTCCTTGACCCTGGTTTGGTAGCCACGTCCGCAACACAGAAGAGGACACCCGTCTAGCCCCGGACTGGTGACGTTACAGATGCGCCCGCTGGTACCGAGGATGTTTAATCTGAAATCGATGTGATTTTACCATTGGGTACCGGCGTTAGCCGTTTTTCTTACGTCTCGTTCTTCTCGCAGTAATCCGGCGCGGTTTCCAAATACACCAGGTCTGTTCGGTTCGGTTTTTTGAAGCCTGGATTAGCCACCTTAAGTTTTTTTCGTCGTTTCTCCACGTATTTCATGAAATAGGCTCCCTCGTATCTACAACGAATGTTAAAAATTTACAATATTCCTCAAAATTTTGTTTAGCCTGCCATCTCTCGGCCGATTCCAGAACTATCGGTAGATTTTGTTCGTTTTTTATGTCGATAGATGGAAGGACAATGCAAATTTGATTATTTTTTGAATGTAGAATGATTTTACTAAAAGTTTGCCTTTGTTTAAAAAATAACCTGGGTTATTATAAAATCTATATATCTGTATTTGTTATGTTGTACATGTTTATACGCCTATAGACGTGTTATATATTATTTTAAGGTAAACGTTTACAATTAGGTAGAGTTACTGCAGATAGTTGTAAAGTTGTTGGCTGGATAAGAGTATACTGCAGGTTTTCTCTGGAAATCCAAGGGTTTTTTTATAGATTAAATTAGTGCAATTGCGAACAAGTCGTTCTGAAATGGAATTTTTAGTTAATCGCGATAAAAACTTAGTCTCAACATTGACAAAACACCAACAATATTATTTTTACCAGAAGACTGGCAAACAATTTAATGAAGTCGAAGATATTCAATATTTTGAACCAATTTCTATGAAAAACCTTTTTTTTTCAATTTTAAACAACATTATTAAGATTTTTGAATGGAAATCATCGTTTTTTTTTCTGAACGGAATCCATTACCTCTTGTATAGTCCTTCGGAGACCTTCCTCAGGGGTGGAAGGCGTCTCCAACAGATCTGCATGCTACAAGAGCCGGACACACCATGACATTTGCACGTCCGCAACATTCTTGAACGGACTGCCTGTAAAAGAATCCGGATAACGCCAAAAACAAGCTTAAAATCGTCGAAAGACTTACTCTACGACCGGCCTCGTTGTTGTGAAGGTTCATCAAGCCTAGAGCGGTGTTCGGATCTTCCTTGATATCCAGGAAATCCTTGGAGAACCGCTCGCCGTAACGGATATCGTCGGAACAACCGCCCCACTTCCATTTTTGGTTCTTCTTCTGTCTAAAATAAACGTTGTTGATGAAAATTTTGGGACCGGATGATTGTCGAGGGTACTGTACCTGATCTTTTGATCACAATTGCAGTACTCCGAGAGCTCGCCTTTGGTACACGCTCTGGTAACGGCGTAGGCCATGGACGCCGCTGCTATAGCGTTCAAGTAGGCTGCTTCACGGCTCTCTGAAGGAAAATAACAAAATTGTTTTGAATAACCATAACAATTTAACAGGTTAATTGAAAAGTCCCCGGCCTGACACATAGACGGCGCTACTAGCATTAAATCCATTGGTTTTTTAGTTAGATCTAACCCTCAAAAAATCTAACCTCAAAGTCGGATCATTACTTTGTGAATTATAGCAATTTGAGTGAAGCACCTTTTGTTATTACAAAAAAATGGATAAAAAGGAATTTCGAGTGTTGATAAAATATTGCTTTTTGAAGGTAAAAACACGGTTGAACCAAAAAATTGCCTTGATGCCGAGTTTCCGGACACTGCCCCCGGAAAATCAATCATCAATGATTGCTATGCTAAGTTTAGATGTGGTGAAATAAGCACCGAAGACGGTGAACGCAGTGGACGCCAAAAAGAGGTTGTTACCGACGAAAACATTAAAAAATCCACAAAATGATTTTGAATGACCGTATATTGAAATTTAATGAAACAACAGACAGGACACAGAAAGCTCTGTGCAAAGTGGGTGCCGCCCGAGCTCACTTTTGATCAAAAACAACGACGAGTTGATGATTCGGAGCAGTGTTTGAAGATGATCAAGAGTAATAAACCTGAGTTTTTGCATCGATATGTGACAATGGATGAAACATGGCTCTATCATTTCACTCCGAAGATCAATCGACAGTCATCCGAGTGGACCGCACACGATGAACCCTCTCCAAAGCATGGGAAAACGCAACAGTTGGCTGGCAAGGTTATGGCGTCGGTATTTTGGGATGCGCATGGAATAATTTTCATTGACTACCCTGAAAAAGGAAGGACCATCAACAGCTACTATTACATAGCGTTATTGGACCGTTTCAAGGACGAAAATCGCTTCCTAATCTACCGTATTCTCCAGATTTGGCCCCCAGCGACTATTTCCTGTTCTCAAATATCAAAATTATACTCGCTGGGAACAAATTTTCGTCGAATGAAGGGGTGATCGCCGAAACTGAGGCCTATTTTGAAGCAAAGGACAATTCGTATTACAAAAATGGTATCGAAATGTTGGAGGGTCGCTATAATCAGTGTATCACTCTTGAAGGGAATTATGTTGAATACAAAAAACTAATTTTGCCAAAAAAATTTGTTTTACTATGGTAGGCTGGGGACTTTTCAATTGACCTGTTATACAGCCGAACATAGAAACTTCTCCTTTTTCGAAGTCGGTTAATGTGGTCGATTTTCGACCCCTGGGAGATGACATGATATTAATTAAAATCCTTACTTATCGTCGCCACATTGCCGAAGGTATTATTCTTGTCTGGAAACGTTGTACAGTTCCATCGACTGAAACTGAACTGATTCTGACATTCTTCTATGGCCATTTTAGCGCCGTTGCCGATTATCTAAAATCAAAGGTTCTCGTTTTATTTTAGTTTCTAACACGCTATAATTACTTACCGGTAGGATCTTGTCATATTTCGCGCAAAGCTCCCTCTGCTTATCGATGAGGAAGTCCATCTTCATGCATCTGTCTTTGTGTTCGGTGGGGGTCAGATTGAGCATAGTGTTCAGAACGGTGGGAAAGCCCATTTGCCTGGAACAAAGAATCCATGTAGAAAATTGTAGGATTCGAATTGTCATAGACAATTGCTAGAGCCTATATTGAAAAATTGCTAGAGCCTATAGTAACAAATCAATTTCAAGAGTCATTCCTGTGAATCTCAAAGAGTCTCCCGAATAGTTAATGGAGAGAAAACTGTAAAGAAAATAGAAAATATGGTAAACTAAAATGTATAAGAAGTTATAGTCCATTCAAAAATTTTTTGTACCTACGTCATCAAGATGTTTAACGTATTGCCTGCCGCAATTGGTAAATTCGTTTCAGAATCAGACAATATCTTCCTTCTCATTTTATACTAGTGAAAAGGAGACACAATGCTGTCTTGTTAGTTAGTTGTTATATGCAAAATTCTTGAAACCAATAGTGATAAGATGACAAGTTAGATGTACCATCAAGTTAAAATAAATTATACAAACGTCACAAATTTAGGTGACGTATATACAAAATGACTTTGAATAGACTGTATATGTTTATGTCAATAAAGTAGGTTTGAAGGATCTTTTAAAAGTTTAAAGCTATATTGTAAAAAAATCGGTACAATGTATGTTATTCAAAGTATTATCTATCATTAGCTACTTTTCCCCATCGTTCAGGCTATTTACGTCTTACATCTCAACGTTGCCCGGACAGAACGGGACTCATATGTCGGAACCGGTAGTAGTCAGAAGGAGCAAGGTCTGGAGAATATGCGCAGTATTCTGCTTAAACGCGCCAATTATTGCCAGCGATCCCTATTGAGGATTTCCGTAGGTTTTGACAGCTTATAGTACACCACATCAAACTGATCTCAGGAAATTAAAGTTGGAGTCTGGATCGATATATGGCTTTGCCCTTGATGTTGATGCATGACCCGGTGGTCTCCAGGATTTTCTTTGATTTGGATTATCGTAATGGATTTAATTTTCATCAACAGTAACAATACGATGCAACAAACCCATTTTGATTCGAAAACGGTTTTTTTGTGTTACTCCCAATCATTCTGCATATTTTTCTTTGTATTTCACACGGATGATCATCGAGTAATGCCTTCAAATACATTCAAATTTTTTAGTGCTGTCAAAATCACTACTTTTAAAGTCGCAAAATCAGTATTAACCTGTTTAAATCAGTGAAACATCGCATAGCATTCGATTATCTTCTTTGCATCTTTCTTTAATTTGAAATAAAAAGCAAAACTTCTCGTAATTGATATATCTTCTCATATAAAACCTTCTATTCCTTCATATAAATGCATATTAACACGTTTTCTTTTGTACAATGTAACAATATAAAGATATATTTTAAAAATTAGGCCCAAGGTTTATTATTGGTGGAGACTTTAATGTTAAACATACAACTTGGGGTTTACGAGTAATAACACTTGGAAACGGAAATGAATTACTCAAAGCCATTAACCTTACAAATTGTAATTATCACACAGGGCGCCAACCCACTTACTGGCCCACAGACAGTAATAAAGTCCCAGACCTGCTGGATTTCTACATTTCAAAAGGCATCTCATTAAATCAAATTAGTACAGAAAGCTTGTGCGATCTAACATCTGATCACACTCCAGTATTGTTAACACCGGGCGCGACAATCCTAAGAAAAACAAAAAAGCCTAATCTTTCCAACAAATATATTGATGGGGACAAATTCAGATTAATACTGCAGGACCAAATCAGTTTAAAAGTAAAACTTAAAAATATAGTCCATTTTGAGCAACAAACCAAACATATAACTGAACAAATTCGGTCAGCTGCAAAAGATGCTACCGCAATAGCAAGAGAAATCAGAATATGAAGTAATTTACTCCCTCGAAATTAGAGAAATGACAAAAGAATGGCGAAAAGCTAGAAGAGCAAGGCACAGAATCAGAAATGCTGCAGACAAAACTACTTTTAATAGAACTAGTAATCAGACGAATCAAAAGATTAAAGTATATTAACAGAGTTGCTTTCAAAAATATATAAGTGTATTAAACCCAAAAAGCAACTCGAAGATTTAAAAGCACAAGTATTCAAGTACCACCAATTAAAAATGATCGAAATGAATGGGTTTGACGCAATGATGAAAATCAACGTTTATTAACCCGATTTAGATCTAAATCTAATTTCTCCACTGGAAGTTGCCACTGAAATTGATAACCTCAATCCCAAAAAGGCAGCTGGAACAGATGCCACTTTACCTGAATTATTGAAAGAACTGCCACGAAAAGCAATCATCATGTTGACATATATATTTAATGCCTGTTTAAGACTGAAGCATTTTACACGAATCTTACAGGCCTATTTCGCAACTACCTGCAATATCAAAGCTATTTGAGAAACTGATATTTAAACGTGTTAAACATTTGGTAAAAATACCAGATTTCCAGTTTGGTTTTCGAAATCACCACTCAACAATCGATCAAGCGCACAGTTACGGCTATTGAAAAAGCGTTTGAGGAAAGGAAATACTGCACTGCAATATTCCTGGATGTCTCACAAGCTTTTGATCGAGTTTGGTATTTGGGATTAATCTGTAAGATGAGCAAATTGTTACCGCGTAACTATTGTCAATTGCTGGAGTCATATCCTTTCGGAAGAAAATTTAGAGTATCGCAGGAAATGGCGTTCTCGACATTTAAAACTATTTCGGCTGGAGTTCCATAAGGTAGCGTCTTAGGACCTCTCCTGTATCTGCTCTACACTGCTGACATCTCAACAACAAAGGACCAACATTACTTGGAACCTTTGCTGACAATTACTATGGCAAACGACATGTCTCTGCCTAGGGCAGTAGAAAAAGTACACGTGGCAGTCAACAAGATCTATAAATGGACGAAAGATTGGAAAATTAATAGCAACTTAATAACTTAAAAACTTCTCGTAAATGCGATTTACTCGGTACAAATTCGGATATTTTCGATTGAGTACTTCTAAAATATTTAAACATTTAAAACATTTTATTCCTTCATTTAAATGCCTATTAACAGGCCTTAGTATGGCCGCTAGTATCTCCAATAGTGCTGTGAAGAAAAACTTATTATAACCGCAGTAAATTAACGCGTTTTAGATCTAGGGCGTCACCCTATCAATGATCTCGATCATTGCAATTAACTGAAAAGCGAAAGAAGCCGCTGTTTCTCGAGCTTTTTTGGTTGAGATTTCTCTCGACGAAATCGCTTGGATTTGACCGAGTTGAGACAAAACTGTTAGAAAATGCGAGGTCTCAATATAAACGGTTATAGAACAATCAAGTTAAACTGTTGATACATTTTGATATTGTATTTTCGACATTCATTTCCTTCTTTGCTTCATTAAACACTCTTAGAGACTGACGGTGATGCTGCTGCATCATATCTCAGTTTTTGTTTTTGATATCAACTATTAAAAATGGTGACATTGATTGTCAATGACAAAAAACCGCTCAGAGGACCGAACATGCTCGAAAATGAGAGCTCAAACCCTCAACTTCCAGACGGTATGGAAGTTGGTGAATCAACTGTTGAAATGTCTTCAGAAATATCCAAATGAAGAAGGGAAAATTGATACAAAACGGCATACTATGACTGGCAACGAAAAGTAGATTTACTACGACAATTATAGTGACTGTTACTGCAGATGCATACCGACGTCAATGAAATAAAATTAACGACGTATTGTTGTCAATAGCGAGTAACAGATACCAAGGCATCTTATTATATGATAACATTCGATCACATGTTGCATTGGAGATGAAAAATTTACAAAAAAAAACAACTTAAGTCTTAAGAAAATTTATTCTATTTATATTATACTAGCGACCCGCCCCGGCTTCGCACGGGTGCAATGCTGATACTAAATTAAATACACTACAGAAAAAATATGAACGTTGTATATAAAAACATAGCGGCCCGCTCCGACTTTGCACGGGCATAAAATATATATGCCTATGTCACTCAATGAAAACATGATTAAAATCGATCCAGTATTTTTGGTTCATTCATTACTGCCCTTGGCCTGCACGCATTAAATTTGGAGTAAAACAATTCTTTTTCCCCTCTACTTACTATGAAGATTTCCTGCTATCTTTGGAATATCTAAATTCATACAATTTTTATTACATTACACATTTTTAAACGCAAATTTTAAATTTGTAATATCTCCGAAAATATTTGTTTAATTTACATGCTGTAAGGAACCATATTGATCTATATTAATTGCACACTGTATTTAAGGTACTTAATTCGATAAGGATTAATGCCGTATTGCTTAAAATAGCTTCGTAAATAAGCCATTTTCTCACGTAAAAAGTAAACAATAAAAATGGTTAATGTGGGTTATCCCTAAAAGATAAACATATACCATCGCGGACTTTTTTGTAGACCTTTTTATGGTGTACAATACTGTAGTACAATAATTTGATCTAACTCGTAGGGTTAGGCAGCGTTTTTGCTAATTGCTAAATAAGCCTAAAAAAATAGGTTAATTTACGACATCACGTTAGAAACCTCTAAAATTAGCAATGTTGCCTTAGTATATTATGCATGTATTATACATATAAACCTTCCTCTTGAATCACTCTATCTATTGAAAAAAACCGCATCAAAATCCGTTGCGTAGTTTTAAAGATTTAAGCGCACATAGGGATATAGGGACAGAAAAGGCGACTTTGTTTTATACTATGTAGTGATACTCCAAGTGCATGTAACATTTGCAAGAACTGGCAACGTTACAAATTCAAATCCTTGTGCGTATGTTATGGCGGGAAAAAAATGTTGAGGGTGATGAAACATGTCCTTTTAAAATGAAGAAATTATTAAAATGCATATAAGCACCTAGTATGTTTATTCTAGTACTTATTACGAAATGGTGAAGGATCCTATATTTGTTATTGGTTACAATATTTTGCGTTAAACTAGTTATAGGAAATAAATGACCAGTTGCTGTTAGGATAATTAAACAGTAATAATATATCATATAAATTCGTTAGCTAATATGATAAAAAAAAATAAAAAAGCTCATAGAATTGTATTCTGAGCAAATGGCGAAGGCGAATATAAAAAATATTTAAAAATCGCGAGAAACAGTCGTCGGGCCACGGCTCCTCCGCCTAAACGACGAAATAATGGAGGGTAGACAATGGAGAGGCCGCCAATGGGGCCACTATGGGTCCCCCCGTTTCAATTGGCCATCGTGAACCAATCCCTTCACTAATTAGCTGATGGAGACCGGCGGACACACACACGCACAATAGCCGCGCTCGATCACGACGAAGAATCGGGGCGGCATAGCCGAGGGGATGGGAGGGGCGGCTTCTCCGATAACGACGACGAAGGCAGCCAGGTGTCTCGGGTGGGGGAGGAGCTGCTCGCCGTTCTGTTCCGGCTAATTTGTAGTTGGTCTTTAACGGGCTTTGTCTCGAACCCCCGCGACTCGCGTTGCCTCCCCCTACCTCCTCTCGACCACCGCCCCCGCCGCCCCTTCGCCGCTCGGTCTTTGTGCGCCCGATCACAAATGACGAAAAATCGACGGGCCGCTTGACAAGTGCGTTGCATCTGGTCTGTTTTTCAGGCGTATGATTCTCAATCCCCGTTTCCGTCGAGTGGAGTGCGATTGAGGGTTTCTTTTTGATCATCAGGTCGCGAGACGGAGAATAGGATAACGTTTCTTTATAATGTTACCCTCCATCATTTCCGAAAACAATTAAATTTCGCTAAAAATTGTAGAAAATTTGACTGATAAAAATAGGAAAAAAAATTGGCAACGTTTTATGAAATATATGTTACAATTAGATTGATTTGTTCAAATAACCTCAATGATAAAAAATTTTTAGTTTAGTTAAATCATTAAAAAACAATGAAAATAAACATTAAGTTGTAAAAAACAAATAATATAATTGTTACAAGTAAATATTCTTAATCAATCATCAATAAAGATATAACATATGATAGAAATTCTAAATCCTTGAATAATAGTATAGCAGGGAACAATAGGAAAACCATTAAATTTGGCAACGTGTAAATATTCTAACGAATACTCGTATAAACAAAACAGATCTGTTTAAATTACTCTAATAACAAAAAAAAACCTTTTAGAAATTTAAAATAATAATTATAAAGCACAAAAATATACATTATATTATAAAATAAATAACATATTATTAAGTAAATATTCCTAACCAATCATCAAACGTACAGTAAATGAATGAAGTTCTAGAATCTTGAAAAATGGAGAAAAAAAATTAAATTTAATGTAGTGTCCTGTAGTGAGGTGCATTTAACACAAAACAGCAATGTTAACACATAAAGATTAATACACCTAAGGCCGATGGGTCCTCCGAGATCTGTATCTAGATTTAAGTTTGACATACAACAAAAGTCTAATCTAAATAAAATAATTGAACAAAAATGTTATCAAATATAATTTATTTTAACATTATAGTGCATCTAAAAACTACAGTTAATTATACAGCCACAATAGTTTATAGGTTAGAGTTATAACCTCTTATCACTACTGTTTTCAAGCATTTTGCATACACCTGACAACCGGACGACTTTGACAGGCTCGTTCTTTTACGTGTTCGATCTAATCAGACAGCATAGTGTCTCTTTTTAACTAGAATAAAATGAGGAAAATATTGTCTGGCTCTAAAACGAATTTACAAATTGTGGCAGACAATACATTAAACATCTGTAATGACGTATGTACAAAAAAACTTTGAATAGCCTATACTAGCATTATTAAACAACACAATCCTTTTTCTTAAGCCCCATACACGAAAGATGGTCCCCGAATACGAATTATCGTTATTTACGGCAGCCCGCAGTAAAAATACCGAGTAGATCTTTCGTCGGGCTTTCCGTGTACGCCTCGCTGCTGACTCCCCATAAACCCTGGGCCCATAAAAAACCAGATATAGATATCTGTCGGTTTATTGCGAACGATAATTAAGGTGGAATGCCGGAGATGATCGCGGGCCGAGGCGAAAAATCCTGACCACCCAGCTCACACGTCGCGACATGTACCTTGGTATTAATGGGGCCAGCTGAAGACGATGAAGAAATGGCTTTAATGAACGCTGGGGACCACCTCCCGATGGGATGACCGGAAAGGTCGGTCTTCGCCGTAATTCGTCGTTGTTCGGTGGAACATTTTCCTGCGGGAAAATCGGCACTGAACGCGGCCTTCGTCGAGGTAAACCTTAGGAATTCCTGAGTTATACAGGGGTTGACAAAAAGATGACTTATTATTGGGTGAATGGCCTTGTTCATAAACTATAGAAAATGCTACCAAAAGAACACACCAAACTATTAAAATCATACATTACAACCAGAATGTTTAGAGTCAAGCAAGAAGAAGCTTACTCTACAATAAAAGAAGCTAAAGCAGGTGTACCACAAGGAAGTGTACTGGGACCAATGCTTTATCTACTTTACACTTGTGATATACCACAAATGGAAAATATCACGATGGCTACATTTGCTGATGATACTGCGATTATTGCAGTTGGAGACAATAGTGAAGAAGCCTCACGAAAATTACAACAGGCAAGTGACAATATAAATAATTGGACACAAGCTTGGAAAATAAGAATTAATGAAAGTACATGTGTACATCTGTACATGTGTAGTTCACCTATAAACAGACCGTGCAAGCTCCAATAACATTAAATAACACTATCATTCCATATAGCAACAACGCTAAATATCTCGGAATGAATCTCGATGCAAAACTTCGCTGGAAGGAACATATAAGGAAGAAAAGAAAAGAAGAACTGGAATTGAAATATAGGAAAATGTACTGGCTAATTGGAAGAAAATCACAATTATCAGTACATAATAAATTGCTATTATATAAGCAAATATTGAAATCTATATGGACATACGGAGTTCAATTATGGGGATGTTCTGCAAAGAGTAACATTAATAAAATACAAATTTTTCAGAACAAAGTCCTGAGAGGTATTGTGGGGGCACCCAAATACCCAAGAATCAAACGATCTGATCTTGTGTAGTGTTGTGTAGTGAGGTGCATATATTAAAAAAAATCAGCAGTGACATGTATAAACATTTCACCAGAGACTGAGTTAGGGCCGATGGGCCCTCCTAGTTATATTCCCAAATTAAAAGGAAATTAACCTACTAGCTTCATGCTTCTGATTTTCTGCGTGTTGTCCGGCAACTGTATTGCTTCCGCGTTGCTGTAATTTAGCAACCTTATTTCACGTTTTAAGGGAAAATCTTGGATCACTTCGTGTATCCATTTGATTTCGAGGTCATCGTGGAGCTCTTCGTTGGTTACATAACGATAAGCATTGGTAATTAATCGTAGAACTTTCTTTTGGATGCGTTGGACTACTAGTTGGTTTGATGTTTTGGTGCGACCCCATATTTACACACCATAGGTCCAAATTGGCTTTATGACTGACTGATAAACCAATCTCTTTGATTTTAGGTCAACTTGAGAGTATCTTTCGACTAACCAGTATAGTTGTTTGATTTTGAGCCTAATCTGCTCTGCTTTTTGTTTTTTCTAATTAGATGTATTTCGTTATATAAATAAATGTATTTGTATTCGAATTACTTTTTAAAAATGTAATTTGTATTTCAAATACCTGACGCTGAAGTATTTTGTAGTTAATATTTCAAACACTTAATTTTTCTATACAAACTGTGAAGGTTTTACTTGAGCTTTTATTATACATATTCATATATTTGAATTCTCGCATGAAAGGGCATTTTCAACCCTTAAGCCTATTTCGCCGGGAGTTCCACAGGGTAGTATCTTGGGACCACTCTTATATCTGCTCTATAATGCTGATAGTCCAACAATAACAGAAACATTTAGAACATTTACCGATGACACAGTTATAATGACAAAAGATATATCTCTGTTTAAGGCTGTAGAAAAAGTACAAGTAGCTGTCAAAAAGATCTACAAGTGGAATAGAGACTGGAATATACAGCTTAATAGCTCCAAATTTGTCCATGTTAATTTTGCATGGCGGCGAAATGACAGAAACCTAATTATATCACTTGACGGATTCCTTGAGCGTTATTTTACGTGGAACCTTTAAAAAAACAATAGTACTCATCACCCTCATCAGGATTATGAGCTACTTAAATCATACCTCAATCGCGTTCGTCATTTTACTGTAAAACAAGGCGATGAACGCACCGAATTACATGCAAAATATTCAGGAGTTCCGCAAGGTAGTGTATTGGGTCCAGTACCATATATTCTGTACACAGCAGACCTACAACAAAAATGATCACTGTGGCAACATACGCAGACGACACGGCAGTCTTAGCCTCTCATGAAGATCCTGTCATTGCATCATTTAATCTACAAACACACAAAAATCAAGTACAAATGTGGCTCAAAAGATAATGTATAAAAGCCAACGAATCAAAATCCAGTCGTATAAATTTTACACTCTATATAAATAATTGTTAACTCTCGCAAGCCGAGGATAGTAAATATATTGGTATGCACCTAGATCGACGTCAAACTTGGAAGAAGTATATACTTTCCAAACGGAAACTTGGACTTAAACTCTATCAAATATATTGGCTTATCGGGCACAAATCCAAGTTGTCATCAGATAACAAGATGTTACTGTATAAATCTATACTCAAGCCTACTTGATCGTATGGTTTCCAAATATGGGGAAACGCTAGCAAGTCTGATATATCCATCATACAATGGTTTCAAAATAAGGTGTTGCATGCCATTGTTGATGCTCCGTACTATATTTCAAATGAAGTGATACAATGCGATGTTCCTCTAGAACCAATAACGAGCATAATTCAACGTGTTTGTGTGAAATACTTCGAAAGAGTGTCAGTGCATCCCAATGTACTCGCTAATCAGCTAAATATGCGAAGTGACAGTGAAGTGCGTAAACTAAAACGTCTAACCATCCGATCTGATTATTGGACATATATAGAGTTTAGAATAAGAATAATTAATTGAAATAGTATTTTATACAGACCACTTAATGAAGTATTTTCTACATGCCATGTATTATATACTTATTGCCCTCTGGACAGTTTGTGGAATTACTAAAAGTAATAAAAAAAGTAGTGGTCTCTTTATAATATTTATATGAATACATATTAATGAATATAAGATTTGTGATTGCTCTTAGGCAGAGTGCAAAATCCGACAAGGAAAATAATCCTAGTCGCGCCAGTAACCGGGCTGGGTAAGACCAGATGTCTTCTGGGATGATTTCTAAGTTGGTCACTAGCCAGTCGGTAGGCTTAACGTCGAGTACGGTGATTCGGAGGCCACGTTAATCAGTAGGTCCAGTCAAGATAAACCCTGGTGGGTTGAAAAGATGAATAAAAAAAGATCTTTTTTACCTAACTGTGCTATATATCGTTTTGTGACATTACGCGGTTCCTACAAATAAACAATAGTGGCCTCTTTGTAATATTGACTAATCATACTATGAATAATAGCCTTTAATCGCAGAATCTAAAAGTTGAACAATTATTTTTATCAAGACTTGTAATGAAAGACGTGTATTGTGTTAAAAGTTCTATCGCGGGATTACAAGCATCGGGGAAATTTTTGAGCCCAACCTGACGGCATTGCCGGGCTACCGGAACGAAATTCCACTTCGTGGTGAACACGGACACAAAAAAACCGGTCCGGAGAGCATCATTCAAACAACATCCCCGTAGTTTCTGGAATTAAACCTCCCCCGGCTGGCCGGAGAGTGAGAGGGGCAGGGGGGAGCGCGGTGCGGCGTGGTCAAGCGCTCGCCGGGCATTGTCCCCGCCAAAAATGGCGTCGTAAAAAGTAACTGCAGGGTATAGTTTATGAAAGCCGAACAAATTTCGAACGATCGCGGCTCCAGACAGGACAATACGTTATTTATGGGGGTGCGGGGGGCCGCCGACCATAAAAAAGAACCTAGATCGTATTTTATGAGATACATAAAGCGACCGAGGGGGGCGGCTATCGTGAGGGGGAGACCTGCATACCCCATTAGTTCGATTTCGAGAATATTTCCTAGCCGACGACAGGTTTTTTTTTCCTTCGTCGAGGTGAAATATACTCGCGATATATCGCAAGGGGGTAGCCTGTCCCCTGCAGGGGTGGACGTTATTCTTACCTAGAGATATAACGGAAGATCCCTTCGATAATTTAGAGATATAATATGTTTTCAACTAATTTATGGAATCCAATTCATTAAAAATGACTTGATTCTCGCTAAAAGTTGAGATTGGCTGGATCGATTTGGCTAATTCTGGTTTTGAAACATTTGTGGAAGTCCAGGGAAGGTCATAAATTATGGAATGATTACGAGGAATACAGTAAAAATGACAATTTTGTTTTCTCACCTAATGTTTCACTGTTACGAAGAATCAACATTGGTGTATTATATAACTAGCGACCCGCCCCGGCTTCGCACGGGTGCAATGCTGATACTAAATTAAATACACTACAGAAAAAATATGAACGTTGTATATAAAAACATAGCGGCCCGCTCCGACTTTGCACGGGCATAAAATATATATGCCTATGTCACTCAATGAAAACATGATTAAAATCGATCCAGTATTTTTGGTTCATTCATTACTGCCCTTGGCCTGCACGCATTAAATTTGGAGTAAAACAATTCCTCTTCCCCTATACTTACTATGAAGATTTCCTGCTATCTTTGGAATATCTAAATTCATACAATTTTTATTACATTACACATTTTTAAACGCAAATTTTAAATTTGTAATATCTCCGAAAATATTTGTTTAATTTACATGCTGTAAGGAACCATATTGATCTATATTAATTGCACACTGTATTTAAGGTACTTAATTCGATAAGGATTAATGCCGTATTGCTTAAAATAGCTTCGTAAATAAGCCATTTTCTCACGTAAAAAGTAAACAATAAAAATGGCTAACTCGTAGGGTTAGGCAGCGTTTTTGCTAATTGCTAAATAAGCCTAAAAAAATAGGTTAATTTACGACATCACATTAGAAACCTCTAAAATTAGCAATGTTGCCTTAGTATATTATGCATGTATTATACATATAAACCTTTCTCTTGAATCACTCTATCTATTGAAAAAAACCGCATCAAAATCCGTTGCGTAGTTTTAAAGATTTAAGCGCACATAGGGATATAGGGACAGAAAAGGCGACTTTGTTTTATACTATGTAGTGACTACGTGATTTTGAATTTGGATCATGACGAAGAATATAGTCCTTGCGATAAAACAGCCAATGCACGTCATCAAAATATATAATGCAACGTTGCCGCACCAAATTTAAATTTTCGTTTATTTTGACTGTGACAACAAAACACTAAAATAAATAAAATAATGAAGCAAAAATAACGTTATAAAATATAATTTATTTTAACGTTATGGTACGTCTAATGTATATTTACTGAATGACTAATATTAAGGTTAATTAAACAGTCACAATAATTTGTAGGTTAGAGTGGTTTTATTACATTTATATTGACATATGACAACGGTATCGACCGCTACCAACATAAATCGAATTTTATGCAGAGAAAACTGAATACTAAAGTAATAGAAGAAAAAAGGGATTTTACGTCTTTATAAACTGAATTTGGCAATACTTTCGACAGTATATATATATATATATATATATATATATATATATATATATATATATATATATATATATATACATCAGACAATATTTTCCTAATCATTTTATTCAAAATAAATTATATTTGATAACATTTGTTTCAATAATTTTATTTAGATTAGATTTTTGTTGGATCTCAAAGCCAAACTGAGCTAAAACTCAGAGTTGATGCGGCAACATTGCGACGTTTCGATGTCACAAATTTAAATGACGTATGTACAAAATAACTTTGAACAGACTATATATATTTCTTGAAATGAACATATAATTTACAAGAGCTGGCAACGCCGCAAAATAAAATTTTAGTGCGTATGCCAGGCGTCCCCACAAGTAGACTCAAAATACAAAGAGAGTAGATCAAGGAAGATAGTCCCAATCTAACGTTCGTTATGTCAGCGTCTGTCAATGTCAATGTCAACGTCACAGAAAAGTTTCGGGATGGCCGATATTCCCGTGATTTATTAGGAATCGCGGCGGCATCACGGCGCGCACGTTAAAATTAACAAATAATATTTTATGGATCGTAAAGGCGAATAGATTTGTTTTGGTTGGAGAGTAAACAAAGTGGCAGGGTGTAAAACTGTAAAATTTTTAGTGTCAAACTGACGCAGCCAAGACGTGGTGGAGTGACGGACAAGACACAGACAACGGGCCGTCGTCGTCGTTTCGGAACGCGTCGGAAGGGTCTCAGTCGACGCGGCTTCGTCTTCGCCTTGACGACGGCCGCTAGATGGAGCCGGTCGCGATTTTAATTTTAGTCCGGGCGACGTGCCCGACGAAAACTGTTAGGAGGCCCAACGAAATTATTATTAATAACTCTTCGCCGGATCGACAGGCTTATTGGCGCGGGATTCGTTAGCGTTGACACGTCACTCGCCGACATATTGATAGATATTGATCTAATATTATCTTTTTAAGTGTCAAATAAAAATTCTAAATGGCGGAAAAAGTAATCCACGTTTTATTATTCATTCATTACTTTTTACATAACAGAACAGGTAAGATATATTAAAACAATTCACTAAAAATTTAAAATTCAATAAGAATATATTTAAATCTGTCAACGAGAAAGAAGGAAAGATGATGTTACGGGACACACAATGTGACAGAATTATAGAGTTATAAGAGAGATCTAAGTGATTTGGCTGGGAGCAATATAGAAAGGTTATGTTAATAAAGAAAAAAGTAAAGTAGCTCAGATGAGCGCAGTGACTTGAAATACTTAGCAGAAGAAGAAATCAATATAGGTCTTAATAAGAGATTGCCAAGCACAAATAAGTTTGTTCAGAGTCAGTTGAATATAAGTTGCCATAAAACTAACTTTGGTCATAGTACCTAAACTATGATTCCAAAAACTTTTTCTAAACTTTTACGTTCTGACGAAAGGACGGATCAGGTTAAATTTTCTAATTTAAGCATTTCTAAGTAGAAGTATCTTCATGTTCTTATAATTCTGATTCATACATATTCATATCAATTTATTCTTCTTCCTATTTGTTAAATCAGTCGCCTTTAATGTAAAATATACATATACACAAATGCTTTGTGTATATTTATGTTCATATTTTAGGTTATTATATGGTAAGTAAAATTAATATAGTCGGGAAATATCTATTAATTAAAATTTTTAAAAAATGTTGCCAAATTTCCATTTTTTTCAGTATTTTAAAGAAAAATCCATAATATTCAGTTTTCATTCAAACACTCTGTAGCATTACTTCATGGAAATATGGGACTATTTAAAGTCATCTATAAGGAAAAACTGAAATTATATTCTCGCTACCGTTTTTGTTTCAGAAAACGTCTATAAACTCGGAGTTCATTGCAACATCGTAAATAATAATTTCGCGGAATTATAAACGGATATATACGTACGAAAGCAACAAAAAAAGAAACAAAAACAACGGGTATGCAATTATTTCAATTGATATCGTTTGCATAGTATCAAGGTTCGTTTTATTATAAAGGATTTTTGTAGAATACCGTGGCGAAACTATTATTTATGCATTTTTATCACATTCCAAGCTAGCAATCCGCACCTGGCACAATATTACGTAAGAGAAATATTGTTGTAAGGTAGTAAGACCAGATATTTTCATAAAATTAAACGGGGAAGAAAGAAAATCCGTTTTGTAACGACAAAGTAACGACCGACAAAAACGTAGAGCCCTCGAGTGACAATGAAAGTTTAATTCATAGCAACGATGGTAAAACTGATTGTGTAAGAGTTGCAGCCGCGTTCAAGGAAGTAATAAACAATCTGCAGATCGTAGCGGCGCAACACAGCCGCCTATTTCTTTCTCTCGTTGCCTTTAATTGGTTATTTGTAGCTCAGTGAACGAGGATTCATTGCAGGCATCTTGGTCGATGATCACCTAAACCACAAGTCATCATGGGGTAATGAATTATCAGCTTGAGTTAACCTCAATAAACTAACAATAAACTGGTAAAAGCATCATGCAAACGAAAGAAAACAAGTGGAAAATCAAAGAGAACTGATTTTCCAGCTTTTCTTGGAAAATGAAATCCAACGAGTTCGGTAAAATAGAATTCAGTAAATCCACATTAGGTATTTTTAATAATAGTTAAAAGTTATCGACTTATTTACATCAAATTTCATAAATTATTGCATATATCAATTAAACTTTAAGTGATTTTGCGAAATAATGAACGACATAATATTTAAAATGGGAACTTGCTGCATTTCAAGAATTATTGTACTTTATAGAGAAAATAGCCATTGACCATTAATATTCGACTACTTGCTTATTGTTTACGAAAAAGAAAATATCTGGGAAATCAGAAAGAACCTTTTTTCGAGAAGAAAAAAATAATTCAACAAGTTCGGTAAGTTAGAGTTCAATAAATCCACTTTATTATTATTTATTAGTTATTTTACAGTTACTTTTATTACAGTTATTTTTGATAAAAGTTAAATGTTAGTGACTTATTTCCGTCAAATTACATAAAGTAAACAAAAAACATTAAAAAAATCATGCTGATAAAAATAGTAAAATAGTCCTATTCCTTCCTAAGCCTATTATAATAACTAAAGGAGGAATATACTAGAAACAATTACACTTCCATTGAATTATATAGAAAAAAATTAATTATAGTCTTATAGTTAACGCTGTACGTTTTCATAAAACATTAAAACTTTGCCTCCAACTGTTGAAATGGTTCTAAGATTGCAAAGAGCAACAAAAAAACAAACCACACCACTACGACTAATGCCCACAGCGGAATATCAAAGCGAATTGCCGATGCGAAGTTTCTTAGGCTTTTTTTGGAAACTCTCGTCGGCGAGTTCGTAGTGATAGAGTTTCGAGTCGTGATTTTCTCAATAATTTATTGTGTTATCTACAAAGATATGTTTCTTGGATCCAATATTATATTATTATAGATACTGTCTAATGTTCTATTAAGTCGTCGAAGTGTATAGTTATTAGAAATATTATAACGTAATTGTTCTAACTGTGTAACTAAAAGGTTAAATTAAAAAAAAACTCCTAACAGCATCAATTTTATTTATAGTCGGAATTAAAATCTGCAAAATTTATAACAAAACATTGTCATTGAACAAAAAATAGGAATCAATATATGTCAACATTTCACACCCAAAAGGGTAACAAGAAGCAGAGAAGAAAATTATTATTGTTGTTCAAAGTGAAAAAATGTAAAGGGTATGAGATAAAAAATATACAATTGTACTAAAACCATCGATTGCGATTAACCATCCATTTGTTTTAAGCCAGTACTACACGTCAACCAAAAGCTGGAGGTAGTCAATTCATTAATGGGGTTTATCTATCAAGAATAGTAGTAAAAATTGTAATAGGGATCATTGTAGTTGTGTATGGTGTTTTTGTAAAAATAGAAAGACTGGACATATATTAATTACATTTTTATTATTTAATTTAAATATACAAATATTTCATTCAATATATGTTATTTTATCCAAATAAATCAAACCAAATATTTATAGAATTTATCTCTATATACATTCTAAAGTAAATGAAGCTGTACATACGCGTGCGCCAATCCGATATCATGTTTCTAAATAACGTATCGTTAATTGTTCTAGATGTCTGAGCTCGTTGGTATTGTTTTATCAAAAAGTGCAGTGTTGACTTTCTCCCGGGCAAAAAAATGAGCGAAATTAACAATATTCGCGCACTCTAACTATCGAACCTCGGCGATGATAGATTCTTACTTGCGCCCATAAGGCTAATTAGTGCCGCCAAAGTCTATTTTTACTTAAAAGCATATTTCCGACCGAATTTCACTCAGCCCGTAATTTATGTCGACCGCCACGGCCCTCTTTTGTTCTTGTACCTCCGGTAGTCTGTCGATTCGTCGTCGCCTACCTTGATCAGTTCATCGAATGCACGATAAACGGATTTCGATTGTGCCTCTGAGTGAACAGCCTTAAGTCGACTTATGACGATGAAAAATCGCAGTTGTTGGCACTAAATGGCACAACAGACAGTTGAACTAAATTAATTGCATTAATTTATCAATGAAAATGCGTGACGGAGTCGGGACATCGCCATTAAGACCGTTCCCGCCGATCCCAAACAGAAACTCCGTAATTTTTTCGTTGTTGCTTGCTTCGAACGCCATATAAATTAACTTGTTGTCCATTAAAAGCTTGGAGAATAAAATGCAAAGTGTATACCGGACCACACAGGCGATATGATTCGGAAATATCGATGATATTTACAAACGTTCTGGTTGTAACAAGGATAACAAGCGTGTTAACGGCCCAAAACACGATCGTTTGTATTACAATTTAAAGGTTTTCTATAAACACGGAGTGATTTATTTTATTGGCACCGCACTCGTTGGTCTCGAGCCCTTAAGGCGGTCTCGCACACTCCCAAACTGTTTAGAACATGAAACTTAACTCTCCTAAAGTGTGGTCTAGGTAAAATGGAGAAAAACAACCTTCTCGATTGAGTACCTGTTAAAATAATAGTGATTAGCGTTAAAATAAGACTACAGTATTCATAAATCGAATTTTTTAAATAAACGAAAACAGCCTTAATACTTAGGATTTAACTTTCATAGTAATATATTGTATTGAACTCTGATTATTAACCAAAATTTAACTAAGGTAACTTATCGTTGAATGATGTACATGTACGCAGATGTTATAAAAGAGAGAAAGGTAATAATGTGGATGCCTGTGATTGTAGCTGGATCTTTAACGACTTTCCATTAAGCTCTCTGATTTCCCACGAGAAAATAATACGCTTGAAGACTGATTGTAATAATGAGTACTGTAATAATAATCAAGCAACCGTAGTATGACTTTTTTAATGCACGAAAACAACCTCCAAGACTCGGTGTATTGAACTAAAAATCGTTTTTTTCCTTTTTCTTGGAAACGACGGTAACATAAGTTCAAATTATCATTAAAAGATGATTTGAACATACACAGACAATATACTCTTTCACACTATTAATGAAAGAAAATAACTAATTTTGTATTCTTGTAAATATAGTTCGACTGTTAAGAATTCTTCATCGAAAACTGTTAGGTTATTGATAAAAAATAATTCGTCATCAAGTGTTATAGAGTGCCTTCAATCAAAGAAAATAATGGAGTTCCAATTTAAAGGTTTTTCATTTGGCATTGTTAGATTTATCATGAAAACATACAATGCTTGGATATTAAGTTAATATTGATTGCTATTGCAATAACCAAACCCATATTATAGGCGTAACTGTCGGATTTTCTAATGAAAGGAAACAGCCTTAATTTTTGAAAATTTTCAAAATAAAAATAGTACATATTGTGGTTATATAGTGCTTTCTTCGACACGACAGGAATATGTTTTAGTTGAGTGGTCACAAATATAATAATAATATAAAATTATGGTCTTTTAGAATCTAACTAATTTTCACAGAAAAAAAAACAAAATGGCGATTTTTTTAATGGAATAATAATGAATTTAATGGTCTTAATGTATCGATATTTAACATTGAACTTGCGCCTTCTACAACTACTACTTGGAGAACAGAGTGTTACTATAAGCTTAGGTTAGGCAAGTTGAAGTGGATTATTCGGGAATCCAGCGATTTTTAATGGAAGAAAACAGCCTTAATGATGATTCAACACCTAAAACAGGAAACCAGCGTGTCAAGTCAACAATAAAGAATTATACGAAAAATGATCCTACGCGAATTCAGTGCTTTTTAATAAAAGAAAACAGCCTTAATGATTGAACACTTAAAAACTGAAACCACGGAGTTATAGAGTCCTTTCGAAATCTTCGTCAAGTCTGCGGTAAATATTGAAATAAAAAGTGGTCATACGCAAATCCAGCGATTTTTAATGAAAGGAAACAGCCTTAACGATTAAACACTTAAAACCCGAAAACGGTGATTTATGAGTGGTTTTCTCGGAACCGCAACGACGAAATAATAACCCGGTGTTTACGTGGCAAGTGAATGGGAGTCGGACCGGTCCGGATCATGGAAAAAGTGGAGAAAGCGCGGTAAGTTTCCCGGTTTTCCTCGAAATCCGTGTGTCGTTGCAGCAGGAGTCGTCGACATCGACGTCCGATGCTCATAGCTATCGCTTATAAAACGCCCATAAAACACATGTGGATTTCATCAGTCCTTAACCGACAGAAGCCTCGTGAGAAATTTCGAATTTTATATGTTTGGATAATAATTTCGGTGTTTACTTGATTTTTTATTGTGATTTTCGAAGGTGTCAGTGACGAACGGACGCTTAGTTTATTTTCCAATGCGTGAATTTCAGACTATTTTGATAATCCGGTTTAAAAATAATTCCTAGGGGATATTCGTTCGACGGTCTAGCCACAATAATCGTTTCTGTTCGTTTGTTTTCTCAGTTATTAACGGATGCCTACCCTAAAACGCACAACTATTCGATAGTTGGCCATGAGATCGAAGGTAAATATATCTGGTCACAAAAGTGGTGTTTTATATAAATTAAGAGTTTTATATAAGAAGCGAAAAATGGTGATTTTGACACCGAAGATAAAGAGCATTCTGTACCCAACAATATTATTCTTCAGCATGAAAACGCTGAACGCATTACCCATCGTATTTTTCAGACTTTGCTCCTTCTGACTACTACTTGTTTCAATATTTACGTCATGACCTGTCTGAGCAGTGCTTCATTTCTCAGGAAGATACCATGAGAGGTCCATTTGTGGATAGCTTCAATAGATAGAAGAAGTAGAAGATAGTAGAAGTACCAGTTTATAAAGTTGTCATTGTATAACAGAAATCCCTTCAAATACTTATTGCCCTTTGGACAGATTGTGGAATTCTAAGAGAATAATAATAAAAAAAAACAACAAAAATGTTCAAATATACGTATCTTTTGTTATTTTTACGATCTATTTTGTTATCTTTATCTGAAATGCTAAACTATATTCTATTAAGAGCAATCGTGAAAAATCCTAGCGGCTGATGTGACAATAATTAATATATAAACTACAATAACAATCAGGCAATAATAAAAATATCTAGTGATGTGCAAAAACAGCCTTAATACTTTGGATAATAAACGGGAATTGATAATGTCAGGCAACAGCATTTTAATACTAAGAAATAAAACTAAAGCGCCATTTACTATCGATGAAAATTTCTCATGCGGAAGAACAGCCTTAGGACGCATAAAAATTTAAAAAATCCAACTCGATTACGCGCGTTGATGCCATTAGACCCAATAAAAACACACGCATATCTAACGATATACACATCCACATATATCTTAAGTGCTCCTTAAAATATTTGGTAAAAGTCACATTAACGTCAATATAACAACATGTAATTCCGGGCGATAGGTTAACGCGAGACGAGCGTAACCATGCTTCCCGCGAAGATTTATTAGGGAGGCCGTTTCCTATACCGCGCATCTAGTATAATCTCTTCGCGGGCATTGTGTGTCGATATTTTTATCTCCGACATTCCACGGTGACGTGCATGCGACGGAACAGCCTTAAGGATACGTCGCGGTTGACGCCGGACCTCGCACAACCGACGACCAGATCCAATTAAAGTAAACAGTGCCATTCGACAATGTTACGTTAAGAACTAAACTAAATTAATGATGTGTTAGAACAGCCTTAACAAATCTGGGTTTATATTCTGACTGCGAAAATTAACAATATTCTGGAAGGGTGAAGAGAGTGATCGCAGACGCGTTTTTGTTTTAATTAACGATCGTCCGGGATAACAGCCTTAATAACCCACTTATCCATCACCTCGCTATAGTACGAGGATATCTGATTAAAAGTACCTAATCAGGGCAATCAATCTTGGACGTGTTACGGGTACCCAGCGACTAGTAACGCTTTTTTATTCTCGTGGTACTTATGCTATAATGAATCTGAGTAATAATATCGATTGGGTTGGCGAGAAAGATTTTTCGGATTTACGAAGCATGAAAAGTGGATTCTTTTTTGCAATATTCAGCTATTTTTTTTGTTGAAGCGGTTACGCTGATTGAAACAAGATTGAAGTTATATAAAATATGTTTGAAGCTAATAATGTTGTAACGTATGTTTTCATCATAACTTTCATATAACGTTAGACAAAAATCCGGGCAGATCAGACTCAAAATCAAAGAACTGCATTGGTTAGTCGGAATTTACTCTCAAATATTGGGTTGTCCTAACCAACTAGTAATCCAACGCACCCAAATCAAAGTTCTACGATTAATTACCAATCCTTATCGCTGCGTAACCAACGAAGAGCTGCACGATGACCTCGGAATCAAATGTATACACGGAGTGATCCAAGATTTCGCCTTAAAACATGAAATAAGGTTGCTAAATAACAGCAACGTGGAAGCAATACACTTACTGGACAACGCGCAGGAAATCAGAAGAGTGCAGAGAAACAAGCCATACGAACTAGTTTACTTATCTGCGAAAACAGCCTTAATAATTTTCACCATTTATTTATAAAATTAGCTTACGCCATCTATCAGATGACAGTTACCTTTAGTGACTTCATGTAACCATACTTTCTATTGAAATTACTCGTCCGAGAAAACAGCCTTAAACTCATGTAAAAAAATTGTGCAATGCGAGAACAGCCTACAGGGAAACGACAGTCCGGACAGGTAATAAGCGTCATATCGTCATCGTATTAATTCAAATGACATTTGTCGTGACGGACTTCATGTAACCATACTTTCTATTGAAATTACTCACCTGGGAAAACAGCCTTAAATTCGGCCGAAAAAATCGTGGAGTGCCAGAACAGCCTTAACAACAGTCCGGGCCGGTAATAAGCGCCACGTTTCGGACTACGTACAGACAAAAGACAATCGAGAAACGCGTGATTGAACGGTGGCGTGGGGGGAGAAGGAGGGGGGACGATATGGAGGCTGGGAAGGACCGCAGAACTCGAAACCGATGCCCAAATTCCGCATAAATCGTCGCTTGAGGTTACGACCGCGGCCCGGTCCGGCTAATAATCGTAAAAGAACGGTGGGGGCGCGGGGGTGGACCCCGACGGCCCACGATGAAGAAGAAGAAGAGGAAGAACGAAAGAAACAGCAGCGGAGTAGTAGTGGCTGTTTCTGGAGAATCTTAACCGGTATTCGGTAAACTTCGGTAATTTCCGTCTGATTTTACAACGTTGCCAATTTTTGATTTGATCCCGGTTATTGATAGGTGTTTTGTTTTTTAAGGTTAAAAACTTTATTGCTTATGGTTTATTGAATTCCACAGGTACCAAACATAAAAGTGACGCTATAAATTGAGGGTGTTAAGGTAAATGATTTTTTTATGTTTCCTTTTAAAATTAAATATGTGTATAAAAAGTCAAATAACTTGGACATAATATATAAACTTGAAATAATAAACAGTAAACTTTGTTAAATTTGGACATAGATTTAAATGGAGATTTTAGGTTAATTTGAGAATATAAATTATACTTTTAAAGTATAGAAATAATTTCTGAGAACCTAAGATAATTTATTCTATTTCTATTAAATTCTTCAAATATACGTATAATTTTCAACAACTGGCAACGTTGCAAATTCAAATCCTTGTGCGTATACGGTGATGATTCTCCAGAACAAGACTCTTGTAGGCCCAATGTCCGATCTCCATCCGCTGATCGCCGACAGAACAACAAGAAGAAGAAACCGCAACGAACCCTATAAAAATCCGCTTTACACCCGGTAGTTATTGGACCCGGTGCCGCACAATGTTGGCTCTTAATGGGCCGCTTTAAATTTTTATTTCCACTCAACACTCTCGGAAATTGGCAACGAATCCGGTCCGAGTTTACGATATCGTTTCGGACCCGATCTCGCTTGGTGGAGGGTGGGGGGTGAGTCGGGGGAGCCTGTAGGTGGGTAAGTGATGCGGTGGCACGATCGTAAAAAGGTGAAACGCGCAAAAATTCCCGTATTAAAAGTTATTACGCGATTTTAATAACGTCATTCGAACGATTCCCCCTTAAGCCTGTTCTACTCGATCGAAGACTTAATCGGTTTGTGATATAATCGACATTGTCAGAACATGCCACATAATAATACTGTTTAGGGTAAATGATGTGGCTCGGTGAGTGGAGGTAAAACGAAATGAAGTGGTGTTTACATTATGTGACCGTTATTTATTGGCTATATAAAAAATGCGAAAAATACAATTAGATAAAACGGATGGCAACGATGTTACCTGGAGACGAGGCTTGGGCAGTCGATGGTGGCACGTCTAAACCAAACGATGGTTGAGCACTGAAAGAATGGAAATACCCTTCAATAACATCCCAGATAAACGTCTCGGGGTTGCCAGCTATTCGTTCTCGGGTTCTAGTTGGCGCTGCTGGTACCTCGCCCGTGTTCAACATCTGGGATTATATTTCTGAGTATTTTGTAGACCGTTATTCCACGATGTAAAATTCAACATGCCTCAACGTCGCTACAACTGTAATACTGGAGTCAGGTAAATTATATGAATTGCCTTAATACAAAATATTTTAAGTGGTGTTTTGAAATATAATATACAAAATACATTATTCTGCAAATACATAGTCTGTTGTTGGGGAATGAATACAATCTGCTAAAGAAAACAGTCCTTCTACAGATCCTGATAGGCACAAACTTCATAGACCACATTTTGTATATTTGGATAGCGTTCAAAAATGTCTTAACATCTTGATTTTATCATTTTCGAAGCTAACTCCATCTCCGTTTTTGTTGTATGTGGCTTTTTCTTCTTTTTTCTTTGTCATAACAATAATTATTGCCCTGAATATAATCTAATTCTGCAGCTATTGATTTCAACACTCCAAGGAGTTGAGAAAGAGTTAGTCTTGCCCAAATTACCAAATAAGTAGTTTAGATCTCATTTACTTCTCATAAGCTACACTAGAGAATCGTAAAGAGTCCCATTATATGGGATAGGAATATAGTAACTCATGTCCAAAACAGTATTTTACGACTTCAACCAATTTGGACTGAATGATAAATGTATTTATGTTCATATGTATTTTGAAGCCGTAAGTATTTCAAATACCTATTACATATTACACTTTTTAGAAGTAATTGTGAATATTTATCTGTATTTCAATTACATATTTCGAATACAAATAATTCAAATAAGAAAGAAAAGCAATAATAAAGTGAGTTAGTGTCTTTTTTTGTTGGGTAATATAATCAATAGAATAATAAATAAAATATTTGGCCGGCTTGGTGGCGCAGTGGTAAAGGCGATGGGACAGTCCTGCTACTGTTGCGATAGCCGAGTGTTCGAATCCTGCTGGGGCATGGTCGTAAATTTAGGTTTGTGATTGTTTAATAAAATTTGTAAATGTTCTAGGCAAGAGTGTAAAATACGACAAGGAAAATGATCCCAGTCACGCCAGTAACCAGGCTGCCAGTCGGTGCTGAGGACCGTGGTTCTGAGCCCACGTTAAAACTGTCCAGATAAATCCATTGTTGGTAAAAGGAGACCTGTAGTATAATTCCTAAAGGAATTATGTTCTGCTCAATGACTAAAAACAAATTTTCCTGTAGATTGTTTCATGACTCATTAATACCATGATAAAATATATGATTTTTTTTAGAAAGATGCTACTAAATTGTGACTAGCGATGAACAATATTTAAAAAATAATAATAACCCGCCCATTTTTAACAAATATGTCTCAAAATTCACAAAGAAAATCGACGAAATTAACTCAGATTCCTTAAGGCTGTTCCCTTCCATCGAAGTACTATTTTAAATTCCAAATTAAATACCCAATAATAATAGTAATGGTCCATCAAATATAATGAAATCGCGTAAGAGCAACCATAAAGTTTATTAAGCCCCTGGTACTGAAACTGATTTTATTTATGGTTGTTTTATTCCCAGGAAAACTTACTCAGTACAACATTACGTCTTCAGCAATATCAGATCCATCGGATATATCCAAGTTATTACGCATAAAACGTTCCCTTTGTAGAGAGTAAGTAATTTCCCCTAAGCTATCGTTAATTAAAGCGTACCCACTGTACAAATCCGAATAAATGAACATTCTTTAATCGATCTGTAGGTGTGGTACATTTTTATCTGTTAAAAGCTTTAATGCTACGCTACTAGTAGTTATTGTAGTTATAAAAACTGTTATAGGACAACGGTGTATGTGGAATTGGCGGTAAAGGCCAATGACTATGACCACGATATCGTAAAAAGGCGAAACGCGCAAAAAGTTCCCCATTAACATTGATTACGCGTCTCTCGTAGGTTCATTCAGTGCAAAAACGGTTTCCCTTAAGGCTGTACGCGTTGTTCGAAAACGAAATAGAAATAGACGATTTTCATCGTGTTCTTATATCGTGGTTAAGGCTGTCGTTTCTGATACATATTTATGCATAATCGTGCGTTCTTAAGGCTGTTCTTTCTTCAGAGCAACCCAATGCTCTAGCTAAATAGTTAATTGTGCGCGATGACAGTGAAGTGCGCAGAATCAAATGCATACTACATAGACGGATGAATGGTGAACGAGAAAGCCGAATTGTCTGTCAGGAATGATGTTGTTTTCCTTTGTGAAACAGTTGAGGGCATAGAATATTGCTCTCTCGGTAATCCTCAAAATAACACTGAGAAGGCGGATGGTCCTGTAGTCAGATGGAGATGATTTTGCTCCTTTCTTCGGAATAACCGCTATATGTGCGTGTTTCCAAGGCGCGGGGAAATGTTGCAGCCTCATGATGGAGTTAGTGATATTTGCACTGGCAGATTGTTGAAGTTCTAAGCGATTAATAAGAAAAAAGTTAAAGCTGTTCTTTCTCATTAAATATTTCGCTAGTATCAATATTTTTTTAAATTTCACTCTATATCCCGGATTCGCGGGTGAATGAGCGTACGTTGCGAGGTGTCCCGGTAGGTATTGGTTGTCTCGCGGGGCCGTAACTTCTTTAATGGTTAATATAAGAATATTGACTTTGATACTAAAAATAACTAGTTTTTGGTAACGGGACGGAAGGGGATCGCATAGCTAATGGCCTATTTCAGCTGCATGGAGCTCGTAAAGTCCAGATATAAAGTCGGGTAAGTGCCAAAATAACAGTGTTCATCGTCGCTATACCGATTTACTGTTACAGTGACGATAAAGGGCCTCAGTCCGATTTAATGTTCAATATGGCGTCAGTTTTATTACCGCGCCGTTAAAATGTACCACTCTTTATTCGGAGGAGAGATTATTTTTATTTCAATGCAAGTCGTGGTGAAAATGCCATTCGCCGCGATTAGAATAGGAAGAGAGCTTATTATCTGACGATAACAGCTTTAACGAGTTTTGGGTGTCCATTCATAGCTATGTGTAAGGCATCACGATCAAAAAACTAACGAGTGGTGTGAAACTTTTTCCTATATTCCGTTGGCAACATCACGTTAGACAAAAAGCAAAACACATTAGAATCAAAATAAAACAACTATACTGGTTAGTCGGAAGATACTCTCAACTTGATCTAAAATCAAAGAGGTTGATCTATAAAACAATTATAAAGCCAATTTGGACCTATGGGGTGCAAATATGGGGTTGCACTAAAAATTCAAATCAACTAGTCATACAACGCTGTTAAAACAAGATTCTTCGATTGATTATTATGCCTATCGCTGTGTAATCAACGAAGAACTGCGCGATGACCTGGAAATCAAATGGATTAGTGAAGTTATCCAATATTTCGCCTTGAAACACGAAAGAAGATTACTAAATCATACTAACGTGGAAGCAATACGACTGCTGGACAGCGTGCAGGATGTCAGGAGATTGAAGCGAACAAAACCATACGAAGTTATATAAAGTGTATACCTTTAGTGTACACTATAGTTATAAGTTATTATAATTTTATAATTGAGGAATACATATTGATGTATTTTCTCGCACTCGTCTTGCTTGTGAATTAATCCAAGTACATAGAAAAAGTAGTAATAAATGAATTGTAAATTAAGATTGTACTAAGCGTATCTAATAAAGATGTGATAAAAAATATTCCGTGACTGAAACATTTTTTTTTGGGATACAAAATGAATTTTTGTCGTGAACTACCTCCATTTTAGCAATGTTTGAACCAGATAGATATAAAATTTGATAGAAAAAGTTTGGTTTACTAAAGGAAACGAGGATTTTCCGTCAAGGTAACGTATGTTTTCACAAAACTCAAAAAATCATCGCAAAAATGGATAAATCACTGCAATGTCCATCTTATTCGCCAAATTTACGTGAAAATCTGTAGATCTAATATTAGCCTTAGAAGACAACAGCCCTAATGGGTTTTGGGTGTTCTCTCATAGCTACGTATACGACATCACAATCAAACAAATCAAAAAACTAACGAGTAGCTTGAAATCTTTTCTTGGATTCCGAAGTGAAATGTGCAAACCAGAAGGTATTTCGTCACTGAAACAGTTTTTTTGGGATGCAAAAGGAATTTTTGTCGGAATTACCTCCATTTTAGCAATATTTGAACCAGACAGATATATAATTTGATAGAAAAAGTTTGGTTTACTAAAGGAAACGAGGATTTTCCATCAAGGTAACGTATGTCTTCACAAAATTCAAAAAATCATCGCAAAAATGGATGAATCACTGGAATGTTAATCTAATTCGCCAAATTTACTCGAAAATATGGAGATCTAATATTAGCCTTAGAAGACAACAGCCTTAATAGGTTTTGGGTGTTCTCTCATAGCTATGTATAAGACATCACAATCAAAGAAATCAAAAATCTAACGAGTTGCTTGAAAACTTTTCTTGGATTCCAAAGTCAAATGTGAAAACCAGAAGGTATTTCGTCACTGAAACAGTTTTTTTGGGATGCAAAAGGAATTTTTATCGTGAATTACCTCCATTTTAGCAATATTTGAACCATATAGATATAAAATTCGATAGAAAAAGTTTGGTTTACTAAAGGAAACGAGGATTTTCCATCAAGGTAACGTATGTCTTCACAAAATTCAAAAAATCATCGCAAAAATGGATAAATCACTGGAATGTCCATCTTATTCGCCAAATTTACGTGAAAATCTGTAGATCTAATATTAGCCTTAGAAGACAACAGCCCTAATGGGTTTTGGGTGTTCTCTCATAGCTATGTATAAGACATCACAATCAAACAAATCAAAAAACTAACGAGTTGCTTGAAAACTTTTCTTGGATTCCAAAGTCAAATGTGAAAACCAGAAGGTATTTCGTCACTGAAACAGTTTTTTTGGGATGCAAAAGGAATTTTTATCGTGAATTACGTCCATTCTAGCAATTTTTGGACCATATAGATATAAAATTCGCACTACAAAGATTGATTTACTAAAGGAAACGAGGATTTTCCATCAAGTTAACGTATGCCTTCACAAAACTCAAAAAAATATCACAAAAATGGATGAATCACTGGAATGTACATCTACTTCGCCAAATTTACCCGAAAATGTGAAGATCTAATATTAGCCTTAGAAGACAACAGTCTTAATGGATTTTGGGTGTTCTCTCATAGCTATGTAACATCACAACCAAAGAAATCAAAAAACTAACGAGTAGCTTGAAATCTTTTCTTGGATTCCGAAGTCAAATGTGAAAACCAGAAGGTATTTCGTCATTGAAGCAGTTTTTTTGGGATGCAAAAGGAATTTTTGTCGGAATTACCTCCATTTTAGCAATATTTGAACCAGACAGATATATAATTTGATAGAAAAAGTTTGGTTTACTAAAGGAAACGAGGATTTTCCATCAAGGTAACGTATGTCTTCACAAAATTCAAAAAATCATCGCAAAAATGGATGAATCACTGGAATGTTAATCTAATTCGCCAAATTTACTCGAAAATATGGAGATCTAATATTAGCCTTAGAAGACAACAGCCTTAATAGGTTTTGGGTGTTCTCTCATAGCTATGTACAAGACATCACCATCAAAAAAATCAATAAACTAACGAGTAGCTTGAAATCTTTTCTTGGATTCCGAAGTCAAATGTGCAAATCAGAAGGTATTTCGTCACTGAAACAGTTTTGTTGGGATGCAAAAGGAATTTTTATCGTGAATTACGTCCATTCTAGCAATTTTTGGACCATATAGATATAAAATTCGCACTACAAAGATTGATTTACTAAAGGAAACGAGGATTTTTAATCAAAGCAACGAATGTTTTCACAGAACTCATAAAATCATCGCAAATAGGTGAATTACTGCAACGTCCACCTTATTCACCAGATTTAGCTAATAGGTAAATGTGTGATAAATTAATATAGTGAAAAAACTGTTTATAGTTGAGGAAAATCTTTATCAAATCATCAAGTCTTAAACCATACCGAAAGAAAACCAAAGAAAATGTCAGCGAAATAAAAAAAAAACCTTTAAAAAACCACCCTAGCGTCAATGCACTCTTAAAGCTGATATGTGGATCATACAGAGAAATATGAAACAAATTGAAGCTGTTCTATTTCTACCCAGGGATGTATAAAAGGGAAAAATCTCCGGAGTGGCCTCAGGCTACCTCTTAGACAATGCATTTGTTTTGAAGATGTCGACGAGTTCGTAGGGCTAGAGATGAAACGAAATATTCTTATTACCGAACAGCAATCGTGGTAAAGCTGGGAAGTAGTGGGCATTTCATTAAAATTCAGAAAGGAATACTTTGAGGTCAAACTTCTACGTTTTTAATATCATACACACACATAATTATCCATATACATTGAAAATCGTCGTACCTCGTATCAGAACAAACGCCATAAAGGACGTCCATCGATCTCTAACAATGTTAACGAACTCTAACAATCGCAGCTCGTTGAACCGAAACTTTTTCTTCGTTCTTCGGTTTATGAACGAGCCGCGATGATTGACGTAGCAGTGAAAACAACACAAAAGGCCCATCATAAAGGCCTTGCAGTTATTCTCCAATCGGCCGCTTCATAATTAGAAAATATTATATTGCATAAGGCACAGCCCATTACAATCCCTATATCCTTCTTGTTCCCCAGTATTTTTTATCGTTTTCCCTCTCGTTCTGTCGGTCTCTCCCTCTTTATCATGTTAATTTGCTTCGGTTTTAATAACCTGTAATTAGTAATCGAATATATAACATTGTATCTTTGATGGCGTTGTCAAATAATCGTTTGACGGAAAGTAATTCTTATAAATACTGTATTCACCATTCATTAAAGAAGAGTAAATCCTTAAGGCACGCAAATCTAAAGACATAAGATTACATAAAGAATTACATAAAGACGAAATACTATTTGTTTTGAGACAACATCGAAGAAGCCACGAAAATTACAACAAGCAGTGTATGGCGAAAATATAAATAAGAGCCAAGCTTGGAAAATAAAATTTAAGGAAAGTAAACCTGTGCATGTGCAGTTCACATATTACAAGTCAATTGGAAAGTCCCCGGCCTGACACATAGAGGGCGCTACTAGAATTAAATCCGTAAGTTTTTAGTTAACCCCAAGCCTCAAAAGATGCGTGTATAAATTTGACAGCTGTCGGATCATTAGTTTGTGAATTATAGCGTTTTGCAAAATCAACCATCAAGGATTGGTATGCTAAGTTTAGACGTGATGAAATGAGCACCGAAGACGGTGAACGCAGTGGAAGCCCAAAAGAGGTTGTTACCGACAAAAACATTTAAAAAATCGACAAAATGATTTTGAATGATCGTAAATTGAAACTCGATAAAACAGCAGTCACTCTAAAGATATCAACTGAACGTGTACATCATATGATTCACGAATATTTGGGTATGAGAATGTTCTGTGCAAAGTGGATGCCACGCGAGCTCATTTTTGACCAAAAACAACGACGAGTTGATGATTCGGACCAGTGTTTGAACATGATCAAGCGTAATAAACCCGAAATTTTGCGTCGATATGTAACAATGGATGAAACATGGCTCCATCACTTCACTCCAAAGTCCAATTGACAGTTATCCGAGTGGACTGCTACGATGAACCCGGTCCAAAGCGTGGGAAAACGCAACAGTTGGCTGGCACGGTTATGGCGTCTGTATTTTGGGATGCGCATGGAATAATTTTCATTGACTACCTTGAAAAAGGAAGGACCATCAACAGCGACTATTACATAGCGTTATTAGACCGCTTGAAGGACGAAAATATAAGCCTTTTGAATTTTTTATCGAAAATCCTTTGATCTCTATTTTTGTTATTATCTCAAAAATAGTTAACTTTACATGAAAACTAATGATTGTATCGTTATTCTCGTCATAATATTGACAAAATATTAAAGTTTCAGCCCATTTGGAGACATGATTTTTTCCCAATTTTTCCATATCAGGAAAAATCGCGATTTTTGGCAATTTTCAGACTTTTTCTTATAACTTTGTATCAAACCAAAATATATGAATGAAAATTGCAGAAATTATGTAAAATTGCATCCTGAATAAGGTAGTGGCATTAGTTTTAACGAAAATTAAGTAGTTTTGTAAATATAAGCCTTTTGAATTTTTTATCGAAAATCCTTTGATCTCTATTTTTGTTATTATCTCAAAAATAGTTAACTTTACATGAAAACTAATGATTGTATCGTTTTTCTCGTCATAATATTGATAAAATATTAAAGTTTCAGCCCATTTGGAGACATGATTTTCTTTCCCAATTTTTCCATATATATACTCAGGAAATTCGCGATTTTTGGCCATTTTCAGACTTTTTCTTATAACTTTGTATCAAACCAAAATATATGAATGAAAATTGCAGAAATTATGTAAAATTGCATCCTGAATAAGGTAGTGGTATTAGTTTTAACGAAAATTAAGTAGGTTTGTAAATATAAGCCTTTTGAATTTTTTATCGAAAATCCTTTGATCTCTATTTTTGTTATTATCTCAAAAATAGTTAACTTTACATGAAAACTAATGATTGTATCGTTATTCTCGTCATAATATTGACATAATATTAAAGTTTCAGCCCATTTGGAGACATGATTTTTTTTCCCAATTTTTCCATATATATACTCAGGAAAAATCGCGATTTTTGGCCATTTTCAGACTTTTTCTTATAACTTTGTATCAAACCAAAATATATGAATGAAAATTGCAGAAATTATGTAAAATTGCATCCTGAATAAGGTAGTGGCATTAGTTTTAACGAAAATTAAGTAGTTTTGTAAATATAAGCCTTTTGAATTTTTTATCGAAAATCCTTTGATCTCTATTTTTGTTATTATCTCAAAAATAGTTAACTTTACATGAAAACTAATGATTGTATCGTTATTCTCGTCATAATATTGACAAAATATTAAAGTTTCAGCCCATTTGGAGACATGATTTTTTTTCCCAATTTTTCCATATATATACTCAGGAAAAATCGCGATTTTTGGCCATTTTCATACTTTTTCTTATAACTTTGGATGAAACCAAAATATATGAATGAAAATTGCAGAAGTTATGTAGAATTACATCCTGAATAAGGTGGTGTTATTAGTTTTAACGAAAATTAAGTAGTTTTGTAAATATAAGCCTTTTGAATTTTTTATCGAAGATCCTTTTATCTCTATTTTTGTTATTATCTCAAAAATAGTTAACTTTACATGAAAACTAATGATTGTATCGTTATTCCCGTCATAATATTGACAAAATATTAAAGTTTCAGCCCATTTGGAGACATGATTTTTTTTCCCAATTTTTCCATATATATACTCAGGAAAAATCGCGATTTTTGGCCATTTTCAGACTTTTTCTTATAACTTTGTATCAAACCAAAATATATGAATGAAAATTGCAGAAATTATGTAAAATTGCATCCTGAATAAGGTGGTGGCATTTGTTTTAACGAAAATTAAGTAGTTTTGTAAATATAAGCCTTTTGAATTTTTTATCGAAAATCCTTTGATCTCTATTTTTGTTATTATCTCAAAAATAGTTAACTTTACATGAAAACTAATGATTGTATCGTTATTCTCGTTATAATATTGACAAAATATTAAAGTTTCAGCCCATTTGGAGACATGATTTTTTTTCCCAATTTTTCCATATATATACTCAGGAAAAATCGCGATTTTTGGCAATTTTCATACTTTTTCTTATAACTTTGTATCAAACCAAAATATATGAATGAAAATTGCAGAAATTATGTAAAATTGTATCCTGAATAAGGTAGTGGCATTAGTTTTAACGAAAATTAAGTAGTTTTGTAAATATAAGCCTTTTGAATTTTTTATCGAAAATCCTTTGATCTCTATTTTTGTTATTATCTCAAAAATAGTTAACTTTACATGAAAACTAATGATTGTATCGTTTTTCTCGTCATAATATTGATAAAATATTGAAGTTTCAATCCATTTGAAGATATGATATTTTTTGCCAATTTTTCCATATATATATACTCAGGAAAAATCGTGATTTTTGACCATTTTCAGACTTTTTCTTATAACTTTGTATCAAACCAAAATATATGAATGAAAATTGCCGAAATTATGTAAAATAGCATCCTGAATAAGGTGGTGGCATTAGTTTTAACGAAAATTAAGTAGTTTTGTAAATATAAGCCTTTTGAATTTTTTATCGAAAATCCTTTGATCTCTATTTTTGTTATTGTCTTAAAAATAGTTAACTTTACATGAAAACTAATGATTGTATCGTTTTTCTCGTTATAATATTGATAAAATATTAAAGTTTCAGTCCATTTGGAGACATGATATTTTTTCCCAATTTTTCCATATATATACTCAGGAAAAATCGCGATATTTGGCCATTTTCAGGCTTTTTCTTATAACTTTGTATCAAACCAAAATATATGAATGAAAATTGCAGAAATTATGTAAAATTACATCCTGAATAAGGTGGTAGCATTATTTTTAACGAAAATTAATCTACAATCCTACAATCTTCACATTTCAAATTTTATGGACTTTGCAAGAAACAGCGAGTAGATTTCCACATAACATTGAAGCAAATGGCGAATGATTTGATAAAAGTATGGTACAATATTCCATTGAAAACTATTCAGACACTATACAAATCTATTCCGTCCAGAATTGCAGCAGTTCTAAAGGCAAATGGACACTCAATACCTTACAGATAAACAAATATTGTGCATATTTAATCCCCAGTATAAGACAAAATTATCAATAAATAGTAGTTAAAGTTAAAGTAAAGTTAAAGTAGTTAGGAGTACATCCATCTCCTCAGTACTACTTCCGCGAAACCGTTTCTTATAGTTACTTTGTAGCCCGCTAGGGTGTCCATCACCATCGTAAGTAGTCGACCGAAAAGACGAACAAAAAGACAATCCGGAAAATATGTAAACCAAAGTGCGCGCAAACGAAACAAACAGTCATAAATCTGGCGCGTAAGTGGTCGTAAGTCAAGGGCCCGTCAAAATAACATTAATATCCGTTTACGTATCGAAAATAAGCCAGTAAAAATGAGACTGATTTATATACTCGTCTCACTATTTATCTAATCGTTATTTATTGCTTGTACGGGGATTAGAATCTTCATTATTAGTATTCTGGAAGACTGCTCTTTGACGCTAATGAATAATCGCTGGTGTCCTTATCTGTAAACAGTGTTATTTTTTATTTTGAGTCGATAAATCTTGGTAAAATTCATTTAAATTGATGTATAGGTATCTGGCGTCCAATCTTCTGGTTTATAAATTGATTATCGGTAATTTTCAGAGCTTTCATCATAGACAACACCACTATGATGATTGCGCGGAGATAACAGGTTTGTGTTGATGAAAAATTACAACAGTATAAGATTTTTTTGATAACTCGATAACTCGTTGTTTGAGAAAACCAAATGGCGTTTGAACAAATTATAGAAAATCTTTCCTTGTATATAGTACAACATAAAAAAGTTTAATTAACTGAAACTTTATCCTCTTTACCTCCGAGTTAGAGAAACAGTCAGCAAGACTTCAAACACTATTCATAAATAGAGGTAAATATCCACTTAATTATTCTTTTGAATAAATCCATAGTAAGTAATAGGTCTTTAAGTGGATTTGTCGACTAAATACTTTAATAATGCGTACAAACTTTTTTTTACCTATTTCTTCAAGCATTTTTTAGCATTCTTTAGTTGATTGGGTAATATATTTATTGCCAGAGGAGGCTAGAAGGTTGAAACTGATAGCAAAAAGAGGCAGATAATTGGTTAAGACAATAAAACAGAAAATCTGCAACATATATTTATAGGAGAATTAACATATGGACTATTAGAAAGAAGATCGACAATGTAGGCTTTTGTATTACTAAAAATATTGATACAGAAACACATCTTTCATAACATTCTTTTCAAAAGCTATCACCAAAGTTACCATAAGCTTTGTCTCTCTAAGACCAGATAGAAGGACTTCTATAAATAAGCCTTTAAAAAGCGAAAAGGCTGTAGAAGAAGCAAGAATGCGACTCTTAAAGAGAGACAGAGCCACATATCATCCACATCTCAGCAGAAAATGAAGATATGAAACCAAAAACAACAAGTAGAAATGGAAGACAATAAGAGAAAATTTAAAATTTAATCTTAGTTAACTTAAGTTTAAACTTAAACTTAATCTATTTGGCCTCAGATATATGTTTGTACATGTTTTTTTAACTAGAATTGTTGTATATCACAAAATATTCTTATTTCATTTCTTGGAAAGCCATAAAGAAAGCCTATATTCACTGTATTGGATCTATCTTGGGTGCTCTTTGTGATAGTTATCAAAATCTCTGTTTTTAAACTACTGAAATAAAACTACATGATCGATATGATAGACCAGCATCACTATAAGCTTTTATACGTATCTAATAAGACTCAGATGTGTAATTTCAATAAATGATAATGAAATATTTTATGAACACTATTTGATACATGAATTCATTAAAAAGCAACTGGGGAACTTAACTAACAGGTCGATTGAAAAGTCCCCGGCCTGACACATAGATTGCGCTACTAGAATTAAATCCATATGTTTTTTAGTTAGCCCTATCTATAAAAAGATGCGTATATAAATTAGATAACTGTCGAATCATTAGTTTGTGAATTACAGCATTATGAGTGAAGCAACTTTTGTTATTGTGAACAAAATGGATAAAAAGGAATTTCACGTGTTGAGAAAATATTGCTTTTTGAAGGGAAAAAATACAGTTGCAGCAAAAACTTGGCTTGATATCGAGTTTCCGGACACTGCCCTAAGAAAATCAACTATCAAGGATTGGTATGCTAAGTTTAGACGAAATGAGTACCGAAGATGGTGAACGCAGTGGACGCCCAAAAGAGGTTGTTACCGACGAAAACATTTAAAAAAACCACAAAATGATTTTGAATGATCGTAAATTGAAATTGAATGAAATAACAGACACTCTAAATATATCAACTGAACGTGTAGATCATATCATTCGAGTTGATACATTACATACGATTATATACATACATACTGATTACATACGATACATACGATACATATTGATTACATACGAGTTGATGATTCGGAGCAGTGTTTGAAGATGATAAAGCGTAATAAACCCGAGTTTTTACGTTGATATGTTACAATGGATGAAATATGGCTCCATCATTTCATTCCGAAGTCCAATTAGTGGACTGCACACGATGCACCCGCTCCAAACCGTTCGGCTGGTAAGGTTATGGCGTCTGTATTTTGAGATGCGCATGGAATAATTTTCATTGACTACCTTGAAAAAGGAAGGACCATCAACAGCGACTATTACATAGCATTATTGGACTGTTTGAAGGACGAAATCGCCGAAAAACGGTCGCATTTTAAGAAAAAGAAAGTGCTGCTTCACCAAGACAATGCACCGTGTCACAAGTCAGTGAAAACGATGGCAAGAATCCATGAATTGGGCTTTGAATTGCTTCCTCATCCACCGTATTCTCCAGATCTGAACCCCAGCGACTATTTCCTGTTCTCAGATCGCAGAAGAATGCTCGCTGGGAAGACATTTTCGTCGAATGAATCGCCGAAACTGAGGCTTATTTTGAAGCAAAGGACAAATAGTACTAAAAAATGCTGTCGAAATACTGGAAGGTCGCTATAATCAAAAAACTAATTTTGGCAAAAAAATGTGTTTTACTAGTACTCTTTTACTATTTGTAAGCCGGGACTTTTCAATTGTCCTGTTTGTGATAAAAGAAAATGCCTAAAGCACTGAAGCTATGCAAAGTTATTTAAAATGTATCAGTCATTGGATTTGAGAAATTCTTTCACAAAAACCTTATTAACCATCGATGATGACTGTTTAGAAACCATTTAATAGGATCGAAGCGAATCGTATCGTTTTCTAGGACGATATTCTTTTTTTTAAAATTTATTACCGTTAATTGGAAGCCTTCTTTGACCGCAACGAAAATTTATATGAAGTCTCGAGTTTGTATGATGTTTCCGTTTGTTGTAAACTATAAAATATAGACATAATTTCAAGTAATAATTAGAAAAAAATGTAAATATCGACCATCGGACAGAGAGGCTGTACCGATGGGTCAATTAAAATTGAGAAACCGATGATTTATTGGTATTTTATGGCCATTAAAAAGTGTTTTTCGTAATAAACTGTAAAATGTTATTAAAAATTTAAGAAAAAACCCTATAATATTAAGCAAAAAAAAGTTTTTTCTAAGTTGGTTTAGACCCCATTACGATATCCAACTGAAAAGGCTAAAAATTGTAATAACCTAAGGGCGATTTCTTCCCAATTAGGGCTCGGACAGTCTGCACCAGTGCATCAAACTATTTTGTCTTTTGTTTAGATTTTATACGAAATATTTGGTGCACTGTGTTAAATGAATATAATTGTGACATATTTCGTAGTACCAATTACATTTAATTGTTTCGGAATCATTTTGTAGCTTTTATTCAGAATAATTTTAAAAATAGTGTCCTTTTTACTAACGAGGGTTTATCTGGACGGGACGTACAGTTTAACGTGGGCTTCGAACCACGGTCCTCCGCATTAAGCCTACCGAGTAGCCAGTGACCAACCTAGTTAGGGACCATCCCAGGTCTTACCCGTTATTCCCTATCGGATTTTCCACTGTTGCCTAAAAACATTTACAATCACAACCACAAATATGAAGTACATCCATGTCCCAATAGGATTCGAACCAGAGACTATCGCAATAGTATGAGGACCGTCCTGTCGCCTTAACCACTGCACCAACAAAGCCGGCAGATATTAAATTGCATTAAATTTAAGACAATAACAATGTACAATTAGGGAATAATGGATATTATTTAGTTCTATTCATATTTACATATCTTACAACCATTGACTGTATTTTGTATTTTATATTTCAAATACACGACTTGAAAATAACAGGTCAATTGAAAAGTACTCGGCCTACCATAGTAAAACACATTTTTTTTGACAAAATTAGTTTGTTTTATTCAACATAATTCCCTTCAAGGGTGGTACACCGACTATAGCGACCCTCCAACTTTTCGATACCATTTTTGTTGTACGATTTGTCCTTTGTTCCAAAATAGGCCTCAGTTTCGACAATCACCTTTTCATTCGATGAAAATTTCTTCACAGCGGGCATTCTTTTGAGATCTGAGAACACGAAATAGTCGCAGGGGGGCCAGATCTGGAGAATATGATGGATGAGGAAGCAATTCGAAGCCCAAATCATGGATTTTGGCCACCGTTTTAATGAAAATTATTCCATGCGCATCCCAAAATACAGACGCTATAACCTTACCAGCCGACTGTTGCGTTTTCGAACAGTTTCGAGCGGGTGCATCGTGTGCAGTCCACTCGGATGACTGTCCATTGGACTTCGGAGTGAAATGATGAAGCCATGTTTCATCTATTGTCACATATCGACGCAAAAACTCTGGTTTATTACGTTTGATCATCTTCAAACACTGCTCCGCACGCACTTTGCACAGAGCTTTCTCATACCCAGATATTTGTGAATGATATGATGTACACGTTCAGTTGATATCTTTAGAGTGTCTGCTATTTCATTCAGTTTCAATTTACGGTCACTCAAAATGATTTTGTGGATTATTTTAATGTTTTCGTTGGTAACAATCTCTTTTGGGCGTCCACTGCGTGCACCGTCTTCGGTGCTCATGTCACTACGTCTAAACTTAGCCTACCAATCCTTCACGGTTGATTTTCCTGGGACAGTGTCCGGAAACTCGGCATCAAGCCACGTTGTCATTGTATTTTTTCCCGTCAGAAAGATTTTTTCCCATCTTTTAAGGGTTAGGGCTAACTAAAAAGCATATGGATTTAATTCTAGTAGCGCCATCTATGTGTCAGGCCGGGGACTTTTCAATTTACCTGCTATTTAGTATCTCGCATTCTAAATATATACGAAATAGTATTTTGTAATTTATATTTTTATTAAAGTATATTATTAATTATTAAATATTTTAATTGAAGCTTGTATTTTGTCCAGCTCTCTGATCATAAGGCGCCAAACCCGTCCACGTTGGTGCAGTCGGTCCGCAACCCGGGCCCTCCTCTTCGTTCACCTTTCTTCTCATTGTCTGCACATTATATCGAGAAGGTTCTGTCTGCGGCAGCCATGTTCGAGCCCACTAATCACAGATTCCCTGCGGATACCGATGATACGACTAGATTTATTAGGTAAATAATGCCGGCTAACTGCCACTGACCCCTTTGTTTGTCCCCCCATTGACAAGACGTCCTCTCGTAACTAGAAAAATTCCGAACTTTAATTAAATAAGAAACCGGCTGAGCAGGTGGTATAGAGAAAATAACCTATAAAAATAGTTCTTGAAGTGTTCCGTATTTACGTGATGGCGCGAGAAAATGTAATCCAATTTTTTCTTTCATTTTATGGGCTGAGCTGGGCAAAATACATGCCTTGCATCGCATTTATTTAATAAACAAAATACGAAATATTTTTATGTTGTGTATTTGAACTATAAAATACAAAATACTTTATTTTAACTATATTTTTTTTAAATTAATCTCTTAGAACTTCAACAATCTACCAGTGGGCAATAAGTATTATTATATCATTTCCGTTATATAATATAGTTATTCTGACATGCAGTGGATCGGTTCAATAAGTGATCTGCTGTACAACTTATAATCTAAATCTTATTCTGGATACTATTCTAACTTATTTAATGTCATCGTGCACATTTAACTGTTTGACGAGTGCATTGGGATGCACTGTCTGTCTTTCAGAGTACTTCGAACCACACTCGTTATGGGTTCTATGAAGATATCGCGTTGAATCAGTTTGTTGGACACGTAATATGGGGCATCGACGATAACTCGCAACACTTTATTCTGGAACCTCTGGAGGATATCTATGTTAGATTTGCTAGTTTTATCCCTCAGATCAATACCATGGGTCCAGATGGGCCTAAGTATTGACTTATACAGCAAAACCTTGTTATCTAATGATAATTTAGACTTACGCCCTATCAGCCAGTACATTTGGTTTAGTTTAAGCCCAAGCTGTTTGCGTTTTGTCACTATATGTTTTTTCCATGTCAAACGTTGATCAAAATGCATTTCCAGACATGTAACGTGGTCTGCTTGAGTTTATGATTATTCAATTTTACTGAGGGACATGTTATTCTACAAATGCTGAATGTCACTTAGTTAGATTTTGTCTCATTTGCTTTGATACTCCACTTTTTTTACCACAACTATTTTTATTTATAATACGAAATATTTTCCTGTATTTAAAATATAAAATACAAATTACAAATTTCAAAATACAGTCAGATGTTAGGTTAAGTAAATATAATAGAACTGATCTAGACCAGCCTAATAATCAGTAAAAGAAGAATTTACTTCCGTGATTACTAGATTTTTAAATGATTTATCAGACAAAGACCCTCTAGTTGGGGAGTAAATAGAACCTGCTAAAGAAAATAGTCTTTCTGCAGGTCCTGATGAGCACAGTCTTGTATTATGTCGTATGAACATAATTTTTATTTTTGGATAGCGTTCAAAGATTTTACGCAATTTTGCTTTCATCATTTATAAAGTTCAATAACTCTAACTCCATTTTTTATCCCTATATTTGATGCCTATGTTCGCAAAACCAATAAAATAGTCATCTTCTTTACCCTTTATTGTTTCTGTTACTCCCTGTCAGTTGTGGAAGATGTTGTTGAAGAAGAAGAAGAAGAAGTTGGCGAAATTCTACATCTAATTTATTTAAAAATTAATTTTCTGTATGATTTTCCGTTAACTTTTCACACAAAACCATCACATACACTTATTACGTGCATTATTACATGCATTACTTTTCCACGGGCATAATATAATCAACATAAGTGCATTTTATATCTGGAAATAGTCCTACCGTCCATTGACATCAATGTAGTTCAATTTGTAACCGATATATCTCATGAACCAATACGTTATTAGCTGGTTTTGAATTATTGATGACGGTATATGTTCATTCAGTTTTTCTCCTGCTTTTTCCGCAGTACTTGTTCGCCAATTACCTGGTAATTTATGTTTTACTTCATCGTTTGACAGCCAACTTCATCGGAAGCGACATAATATATTTTATTTCGTCATATATGATTAGATTACGTACAGATGAAGATTGAGTCTTGGATGAATAAAATTATTTCGACGAACTTTTCGTTTTTAAGTCTCATTTCTTTGTGATTGCAGTAATATATGTAATATATCTGGTACACATTCGATATTTACTTAACTTTGATTAGGATGTGAATGTTCAACAATAGTTAAACAACAAAATGAGTTTTTGAATACAGTTTAGTCTCCTTTTGTCCAACGAGGGTTTATTTGGACTGGACCTACTGTTTAACGTAGGCTCCGAACTACGGCCCTGGGCATTAAGCCTACCGGCCGGGCAGTGAGCACCTTGGAGATCATCCCGGAAGACATCCGGTCTTATCCACCCTGGCGTGACTTGAATAATCATTTATCGATTTATGACCATATCCCAGTAGAATTCGAACCCGCAACTATCGCAACAGCAGGAGGACCGTCCTGTCGCCTTTACCACTGCGCAAACCAAGCCGGCATCAACATCTATAAGAATGGCGGAAATTATAATGATCCCTAAACTTGGAAATTCATCCAACAAAACAAAAGCCTATAGACCTATATCACTGCTGCCAGTAATATCTAAGATTTTTGAAAAACAACAGTTTAGGTTTATTAACAAGCATTCAACAATTGAGCAGATCCACAGAATAAGAATGTTATTGAAAAAGCCTACGAAAGTAAAAAAATATGCTCAGCAATATTCTTAGATGTAGCACAAGCCTTCGATAAGGTTTGGCATGAAGGCCTTGTTCATAAACTACAAAAAATATTACCAAAACAACACACCGCATATCTAGAGTTAAACAAGAAAAGCTTACTCTACAATAAAAGAAGCTAAAGCAGGTGTAACACAAGGAAGTGTATTGGGGTCAATGCTTTATCGACTCTACACTTGTGATATACCACAAATGGAGAATATTACTGTGATTATAACTGTCGGAGACAATAGTAAAGAAGCCACACGAAAAAATAGGCAAGTGACAATATAAATAATATACAAGCTTGGAAAAGTAAATCGATGCATGTGCAGTTCACCTACAATCAGACTGTACAAGCACCAATAACATTAAATAATATTATCATTCCATATAGCAACAATGCTAAATATCTCGGAATGAATATTGATAGAAAACTTCACTGGAAGGAACATATAAAGAAGAAAAGACAAGAACTGAAATTGAAATATAGGAAAATCTATTGGCTAATTGGAAGAAAATTACAATTATCACATAATACATTTCTATAATATAAGCAAATACTGAAACCTATATGGATATACGGGGATGTTCTGCAAAGAGTAACATAAACAAAATACAAATTTTTCAGAACAAAGGCCAGAGAAGTATAGTGGGCGAATTTGAAGAAAAAGAAAGTGCTGCTTCACCAGGACAATGCACCGTGTTACAAGTCACTGAAATCTCCGTATTCTCCAGATCTGGCCGCCAGCGACTATTTCCTGTTCTCAGATCTCAAAAGAATGCTCGCTGGGAAGAAATTTTCGTCGAATGAAGAGGTGACCGACGAAACTGAGGCCTATTTTGAAGCAAAGGACACATCGTAGTACAAAAATGGTATCGAAAAGTTGGAGGGTCGCTATAATCAGTGTATCACCTTCACATTAGTGTGAAGGGAATTATGTTGAATAAAAAAAAAGTAATTTTGCCAAAAAAATGTGTTTTTAAGGGGCTTCAATAATCACGAACAGGTATGCTCTCAACGGCGTTTGAAAATACAGGAAATATGAACTCTACTGTGAACAACTACCGATGTTAAGTCAGACGATTGACAGAAAACGGTCTTAATTGAATATTCTAAAATCAGACGTAAATCTAAGAACTACAAGTCCGAAAGAAGTTTGTGAAAATCTCTTGAGTTCTTTCTTCCAATAGAACCTACAGAATAAGAACATCACGAACTCTTTCTCGGGCCCCATATAATAAGCCGAAACCAGTTCGACGTAATCGAGTCACAGACAACCGATGGCGACCGACGTTTCGGATACTCCCGCGAAAAATCACCAGTCCCCCTGATTGATAGCCATATAAGATCGGGTCATTTAATTTAATCCTCCATTAGTATTCAACAAAAAGTAATAATTAGCGAATCATCGACGACGACAGCATCGGGCGGCCAGCAAAAAACTGGTCGGAGTCGACGCTTAGGACCGTAGACGTTGCTGCAGACTGGAGCGAAAAGAAAAACCAGACAACAATCAAGTTTAAACGAATTCGGGCCTATAACAATCGAAATTTTCATACTGTTTCGATAAATCGTACTTACTAACGCGTCTGTGAATTATGTTTCTATGAATTCAGGCAATTAAATCAAAAATATATGAGTCCCAAATGATATTTTATGGATGTTATCCTTAGAAAACAGAATTTTCTTCTAGAAATCAATATTTAGACCCATTTGGTATTACGAAATATAACATAGGTATGATTCAACAATTTTAAAATATAATTTTGCGCGCGATGATCCATGCTCCATGCTACATTTTGTAATAAAGAAGTGGCAAAATTATTTACCCCTCGAATAAAGACAAAATTCTCAAAATACATGTATTTTCGGGTGAAATAAATGAAAATCCATGTTAGATTACTTTAAGTGCCTAAGAAACGGAAATCCATGTTAAATTGCTTTAAAATGAATATTTTAAAAGATATCTGAGTATTTAAAAGATATACATTTTTCGTGGTATAACTTGAAATCTAAAAGTTGTATAAAAGTTATATGACCACCATTCGATTCAGCATAAAATTCTTTATAAATTTGGTAATTTTCATTAATGTACAATTATTTCAACAGAAATGACAACAAAAACTTTTAAAATAGCTAAAAATCCCAAATTTTCACGACTATATGTATCGAAAAAGTGCCAATTTTTTTTATCTCTTAGATAGAGATGAAATTCCCAAAATATACGTATTTTGAGGTGGAAGAAACGAAAATCCATGTTATATTGCTTTAAAATGAATATTTTAAAAGATATCTGCATAAAACTAAATTCTAGTCATTTTTCGAAAATACATTTTTTGTGGTATAACTTGAAAACTAAAAGTTGTATAAAAGTTATATGACTACCATTCGATTCAGCATAAAATTCTTTATAAATCTGGCAATTTTCATTAATGTACAATTATTTGAACAGAAATGACAACAAAAAACTTTAAAATGGCTAAAAATCCCAAATTTTCACGACTATATGTATGGAAAAAGTGCCAATTTTTTTTATATTTTAGATAGGGATGAAATTCCCAAAATATACGTATTTGGAGGTGGAAGAAACGAAAATCCATGTTAAATTGCTTTAAAATGAATATTTTAAAAGATATCTGCATAAAACTAAATTCCACTCATTTTTTGAAAATATATTTTTCATGGTATAACTTGAAAACTAAAAGTTGTATAAAAGTTATATGACCACCATTCGATTCAGCATAAAATTCTTTATAAATCTGGTAATTTTCATTAATGTACAATTATTTGAACAGAAATGACAACAAAAACCTTCAAAATGGCTAAAAATCGCAAGTTTTCACGACTATATGTATGGAAAAAGTGCCAATTTTTTTTATCTCTTAGATAGAGATGAAATTCCCAAAATATACGTATTTTGATGTGAAATAAACGAAAATCCATGTTAAATTGCTTTAAAATGAATATTTTAAAAGATATCTGCATAAAACTAAATTCCACTCAATTTTTAAAATATATTTTTCATGGTGTAACGTGAAAACTAAAAGTTGTATAAAAGTTATATGACCACCATTCGATTCAGCATAAAATTCTTTATAAATCTGGTAATTTTCATTAATGTACAATTGTATGAACAGAAATGATAACAAAAATCTTTAAAATAGCTAAAAATCGCAAATTTTCACGACTATATGTATGAAAAAAGTAACTTCAAGATAACTTGAAAACTAAAAGTTGTATAAAAGTTATATAACTACCATTCGTTTCAGCATAAAATTCTTTATAATTCTGGTAATTTTCATTAATGTACAGTTGTTTGAACAGAAATTATAACAAAAAAATCGAAAACGACAAAAAAATTTTCTATATATATGAAAAAAGTGCCAGTTTTTTTATCTCTTGGATAGCGATTTATTGTAAATTATTAGCTGTACATTTTCTTTAATTGAACAGAACATTTTCAGAGTTGGGAGAAAGCATGTTTATTTTTCAACATAATGATAATTATAACAGAGTAACCTTAAATTATAGTCTACGTATGAATATATTCACGGAAATGCTTATTATCACAATTATTTATTCGAATATTCCCAAAAATGGATTCTTCGACCAAGTTTTCCACGATGATTTTGCATTTCATCAAATCCTATTGAATAACCGTACGGTTTAGATACAAATACCTTGTTATCTAAGCCCACTGGATTGAAAAATCATATTATCAACTATTTTTTCGTGAACTTTTAGTAATCGATTATAACAACATTATACTCATCGACTATAATCGATGTAATACCGATATCATGTGTCATCTATCATAAATCTAATGTTATTTTGACAGAAAATAAAGCTTACGAGATTCGACAAGTGCCTAATACCCTTTAAGTCTCTAATCCGAGCGCTTAAGGCTTGTTTTCGGAAAAAAGCGCATTCGCCATAACGCAAACTGAACCGGACGATCCGGAGTCGTCGCGCAGGGGCAGGTGCGGAGGAGGTGTGACGTTGTTTTGACGCAGGTTAGTATCGGGACTTAATTGAAATTTCATAAAACTATCAATCAAAACCTATTATCGAAATTACTTAATAATCGCGAGGCCCGAGCGCAAATCTTTTATTTTCGAACGGCAATACCGCTAGAAAAATAAACAGGATATTAAGAATAGATCCAGATCCGGCGACGTTGCCAGATCGTGCGCTTATTCCCCATTAAAACTAAAAGATTTGCAAGCCACTAGATGTTGATGAGAGAGTGAATTTCGAAACTGAATTACTAAAGGCCCGTCACAAAAACAATATAATATTGTAACATAATATTCTGGATTATAACATTTATAATCGGGAAAAAATATACGTTTTATAAAACCTGAATATAAAGATATATGACTACAAAAAGAATATAATTGATTGTACAAGCATTTAAATATCAATCAATCAAGAAAACTAAATCAAATTAATCATAATTTTGTATTCTCTTAGAGATATTTATTCTTACAACAACATTATCTTCACTCTTTCCAGTTTCTGATACTTGTAACACTATACATTGTCTTCAGACATAAAATAGACAGCTTTAATCATTTAATGATGAAGTTAATCAATAATATGAGAGATAATAATAACATAATTTACATAATCAACAACATAATTTTCATTCTATCCAGTTTTTAATACTTGTAACGTTCTATATTATCTTCAGATATAGAGCAGCCAATTCTCACCATTTAATAATGAAATTAATTAAGCTGAGACTTGTAAATATCACCATAAATATAAATTCTGTTGGATAATATGTTTTTTGTTATGTATCCTCATAATCAAAATGCAATGTTATTCTTCATCTTGAATACCCTCGACCACATGTAGTAAAACTAGTAAAAACATACTTGGAAACAGGAAAATGGGAAGTACTAGCTCACCGTCCGTATTTTCCAGACTTTGCTCCTTCTGATTATCACTTATTCCGACATATAAGTTGTGACCTGTCTCAGCACAGTTATAGGCCTAACATTTATACAATTTTTTTTTCTGAAAATTAAATGTAATTTTAATGAACAAAAAGAAAAAATTTAATAAAAAATTAAGATGAAAACTTTACAATATTACGCGTCTATTCTTGTTTTATGGCATATTGACTATAAATGTCAACTTGACTAAAATTCTAAGCAAATTAGATCGACTAGTAGATTCAGAACATGAAGAAGTTCTGGTTTCCAAGATGTTCTCGGGTATAAACAATGGAACAAAGACCTTAAGAATATTAAAAACCATATGGATCGACGTAAAACGATTAGGCTTTTGAGTCAGCAAACCAATAACGTTACCTTTACAGCGAGTATGTTCTATGGACGGTTACTTTTCATAGAACGCCATAGTATGGCTTCATTGAATAAGTATTTCTGGAGCTATGTACCTTCAAAGACCTCTATTAGAAAAAAATCAAAATTTATTATCGTATAAGAAAAATCGCTGGATTAAAAGAAACCCGGAGCAGTGCGGCAACGTCGCGATACCGCTCGTAACTCAAACAAAGTCCGTGGGTGTAGTGAACACGAGCTTTCTGGAAAGATCCATCAGTCGACACCACCGAACGCCAAGAGAGACAGTAAACATAAACAAACTGTCTCGAATATCTTTCCAGCATCTCGAAAACAGGCTCCATAACGAACGGGCGAGAGAAAAAATGCCGGTCGTCAGCAAAATCGGTACCAATCATCGGTATCCGATGTTGTTCGAGCGCTCCACCGGCTACTTGATAACTGGTAGAGCGCATTTGTTTCCGCGGCGTCGATTGATTGATTGAGTTTGGGACGAGAGCTCGTCGTTGACCTTTTCACCGATGGAGCGTCGATGTCTCTGCAGTGAGAAGAGTTATTATGGTCATCAAACAGCTATTATCACTCACAGATAATGATGCGTCTATTGATTTCGATAACGCTTTGACTTAACAGTCGAAGAACTCAATATAAGGGCTTCTAACTTACTCTTATTCACATAACTGTGTAGATAATATAAAATATAATTAATTATCCATAAGAAACAGTCAGAAAACTCACTATAAGGACTTTTAACTTGCTCTCACTCACATAAATGCGGTAATAACGCAAAAAAATTAATTCTACATAAAAAACATTAATTTATGTATGTTGAATATTTTAAACTATTTATATTTGGAAAGTAACAGTAAGAAAACTCATTATAAGGGATTTATATAATAATTAACAATTATAAATTATAATTAGAAAAATTATAAAAGGCATCTCGATATCAACAGTCAGTATATAATAAAAAGTCTACATAATAAACAGAATTGTTTAGGCGTTACTTCTCATGAATTCTTTCTTAAGCTATCAAATGTAAAACTGGAAAAACTAGTAGAAACTTAAGAAAACTTGGTCAAACTAATATACTCTGCAAGCAAGAGAATAAATTGTCTGTAGCTTACTTATAACAATTCTATAAAATTGAAAGGGTTCTGATATTTATTATGATTATGAGTTTCCTCTCCAGAAAGTTCCAATCGGAAATGGGAAAGGTGAAGAACAACCAACAGATAAAACTATCGTTGTCTGAATCTGAATAATCCACAATATCGCCTTTATGACGTCGTATCATCCCTTCCCATCCGCCACCTCCAGGGGTAATATCAATAAAAATTAAATATATATTAGCAACCATCCCGTAAATATCTCCGCCGAGATCTGTATCTTCCCAGGCCCACCCCGGAATGGATAGGGTTAAACCCGAGGGTTTACCAGCGATGACCAACGAGTCCGTTCGCTAGAGGTGCCGAAAACGCTGGCCGATTAACAACTGACAAGATGCTCGACTGCTTGGGTGGTCCTGATGGCGAGCACGACAATAAATACACGTCGATCCCAAGGGAGCCGATCGCTAGCCCCATACCCCGTTAAATTATTAATAGCGATTTAGGGGTAGGGGGGTTTGATTTAATTTTGAAAGAATCGGTTCTTAGCGGGACGTATTCCATAAGGGTGCGTCTTTGATTTATATCTACCGTGCCAGTTGTGTGTAATAATCGGTAATGTCATGTGGTTAACTACACGTTTTCCCCTCCCCTTTTTCGGTCCTGTTTTAAATTGTCTTGTTCTCTCGTTCTCGAGTTTCTATTCTAGTTCGTTTCATATTTAACAACGAATTTCTGCTAGTTTCGTATGTAATAATTTTTATTCGTAAAAGAATAATTACTAGTGATCGCCCTGTGGTCGAAATTCGACTACAATTTCTTATGATACACTGTCATAATAGAGTAAAGAAATAATTTAAAAATGATCTGCTACTAAAAGTTGTTCTAACAAAATTATCAATATAAAATCAGAAATATATTTGAGATATAATATTAATTAATGTAATATATGTCTGCATATTAAAATATATACAAACTAACCTCACTAACCTTTTTTAAACGGTGTTTACTTAAAATTTAATTAAAAATAATTTCTATTAAATGAAATTTAAGAAAGTATTGATAAATTTAAATCAACACACCACCGAATATTATAACAAAGTTTTATAAATAATATAACTAACACAGTATCAAATATAATAAATGTATAAATACATTTTTCTTTCTTTCTTTTATGTTATAACATAAATATGGAATAATAAGTAATACAAGTAGACGGCGCTACTAGAATTAAATCCATATGTTTTTTAGTTAGCCCTAACCCTCAAAAGATGCATGTATAAATTTAACAGGTGCCAGATCACAAGATTTTGAATTATAGCATTTTGAGTGAAGCAACTTTTATTATTGTGAAAAAAATGGATAAAAAGGAATTTCGCGTGTTGATAAAATATTGCTTTTTGAAGGAAAAAAATACAGTTGAAGTAAAAACTTGGCTTGATGTCGAGTTTCCGGACACTGCCCCAGGAAAATCAACCATCAAGGATTGGTATGCTAAGCTTAGACGTGGTGAAGTAAGCACCGAAGACGGTGAACGCAGTGGACGCCCAAAAGAGGTTGTTACCGACGAAAACATTAAAAAATCCACAAAATGATTTTGAAATACAGTAAATTGAAATTGAGTGAAATAGCAGATACTCTAAAGATATCAACTGAACGTGTACATCATATCATTCACGAATATTTGGGCATGAGAAAGCTCTGTGCAAAGTGGGTGCCGCGCGAGCTCACTTTTGACCAAAAACAACAACGAGTTGATGATTCGGAGCAGTGTTTGAAGATGATCAAGCGTAATAAACCCGAGTTTTTGCGTTGATATGTGACAATGGATGAAAAATGGCTCCATCATTTCACTCCGAAGGCCAATCGACAGTCAAAATCAAACACTTCACTCAAAATGCTATAATTCACAAACTAATAATCCGACAACAGTCAAATTTATACACGCATCCTTTGACGGTTAGGGCTAATTAAAAAAACGTATGGATTTAATTCTAGTAGCGCCATCTATGTGCCAGGCCGGGGACTTTTCAATTGACCTGTTATATTAAAACAGATAATATATGAATGAAACAATTTTGAAATTGATATTACATTTTGGCATGTATATTATAGCAATAAGGAACACAGTTAGGTATTTATTTTTTATGTTTTTATAACTTATCTACAATCATTAAATGGACTAATTTTCGAAACTTAATTCTATAAAATAAATAATCAAAATAATTGGTACAAACGGTTCAAAGAATGACATAGCATATAGTAACATATCTTGTAATGCGATGCTATATTGTGCCCCCCAAACTACTTCGATTTATATAATTTCTTCAGCAGAAAAACTTGTTCTGCAACCATATGTGCCCAAGATAGACATTTCATCAAATTTATTAAAATTCAAATAGGATTGCTGAGAACAGTTGATTATATATTGCTAAGTGGTCTGATTCGACAGTTTGAACTTGGTTTAAGCCCAATAAGTCTTACAAGTCATTGTTTTCGAACTTATTGGACTTCAATATTCAGGAATAAAAACTTAATAAGTTAATAAGTTAATGGAATGATAATAAATGGAAAATGGTCTTATCTTATGTAGAGTTGTATCAATATCATCGAATTTAACAGTTGTTTACATGTATACTGCAAATTTTCAGCAATTGCTATCGCTAATTAAGATATATACAAGCACCTAATGGGTTCAACAGAAACAGTGAATCTACCGTATAAAAGATAGAGCTGGCAGCACCGCATGGTTGTATAAACTAACCGCTAATCGTATAATTCGGATGTCAAAACGAATTGACAGGATATATATATATATATATATATATATATATATATATATATATATATATATATATATATATTAGTTCAACATTACTGTAGCCTATTTTCTGAGCTGCAGTTCGCGTCAGAAGAATAGGTGTTGTCAAACACGTGGTCAGAAATTGGGACAAAAGAAATGATGTATATACCGGAACTATTTTGAATTTTAAAAGCTCGAAAATACTTTTTTCGAATAAATAAATAAAAAAACTTCCGAACTGATTTGATTTCATTATCAAAATCATTAAGATACACGTTCCATAAGTCTACGGTCCGTAAATATTTTTCGAAAAATCATCCAGACTATTTGTTGGCCAGAAAATATTTGGATAAGTAGGAGCTGTCGAATGACGCGCATCTATCTACAGATTCTAGACCGATGTAGCGCGATATCGACGATGCGATTGAGCGATTTGTTATTACTAACTGTCAATCAGTCTAATGATCGTGAAGAATATACATCTGTTGCTTGAATGTAAGTGTTTTCGAGATAATTGTTTGCACATTTTAATCGTCGAAAAATGAATGGAAATGAGTCTACATACAACAGGAAAACACCACAAATACTGCTACAGGAATAGCTAAAGCTTAATTATTAGTACTCTTTAGTTGTGTGCAAATTATAATTGTTAAACACTAATTTTTCCATGGATACTTCTTATAATTATGTCTATGGACAGCAATATTTGTATCTATAGACAAATCACTTTTCTTTATATAACAATTCTATAAAAAATTAACAAAAATAAAGAGAATATTTTATAAAGCAACTTTAATATTAAAAAAGCGCTTATCAATCATATAATGAATAACATAATTGATAATATCAGATAGTAGGGGCTATATAGAATCAACTTGTGGCTCACGATTATTGTCCATTGTTTTTTCTCTTGCAAGAGTCCCTCTCCATCATTCTGCTGAAGATTCTATTACTGTAACACATTACATTCTACACCATTAACAGCTCAATTTATATGACTGATTTTTTTACAAATTAGAGTCATGAAATTGTGTTGAAAAACTTCTTAAACAATGTCTTCATTTTTTATTTCGAATTTATACATTTGGGATGATGGAGGAATTGGTAAACTGTCCTTTTTTTGTAATTGTTGAACAGTAAACATAATCTTTATATTTCAGTAACATATATGTTAACTAAGACTGAGTCTGTTTTGTTAAGTTATGTTCTTTTCTACGAAAAACAATATTTTATACTTATGTGTTATTACCATTCATTTTACATTGATATACTGAAAAATATTTTTTTACGTCAAAAGAGGACGCGACTAACAACAATTTTAACCAATGTATGATGGAATATCAATGTGATATCGTCAACTACACTATAATTTGGTAATATCTCAAAATCAAATCACAATTCTTATTAATATTTTGCGTCTGCCTAATACCTAGTCCGCCAAACAACACTTTCAACCCCCCATTTCAGACCACAACGATTATTAGCCCTTTCCCATTTCCACCACCAATTACGCCCCATAATAATCCATCTCCTAGAACAAATATTTATCGTTTAAACCGTGGCCAAATTCAACGAAAGGTATAATTGATATTAACTGCTTTGAGTCAGCACCAGTTAAGTCAATACGGGGTGCATGAGGAGGAGGGGGGGGGGGGTGATATCGTGACTATACGCGTATCAGAGGAGGATGATTTAATAAAGAAACATATCGGTGATTTTAGGCAAATTAACGTTGTTTACTTTAGCTTAATTGGTGTACAGTTTGGATTAAAGAATTATTTCATTCAAGGAAACAATTTTTTCTGTAGATTAATTATATTATTTTGTATCACTATAAGTTATAAGTCGGTTATACAGGTTAAATGTTATAAGTTATAAGGTTATAAGGTATCATTGTTTAAACAAGAGTTACAAGGAAATTTGTGATATTTACTAAACAATTTCGATACTACTATCCCTCTACAGCATTTTCACGCAAGAAGACTTTTGCAGATGTTTCAACAAATACAAGACGATCTCAAATTCAAGAAGTAATATCAAAATTACCAAAAATAACTTGAATGAAAGAGCTAATATTAAGAGGGATTAGGATTTTCAAGCAAAAAATGCTAATAAGAACAAAAACTGTACGACAATCGAACATATGAGTCAGATTTAACTAGCAACTGAAGAACTTGATCAATTTATGACATTTTATATAAAAATAAAATTGATTACATACATATAAAAATATAATTGGACATAGGGGCAAAATGTTAAAAATTCTAATAATCGCTGGAGTAGTTTTTTAAGAAGTCAAGGTTTCTTTATAGGCCAATAATATTATTTTTGATCCCTATAAGTTATAAGTGAATATATATATATATATATATATATATATATATATATATATATATCATATCATATTTATTACTACTGTTCTGTTGTATTTCGAAGTCATTTCGCTCATGCAGTCTTCATTGGTTATGGAGAGTTAAGCATTGGTAATTAATCGTAGAACTTTATTTTGGGTACGTTGGATTACTAGTTGGTTTGATGTCTTAGTGCAACTGAATACTTGCACCCCATAAGTCCCAATTGGCTTTATGATTGACTGATACACCAATCTCTTTGATTTTAGGTCAAGTTTAGGTATCTTCCGACTAACCAGTACAGTTCCTCGACTTTGAGTCTAATCTGCTCTGCTATTTATCTAACATAATGTTTCCAGTTTAACCTACCACCGAGATATATTCTGACATATGTAAATTCTGCTCGAGGAATTGGGCATCCGTCGAGTGATATAATTAGGTTTTTATAATTTCATAATTTGACATATTTGGAGCTATTAAGCTGTATTTTCTGGTCTCTAGTCCATTTGTAGATCTTGTTGACTGCCACTTGTACTTTTTCTAGAGTCTTAGACAGAGATACATTTTTGCCATGATAATTGTGTCGTTGGCAAATGTTCCAAGTACTGTTTCTTTTGTTGTTGGGATATCAACAGAAACTCCAGCCGAAATAAGCATAAGTGTTGAGAGTGCCCCTTCATGCGAGCCTCTATATGTTCTTTCGAAAAGATATAATTCCAGCAGTAGACAGTAATTCCACGGTAGCAAATTGCTCATTTGGTATATTAACCCCAAATGCCAAACCCGCTCAAAAGGTTTTAGGACATCCAGGAATATTGCAGGGCAGTATTTATTTCCTTCGAATGCCTTTTCTATAACCGTTATTACTATGTGCAATGTTGTCAAATATGGTGAATATGTAACTGATTCAAAATCCGAAAACTGAAACCTTAAGTTTCTCTACCAAAACGCATTCACCATTTTCTCGACATCGAGGCGCCCCCACCATATTTTCGAAACCTTTGGATTTTTATGTTCGTTTTCTCTCCACGCAAAATATACATTGACTTTAAACTTGATTTATAACCGCAATCCGAACTAAATCGATGAAATACCTTAAAACTTAGTCACTAAAAGCGTTCATTAAAAAATAATTAGTTAATGACATTTATTGACGATTATAATAAACGGGGACATTTATCGTGCCGTCATTAAACGTAATATTATCGACCTGTTAACGATTAGTACGCAGGAACCTAAGAATTACCTTGATACAAACTGAGCGAGAGGAATTCTTAAAATCATTTCTTCTGATGGCAATGTACCTACGATGACCTTGTGCACCCAGCCAGCGGGTCATTCGCTGCACATAAACGCCAAAGTATCTCAATTAGTAAGCTTAATTTTGTACGGATCATTAAAATAACGTTGTATCGCTAGTATATCCCATAGTTTCAGTAATATTTTACTATGTTGAAACTCTATGATGATCTGTTGTGGTTAAAAATAAGTTGATATAAAAAAATGTAAGATGTAAGTAAAGATCAGCAAAAACTTTAGAATAAATAGTATATATTGTTGTTGAAAACGTCAAAATTGTAAAATAAGAAAGGAAAATATTTAAAAATGTCTTGAAATGAAATAATAAATTGTTCAACTGTCAAGCTTAATTTTCCACTATGTAGTTCATTGTTTATGACTTCAGTTTACTAATCGCTCAGTATATTTACTGCATACTGGTGGTCTAGCACTAGTCTATAACACTTTCCTGCCTAAAAAATAATATTATTAAAGTCTGAATTACGTGACAACAAATATTAACAATACAACACAAAAGTTTAGATGAGATACGAAAAAAAAACAAAAATCAATGATATAGAATCTACAAAAAATAACATATAAAGCAGAACTAGCATATGAAGACTCCTGTTACTTACTCTACAGCATATAAAAACTATTTTCTCCGTAAAAAAACATCATTGAACCATACAGCAAAGACGATAAAAACAGAGCTCTTTGCTGAACGTAATCGAAGGCAGATGAATTACATAATAGTTAATAGTGAAACTATCCACTAGTCACCCCAAAAGAACAAAGCAAGGAGATAAGAAGAAATCTGAATCCGAAGAAAGCACAAGGGATCTAATTACTGGATAAATGTTAAAACAATTTCCTAGGAAAGCTAAAAATTTACCAACCTATTTAGACTGAGACATGTAACTGCATACTGAAAAGTTATCGAGCAATTTTTATATTGCATTAATGGCATCGAAACTTTTAGAGAAAATAACGATGAACATTCTTTAGAAGAAAAACAAATACATACTACAGATTTTGCTTGATACATAAACAAAACAAAATATTTCTACAACATGCAGTCATATTAACATCCTATATCGCTACCAGGCTCTTCAGAATCAAACTAAAGGATAAACATTGTGAGGTGAACGAAATACAAGCAGGAGACATGCAGGGTAGCGTCTTGAGACCTATACTCTATCTGCTCTATCCGGTTATATTTGTAAACTGGAGGACATTAGGATAGTCACATTCGTAGATGATAGCTCTATTAGTAGTGGATCAAAACCAAAGAATATCTAAAAAGAAGCTTCAGCTAACGATAAATCAACTTAAGATTAATAGAAAACTTCAAGCAACTATATATATATATATATATATATATATATATATATATATATATATATATATATATATATATATATATATATATATTAGACTATTTAGACTGAGACATGTAACTGCATATAAAAACTATTTTCTCGGTAAAAAAAACATCATTGAACCATACAGCAAAGACGATAAAAACAGAGCTCTTTACTGAACGTAATCGAAGGCAGATGAATTACATAATAGTTAATAGTGTACTATTAACACTAAAGTAATAGTAAACTATCCACTAGTCACCCCAAAAGAACAAAGCAAGGAGATAAGAAGAAATTTGAATCCGAAGAAAGCACAAGGGATCTAATTACTGGATAAATGTTAAAAGAATTTCCTAGGAAAGCTAAAAATTTACCAACCTATTTATACTGAGACATGTAACTGCATACTGAAAAGTTATCGAGGTGATTATAACACTAAAGCCTAGTAAGCGACTGAATGATATGAAAGCTTGCAAAGCAATTTTTATATTGCATTAATGGCATCGAAACTTTTCGAGAAAATAACGATGAACATTCTTTGAAAGAAAAACAAATATATACTACAGATTTTGCTTGATACATAAACAAAACAAAATATTTCTACAACATGCAGTCATATTAACATCCTATATCGCTACCAGGCTCTTCAGAATCAAACTAAAGGATAAACATTGTGAGGTGAACGAAATACAAGCAGGAGACATGCAGGGTAGTGTCTTGAGACCTATACTCTATCTGCTCTATCCGGTTATATTTGTAAATTGGAGGACATTAGGATAGTCACATTCGTAGATGATAGCTCTATTAGTAGTGGATCAAAACTCAAGAATATCTAAAAAGAAGCTTCAGCTAACGATAAATCAACTTAAGATTAATAGAAAACTTCAAGCAACTATATATATATATATATATATATATATATATATATATATATATATATATATATAAAAACTATATAGTGTACTATTAACACTAAAGTAATAGTAAACTATCCACTAGTCACCCCAAAAGAACAAAGCAAGGAGATAAGAAGAAATCTGAATCCGAAGAAAGCACAAGGGATCTAATTACTGGATAAATGTTAAAACAATTTCCTAGGAAAGCTAAAAATTTACCAACCTATTTAGACTGAGACATGTAACTGCATACTGAAAAGTTATCGAGGTGATTATAACACTAAAGCCTAGTAAGCAACTGAATGATATGAAAGCTTGCAAAGCAATTTTTATATTGCATTAATGGCATCGAAACTTTTCGAGAAAATAACGATGAACATTCTTTGAAAGAAAAACAAATATATACTACAGATTTTGTTTGATACATAAACAAAACAAAATATTTCTACAACATGCAGTCATATTAACATCCTATATCGCTACCAGGCTCTTCAGAATCAAACTAAAGGATAAACATTGTGAGGTGAACGAAATACAAGCAGGAGACATGCAGGGTAGCGTCTTGAGACCTATACTCTATCTGCTCTATCCAGTTATATTTGTAAACTGGAGGACATTAGGATAGTCACATTCGTAGATGATAGCTCTATTTGTAGTGGATCAAAACTAAAGAATATCTAAAAAGAAGCTTCAGCTAACGATAAATCAACTTAAGATTAATAGAAAACTTCAAGCAACTATATATATATATATATATATATATATATATATATATATATATATATATATATATATATATATATATATATATATATATATATATATATTAGACTATTTAGACTGAGACATGTAACTGCATATAAAAACTATTTTCTCCCTAAAAAAAACAGCATTGAACCATACAGTAAAGACGATAAAAACACAGCTCTTTGCTGAACGTAATCGAAGACAGATGAATTACATAATAGTTAATAGTGAAACTATCCACTAGTACCCCAAAAGAACAAAGCAAGGAGATAAGAAGAAATTTGAATCCGAAGAAAGCACAAGGGATCTAATTACTGGATAAATGTTAAAAGAATTTCCTAGGAAAGCTAAAAATTTACCAACCTATTTAGACTGAGACATGTAACTGCATACTGAAAAGTTATCGAGGTGATTATAACACTAAAGCCTAGTAAGCAACTGAATGATATGAAAGCTTGCAAAGCAATTTTTATATTGCATTAATGGCATCGAAACTTTTCGAGAAAATAACGATGAACATTCTTTGAAAGAAAAACAAATATATACTACAGATTTTGCTTGATACATAAACAAAACAAAATATTTCTACAACATGCAGTCATATTAACATCCTATATCGCTACCAGGCTCTTCAGAATCAAACTAAAGGATAAACATTGTGAGGTGAAAGAAATACAAGCAGGAGACATGCAGGGTAGCGTATTGAGACCTATACTCTATCTGCTCTATCCAGTTATATTTGTAAACTGGAGGACATTAGGATAGTCACATTCGTAGATGATAGCTCTATTAGTAGTGGATCAAAACCAAAGAATATCTAAAAAGAAGCTTCAGCTAACGATAAATCAACTTAAGCTTAATAGAAAACTTCAAGCAACTATATATATATATATATATATATATATATATATATATATATATATATATATATATATATATATATATATATATATATATATATATATATATATATATATATATATATATATTAGACTATTTAGACTGAGACATGTAACTGCATACTGAAAAGTTATCGAGGTGATTATAACACTAAAGCCTAGTAAGCAACTGAATGATATGAAAGCTTGCAAAGCAATTTTTATATTGCACTAATGGCATCGAAAGTTTTCGAGAAAATAACGATGAACATTCTTTAGAAGAAAAACAAATATATACTACATATTTCCTTTGCTTGATACATACACAAAACAAAATATTTCTACAACATGCAGTCATATTAACATCCTATATCGCTACCAGGCTCTTCAGAATCAAACTAAAGGATAAACATTGTGAGGTGAACGAAATACAAGCAGGAGACATGCAGGGTAGTGTCTTGAGACCTATACTCTATCTGCTCTATCCGGTTATATTTGTAAATTGGAGGACATTAGGATAGTCACATTCGTAGATGATAGCTCTATTTGTAGTGGATCAAAACCAAAGAATATCTAAAAAGAAGCTTCAGCTAACGATAAATCAACTTAAGCTTAATAGAAAACTTCAAGCAACTATATATATATATATATATATATATATACATATATATATATATATATATATATATATATATATATATATTAGACTATTTAGACTGAGACATGTAACTGCATACTGAAAAGTTATCGAGGTGATTATAACACTAAAGCCTAGTAAGCAACTGAATGATATGAAAGCTTGCAAAGCAATTTTTATATTGCACTAATGGCATCGAAAGTTTTCGAGAAAATAACGATGAACATTCTTTAGAAGAAAAACAAATATATACTACATATTTCCTTTGCTTGATACATACACAAAACAAAATATTTCTACAACATGCAGTCATATTAACATCCTATATCGCTACCAGGCTCTTCAGAATCAAACTAAAGGATAAACATTGTGAGGTGAACGAAATACAAGCAGGAGACATGCAGGGTAGTGTCTTGAGACCTATACTCTATCTGCTCTATCCGGTTATATTTGTAAATTGGAGGACATTAGGATAGTCACATTCGTAGATGATAGCTCTATTAGTAGTGGATTAAAACTAAAGAATATCTAAAAAGAAGCTTCAGCTAACGATAAATCAACTTAAGCTTAACAGAAAACTGCAAGCACATGCAAAATAATATCGTAAATAGATAAATAGATTTAGCTAGGTATTAAGCTAAATTGTGTGTATATAGTAGAATATATAATACATGTAGTATATAGGTCAAATAAGGTTTTTGTTTATTTTTATTTTATTACAACGATTATTATTTACATAATTTATTTCAAAACGTTTTTTTTGTGTTAAAAATCTAAGTTTAATTATTTTTTACTTATTAGTGAGTTCCTTATTTATTTTTTGAAGTCGGTTCAATTTTTTTCTAAAAAAAAATGATCTCGGCTACGAATTAAGATCCTTTCTACTCCCTTCTACTAGAGCAAAGCGGCCGATGGCCCATCCCGGCTCATTTCCATCAAATTCGATTTTATGGTCCGACTTCGGTTTAGAACAAACGGTTTTACTGACGACAGCGACGGTTTACGACCAAGAGAGCCATTGTGGCTTGCAACGGGATAGTTTTGATCGTTTTCAATCGGCCGCCTTTGTTCCGTTGATATTATATGTTAGTAGCAATTAATCTGGGCAGCCTTTCAAAAGAGATTGACTAGTTTAATGACCAGTAGTATAGAGTTATGTCATTGGGAGTTGATAACAATCGATTGCAAACGGATAATGTACAATAAAAGGAGGCTTGGTCTCTAAAATGGAACAATTTAGAATTCAATAGACTTCCAATCGATTTTGCTCGATATAAAATTGAACATTGCTATCTCAGTCAATAGAAATTGTTTAATATTTAGGATTTGTGACGTAATCTTTATATTTTGGGGTATGCTGAATTCGAAAAAAGAAGATGTTCTATGTTCGGTGATTTCTCCGTCAATTGTAGATTTCCAAATTCTTTTTTTATTCGAAAGAGTACACTTCCGAGGTGATTCCATTGGAACCAAGTTTTGGTCTGATGGGGGAAGGGATAAAATCGAGTGAAAACTTCTAATTTCAAAGGTACCTACAGTGTTTTCACATATTTTTTATCTAAAATAATCAAATATTTCAGTATAAAGTTATTGCTAAACTGATGTGGCGAAAAAAAGGTCAGTTTACTTTTTAAGCTCTAAACATATCATATGAGACATCGGAGAAAGGTTCTAGGCAACTGTTTCTATCGTGTAAGGGTTAGAACGTTGAGCTCAAACGAAGAGGTCGTGGATTCGATTCCTAACAGGGCATCAGGGTTTTTGTTCTAGTCTGATTGAAACAATTGTTAAATTACCTAAATGAGGTATCGGAACTCAACGTTCCTTATTTTCAAACATTGTTTTTTTATTCCTATTTTTCCTCATACGAGTTGTAATCTTACTTGGGCTATCCATTGTAATTAGCGTTGGAAACTATCGACTGAAAACAGTCGAAACAGTCGATAGTAACAAAACTGTCGAAACAGTCGATAGTCAATAAACTAGCGACTGAAAATAGTAATTACTATTTTCAGTCAAATGCACGGTTCGACTATTTTGTTCAATTCGTGATGTCAGATGTAGATGTACGAACGCTTTCCTGTATAAACTGTGAGAGAGGAAAGGACGGAGATAATTGCTTGAAGCTGTTATTTTATATGTACTTATATTTTCCAACGGTAGTATAAGCATAAAAACAGTCAAAAGTATTTTGCCATTTATCATTCAGAATTTTAATCTTTATTACATTAAAAATCTTCAAAAATATCGTTCCAATATGCTGCTATATTAATATACAAAATATTGTTATTTACAAACAAACGACCAAAATAATTGTAAAACTATGTATATTACATATAATTCTATGTAACTGTAAATTGGGTACATTTTTGCCAAGGTCACGGCTGGGACGACAGAGTCATAACGTTAAAAATTAGTTGAACTGAACTAGTAGAACCATAAATAGTAACTAAAAGTACACGACAGAAATAGTCGATAGTAAATAGTAACAAAATCAGTAGCCAATTACTAAACAGTCGATAGTCGATTTCAATCGATAGTTCTCAACACTAATAATTAACAATATATTGTAATAACGCATTTCCAAGGAAATCCCTTTTTGGTAGTGGAAAACCTAAACAGTATCACAAGAAGCCAAATAACTGACGGCTTCTTCGTCGTCATATCAGCGTTCGCGTCGAGCTACTTACCAGAAGAAATATTTGCATTGTTTTAACCTACTCCACTTTCATACAGTCGTCGATTCTAGTCCTTCACGACTCCATCTCCAGTCAACAACGACCGTGTTAATTAGCCTTTTTGCAGCAGTGCGGGAGAGAATTCCTGCTAGACCTTTAAGAGGGACCGATGCGGGAGGACCGTGGAAGTGGTGGCGGCGTTTTAATTGGCTCGGTATCTATTATGAAGTAGATGACCTCCATAATATACCGGAGAGAGATAGACACCGGGAGAGCGAGAGAGCGAGGGCGGGAGAGTGTGGGAGGGCGGAGGGGGTCGTAATTGAGTTTTTTCCCCGGAATAAAAAAGAAAATGAACGCGAAAATCAAATAGGATGGTAATCTTTTGTTGACTGTGTTGTTCGTTCTGCGTCTGTTCGAGTGGTGCCCATTCACGTATTCATACGGGGCACTTGAAGCGCTTTTTTTATTGCATATCGTCCGAACAACGCAGCATTTGTTTCGATGACGGTTGGAGTGAGGCGGATTTTTTTTTATTCGAAATAAATTGTTGCTTTTTATCGCTCGCGAGTACGAAATAAAAATGGGAACCGTAATTTGTTTAGAATCATGATATTTACAACGTACGATATATATGTATCATCGAATTGACGTCCGTGTACGTTAATTTCAAACACTAACTATTGTATACAAACCGCGACAAAACTTTAGCACACAGCACTTTTTTCTTCTTTACCGCTCTTAATTTTTTTTATAACATCTTTATTAGATACGCTTAGTACAATCTTAATTATAAATCAATTTATTACTGCATTTCATTTTTACTTGGATTAATTCACAAGCAAGACAAGTGCGAGAAAATACATCAAAATGTATTCCTCAATTATAAAGTTATAATATCTTAAGCTATAGATTACACTAAAGGTATACACTTTATATAAGTTCGTATGGTTTGGTCCGCTTCAAACTGCTGACATCCTGCGCGCTGTCCAGCAGTTGTATTGCTTCCAAGTTAGTATGATTTAGTGATCTTCATTCGTGTTACAGGGTGAAATCTTGGATAACTTCGCAAATCCATTTGGTCATCGTGCAGTTCTTCGTTGGTTACGTAGCGATAGGTATTGGTAATCAGTCGAAGAACCTTGTTTTGACAGCGTTGTATGACTAGTTTTAGTGACTAATTTTTAGTGCAACCCCATAATTGCACCCCATAGGTCCAAATTGGCTTTATAATTGTCTTATAAACCAACCTACCGACTAACCGGTATAGTTGTTTTATTTTGGTTCTAATGTGTCTAATGTGTGTAATTGCTTTTTGTCTAACATGATAATTCCGAGGTATTTAGCTGATTCTGCTTGAGGAATCGGGCATCCATTGAGTGATATAATTAAGTTTTTATTATTTCGCCGCAATGCAAAATTAACGTGGACAGATTTGGAGCTATTAAGTTGAATTTTCCAATCTTTCGTCCATTTCTAGATTTTGTTGGCAGTCAATTTGTACTTTTTCCACTGCCCTAGGCAGAGATACCCGATCGAAAGCTTGTGAGATATCCAGGAATATTGCAGGGTAGTATTTCTTTTCCTCAAACGCCTTTTCAATAGCTGCAGTTACTCTGTGCACTTGATCGATTGTTGAATGGTAATTTCGAAAACCAAACTGGATATCTGGTATTATTATAAAATTTTTAACACGTTTAAATATTAGCTTCTCAAATAGTTTTGATATTGCAGGTGGTAGCGTAATAGGCCTGTAAGCTTCGACTTGTTCTGCAGGTTTGTCAGGTTTTTTTAGCATAATTATTTGCGCCACCTTTAAGCATTCCCGAACATGCTTCAGTCTTAAAGAGGCACTAAATATATATGTGAACATGATTATTGCTTTTCGTGGCAGTTCTTTCAATAATACAGGTGAAATGTCATCTATACCAGGTGCCTATTTACAATTGAGGTTATCAACTTCAGTGGCAACTTCCAATAGAGAAATTAGATCTACATCGGGTTGATAATCAGAGGAAAACAAACAAAGAAATAGCTATTGTTTAATTATGGATTCTGCGTAAAATAGTATCTTCGAACAACACGACAAAACCATGGCACAGTTAGTTAAATAAAACTGATCAATAGTTTTAACCAACTTCAAAAAAGGGGGAGGTTCTATGTTCGACGGTATATATTCATTTAATGTATGTTCACTGACTTTTCCGCCAAATATGGACCGATTTTCAGAATTATTTATTTATTCGAAACAGGGTACTGTTTGGATACATGTATCCGATTGGATACCCATTGGCAGCAAGTCAGGATTTGATGGTGGAATCCGGGGAAATCGAGGAGAACCCTCAAATCATTTCAAAGGTAAGTACAAAGTTATCGCAAAAGCCGTTCAGTTTGGCTTATAAGCACTAAATATATCATATGGGAAGTAGTAGTAATATTGCACGCAACTATTTCTATGGTGCAGTGGTTAGAGCGTTCAGCTAACACGCGAAGAGGTCGGGTTCAATTCGAAGTTCGAGTTTGAAGTCGGTGCCGAGCTCAAACGATACAAAAGTAATATAATTTTGTGACATATACACAAAATTAAATTACGAACTAAACAAATCTAAATTGTTGCCACATGAAAAGGAACGTCTAGTCTAGAGTTCTATAGACTAGACGTTCCACAGTTCCACAGTTGTAGATATTCCAGACGTATTTAAAATAGGTAGAGCACATTGTTAAGAACTAAATTTTATATAAACAGTGTTATTTTCATTAACTCTTCTAGATCTAGGATTTCAGACTAAAATTTAAGTAGCGTTTGATGAAGGTATTCCCACTAGAGCACTCTACACAGTTATAAAACATTAGGAATATTCCTTAAACTCTTATTCTGTACTAACCAATGGAATTGTATAATTTTGTGACATCTAAATTAATATAACTGTTTGGGTTCGGCACCGACCTCAAGGTAAATCAGTTGGTAGTAGTTAAAATAATATTTTAAATAGGTAAATAGGTTTAGGTAGGTATTAAGCTAAATTGTGTGTATATAGTAGAATATAAAATGCGTGTAGTAGATAAGTTAAATAAGGTTTTTGTTTATATTTATTTATTTGTTACAACGACTATTATGTACATATTTTGATTTAAAACGATTTTTAGTGTTAAAAATCTAAGTTTGATTATTTTTTACTTTTTAGTTCCTTATTTATTTTTAGTAGTATCTATTATAGTCCCATAGTCCATGTAACATATCAAATTTCTCGATATTTTAAAGATGTTTATTGAGGACCATCTTCAGCATCGAAATTTTCAACAAAAAAAAAACGAGCAAATCCATTCTGACGCCATTATTACTTCAATAAAATAACCTTAAACAGTATTAAACATATATTTTTATCAGTTTACCCTTTTCTCCGACCCCAGATATGAATAATGCACGCAATAACTAAGTTCTGGTCAGCTTGATCAACATTTTTCTTGTGTCCCATGAACTATTTGAACAATCAGAATCTATTATTTCCGAGATTACCCGGTCCCAATACGATCCGGTCAAGAATTTTCGGCAATTTCGATAGATATTCGCGTCTGTTTCTCTCGATTCAGCAGGAGGGATATGTGACGACAAAAAATAACGAGAAAACCGAGAGGGAACGACGTATTTTACGACCTGAGACCATGTGCGGGGATGGTTGTGTTTGCTCGGCCGCTAATATTGGACAGTTATTGCTTGTACATAAATTTGGTTGGACATATAACCTGTTCTAATAACTGCAGGTTGATATTAGGAGCGCTTTGATGAGAAATATCGGGGTTTGATACTAACGGAGGGGAAATTATTCTGTAATCTGGAATTTCTGGAGCATCACGGAGGATATATAGGGTGGGCAAGGTTATACTCTTGAAGAGTATTAGGACATATTGGTTCAAAAACTGTGTTAAAAATTGTGATATAAAGACATTGTCTAAATTGAATTCGACATTAAAATAGGTCTCCTAAATAGGTTTGTCAATATCAATTTGTCAAATTCCCCAATGGCACAAGACAAATTCCCAAAGACTCAAAATTAACTTAGAAAATGAAAAACAATATTTATTTTTTATCTTTTCATATTATAAAATAAACTGTAATATTATGAATTCTAATGCTAAAATGTTTCCATTTTTTTGGCAAGCACTTTACTGTATAGATCTTAATAAACTTGACCATAAATTTTTGGAACTTATATTAGACCCTCACCTCATCTGGCTCCCGCATATTAACTATGTAAGGAATAAATGTTACCTTTACCTTTTCATATTCTCGGATGTCTCCAAGAGCAACGACTACGTGGGTGCAGCATTTACACTTAAAGTGCCTCCAACCATCTCTACCTCTACGCCCGCTGGGAGTGCTTATCTGTGAACTAATCTCTAAATTGGAAAAAAGCGGCAAAACCATCACCTTTATGTGGCTCCCTTCGAAGCGAAGAAAAGGGAAGGATCACTTACGGAAAACTTCCTCTTTGGGAGTAGAGATATGAAGCACCACTCTACTAGGATCTTTAGGATTTCTAGACCAACTCAGATGGGATTTAACAGAAAACAACAAGCTTTGGGAGGTGAAAAGTAGAAGAAGAGTATTATCTTAACACCACTAACACCAGCAGACGCAACTTAAGCTTATTCTCGCGTCTCAGGATTGGTTACTGCAAACTGACCCATGAGTTTCTCATTAAGGGAAGATGTTCACTACTTTGCGTCGAGTGTGGTTCCTTACTGTCAAACATATACTAACTGAATGTCGAAGATACAAGAGATGGTTGGTCAACCTGAGAGAGACGATGGACCAGTGTCTTAGGCTGGAGAACCTGGACAAGCTGATTCATTTTCTAATCGTAACAGGACTACTGGATTAACAGGTATCAGGATTACATTTTGTGTATCTTGTATCCTTATTAGTGTCATGGCTTGTGCGACCATTGTAATGTGGAATTCATATATTCATGCATCTGTATACTTGTACATTTTTTTATATTTTTACCTGTCATCTTGCAATATGTACTCTTTATCCTACACATTTAACTCTAGACTTTATATTCCCACCATGTATTTATATTGTACTTTGCATTCTGTACTTGTAATAACATTATATAGTTTAACTGATGTAAATGTGTTATATTTGTAAACAGACCCTAAATAGTCCAGAAGGCTGATGGATCTATAATATATAAACAAATAAATGTCTTTACCTCTAAGCAACATTGTAATTATTGTAATAGTTTCATATATAAAGAATTTTAGAACTTTTAAATGCAAGATCTGAATTATTTTCATCTCATCTTGTTACTCTCCAATTGACCCAAAGTCAAAAAGATTGAGTTGCAAATATAGGTTTGTGCTCAATCATCAGAGACATCAAACCAACTAGTCATCCAACGTATCAGAAACAAAGTTCTGCTATTAATTATCAGCTACTGGACATCATACAGGAAGTTTTAAACGAATCTTACCATACGAATTTCTTTAGTGTAGAAGTGTATTCTTAAACTTAACTTTACAGTTTAGATTTATTATAATTTCGTAAGTACATACAGATACAGATCCCGTACGCCTTATTTGTGTATTAATGCACGTACAACAGAACAGTAGTAATTAATTTGTAAATTAAGATTGTACTAAGCATATCTAATGTAAGATATAACTAATTTTATAAAATCTCGTCTTGTGAAGAAATTTGTAATAATTAATTACATAAAACATCAATTAAACAATTCAATTTCATTCGAGTTCAATATCAAAATCAGCAGAAGAAGAAAAGAAACAAAACAGGTAGTTTTGATGAAACAAATACAGAAAAACAGCAGTTAAAATATTGGATAAATTCACATACATAACAAAAGGTTATTCGACAATTAATTCAAGATTTATTCAAAAAAAATCCTTATGTTATTTTACAGAACAGGAATGACCGAAGAATAAACTAGAATTTAAAATATTAACTATACGACTGAATTGTTACAGTATTTTCATTAAGGACATCAAATATTTCATCAAAAAATTCGATAAACCTGCCCCATCTCCAGATATTATAGAAATTACACAAAATAACCACCGATTCTATTATATATTATGAGAATTTTGATAATAAAATCAGAAAAGAACTCGTAAAGGACAAGGTATGGCGTTTAGTCGGGAGAGAGACCATTGTTAAGGTCATCTCACTGTGACGAATCTCTTCATCAAATCGACTGATTTATGGTGAGGGTGTTCTTGGTCAGGGTTTCATCACACGTAACTAATTCGACGCCGTAAGTCCGATCAGTGACCATTGTTTGATCCCCATCATTGGCATCCGTTCTGGTATTGATAACAACAAGCCAGCGCTTTTGATTTATTGGAAGGAATTGGAAGATTTCACAGCTGTCGCATTAGCTGTCGCATAATGGCCATTGGCCCAATAATAATGATGGCGGTATTTAAGGCATAATATTGTTAGCTTCATTTTTTTTTGTTTTAGATTATTATACTGTCGCTTTTCAATGACATCTACAACAGGTTTGTTTGCTATGCATCTGGCTCATGTGTATTCTATTGGGGTAATGACAGTAATCAACAATAACACAAGTATTGTATATACCTAATGGATTTATCAAAAAGCATCTAGTTTCACGCTTAATTCGACATTTATATGATAAAATATAACCAGGAAATGTAAAAAGGCACCATGATAAGTTGAACTGCTAAAAAAGATCCTGGTTTCGACTTAAATTACTGGAAGAATTTTAAAACAGCTCTCAGAAAAGTGCGTCAAATTAAAAACATTCATATTTAATGCCTTGTTAAGACTCAATTACTTTCCTAGCACTTGGAAAGTGGCTCAAATCATTATGATTCTTAAACTTGGGCAAAAATCAGGGGACGTCTCTTTTTATCGTCCTATAACTATCTGTTACCTGTGATCTCTAAACTTTTTGAGAAACTATACATTAAGAGACACAAAATAATCGTAAAAGGAGAAATATTATTCCAGACCATCAATTTGTCTATATATTGATATATCTCAAGCTCTCGACAAGGTATGGCCTATTATATTGGAAAAGCTTTTGCCCCATACCCACTTTCAACTGCTGAAATCATACCCCACAGACAGACATTTTATTGTCAATCAGGGTGGCGAATACACCTACCTACATCCAATATATTCGGGTATTCCGCAGAGCAATGTTCTTAGCCCATTGTTGTACCTTATGCATACAGCTGACCTACCGACCTCAAGAAACACTACTGTCGCAATATATGCTGATGATACGGCGATTTTATCATCATATGAGGATCCAATATCAGCCCCAAGAAACCTCCAGCTTCGTCTTAACAAAGTCGAATTGTGTTTGAAAACGTGGCGTATCAAAGCAAATGAGACAAAATCAACCCGTATGACATCCACCCTTTGTAGAACAACATATCCCTCAGTAAAGTTGAATAATTATGAATTTCTGCAAGCAGGCAACATATAGTGACAAAACTCAAACAACTTGGGCTTAAACTAAACCTGAGTGGTATTGGCTAATAAAGTAACTAAGGTTTTGCTGTATAAGTCAATAGTTAGGCCCATTTGGACCATTGATATTGAACGGTGGGGTACAACTAGCAAATCTAACATAGCTATCCTCTAGAGGTTCCAGAATAGAGTGTTGGGAGTCATCGTCGATGCCTCATATTACTTGGCCAATAAACTAACTTAGCGCGATAGCTAGTGCGAAGTACTCTGAAAGACTATTAGAGTATCTCAATGTACTCGCCAAACAGTTAAATGTGCGTAATGACAACGTAGTGCATAGGTTCAAACGCAAACTACCATACGGACTAATTAATAGACACATAGAGTGAGATTTAATAATCACTACATAGTATAAAACAGTCGCCTTTTCTATCCCTATATCCCTATGTGCGCTTAAATCTTTAAAACTACGCAACGGATTTTGATGCGGTTTTTTTCAATAGATAGAGTGACTCAAGAGGAAGGTTTATATGTATAATACATGCATAATATACTAAGGCAACATTGCTAATTTTAGAGGTTTCTAACGTGATGTCGTAAATTAACCTATTTTTTTAGGCTTATTTAGCAATTAGCAAAAACGCTGCCTAACCCTACGAGTTAGATCAAATTAATGTACTACAGTATTGTACACCATAAAAAGGTCTACAAAAAAGTCCCCGATGGTATATGTTTATCTTTTAGGGATACATTAACCATTTTTATTGTTTACTTTTTACGTGAGAAAATGTCTTATTTACGAAGCTATTTTAAGCAATACGGCATTAATCCTTATCGAATTAAGTACCTTAAATCCAGTGTGCAATTAATATAGATCAATATGGTTCCTTACAGCATGTAAATTAAACAAATATTTTCGGAGATATTACAAATTTAAAATTTGCGTTTAAAAATGTGTAATGTAATAAAAATTGTATGAATTTAGATATTCCAAAGATAGCAGGAAATCTTCATAGTAAGTATAGGGGAAGAGGAATTGTTTTACTCCAAATTTAATGCGTGCAGGCCAAGGGCAGTAATGAATGAACCAAAAATACTGGATCGATTTTAATCATGTTTTCATTGAGTGACATAGGCATATATATTTTACGCCCGTGCAAAGTCGGAGCGGGCCGCTATGTTTTTATATACAACGTTCATATTTTTTCTGTAGTGTATTTAATTTAGTATCAGCATTGCACCCGTGCGAAGCCGGGGCGGGTCGCTAGTCTCTATAATAAGTTGAAACATTCTTTAAAATAAGTTAGAATAGTATCTAGAATAAGATGTAGATTATAAGTTGTACAGTAGATCACTTACTAAAGCGATCTTCTACATGTCAGTATAGTTATATTATATAACGGAAATCATATAATAATACGTATTGCCCACGCGCAAATTGTTGAAATTCTAAGTGATTAATTTTAAAAAATTGCTAAATAGTTCTAATTGTGTTTTTAGTTTTAAAATAAGTGTAATTTTAATAAGCTCCCTAAATATACTATTACTAAAAACCAATATTCTTGTGATTATGTATTACAGTCATCTAGTGTTTAAGACGATGAAACGCATTTTCCTTAGATGCAGCGTCAGGCTGAATCGGTCGGAACGAACAAAACAATTACGACCAACACTTTATATAAAATGCCATCGTTTAGCGCAAAACAATGTGACATTGTCGTGTTTTTCCTTAGGAAGGCGACTATTTCCATTTAATCTCGACTCGATGGCATTTAAAACTGTCGAGGGCACAGATCCGGCTTCTCATATCGCGGCGAGTGCAGTCAGCGTCCCTCTTTACTGCTGATGGCAGCGCGAAACACCGCCATTTATTGGGCACTCTGACCGATCCGATTGGTACCGCATCTTGCACTTATCGCCAACGTATTGCGCTTTTTCCTCTACGGTCGCCTGTCGCACGTTCGTTCTCATTCCGAAAAACTTGATTACAAAGTCTCTTCGACATCACCAGCGATAAAATAAAGGTCCGATATTAAATCGCGTTTACGGGGGTTACGTGAGTGAAAGCAGAGCTGAGCGAAATACATAATGAATTTAAACTTGTTTTTATTAACCTCTTAGAAATTCTACAATCTGCCCGTGCCAATATAACTATCCTGACATGTATGTTTTTTTATTCAACATAATTCCCTTCGAGGGTGATACACTGATTATAGCGACCCTCCAACTTTTCGATACCATTTTGTAGTACGATTTGTCCTTTGCTTCAAAATAGGCCTCAGTTTCGACGATCACCTCTTCGTTCGACGAAAATTTCTTCCCAGCGAGCATTCTTTTGAGATCTGAGAACATGAAATAGTGGTTGTAGTCCAGATCTGGAGAATACGGTGGATGAAGAAGCAATTCGAAGCTCAATTCGTGGATTTTTGCCATCGATTTCACTGACTTGTGGCACGGTGTTTTGTCTTGGTGAAGCAGCACTTTCTTTTTCTTCAAATGCGACCGTTTTTCGGCGATTTCGTCCTTCAGACGGTCCAATAACGCTATGTAATAGTCGCTGTTGATGGTCGTTCCTTTTTCAAGGTAGTCAATGAAAATTATTCCATGCGCACCCCAAAATATAGACGCTATAACCTTGCCAGCCGACTGTTGTGTTTTCGCACGCTTTGGAGCGGAGCGTGTGCAGTCCACTCGGATGTCGATTGGACTTCGGAGTGAAATGATGGAGCCATGTTTCATCCATTATCACATATCGACGCAAAAACTCGGGTTTATTACGCTTGATTATCTTCAAACACTGCTCCGAATAATCAGCTCGTCGTTGATTTTGATCAAAAGTGAGTTCACGCGGCACCCACTTTGCACAGAGCTTTCTCATACCCAAATATTCGTGAATGATATGATGTACACGTTCAGTTGATGTCTTTAGAGTATCTGCTATTTCGTTCAATTTCAATTTACGGTCATTCAAAATCATTTTGTGGATTTTTTTAATGTTTTCGTCGGTAACAACCTCTTTTGGGCACCCACTACCTTCACCGTCTTCGGTGCTCATTTCACCACGTCTAAACTTACAGCATACCGACACAGCGTGATGGTTGATTTTCCTGGGGCAGTGCTTTTGTTTCAACTGTATCTTTTTCCTTTAAAAAGCAATATTTTATCAACACGCGAAATTCTTTTTTATCCATTTTCTTCACAATAACAAAAGTTGCTTCAGCCAAAATGTTATAATTCACAAACTAATGATCCGACAGCTGCAAATTTATACGCGCATCTTTTGAGGAATAGGATTTTGAGGATATATAGGGAACTAAAAAACATATGTATTTAATTCTAGTAGCGCCATCTATGTGTCAGGCCGGGAACTTTTCAATTGACCTGTTAATACAAAAGATGTTTTTTGGTTATAAATATATGAATATATAAATAAACAATAAACAATGTGTGAAACGATGAAAAGATAATTCATATCACATTCCCATGCACCCGAAATCGAACGGAGTTAATATCAAAGGCACCGATGCAATCTATATTTATACGCTTTTAATTCGAATATAAACGATAAAACTTAAAAGGGTTCTAATGTTTGTCTCGTACGTCAGCCGGTCCCCAGATTTACAGGCGGTTCCAGGAAAGCCAGATAAAAAAAAACCTTCAACATCACAAACACGCGTTGATAACTGGGCCTACGATTCAACACGGTACAATATACCGGAGATAAAACCGCCGATATACAAATTAAGGCACGCATTTACCACAAGAACATCCTTAAATTTGTTATTTCTTGAAGATAGATCGCGATAAAACCCGGTGTTAACATAAGATCTCTTCCGACGCGGCTCTTGTTGACCTTTGTCTAGTGTAGAGAGAGGAGTTCGGTGTGTCTCCCGGCCGAAATAACTGTCTCAATAAAAGTTTATGCGTATTTCGAAACGTGTTATTTTAACAGTGTTGAAGATGAGTTGAAGTTGAGGAGGCTTTTCGGGGCTTTATTTTAACAGGTTAGTTGAGACTGTAACCAGAGGCGGAACAACTTTGTTTTACTATAAAAATTCAACTAATAATACTTCCGAAAACCTGGTAAGTCACCAAACGATATAAAATCCTATAGACCTATATCACTGCTGCCAGTAATATCTAAGGTTTTTGAAAAACTACTGTTGAAAAGAATAAAACCGATCATAGAGAGAGAAAACGTAGTACCAAAACACCAGTTTGGCATTATTGGCATTAACAAGCACTCAACAATTGACCAGGTCCACAGAATAACAGATGTTAAAAAGCCTACGGAAGTCAAAAAGTATTCTAAGCTATATTCTTAGATGTAGCACAAGACTTCGATAAGGTTTGGCATGAAGGCCTTGTTCATAAACTACAGAAAATGCTACCAAAACAACACAAAGAATTATTAAAATCATCCATTACAACCAGAATATTTAGAGTCAAACAAGAAGAAGCTTACTCTACAATAAAAGAAGCTAAAGCAGGTGTACCACAAGGAAGTGTACTGGGCCCTATACTTTATCTACTTTACACTTATGATATACCACAAATGGAGAATATTACGATGGCTACATTTGCTGATGGTCCTGCGATTATAACTGTCGGAGAAAATAGTGAAGAAGCCTAACGAAAATTACAACGGGCAAGTGACAGTATAAATAATTGGACAAAAGCTTGGAAAATAAGAATTAATGAAAGTAAATCTGTACATGTGCAGTTCACCTATAAACAGACCTTACAAGCACCAATAACATTAAATAACACTATCATTCCATATAGCAACAACGCTATATATCTCGGAATGAATCTCGATGCAAAACTTCGCTGGAATGAACATATAAAGAAGAAAAGAAAAGAACTGGAATTGAAATATAGGAAAATGTACTGGCTAATTGGAAGAAAATCACAATTTTCATGATCAAGCGTCAGTTTTACTTCTCACAAAGTCCAACATCCAGTATATTCGCCTGATTTAGTACTCTCTGGCTTCAGGTCAGAGATATTTTAAAGGCGTTGGAAAAAAAAAACTACTGCTACTCATAACTTGGATAATTGATTGAGATTACAATTGAAGACGATATTATTATGCAATCTATTATAGTAATAATGACGGAGATACATTGAACAAAGTCGATATCTTCTTCCGCACGCCTCTGCATCCACTTCGGCTGTCGAAGAACTATTTAGTAGCCGTACAACCTAACAAAAACGATGGTCTTTCTCTACCTGTCGACATAATACCGACTAAGTGTGGAAAAGGTGGGTTTTGTTAGATGGAAATGGCGGCTAACGACAAAGCAGCGGCACATCTTTGACTCAGTTTCGGAAATATTCTTCTAATTCAAAGCGCAGGGTTGATATAGTTTAGGGCGCGGCCTTATTATCATTAGTCTTTGGCAAAAATGGAACAGACCGTAAATAGTATAACCCTCAAATATAAGATTAAAAGAAAACTAACCAACAACGTAATTTTTCAACTATCAAATAATAACTAATGCTATTGAAAATAAATCAGCACAAAGAGAAAATCTATATAAAAATAACCCTTACGTTATTTGTAAATTAATATATTTATTACATTGTTACTAGTCGTTTCCGACCAAGCTACAATATGTCTTTATAATAAGTTAAATCTCGGTATATAACTAGGAGGACCCATGGGCCCTATCTCACTCTCTGGTGAAATAATGTTTATTGCTAATCTTCTATTAAATGCATCTCATTACGTGAGACTATGCAAGACTAAATGGTTCTTTTGAGTCTGTTCTGGTGTTATCCAAGAGATGAGAATAGAGTCTGTCCTCATGTTTCCTTGAAATTTTATTGGTTTCCTGAGTGACACTTGGTATGTGAAGATATCGGGGTTAGTAATCAACTCTGTAATATCTGGGTACACCTACAATACTTCTCAGAACTTTGTTATGGAAAACTTTTATTGTATTTTTATTACTTTTCACGGAACATCCACATAAGCTGATTCCTTATGTCCATGTAGGTTTCAACACTTGTGCGTATGATAGCATGTATTCATATAATACATATTCCTATATTTTAACTCCGGTCCTTTTCTTTTTTTTTTACATGTTCCTTCCAGTGAAGTTTTGCATCAACATTCATTCCGAACTACTTAACGTTGTTACTAAATATTATTATATTTGAACTGCACATGCACAGATCACAGATTTACTTTCATCTTTATACGTTATATTTGATACAACAGCATGACATTGGCACTAACACTTCTACATCAATGATCACACATATTCAGAAAATTTTCTATTGTATATGACAGTTGAGTGATAAATATAAAACATTTTTTATCTTTTATAATTGCTCCAAAAACTGGCAGTGCTACAACATTTTTAAACTTAACAAGTCAATTGAAAAGTCCCCGGCCTACCATAGTAAAACACATCTTTTGGCAAAATTAGTTTTTTTTATTCAACATAATTGCCTTCAAGGGTGATACACTGATTATAGCGACCCTCCAACTTTTCGATACCATTTTTGTAGTACGATTCGTCCTTTGCTTCAAAATAGGCCTCAGTTTCGGCGATCACCTCTTCATTCGATGAAAATTTCTTCCCAGCGAACATTCTTTTGAGACCTGAGAACAGGAAATAGTCGCTGGCGGCCAGATCTGGAGAAAACGGTGGACGAGGAAGAAATTCGAAGCCCAATCCATGGATTTTTGACACGGTGCATTGTCTTGGTGTGCGACCATTTTTCGTCCTGAAACGGTCCAATAACGCTATGTAATAGTCGCTGTTGATGGTCTTTCCTTTTACAAGGTAGCCAATGAAAATTATTCCATGCGCATCCCAAAATACAGGCACCATAACCTTGTCAGCCGACTGTTGCGTTTTCCCACGTTTTAGAGCGGGTTAATCGTGTGCAGTCAACTGAGATGACTGTCGATTGGATTTCGGAGACTATTTTTGAGACTATCTACAAATCTATCTCGTTTTTGGTATCTTCATAAGCTCCGGCTCAGGTCACAATTCATATGTCGGAACAAGCAGCAATCAGGAGCAGGGAAAGGGAAACAGGGAAAACATTTAGAATTTCCATGTTCTTCAAGTAGTTTGAAATTATTTCGTGGGTTACTCTCAAAAGTTCTGCATATCCTTCTTGAGTTTTACAGAGACGATCGTCGAGTCAAAATTACCACTTTCAAAACGTCGAAACCAGTATTCGCATGTTGAGAACAATGAGGCATGAGTTGTCATAAGCTTCACATAGCATTCGATGATCTTCAGCCGCCTTTTTCTTCAACATGAAATAAGAAAGTATGGTACTCGGTACAATTACAGACATTTTCAACGCACTAAAAATATTTTCGTAATACACTGAAAAGTGTCAGTGAGACTTCAACAACCTCAAAATGTATTTATCAGCTTGATGTTGATAAATTTAACAAATATATATTGAATAATTAGTTTCATATTTAGTTGTTAGCTTTGAAGTAATTTCGGACCAGCCCAATATGGCACAGGTGACAGCGTCGGTCGGATACCTGTGCCGCAATATTGGGTAATTAAATACACAATAGGAAGGCGTTCATCAAATTTCGAGGTCCCAGGCGATGTCTGCCGACCGAAGATTAAAAATGCCCAGGTCGACTCGCTATTAAATTAAAACGAAAGCGATGTCGCCTATCGCCCACCACAAAAGGCTTTAATCACGATTCCTCTAAGTGGTGCTCGCAATCTACAATTATAAGTTAGTCTCCTCCTGGTCCCAGGGGAGGTTATTAATGGCGTATTGGTCTGCCTCTACCCCCCCTCCTCGAATTTTTTCCCACAGCTGTTGATTGACGCAAAAAAGGGAAAAAAATGGTCTTCTCGCAGGTGTATTTAGATAAAAATCGATCCTGTGAACCAACATTATTAACAACCATGACCAGTTTGAAATATTTGGTGATCAGCGACATCTATTGGTAAAACTACGAGGTGTTAATGTAAACAATTGTTGAACAACATAACCCAACTGTCAAATTCGATGATTTTAACACTTCTCTACATAAGAAAACAGTTTCCATTTTAGTTTTCGTGAGTTGTTCAGTGTGTATAGGAGCTAATCATACTTTTGTTGTTTGATTTGATGAAATCTGTTGCCAAAAACCTATCAAACACTTTTAAAAGCTTATGGTGATGCTGTTCCAATTTTCAGTGTTATGTCCAACATGTAAAAGTGTCACTTCTTATTAACTACACCTTATATTAGATATGCTTACTACAATCTTACTTCTCAAATTAATTTATTACTACTGTTCTGTATCGATACCATGCGGTTCCCGGCTATAAAAGACAATCACGACGACGTCTCTCTCTCTTTTCTCTACCCCATTATAACAGTACCACTTCCGCTAGCGCTTAGGCACTTCCTTTACCGAACCTAATATCCTGTCCATTCTCCCGTCGAACACATGGATCATTCTTACAATCGGTGACCCCGACGTAATCGAAGTTTCTAACAGATAGACCAGCTCAAAAGAATCCACTCGACAGGTGCTCGACATCTTCATGGAAGAATAGCGCAAGTAACCCATCACCATCACATGGTCGACGTTATCCTACGAGACTAACGCGATGAACGAAGACCACAGTAGCTCATCATGCAAGGGGCCATCAACATATGAACCCTTGCATCACGAAACGGGAGACGTAAGGCACCACACTTGTATGTACCCTAAAATAAATCGGAACGCCCCAAGACGAACGACGTCCTGCTATTCCTTCGATGGCACCTGATCCTGTAAAACTCCTTACTAAGGTTGGATCCCCATCTCAGAAGCAGTCTCTGGGCGATTGATTGCGTGATTGCGGGTGCACGCAAAAACCTGCACCACATGGAAGTACGTCCCACGGCAGCTCCACTAGGAGGAGAGTCATTTAGAGACCGCTACGGCCCTTTAGGCCACCACGTATTCACCTACATCGAGTTCAAAGGTTGGTAACGCTGGTGGGTCGGTACCATGCTGTTCCGGACTATAAAAGACCATCACGACGACGTCTCTCTCTCTCTTTTCTCTACCCCCTTTTAACAGTACCACTTCCATAGCGCTTCCGTACCCCCGTTCCATTCTCCCGTCGAACACTTGTATCATTTAAGATCGGAATAAACAAGATTTTATTCGGCCGGTGTTTCCTGTTCCCCTGGGACACCAAAATAATAGTGAGTGTTCAGACAAACAATCGCATCGACAGTCATACATACCGACCGACAAAACGAACATTCCTACAAAATAACGACGGTAGCGCCATCTACAACGCGATTTCCCGCACCTTTCGGCCGGTAATGACGGAATAACGACGAGACGGAGACGGAACAAAAGCCACCCGCGATATAATCACGGCTGCATGAGGCAAAAGCCGGAAAGCGTGAAAAAAACCAAAGCAAAACAAACAGCTACCTCAGCCGGCCGACATCGACAATTCTTGTGGTGTCGTTGACACAGTGAACGTACCCGATCGCTTCTACGCTATTTACAAATATTTGTCGGCCGGCTAACGTCTCGTTATTCTAGCGGGAAGGCCCTTAGAGATTCTCACGATGGCTTTGAAGAATCGCCGACGGCATTTGTTTTATTTCGAGGAGATCTGAGAGCGCGGCGACACGACACTGCCCGTTAAAGATTCGGATTTGTGTGGCGCGAGGCATTTTCCTAAATCCCGACGGTAAATGGTGGCGACGTTGCGGGTTTAGGGGACGGAGTGGACGTCTTTATTCGCGGATTACATATTCCTGATGATGTACGGATTCAATCTGCAACTATAACATTAACTACTGAATATCTTCCTTCCTTTTGACAAAAAAGAGATGCACACAGAAAAAATCGTACCGGTTAGTCGAAAAATAGACTCAACTGGTCCTAATATCAAAGACACTGACTTGCCAGTCCATAATAAACCCTACTTGAACTGATGGAGTTCATATATAGGGATGCACTAAGTCATCAAACCAATTACTAACTCAACACTGTCAGCACAAAGTTCTTTGATTAATTACCGATGCTTATAGTCAAGTCACAGAAAAAACTGCACGATAACCGAAATCCAATGGATTCACAATGTTATTCAAGATTTCGCACTAAAACATGAAATAAACTATAGCTACCGGACAAGACAAAGGAAATGAAAAGATTAAAAATTGTGTTGGTAAATCACGTCCAAACTGGTAAAACAATAAACTCAAATTATCACTGCAACCTTTTGCAAAAAAAGTTGACACACGAAAAAAAAACTTTCAATTTCCGTCTTATTTATCCGATTTAGTTCCCCGGCTTCCTCGAAAAAAGTTAGTTTTCATCAACAAACAAAACGACAATCATCATAATCATGCCATTTATAGATTATGTATTAAAAAATCATAGGAATATATAATTTCCGCGAAGGTATTGAACAATCTAGTACTGAAACACCTACTGGGTTTGATTTGGTACAATAGACATTAAACTTAACGTAAATGAAAAAATCGAATCAAAATATATCAGTCGTTAAGAGAAAATCCTAACAGAATTAACGATGTTGACAAGCATGATCATCACCATGATCAACATCACGATAATTGTTTTAATCTTAATTCTACGAAACTGATAAATTTATTTCGAGTTGTATCCAGTATAGAGAGATCAGATCTAGTGCCAACATGCGTTATATTTCTGACAAGTAAATTCATTAAAACTGCTTTTGAAACTTCCCTTCGAACAAAAATGATAGTGTGACCTCTAAGGAATGCAGATTGGATATGGGAGAGGTTGGATCCAAGTTCTAACATAGTTTTATTGTAATCCTGACGAATAAACTTGTTTTTTTGCTTGTTTTTGTAGTTTTTATCTTCATTAAAAACATTTCTGAAAGTCTTCTTTGAACAGAAACGACATTATGACCTCTATGAAATATATATATTGGATATATTAGACATTGGATTCAAATACTAACATAGTTGTATTGTAATTCTGATGAATACATTTATTTTAATTTCCAGTAAAAACACTTTTGAAATTCTTCTTCCAACAAAAACGACATTGTAATCTCTAAGAAATAAAGATTGAATATATATATATATATATATATATATATATATATATATATATATATATATATATATATATATATATATATAGGAGTTTGGATCCAAGTTCTATCATAGTTTTATTGTAATCCTGACGAATAAACTTGTTTTCATCTTTATTAAAAACATTTCTAAAACTCTTCTTTGAACAGAAACGACATTCTGACCTCTATGAAATGTATATTGGATATATGAGACATTGGATCCAAATTCTAACATAGTTCTATTGTAATTCTCATGAATACATTTATTTTAATTTTCAGTAAAAACACTTTTGAAACTCTTCTTCCAACAAAAACGACATTGTAATCTCTAAGAAATAAAGATTGAATATATATATATATATATATATATATATATATATATATATATATATATATATATATATATAGTTTTCATCTTCATTAAAAACATTCCTGAAAGTCTTCTTTGAACAGAAACGACATTATGACCTCTATGAGGTTGGATCCAAGTTCTATCATAGTTTTATTGTAATCCTGACGAATAAACTTGTTTTCATCTTTATTAAAAACATTTCTGAAACTCTTCTTTGAACAGAAACGACATTCTGACCTCTATGAAATGTATATTGGATATATGAGACATTGGATCCAAATTCTAACATAGTTCTATTGTAATTCTCATGAATACATTTATTTTAATTTTCAGTAAAAACACTTTTGAAACTCTTCTTCCAACAAAAACGACATTGTAATCTCTAAGAAATAAAGATTGAATATATATATATATATATATATATATATATATATATAGGAGGTTGGATCCAAGTTCTATCATAGTTTTATTGTAATCCTGACGAATAAATTTGTTTTCATTTTCGTTAAAAACACTTCTGAAACTCTTCTTTGAACAGAAACGACATTATGACCTCTATGAAATATATATATTGGATATATTAGACATTGGATCCAAATTCTAACATAGTTGTATTGTAATTCTGATGAATACATTTATTTTAATTTTCAGTAAAGACACTTTTGAAACTCTTCTTCCGATAAAAACAACATCGTAATCTCTAAAAAATAACGATTGAATATATATAGGAGGTTGGATACAAATTTGAGCATAGTTGTATTGTATTTTGGCGACTATACTTATTTTGATTTTCATAAAAATACTATTAAAAGTTTCCTTCGAGAGTAAACCATATTCAGATCTCCGAGGAATGCAGATTGTCCGAGGCAAGGTACCACTTCTTGTTTTTTTTTTGGACCTAGCTATTAGGAGGATTTATCGAGGGACATTCTTACTTGATAATCGTCCACGCATGGCTACGGGGTGACAAATTACACACTACGAATGGGTCGAGAAAAAAGAATGACCTCAATCAAACTGACACCTTTATCTTTAGTACACTTTTATGTCCCGATAGCCTGTTGCTGTTGGTTGAGAGTGCAGACTGAGAAAGGAAAAAAGGAAGATGTTCTTTGTTATTGTCGTTACGAGCATCAAATTATAATTATTAGGGATAGAAGAATATATTTAAACATGCAAAATAAATAGCTTTCTAATATACGTACAAAATCTATCAATTTTTCTAGACGTTCGCGTAATTATACAATTGTTTCATCAATTTAGTTGCAGACCTAACGTAATTTATGTATAAATTTCGAACGCATCGGTTATTAACAGTTCGAGCCGTAATTCTCAACGTCAGCTATGTGTGGATGTGTGTAAAAGGGCAGTTACCGACCGAACAGGTTTCTCTTTTCAACAAATTAAAACTAGTAAAACAAATGGCCTAAACTTGAGCGGCCCAAGACTCTGTCTGCCGCTGTATCTAGACGGAGGCATCGCGCTATTACAAGGTGCGCGCAAAATGAACGGGACTTTTCATTATCGCCTAATCGGTTCATCAAAACTAAATTAGCTTTCTTCAAAACAATCTCGTTCAGACTTAATATTATGTTTGACATGACAAAAAAGACGTCAAAAACGTATTTATTTACCGATATGAAATTATGTTTTAATCAACATCATATTAAGAATCAGCAATCTAATGTTTCTGATAATTTAAATGATATCTGTATTAAGATAAAATATAATAAACTAAAGTTTAATCAATATTTCAAATAATATAACTGACAATTTACCTGTACTAATATATTAAGAATCAGAAATCAACTATACTTACAGATTATTTAAATGTTGAGTTTATGTTAAAACACGTAAAGATTAGTGATAATTGTGATGTATTTACTTACAGTTAAAAAAGAGATGAAAAATTTAATTGCTGATAATTTAAATGAGTTCAGTTTCAATTAAGAATCAGCAATTACTTCGAATAGAGATATAATTTTTAATAACCAAATACATCAATTATTTATAGATAAAAGTATAGTTAATTAAAATTATATTAAGAATCAGTAATCATATGTATAAGTAACGTACTACACATATTTGCTGGCATTACTACTATTTATTATTTATGTTATGATGTAAAGAATCAGCAATGGTCTATTGTTCAAATAATTAGCTGTTAATCAGCAGTTTAAAAAGATATTACTAATAATTGAAACAAAATTGGTGTTATATTAAGAATCAGCAATTTTCTGAAAAAAAGATATAGTGTTAATTAACCTAATACTTCAATTATTTCTAAACAAATTACTAATTAAATCAGCATTATATAAATAATGAGTAATAGCATATTGTAATAATATTACCTATAATTACCGATATATTGCTTCTTTTATAATGCATAGTCAGCAATAATTTATTAACCTAATTAGATATTATTTACAGCTAATATATTATTATTAGTATTATTAAATATACATATATACAAAAACCAGCAATGATGTATATTAAATATTATATTCTTCTCGTTATTTGTGATTATTCTAATCAGTCAGAAGACGAGAAATATAGGTTTTTGACTTATAAATTCCGTTAGTATTAGTTTTAATGGAAATTACAGCTAATTTTTGATAACCTCATTAGATTTTTTAGAATCACTTAATTTTTCACCGCATTATTTTAATTTTTAATTTATATATACACTACTGTAAAATCAGATTTATAATTTCTGACATATAATAATACATATATTAAGTGCTTGATAATTATTTAAATAGGTGGTAGTATTTTAGAAATACAAGAGTACCTCTTAAATGAAAACAAATAAAACTCAATGTTTTTTTTTGTAGATTTTCATGGAACTCTTTAGTAGGGAAAAAATAAAGAAAAACCAGCTCATTAAATCAAAATCAACGGGGCGAAAAATAGTTTTTTTCCTCGCTTTTTGATCGCGACATATCCAGTAAGTTATTGGGGACTTTTCGGTGTTATTTATAAGATTGGCCGCCCAACGCCGAACAAATTAGATAATTGGATAAATGAGAGTGAGCCGAGGCAGCGACAAAACGAACGAATCTCGACGAAACCGTAGCGTAAATCGTTAATTAAAGTTTCAGCCGTGAAAGGAAATGGAGCGGATCGCTTGACGTTACGAGACTTTTTCCGCGGTCTTTAGTGCTACATCCAAACACGTGGATTGACGTAGAAATTACACTGGCCCACGAGAAAATATAATCAATCTTTGGACACGAAAGCATCCAGTCTAAATAAAAGACTTTTGTTTATATGTAGTTGAATTTTACACACATTTCAAGCACTAATCAAGTCAGTGTCATTTTGATCTACGACATTTTACCACCTTCATGACCACACTTATATCAAAAAATGTTATTAGAGAACAGTGCTTAACAAACAATAATGGCTAATATGCAATCAATATATTAAGAATCAGCAATTATTTTAAACTCATCAATGATGTATGCTTCAATAAGTTTGAATTTGTATGTATCATAGACACACATATAATATTAGTAGTTAACTGGCCTGTAATCAGTATATTAGGAATCAGAAATTTATCCAAACTTGTCAATTATTTAAACTTCATTATTCATTAGGTAATATGTAGTTAATAATTACTGTTTTGCAATCAGTATGTCAAGAACCAGCAATTATTTTAAACCTACCAATGATTTAGTCTTCAATAAACACGAATTTGCATGTATAACATACATACAGATACCATTTGTAGTTAATAATGACTGGAACATAATTAGTATATTAAGAATCAGCAAATATTTTAAACTTATTAATGATGTATGCTTTAATAAGTTTGAATTTGTATGCATCATAGACATGCATATAATATTAGTAGTTAACTGGCTTGTAATCAGTACATTAAGAATCAGCAATTTATCCAAACTTGCCAATTATTTAAACTTCACTATTCATTAGGTTATATGTAGTTAATATTTACTGTTTTGCAATCAATATATCAAGAATCAGCAATTATTTTAAACCTACCAATGATTTAGTCTTCAATAAACACGAATTTGCATATATAACATACCTACAGATACTATTTGTAGTTAATAATGACTGGAACGTAATTAGTATATTATGAATCAGCAATTATTTTAAACTTATCAATGATGTATACTTCAATAAGTTTGAAATTGTATGCATCATAGACATGTATGCAACATAGATATAATATTAGTAATTAACTGGCGTGTAATCAGTACAATAAGAATCAGCAATTTATCCAAAGTTGTCAATTATTTAAACTTCATTATTCATTAGGTAATATGTAGTTAATAATTACTGTTTTGCAATCAGTATGTCAAGAACCAGCAATTATTTTAAACCTACCAATGATTTAGTCTTCAATAAACACGAATTTGCATGTATAACATACATACAGATACCATTTGTAGTTAATAATGACTGGAACATAATTAGTATATTAAGAATCAGCAAATATTTTAAACTTATTAATGATGTATGCTTTAATAAGTTTGAATTTGTATGCATCATAGACATGCATATAATATTAGTAGTTAACTGGCTTGTAATCAGTACATTAAGAATCAGCAATTTATCCAAACTTGCCAATTATTTAAACTTCACTATTCATTAGGTTATATGTAGTTAATATTTACTGTTTTGCAATCAGTATATCAAGAATCAGCAATTATTTTAAACCTACCAATGATTTAGTCTTCAATAAGCACGAATTTGCATGTATAACATACATACAAATACTATTTATGGTTAATAATGACTGGAACGTAATTAGTATATTAAGAATCAGCAATTGTTTCAAACGTGTTAATGGTTTTAACGTACGTAAACGTATAACGTACACACATATATTATCAGTAGATAATAATGTAAGTATTTGTAAGAAAGAATATATAAATCAATATATAATATTTTAAGAGTCAGTATCAGCATTATTTATATAAAGTGGATTAGATATTTAAAATTATAAACGAATGTATATATTCATAAAAAATATCTATATTATCTCTCTTTCTCTATCTCTCTATGAAAAACAAAATTAAAAAGTCGAGCAAAATTTATTTTTTACAAGTTTGTTTCAATAAAGTTTAAATTTTCATGGATGTTTATATATAGAACATTTATGAACTAAATATTTCCAGATGTAAGAAATAAAGGATTTTTTGAAATGTATATAAGTGAATTAAAATAAATATTATATAAATTAAAATAAAAGGCTGAAAGGTGATGTTATACTGTTTATTTTTTTGAAATTAGTTCCGTCCTATAATCTCTATCGACACGAACTGATTTCGGCGTGTAAATTACACAATATCTGTTGTCTTTTCAATACAGTCTTAAAAGCTTGAGGATCCTTTTCACTCCAAATTGATATCTTAATTAAAAAAAACGGACAAAAAACAAGAACTTGTGTGAGAAGCACCAAAGAGTATTAATTTCATCATCATCCAATCCCCCAGGAAATCACCAGGCTACGATTTAATAACAGGAGAATTATTGCAGAAACTACCAAAAAAGGGAATTATAAAACTCACTACTTCAACTTGATCAATACAGCATTTAGATTAAAACATGTGCCAGGAATTTGGAATATGGTGGAAATTATAATTATCCCAAAACCTGGGAGGTCACCAAACGAAATAAAAGCAGCATAGACCTATATCACTGCTGCCAGTAATATCTACAGTTTTTGAAAAACTCCTGTTGAAAAGAATTAAACCGATCATAGAGAGAAAAAACCTAATACCAACACACCAGTTTGGGTTTATTAATAAACATTCAACAATTGACCAGGTTCACAGAATGACAGATGTTATTGAAAAAGCCTACGAAAGTAAAAAAGTATGCTCAGCTATATTCATAGATGTAGCACAAGCCTTCGATAAAGTTTGGCATGAAGGCCTTGTTCATAAACTTCAGAAAATGTTACCAAAACAACACATCGAACTATTAAAATCGTATATTACAACCAGAATATTTAGAGTCAAACAAGAAGAAGCTTACTCTACAATAAAAGACGCTAAAGCAGGTGTACCACAAGAAAGTGTACTGGGGCCAATTTATCTACTCTACACTTGTGATATACCACAAATGGAGAATATTACGATGGCTACATTTGCTGATGATACTGAGATTATAGCTGTCGGAGACAATAGTGACTAAGCTTCACGAAAATTACAACACAGGTAAGTGACAATATAAATAATTGGACACAAGCTCTGAAAATAAAAATTAATTAAGTAAATTTGTACATGAGTAGTTGACCTACAAACAGACCGTACAAGCATGCATAACATTAAATAATTCTCATTCATATCTCGAAATGAATCTGGATGCAAAACCTCGCTGGAAGGAACACATAAAGAAGAAAAGAAAAGAATTGGAATTGAAATATAGGAAAATGTACTGGCTAAATAGATCACAATTATCAGTACATAATAAATTGCAATTATATAAGCAAATACTAAAACCCATATGGACATACGGAGTTCAATTATGGGGATGTTTTGCAAAGAGTAACATAAATAAAAATACAAATTTTTCAGAACAAAGTCCTGAGAAGTATTTTGGGCGCACTCAAATACTATAGGACTAATTACCTACATCGAGACCTTCAGATACCCACAGTCAGTCAAGAAATAAAGAGAATTGCAAGAGGGTATGAGGAAAGACTATATTATATTCTCATGAGAATATTGAAGTATTGCAGCTTTTGGATACCACCAGAGCAGGACACAGGCTCAAAAGAATCAAACCATCTGATATTGTGTAGTGAGGTGTATATAATAAAAATTACAGCAGTGACATGTATAAACGTTATTTCTAGTTATTTCTTTATATATATATTTCATAATATATATATTTCTTCTAGTTATTATCCTAAGTATATACCTAGATTTAGGTTATCATAAAGACAAATTGTAGGTTAGTCGGAAACGACTAGTAACAATGTAATAATTAAATAATAAAAAAAATCATCCAATCAGAAATGCTAGTTAATGAAATATAAGAAGTAATCATCATGAAATTGAACCCATAATAACCACCGAAAGCGTTCTGGATCGTCTCCTTTCGGATGTTTCACGTAGCGGGGACACTAATTAAAGATACATACCCTAGGGTACAACGGAGCATCCCTTTTCTGTCGTAAATCAGGGGCGGACCTGAACTATCAGGCCAATGTCAGCGACTTCTTTATGGTGTTAGGCTCGTAAACAGGCTGCTAGCCCCGCTGGTAATGATGGTGTAGGGGTATTTTATGGGTAAGTGGGTAATTAATGACGAAGGCTGGTAGACGATGGCGGTTGGTCACGCACAGCGCGTGAATATTCCGAAAAAATTCGAGCGTACCGTATGTGTGTGTGTTTTTATATATTTATATTTCGCCAAATCGGATGTATTAATCTCGATTCGGTTGTTGTTTGTGAACATTCGTGTTGTTCCCCTTATCGTCAAACGATCTAGGGTAATTAATTAATATGCAATAGTCCCTGCGTGTGTAGTACGGCCATTACACGAAAACAACCAGGGAAATTGGTTGCATAATTCATATTATCCTAAAACTATCACACTTGTTTTATTAAATCAGAATAAGTTTTTACTAAGCAAAACAAAATAGACATTCTTTAGCTTATTTTATCGAATTAAAATAATTTTGAACCAGCAGATAAGAAATATTATTCTTTTCTTTCGAAACATCATCATATTCATAAATTATATTAAGAATCAGCAATCATATACCAATCTACTTACTGATAATTTAAATAATATTTGTAATTAATTACAAAAAGGAAGAAAAAAGAATCAGCAATCATTTATTGTTCATCAAATAATGCATATAAACGGATTAATTTGTCGAAAATTGTCGAAACAGTCGATAGTCAAAAATCTAGCGACTGAAAATAGTAATTACTATTTTAAAAGCATTTTAATAATTATCATTCACAATTTTAATCTTTTTACCCTATTACATTAACAATTTTGAAAAATATCGTTCCAAAATGCTGCTATATTAATATACAATATATTGTTATTTATAAGGAAACTACTAAAAAAATCATAAAACTATATGTATTACATATAAATCTAGGTAAGCATAAGTTGGGTACATTTTTGTCAAGGACGACAGAGCCAGAACGTTTAAAATCAGTCGAATGAAACAAAAATGGTAACTAAAAGTACCACGACTGAAACAGTCCATAGTAAATAGTAACAAAATCAGTCGGACCGAAAACAGCGACTGAAAACAGTCACTAGTAAAAAGTGGTAAAATCAGTCGAACCAAAAATAGCGACTGAAACAGTTGATAGTAAAAAGTAGTCGTCACTAAACAATCGATAGTCGATTTCAGTCGATATTTCTCAGCACTAATATTAATCAATAGTAAATAGTTATATAAAGAATCAGAAATCAACAATATTATCAGATGATTTAAATGTTTAGTTTATGTTCAGACATAAATAATCAGCAATCATTTACTGTTAATAAATAACTTAAAATGTTATTGCTGAAAACTAAAATAGGTTCAGTGTTATATTAAGAATCAGCAATCATATACTAACTTACTTACTTATAAAAATAAATAAATCCATATCGATGTTTTTTTTCTCTTATGATGCAAAGAATCAGCAATTATTTGTTGTTCATACAACGAATTAATTTGCGATACAGCAATCCTATATATTGCTACAGATACTTACTGATATAACACGCAATATAAGTACATAAGAAGCGAAGGTTGTTAAGAATCAGCAATTTCAGTTATTAATATAGTATTTATTAATCTTTACATAGTGTGAATGTATTTTGTTATAGATGATATAAATAATGAAACTTATGGACAGAGAATAATTGATTAAAATTAGATTGGAATATTATTTAGTGTTTATATATTGTGAGGATAGGAAAGAACGAGATCAGAGCCATCGATAGACAACATGTATTTTCCGGGACCGTTCTCCCATCTCGACCGAATGTCAGATGGTGATCTTATCTATGCAAAACAACGACATACTATACACGGCGATTATATCGAACGTTTACAGAAAGGTAGTCATTCACATTTTGAGTAAATGGTAACACCTGATCTCTCGTTGTCTCTTCGGGCCCGTTCAGTGGGGCGTCAGCTAATCGGTATCGACGGCTCCGAGGACCAGAATAATGGACACATGTAACTTGGTCAGCCGTGAGGATTTCTTCTTCGTTTTTTTTTCTTCTCTGCTTCGACAGAACGTAGTCAGATCGTTATTAGATGATAAAATAGTGGTTGTGAGGTAATCGATGTGGAGATAAAGGAGTCAGGTAGCCCGACTGATACGATAGAGTTCAGGGTATTCGTTGATGGAGGGGGTGTCCCGCAGACTACAGGGATGTGAACAAGATGTAGTATATGATTGGTTCGTTCTGCGCATGCGCGTTACTATATTCTACATTTGATTATTTTTATTATTTGTTAATTTCGTAGTTATGTTTTCAGGTTTAAGGAAAAGATTCAGGGAGATTTAATGAAATGCAGAAAAAAAATAACAAATGACTAGTTTTTTCATAGGTAATCGATGAAATGAAGAAATTATAGGAAAGCTGAGACAACAAATTGGGTTTACGAATATATATTAATACCAGTAAGTATCTATTGGTATACTACATATAACTGCAACAAAATACATTCGAAAATGTAACTAAAATTAAACTATAAATAAAAATTGTATTATTATAATATATTCTAGATGTGGCAATATCAACAAAAGTATCAGGGTTGGATTATTTTCAAGGCTCACATAATAGTAGATAATGTAACATGTTATATCCAATATTATATAATTATTCAACATTATTATTAGGGCATATGCAAAAATTTTACATATCAATACTAATTTCCAACCTCTTTCTATTAAATACACCTTATATTTACACTATGCTGAAAATCAATGATACTTCGTTAATTTTTAGTTTCGTTATAGCTTTTTTTTGAAATATCTGTAAAATCAGAAAGATATAATATAATAACAAATAGGCACAAAATTACCATACTTCATTCTTACCTTTACTATAATCTTCAAATAAGTTCTGTTTCCATATTATTTAAGATATCCTTTGTTCCATAACAATCTACAAGATTGGTGTTATAAAATGATAATATTTTATTAATATTTCATATCTTATACTAATATTTTCGCATTATGCGCCGCTAATTTTGTGTATGAAATAATTATATTACCTCAACAAAATGTAAATACAAAATTAGAGTTGCAACAGTGTATCTTTCACAAATCTTGCAATGTACGTCCAAGCATTCAAGTTCAAGTTCAATTTGTTTAATTGACGTTATTCTTTGATCTCTCCAAGATTACCATCTATATACATTGAATGAGTTATTCTATATAAAGGACTGCGAAAACAGTTAGGTTATGTTAAATTTTAGTTAAAAATTAAATTAAAAAATGTTGTTAAAGTCGTGATAAATAATTGTTCGACGACGACACTAAAAACCAAACCCCTAAAACCAAATTCATAGTTTTAATTAAACCTACAAGGGTTATTAACATTATCTATATGTAGTACTTTTTTTTATTGAGATATGATTAAAATAGTAGGCAAATGAGAAAACCAATTTAAATTATTTTTACGTACCGCAGAATCTTTTCAATTACATCTTAATTAACAGCCTGAGATATATTGTGGAATTATGTTAATAGCTGACAAGCTAGAAATACCAGTTCTTGAAGCAATTAAAGTATGACCAGAGAGCGAAACATATACCTATTTTTTTCTATTAATTTAATCAAGTGATCCTTAATGGAACCGAATGTTTCTTTTTTGTTTCTAGCCACGCTGATATTACAACACGTTTTGTACCAATTAATATGGACGATCGTAATTGCATAAAGCCATCCGTGTTCTTATTATTTATCAATATATGTTTTGTGGCGCTTTAATTAGTGGTCCGTAAGTAAATTCTCGAATTAATTATGATTCGTACGACAAAATCAAAGTATTAACAGAAAAACAAGAAATAACATCGTGGTACCCTATAAACTATTCACTGTTATGTTGTTAACAACATCATATTAAGAATCAGCTATAATTTACTAATCTAAATTTACAGATAATTCAAACTGTATTTGTGTTAAGTTTAAAAAAAAGCAAATAATACACTGATATCTATTCCTCTTAATATATTAAGAATCAGCGATAACATACTGTTCTAAATTTACAGATAATTATTATGTTATATTGTAACCAACATAATATTAAGAATCAGCAATAATTTACTAATCTAAATTTACAGATAATTCAAATTATATTGGTATTAAATTTAAAAAAAAGCATTTAATACACTGATATCTATGTCTCTTAATATATTAAGAATCAGCGATAATACACTATTCTAAATTTACGGATAATTATTATGTTATATTGTTACCAACATAATATTAAGAATCAGCAATAATTTACTAATCTAAATTTACAGATAATTCAAATTATATTTGTGTTAAGTTTAAAAAAAGCATATAATACACTGATATCTATTCCTCTTAATATATTAAGAATCAGCAATAATATATTATTCTAAAGTTACAGATAATTATTATGTTATATTGTTACCAACATAATATTAAGAATCAGCAATAATTTACTAATCTAAATTTACAGATAATTCAAATTATATTTGTGTTAAATTTTTAAAAAAGCATATAATACACTAAACTTTAACCAATAATTTAAATATTATGATAACTGAGTTGACGAATTCGACTGAATTTATTATTTAAATAAAGAAAAAATGTTTTTATTTACTGTTAAAATATAGCTTAATGGGTTATTGCTGATTGACAAAATGTGTTATATTAAGAATCAGCAATTATTTTAAATAGAGATATAGTATTTATTAATCTAGTACATCAATTATTCATAGACAAAGTTATAATAAAATCAAATTTATGCTAAGAGTCAGTAATCATGTAATGTATATTACCACTTATATTTGTTACATAATTGTCACGTTATTTATGTTACGCTGTAAATAATCAGCGATGATTTATTGTTAAAATAGTGAATGAAATAATGAAATTAATACATTTAATTTATTGTTAATGAATAGTTTAAAAATATATTACCGATTGAATTTGTAATAAAAGCAGTATTATATTAAGAACCAGCAAATATCTCAAAAAGAGATGTAGTATTTATTAAGTTCAATTATTTGCATATATATTAGAAATAAAATTAAGGTTATAGTAATAATCAGTAATTATATAATGTATGTGATTACCTATAATTACTGATATAACTCAAATGTTGTTTCTTTTATAGTATAGGACTCAGCAATGATTTAGTGTTCAAATAATGAATAAACGTATTAATTTTCTGTCAATCAATTGTTTAAAATCTTATTATTGTTATGTTAAATATTATGAATGAAATGATATATTAAAAATCAGCAATTATTCCAAATAGAGATTCAAATGAATCACGATTTCTATAAGAAATTATAGCGTGGAAACCTATAAAATACCCACTCTTGCATTGCATCTTTTTCAAAAATATGAATGAATATAATACATATGATTAAATTATCATATATCTATGATAATCTGCATACTCACTATTAGATCGTTGTTATGCAACAGAGACTTTGGTCTTTCTTTTGATCAAAACTGTTCCAGTATCCTTACCAATCTTCTTTTTCTTAGAAATATAAATAAAGTACATAAAGTTTACTAGATACTAATTTTGATGTAAAATGTCCTAGTATAATTTCTGCTATTCAATAATCGTCAATACTGTATCCTTGTTTTTATTATCACATATATGTGCAATAATAAAAGAATTTTAAACGTTTATTTTTAATAAAACTGCACTATTACAATCGTTATTTTATCAATACCTTTTAATCCTAGATTCTTTTGTTTCCACTGAATATTTTATTATTATCAAGGTCCAAAACAACTATGATTTTTGTCTTAATTAAGCCTTAATGTAACAAAATTCCATTACAACTGTGACCATACAAATAATTTATTTAAAATGGTATTTCAGTAAGGGTTAATCGAGCTCGGATTGTTTAGAAATAGTCTTTCGATTTTCTTTAGTTGTGTTATATAAATCTTATTAATCGAGAATTAAATAATATCATAATACAAAGTTCTCCACTGGTGTTTGTACTGAATTGACCTTAGTAGGACCCACATTTTTATCAATATCCAAGAGATTAGCACTAATACCTGATTTTCAAACAATTACCTCTCCCATATTTATAAAAACCGTTTTAAGCCTTTAAATATCATTTAATAAACTATTATACACTCATAAAAAACGCGTATCTAACTTATCAGTCCGTTGAATCGGCGTGACAGTATGATTGATTGTGACCGTATACACACTCACACAAATACACACACACACACACACACACAAGCTCGCAACAAACGCCAAGGAGCAAAAGAACGGATAATTCGAAAGAATTTTATTGATCTATATTATCGATTATTTGACACAGTTGTGATTTCCGATTAGTTACAATAAATCAAGAAATATCGAGACTTAGTACTACGATCTTTTTATGGCGAGGCTTTGCGAAATTGTTTTCGATGGTTGAGGATTCGATTATTTTTTCGCGATATAGTTATACTGATTTTTTTTCTACAAAATGTGTTTCTCTACGAGAGAAGCCGGATTCGGGCCCTTCAAGATGAGAGTTTCTTTTTTTATTGGTGACTCTTTTGTTCGTATACCAATTATATAGAGTTAAATAAAAGGAAACAAAAACAAAGTTTCCAGATATCTTCATTTGCTCGAATTCTAGTAATTTTCTTGTCTGAAGTTTATGCAGTTACTGGTTGTTAATAAGCTGTGGTTGGTTCCGTGAACTCCAATGAATTAGGGGTTATTCTAAAACTTTTAAACCATTTTTATATGAGCCTTGATTTTTGTGACTATTTGTCCATATTTTGATGCTTTAGGCAACCATTTAAGATTGAGTTCAGCAGACTCTGGTACATTTAGTCAAATAGAAGAAATGAATGACATGCTCAGAGCCTCAGTTGACATTTTGTCAGTTTCTGGTTATTAACAAAGTCTAGTACTTTTATTCCTGAATCCAAATGATTTCTGTATGTTGTTCTAGAATATTTAGATCATTTTTTGTATATAACTTCGTTTGAATAACTATTTGTCTATATTTTGATGCCTTAGGCAATCACTTAAGATCAAATCAATCAACTCCATTAATTTTCTTGTTCGATATTTTGATAGTTTCTGGCTATTATAATCTGTAATATTTTTTCATCATATCCAATGAATTGTATATGTTATTATGTAATGTTTAGACCATTTTTTTGAATGCATCTTCATACTTGGTACTTTCGGTTCTTGAACAAACCTTGATAGTACTAGAAATAGGATCGTCTAGTTCTTAAAATAATTTTGATTACTACAACAACTATGTGTATCACAATCAAATAATGATGAAGAAAACCAAAGAAATAACTCATTAAAACTGTGGCGTTTTCAAAGAATCCACTATATCGTAAACATTTCGGTACTTCTGACGTGAATAACAATGAACAAAAACGTTGTTGTAGAGTTAAATCTGTTACATCGACGAAAATAATGAGCTCATGATTGTACATCAATATCTGGCTATTAAGTAATGGGTTATATTAGGAAAAAAAACGATATTTTCTTGTCTTTTACGTGTACGGCGGTACCACGGCCAAAGTTCTTTTAATTCCGATCATGCGATAATAAATCTTTTGATGCTGTTGTCGGGAGAGAATATTAACTAGGAACTTTCCATTTTTTTGTTGTTTAATAAGAGTTGCCGGCGTTCTTTTTCGACTTCGATAGACAAAACCAACCAAATCAACGACTCACCACCAATCAGCTACGGTGACCGGAACCAGCGTCGACCAGAAGAAGACGCCGGCAGCGGCGAGAAACCGCAAGAATTTGTCGCACCTCATCGGGATGGTAGCTGCCCCCCAATAAAAGCGCCTCCGCGGTACTGCCCCCCAGGGCCCTAACACAAACTTCCTCTCGATCACCAAGCGCACAAAATCCGTCTCGTAAACTGCGATCTCAAACCCGTATCGGACTAGCGTACGCGACGACCGCAAGATTCCACAACGCGAACCAGACTGGATGGCTGATGAAGTTAGAGGGAAAGGAAGGGCGGTTACGGCACGGCCCAGACTGGAAGGCGTGTACAGGCCGCGCCCCCTTACACGTGCTACGACGGAATCCCGTTAAATCCACCCAATTTGTTGATAATATCATCCACCGGCAACAGTTCACGAAAAAAACGAAATTATCCCAGAAACAAAAGCTTTTTAAAACATGTCCGCAATAAAAACCTCAAAATTAATTACATTAACAGTAAACTGCATAAAAACTTCAGTATATATCACAACATATTAATCTCCAATTTGTTGAAAATCAAAATTTGACACATTACCATTTCTGACACCGATATCCATAAAATATTTCTCAAGCTTGATTGAAATCCTCTTTAATACAACAAGAAATATTTCTAAAACAAAGTTACCCCATAAATGTCAATTACTTCAGCATAAAACTGATATTTATTACCAAACAATCACTACACAATTCAAAAACCTAGTATGAATCTTCAAAAAAACAATAATATACACAAAAATTCTTTAGTAATGAACTTAACAAATGAGATAGCTTACTGTGCCATCTAACGGGTAACGGCGATACTAAAATATCACAAATATCTATATTATAGTTTCCTGTATCCTTTTGTAAAAAATATAGTATAAACCAATTGACAAATACAAATAATTCCCCCAAAATATGTATTCAGAGCACACTTCGTTTTTATTCTGGACAAGAAAAGAAACCAACAAAAATAAAGACCTAAAACCCACATGAAATAACCGCTCTTCAGAATACATCCTCAACCTATAGAGGGTATAAAATTAACTTCATTGAAAAATCACTCATTCTTTAATATCCCCCAAAGTATACAAGAATTAAACAAAGATATCTGGCAGCAATGACTTAGCATTTAAAAATGTCAATGTCAAGAGTATTTTTTCTTTGAGAGTATTAGTTCACAAAACATAGAAATATAGAATGGGCAGACCCATAACCATATTTTGCCCGTCCGAATCACTAGTGGTAACAACATTACAGATTTCTGTTATTTTTCTTTAATTTGAAATTTTGTCTGACGTCTTTGTGACAGGCTATATATTTTTTTCTATTTTGAGTATAACTGTATAAAATCATAATATGAGTATTATTTTTCAGGATATGATGGTTTAAATAAAATTAATTATTTTCCAAAGTATTATGTCATAACGCAGTATTATACATTAAAATCTATGTCGATAATTTAATTGAAATATGTAATTAAGTTCTTATAAAAATATATAATGAAGAAAAGGAGGTTTCTTACTCAAAATTCTAACAGATATTTACAATATTCAGTAAATTCAATTATTGTATTTTTAAGTATAACTTGGACAAATAATCTTTTCATTTATAATTTTTTACTGTATTCCTGTCCTATGTATTTCCTGTAGTAAAAAAAACCGCTTTGCGCACTCTCAGGTGTTTAGAACGAACAAAACTTGGTTACAACTTATACTGGGGAGATGGCATTCTAAATCTGCCTGTTTTAATGTATTAGTTTTAGAAAACGTCAAAATTATCAGGGAAATTATAAATAAATCAATAAATAACACACCCTATACAATATCCAAAATTACTTACTTACAAAAAATAGTATAACATTATTAATTAGTATTAAGATACATGTAGAATAAAGAACCGGATAATATATACTCTTTAATTAATGAAAGATTATTTGGCATTTTATTTAGGGTTATCCGGCGCGACATCTCTCAAAATAACTGCGTATTACAGCGAGCGAAAGTGTAGCAATCTATTTTGTCGTTTATTGTTATAATGTCTCCATACCAAACTAGATGGCACCATAATATCATCTAATTATTCAGTTTTCTAATTACTTTACAGTTTTTCTTTAATATTCAAAACAATTAAATGACACTTATTTAGGGATAACATAGAACGACTTTATTTTCATTGAACTCAATTCATACGATTGTATTTTAACATTTTATCTGATAAAGTGGACGAAAAAATGTTCGGGTTCTTCATAGTAAATATTTTGATTGTTTTTGTGGCAAGTGTTACAGTTTACGGTAAGTTTGAAGTGAAACGTTCAACTGGAGATGGTTAAATAGAGTTTGGAGGTGTTTCAGCATCAACATATACAAGTTGTAGAGATGGAGAACATTGTGTTCGGATGACAACATGTCCCAGTTACATGAACTTGATTAAAAGTCTGAGGAAACCTCTTCAGCCGGCAGCGGTAAAATTTTTAAGAAAGCAAGAGTGCGGTTTTGATGGTTCCTACCCCATGGTGTGTTGTTTCAACGGTAGCAATGCCGAAGAAATGTCAAAAGATAAAATCAGTAAGAATGAATAATGCCGTTGATATTTATTTACACAGCCACGTTTCTTTTGAAGATGCCGGTCAAGAGAAAATCAAAGATCAGTTGCAAGATAAAATTGATGCTTTTAACACTGCCTTCGTTTTATCTAACATGGACTATTTTTTCGTCAGAAGAATGCTAGAAGAAATGAAGAACAACACCAAAAATTAAATAACCCCAAACGCTTTTTTCTATGTACATATTTAATTAAACCATGTCGGTAAAGAATGAGACTCTCAACCTAACCTATACTATGAAATTATGTTATTACGAGAATAAAACCTATAAACGAACAAGTGGAGATATTATTGTGACGTGATATGTTAATTGAATAAATTCAATGTGTTCAGTGTCAAATGAACGTGGAAGGACAAATAACACACCTAAGATTTCCCGTATTTTTTATTGCTTATTGACGATGTTATGTTACATTTAATAATAGCACACTTGATTTTAAATAGTACATTGAATATTTAATCGCTAGTTGACATTTCCGTCATAGGATATAATAGTTTTATAGCAATCGACAATAACAGCTTGAAGTAAACAATAACAAAATGCTTTATAAAAATAAAATACATAGAATTTATCAATAACTGTTCAATGACAATGCTACAATAATGTTTGGGATCTATAACCTAAATTTTATTGAATATTGATGTTTAGGTTTAGGAGAATGTATTATTTATTTTTATTATTATATTAGATAATGTAAGAATAAAAATAAGAATCCCTATATATTAAACCAGCTAAAAATAGAAACAAGTAAACTTGTACATCGTCAATAGTTCCTTAATCTTAAGCAATGCCATGGCAATTCATGATTATTTCATGGAAATACTTATTATTATTATCATTTTTGGAATTTACGGGGGTCAGAGGTTTTCGATAAATGAAACTGTTGCATTTACTTCTATTTTATATCTTGTTCATATTTTTTAATAAAATCAGAGCTTATCAGAATTGATTAAAATAACTTTTTACACAGTGAAATGTAGCAGGTCATCTTCAAATGTTGCCATTGTTTCTGTCCATAAAATGATAGATTATGTCAAAATATTACTGGGGACAAATGAATTTTACGTAAAACCTACAAAGAAAAGTTTTAAAATGGCCCAAATTCTAATAGTCTAATCTATATCGAAGAATAATTAAAAGAATAGAAGAAAACTTATTTGTCAAATGAACTGAAAATTTAAAAACAATATGTTATGGTGAGAAAAAAACAAAGAATTCATATTTCTAATGTTGCATTTTAACAACTTGTTTTTGTTATATGAATGAAAATTAAATGACCGGCTTGGTTGGCGCAGTGGTAAAGGCAACAGGACGGTCCACATACTGTTGCGATAGTTGCGGGTTCGAATCCTGCTGGGGCATGGTCGCAAATTTATGTTCATGATTGTTTGATGTTTGTGATTGTCCTAGGCAAGAGTGTAAAATGCGACAAGGAAAATGATCCTAGTTACGCCAGTAACCAGGCTTGGTAAGACCGGATGTCTTCTGGTATGATTTCTAAAGTTGGTCACTCGCCAGTCGGTAGGCTTAATGCTGAGGACCGTGGTTCGGAGCCCACGTTAAACTTTAGGCCCAGTCCAGATGAAAAGGAGACTTTAAAATATATAAAAAAGTACCTCATTATCTATGAAATAGAGAGAAAAAACCTAATACCAACACACTAGTTTGGGTTTATTTACAAACACTCAACAATTGACCAGGTCCACAGAATAACAGATGTTATTGAAAGAGCCTACGAAAGTCAAAAAGTATTCTCAGCTATATTCTTATATGTAGCACAAACCTTCGATAAGCTTTGACATGAAGGCCTAGTTCTTAAAATGCAGAAAATGTTACCAAAACTACACACCGAACTATCAAAATCATACATTACAACCAGAATGTTTAGAATCAAGCAAGAAGGAGCTTACTCTATAATAAAAGAAGCTAAAGCAGGCGTTCCACAAGGAAGTGTACTGAGACCAATGCTTTATATTATCTACTTTATTATCTACTTTACACTTGTGATATACCACAAATGGAAAATATCACGATGGCTACATTTGCTCTTGATACTGCGATAATAGCTGTCGGAGACAATAGTGAAGAAGCCTCACGGAAATTACAACAGGCAAGTGACAATATAAATAATTGGACACAAACTTGGAAAATAAAAATTAATTAAAGTAAATCTGTACATATGCAGTTCACCTATAAACAGACCGTACAAGCATCAATAACATTAAATAACGCTATCATTCCATATAACATCAACGCTAAATATCTCGGAATGAATCTCTATGCAAAACTTCGCTGGAAGGAACATATAAAGAAGAAAACAAAAGAACTGGAATTGAAATATAGGAAAATGTACTGGCTAAATGGAAGAAAATCCCAATTGTCAGTACATAATAAATTGCTATTATATAAGCAAATATTGAAACCTCTATTATGGTTATTATGGGGATGTTCTGCAAAGAATAACATTAATAAAATACAAATTTTTCAGAACAAAGTCCTGAGAGGTATACCTATATAGAGGTACCCAAATACTATAGGACTGATTACCTACATCGAGACCCTCAGATACCCACACTCAGTCAAGAAATCAAGAGAATTGCAAGGGGGCATGAGGAAAGATTCCACTCTCATACTAATATTGAAATATTGCAACTTTTGGACACCATCAGAACAGGACACAGACTCAAAAGAATCAAACCATCTGATCTGGTGTAGTGTTGTGTAGTGAAGTGCATATAATAAAAATTCAGCAGTGACATGTATAAACATTATTTCACCAGAAACTGAGTTAGGGCCGATGGGTCCTCCTAGTTATATACCTAGATTTAAGTTAGCATAAAGACAAATAGTAGGTTAGACGGAAACGACTAGTAACAATATATTAATTAAATAAAAAAAAATCTATGAACATTTCTATAATATTTATAAATTTCTATAAAAAACTGAAGAAAGCTTTGGAAACAATCCCCAAAAAATATTCCCTTAATAAAAGCAGCTTTTTATTTAGAAAAATATTTTCAACAATATTTAAAATAATCAAATAAAACTGTAATGAAAATAAAACCGATCGAATTTTATCGCGTACTTTAACCGTGTTTGTTTGGAGTACAGCAAAAAAAACTTGGAATATTTATTAACCTTGTCAACAACTGTAAACCTAACTACACTTAATTATAACATATTTTTTGCAGTTATTATGCTATAGTTAATAAAATTGATGTTAATATTTGCAAAATACTTTGCTGTCGCTTCTGCAGACTCATTTTACCAGGTGTGAAGTCTAATGGTGATGCAAATAGTAGTTGTTTAAGGAGGTTTTTCAGGCTAGGATGACGATTGATAGTGATAGTAGTGCAGTAATTGTTATATATATACAACAAAACTATGGCTTTTTCGCCAAATAGCATTTGTTTGGTGGTGTTAGCATTTACGGTGTTTTTAGTTGTAGATGGTGGGATTATATCTAGATATTTAGTTAGTAAGTACTCTCAATATTATAATCATTTCATCGAAGAAATAATATTACCAACTTATAAAGCATAAATATTATAGTGCCACCATATAAAGCATCAAATTTAACATAGATAGTGATTTTTTCGTTAATGTATATTAACTAATACTAAAGCTACAATAAAAAGTCTGAAAATGGCCAAAAATCGCTATTTTTCCTGAGTGGAAAAAAAATGAAAAATGATATGGAAAAAAATCGAAAAATTGTCATATCACAAAATGAGTTCAAACTTTCATGTCTTATCAGTTTTTAGATGAAAAGAACGAAAACCCTATTATTTTTGCTATATGACTAACTGTTTTCAGGGTGCTAGTAAAAATGTATCTCAAAAAATTTTTGGCTAAAATGTCAATATGTCAATATTTTTAAAATCACCTCGAATATCGAAAAAATTATATTACCACCATATAAAGCATCCAATTTAACATAAGTGGTGATATTTTAAACAATTTATCTTAATTTATAGTAAAGTTGGAATAAAAAGTCTGAAAATGGCAAGAAATCTCTATTTTTCCTGAGTATATATATGGAAAAAAATCGAAAAATTGTCATATCACAAAATGAGTTCAAACTTTCATGTCTTATCAGTTTTTAGATGAAAAGAACGAATATCCTATTATTTTTGCTATATGACTAACTGTTTTCAGGGTGCTAGTAAAAATGTATCTCAAAGAATTTTTGGCCAAAATTTCATTATGTCTATATTTTTAAAATCACCTCGAATATCGAAAAAATTATATTACCACCATATAAAGCATCCAATTTAACATAAGTGGTGATATTTTCAACAATGTATCTTAATTTATAGTAAAGTTGGAATAAAAAGTCTGAAAATGGCAAGAAATCGCTATTTTTCCTGAGTATATATATGGAAAAAAATCGAAAAATTGTCATATCACAAAATGAGTTCAAACTTTCATGTCTTATCAGTTTTTAGATGAAAAGAACGAAAATCCTATTATTTTTGCTATATGACTAACTGTTTTCAGGGTGCTAGTAAAAATGTATCTTTAAAATCACCTCGAATATCGAATATATTATATTACCACCATATAATGCATTCAATTTAACATAAGTGGTGATATTTTCAACAATGTATCTTAAGTTATAGTAAAGTTAGAATTAAAAATCTGAAAATGGCAAAAAGTTGCAGTTTTTCCTGAGTGTATATATGGAAAAAAATTAAAAAATTGTCATATGACAAAATGAATTCAAACTTTCATGTCTTATCAGCTTTCCACAAAACAAAATCTCTATGTTGATCTTTTGAAATAGCCAAACTATTGATGACTAGCCGTTCTCAAAGTTCACCGAGCCTAATGAAGAAGAAATCATTTTTATATACAATATATTGATATAAGTTACATTTTATGACATTTTATAATATTTTTTGTAGGTTATGAAGACACGATCTGTACGCCACCTCTCGGCGATATCTGCATCGAAATACGACAATGTCCGTTTTTCTCCGAACTGCTCGACAGGTCACCGAAACCGAGACCACGCAGCATAGTGAAGATCATCAGAGATCACCAATGCGGTTTCGAGAACAACAAACCTAAAGTTTGCTGCATGTAAGACAGACGTGTCATCGTTGATCTCGACTCAGTATCTCGATTTCCAGCACATCAACGACTACCAGTACGACTACGAGTACTGTTCAACTCCACACCGACCCTCCTAGAGGGCACAGAACCTCGAACTTGCCTGACATGTTCCAAACGATCAAGCGACACCTAACTTTGCACAAGAACTACCCTCTCCTACCCACCACCGCATGTGGCCCCATATCATCGAACTCGAGAATAACTTCTGGTAAGAAAACGAGCCTGGAAGAGTTTCCTTGGATGGCATTGATAGCCTACAACACACCAGGTAGCAGATTAAAGAATTATTTATGCTACAGCATCATTTTCTCTCATTTCCTGTTAATTTTTAGACGTGGGTATTGAGTTTAGATGCGGAGGAACCATTATCAGCGATAGATATGTTTTAACTGCCGCCCATTGCGTACATAACTCCTCAACAATGTAAGTGCAATACCCTTTTCTACGAGATTTCAGTACAATACGTAAATTTCAGTTATTTTTGACGTTTAACACGTTTAATAGGTGACCGTTTTGATGTTTATCAAGTTTAACAAGTGACCTATGACAATTTTGACATATAACCAACTTGACAATTTTGACAGGGGATAATTTCACAGAAAAAGTCCAGTTTTCTCATTTCATCTAATTAATTAATAGAAATTAATAAATAGTGCAAAGTAATATAAAAAAAATATACAAAGATATATATTTTTTAAATTCTCCTTTCTCTAGTGGGATGTTTATCAAATGTCATAACTAATAAAAAAAATATTAAACTACATTTGACATTATATATATATATATATATATATATATATATATTCTCTTTTAATATGTCTTTGTATATTCAATTATTTCAATATATAGGTTAATAGTAAGTTTCCATGAATGGTAATAAATAATAATATGTGATATTCTTGCAGTTTCATATCATTACTAATTTTTCTTTTTCATTTTTTATGCAGTATTATATTTCTAAAATACAAAATCGACGCGTGTTTTAAATCTGTTAAAGATGTTCTTGAAGTTAATGATGATTAATAAAAACTTTCTTGACTTATAAGTTGATACTTTTATACTTTTTAGAGATTAGAAGGATCACAGTTAATTCTGATTAAAATTAGACATAAATATACCGCATATTGACCAGTTTCTTAAAATAAATCAACATTTTAGCATTGGAGTTAGACTTGGGGAATATGACATCAACAATAACAAGCAAGATTGTGACGGCAACTACTGTTCACCGCCTGTGCAAGATTTCTACATTGATGAAACCGTTATTCATACAAACTACGATCCAAAAACCTTCGACAATGACATAGCGCTGCTACGTTTATCCGTTCCTGCAAATTTTAGTTACGGTAAGTGCAATTTTGTCTATAGGGTTTTTCAATAAGGACTTGTCGATGGTCTTTATGCTCTTCGGTCAACAAAAGATACTTACGAGGTCTCCAAGTTTTATATGCGATTACAAGAAGTTGGGACTGAATTTTTAAGACAATGTTAAAGCTCCTACATAGAAACTTATCATAACTAGTACGACAAATACGTACAAAACCCTTGCCTTGAAGCCTATTCCTTGCACAACCATTTTGACGTTTTTCTTGGAAACTTCAGTGGAGAACTTAAAGAATTCAGTTGAAGAACATGGATAATGATTTCATTATAGCATAAAGAAATGGTTTTTCGTAAAAAAACATAATTTTCAAGAAAATGGAAAAATGTATTTATTCATCTTGTCTATCTTTCAGACAATTTATGGATGTCATCCCAAAAAAAACTGTTTGTCCTTTGAGCAAAACCACGTCGAGCTATTTTCTAACTTCTTCAATGTGTCCCATTGATGCAAAAATTAATATTCGACGGGACAAAGTCTGTAGAATACGGTGCGTCTGATAATACGTCCCATACAAGTGCTTTCAACGGTTACTTGGCCGGATTTGCTTTATGAGACGCCGCGTTATCGTGCTCTAAAATCATTTTTGCATTATCTTCGGGTCCACTCTGGGCGTTTTTTGATCAATGCATGGTTCAAATTGATCATTTGTTGTCGATAGCGATCATTATTAACTGTTTCACTAGTTTTCATCACTTCCCAATACACCTCGCCAATTTGTATCCAACCAAACACAGAGCATTGTCGTGCTACCAAAAGGATTTGGCCTTGGAGTCGACTGATCGATTTCGCCAGTTGATAACCATTTCACAGAGGATTCTTCGATTTTCCATTTGCCTGTCATTCAACTGATGTGGCACCCATCTTCCCATCTTTTCAGTCTCCTTGCTCGTAACCTGTCACTAATCATTTCTTGGGCCACATTTAACGCTTCTGTCAATCGATTTTGAGTTTGGATCGGGTCTTCATCCAATAACTCTTGCAGTTTCGCAACTTTAAACTTTTTCGAAACCACGCCTCACATATTTTTAAGGTTATAGTATTTTCTACCAGCAAATGAGAGCAGCAGATAAGCTTCTTTTTGTTTCTTTCTTTTTGTTAAATAAGATTACTAAAGCGTGCCGCAAATGCATGTTTTCAGGCACTAAACTGGACATTTTCAAAGAGGTATAATACTATAACTATATTACTTTTACAAAATATAACATGTATGCTTTGAAGATTGATGAAAAAATGACATGTGTGTCAAATAATGACACTGTATACTTAACCCTAACAATATGTGTTAACAATACGGTATACCTGGTTGATATACCATTTTCACAATTTTTATATTATGAGGGAAGTATCGACCCAGGCCTTGAAAAACCCTCTAGTTACTCACACCAACTCCTGTTTTATCTTCCAGCCAATGTCCAGCCCATTTGTCTGCCAGTTGAGGAAATCAACGACGATTTATCAGGAAAATTTGCGGTCATTTCCGGATGGGGCGTCACGGAGGAAGGACACAAGAGTCCCGTGTTGCTCAAGGCGTCCGTGCCTGTGATACCGATCGAGACCTGCAAGAACCTCTACAAACGTTTCACCAACCTCACCGATCGACAGATCTGCGCCGGAGGTTACAAGGGCCAGGATTCCTGCAAGGGCGATAGCGGAGGTCCCATGATGTACGTCGGGCTGATCCAGGGCACGCCCAGGTTCATCCAGTACGGTATCGTGTCGTTCGGACCGAGCGAATGCGGCACCGACGGCCAGCCGGGCATCTACACCAGAGTGGGAAGTTATTTGACGTGGATACTCGATCATATAAGACCAGATTAAATAAAGTACTATCCGATAGAAACGGCTTTTATTAATTTATCGCTGTAACATAAGTTTATAGGCATTTAAAGATAGAACTTATATTTTTTATATTTAATAGATTATTTAATGAGTCAGCAGTTCAACTATAAAGCAATTTATTTGTTTAGTAATTTATCTTCGCGACACTTCAATTGATGAACAGTTTATTTAAGTAACAATCAAATTGTGGAGCAGTTCAAGAGTAGGGCCGTTTATTTTTTAATAATTTAACTTCGCGGCAGTTCAATTGATGAACAGTTTATTTAAGTAACAATCAAATTGTGGAGCAGTTCAAGAGTAGGGCAGTTTATTTTTTAATAATTTAACTTCGCGGTAGCAACAATCAAATTGTGGAGCAGTTCAAGAGTAGGGCAGTTTATTTTTTAATAATTTAACTTCGCGGTAGCTCAATTGATGAACAGTTTATTTAAGTAACAATCAAATTGTGGGCAGTTTATTTTTTAATAATTTAACTTCGCGGCAGCTCAATTGATGAACAGTTTATTTAAGTAACAATCAAATTGTGGAGCAGTTCAAGAGTAGGGCAGTTTATTTTTAAATAATTTATCTTCGCGGCAGCTCAATTGATGAACAGTTTATTTAAGTAACAATTAAATAGTGGAGCAGTTCAACGGAAAGGCAGTGTTTATTTAAGTAACAATTAAATAGTGGAGCAGTTCAACGGTAAGGTAGTGTATTTTTTAATAATTTAACTTCGCGGCAGTTCAATTGAAGAACAACTTATTTAAGTAACAATCAAATAGTGGGGCAGTTCAATAGTAAGATAGTTTATTTTTTAAAACTCAGTTCGCGACAGTTCAATTGAAGAACAATTTATTTAAGCAACAATTCAGCTGACGAGTATTTTTCGAAAACTACTTACTATCCCTTAAAAAAATATTAATTTAGGGGAAAGATAGAGGTTTTCGAAAAAAAAACCTTTTTAATATTTGAAAACCCAACGGAGTTGGTAAATTTTTTATTTCGTATAATATATAGAATTTAATATGAAGAACTTTGTATGAACATATTTTTTACACACCACCTGGATGGAATGGCCTCGTATGTCCGTTCACATTATACACAAATAAACTATAAATAACAAAATTCTTAACCTTACAAAACAGAGCTCTGACCATTACCAGGGTTGAAACAAAAGTTGCAGTGCGATGGATTATACCACTCGATTGCTTGTAAATGGCAACGTTGCAAAATCAGACATAAACCACCGAAGTCTGCCGAATACCTGTTGGACAAACTTAGATGGAACTATCTAACAGTGATGTTTTAAGTAAGGTGCATTGTGTAATATATAATCCTAATATAACAATAATATCTAAATGTCTTTACGAACTTATTGACCAACCCAATAATTATATTTTAATATATCGTATAGATATAGGAAGCAATAACTTGTAACATTAAAACTATATTACAAACCTCATATCGTAAACAAAAACCGGTAAAGTCATTAAAATGTCACTGTCACAGAACAAGCGCAATAAAAACTAATCGAATTTGTATTGTCTGTGATTTCCCTCAAGAACTTACAACATTTCGAACGTTGCACTACCTGTTTTACTGCCCACGGTACTCACACGTCAACGATAACAAACACATTTGACTAATTGACCTGAACAGATTCTACTTTTATACAAAGAACGTTGTTAATAAGACGTGGTAAGATCTTCACAAACAACATAAATCGCAATAAATAAGTTTGATGACACTTGATCGGTCGAAAAAATAAATTTCTTGAAATACGAGCGAAAATAACATTAATGGCAAAATTTATAGCTAAATTTATTTCAATTATGTTCAAAGAAATTGCTGTTCTCTCCTCCTGTGTATATTACAAAGGTTCCGCCAACCGTCTTAAGCAATTTTATAGAAATAATTGACTCAACGAATGACTACAAACCAACGAATTAGTCCAAATAAATAATATAGGAGGCAAGGAGTTGCAATATGAGATAATTAACTCAAATATAGCTCATTGAAAGCTAAAGAATAAGAAGAGATGACATCTCAGATGATGAGAGTTTAATGTTGAAAGGAGAGACCAAAACCAAATTAAATAAATCAGATTTAAATGCAAATAATATCCTGGCTTCCTCATACTTTTAGGGTAAATGATGTGGCTCGGTGAATGGAAGTAAAACGAAACGAAACAGTGGTGTTTACATTATGTGACCGTTATTTATTGGCTATATAAAAAAATGTGAAAAATACAATTCGATAAAGACGAGGCTTGGGCAGTCGATGGTGGCACGTCTAAACCAAACGAGGGTTGAGCACTGAATGATTCGAAATACCCTTCCATAACATACCAGATAAACGTCTCGGGATTGCCGCCAGCTATTCGTTATCGGGTTCTAGTTGGCGCTGCTGGCACCCCGCCCGTGTTCAACATCTGGGATTATATTTCTGGGTATTTTGTAGACCGTATATATATATATATATATATATATATATATATATATATATAAGAAAGATATATACGCCAATGATGATATCATCACATACATAAGGAAATGAAGAATTAGTTGGTGAAATAAAAATCCAGGATTAGCAAGGCAATGAGGAGTCATATTATGTCACATACATAAAGAAAGAACTGAAATGAGGGACTGATTCAAACTGAACAAATGATTAGATAATAGAAGTCCAACAGGAGAAAAATAAACAAGCGACTCATCTAGATTAACAGAGGAAGAAGAAGAAGAAGAACAAGAAGGTAATCCAAATCTGAACAAGGAAGGTATTGCCAAGTTCTTCAGGTGCTGGTTAGTCGGAATACTCTATTATTAACTAACAATTTTTATCGCTAAACCACACGAACTTACAGTCTATAAGTGCTTATTCTTAACTTTAGCTTAAGTAGTCTAATTTATTTTTAATTTGGAATATATATATATATATATATATATATATATATATATATATATATATATATATATATATATATAATATGTTTTTGTCCCATACTAGTATTGCTCCTGTAATGATGCAAGTCCAACAAAACAACAGTAATAAATTAATTTTATAAATTAAGATTGTACTAAACGTATCTAACATAAGATATAATAAAAAAAACCTGCTACTCACAGCCAAATTCTCAAGAATGTTGAACTTGTTGAACATATCAATGTAAGCAAAACCCTTATGAAATACAGGACGCAGTGTCAACAACCATCTAGTTATAACAGAGTTCAACAGTAAAACCTCCATATGCAATACAAATAATTGCCTCAAAATCTAAGAGAGTATTTCTTCAGAGTCCAAAACGTCACTGTTATGACATGCTGTCTTCAAACTGCTTCGAACGTGGTGATGAAGTGAGTAAAATTATAAAAAAATATATTTGGGTTTCCTAATAAGCACGTAACTATAGTTTATCCGTTGGGGTCATTGGATCAGCTGATAGGGTGGGGTTTAGTGGGTAGCCCAGAGGCAATCTTCACATAACCAGTCCAACTCGCTTATTCCTGCGGGTCTTCCCGACCAGGTATCCGTAACAGGATTCCCCTACCCGGTTCCAGTCCAAAAAAAAAAACTATAGAACAATCGCACAGACCTGTATACAAAATAAATATGGAAACAGCTTGGTTGGCGCAGTGGTAAAGGCGACTGGACGGTCCACCTAATGTTGCGATAGCCGCGGGTTCGAATCCTGCTGGGCCATGGTCGTAAAGGTGTGTTTGTGATTGTTTAAAATTTGTGATTGTCCTAGGCAAAAGTGTAAAATCCCACAAGGGAAATGATCCCAGTCACGTCAGTAACCAGGCTGGGTAAGATAAAGTTGGTCACTCGCCAGTCGTTAAATACCAAAAAATATCGTTCGACTATTATACACCTTTATTTTCTCATATCTCTTTAAACGATTTTGTAATTATTATAACAAACGCAGTTACTAGTTCAATATCTATTGATGTTGGAAATTCAAATGACGCAGAGTTTCTGAAAACTTGATAAAAAATTAATTATTACAGCGGACCGTTTGGGAACTCGTTACTTCATGGGTTTTATTGGTTCTGTGAAGCCTGCATCCAGGCAGATATTTTTCCAATAGTAATCGGTCCCCCCTATAAACAACAACATAAAATTTTAAAAAGAGACATTTCTGTACTGCATCATCAATAAAAATCCGTACGTAGAGAGAGCGAGACAACGCGACTTTCCGTCTTCGTCTAACCTGCTTTCGTCTAGTGCGGCTGACCTTGCCGTTGCCGTTCTTGTTGTATTGTCAGTCGGTCGGAATCATCAGTCTTCGGTCGTATTCTGAATTAGCAGGATGGTGTCCCACCGTCCCGTACTGGCCCGACTCGCCTTCCTGCTGTTGTTGTTGTCTGCCTGCAGTGATACGCGTGAGTTTTTCACCGACATGCCACCACGCAATGTCTCTAACAGTTTTTCATTATTTTATGGGCAGAATGGGTGAACAAAGACGAATACAACAATTGTCAAACGCCCGATCAACAACAGGGTATTTGTAAGAACATTGCTACTTGCTCTCCTATGGTGACGGTACTGAGGAAGGCTTCGGAGGTGTATAAAGGCAGGGTTCCAGCATCTGTGGCTGCCAAACTGCAAGCCTACACCTGTGGCAGTGACTCTATAGGTTCCAAAGTGAGTACCACCTTGTAAACATATTAGTCATCGAGAACAGTTTATTTTTATATACATACATACATATATAACACTAAGGAGACTCATTATTTATTACTGTTTTTAACACAATTAGCACCAAAAGTCAGCAAGAGACAGTTTATCAAAATCTGAGGTGTTTACATAAATCTCTGAAGTCTTTTGATGTCTCTAACAGCAACTATTCTCTCTATTCAGTCTCTAATACTATTTAAATTGTCTCTGTATAACATTTTGATTAAAATGGTTTTCAACGAAATAATCTTTACAGCTATGAAATAAAAAACAAGAGCCAAGGAAATATAAATCTATGTAAGGTAATAAGCTGCATATTGAAAGAGATCGTTATTTTCTCTTTTGTTTCATCATTTCGGAGGTTATTTACGAACTCAATTCTTTCGCATCCCATAAAACTAACGTTAATGCTTTCTTTATCTATTCCTGAACAAAAATTTACTTTGGATTCCAGGAATCAAATGCTCCTTATAGCACGTGTTTTTCTCTAATGGTTGACGAATTCACAGCATCCACCATTCTTGTCTTGAAGCTTAAAACTTGTTATCTGTTCTACATTTTTTTAAATATATTTTAAAGACTCTTTTTACCAACTGGGGTTTTTTTTCTGTACTGGACCACTAGTTTAACGTGGACTCCAAACCACGGTCCTCAGCATTAAGTCTACCGACTGGCGAGTGACCAACTTAGAAATCACCCCAGAAGACATCCGGTCTTATCCAGCCTGGCTACTGGCGTGACTGGGATTATTTTCCATGTCAGATTTTGCACTCTTGCCTAGGACAATCACAAATATTAAACAGTCGCAAACATAAATTTACGACCATGCCCCAGCAGGTCGAACTTCCATTACGACATCAACTGCTTCTCAATATAGAGTTTCAAGCTGGTTTAAGCTTTTTTTAGTTTAAGGATTCCTCCCATGATGATTTACTGAGATGACAGCGTTTAACTAATATGACAAAAATCATTAGCTCTTCTATAATATAAATAATATAATAACTAAAATGCTGTCAGTTCTTGTCCTTTGATAACTACGACCCTCTGGTGACCACGGTTACAGATATGCCTTCACACAAAACAAAAAACTCTCAAGGTATAATCTATAAGTATACGTTTTTCCCATATAGTGACGTCAACATAAATACTTCATCAAATCGTATAAGTGGTATTTTTGCTTTTAAATTAATATTTATCGAGTATTCTTTCAGTATAACCTACTAATTGGTTATCTCGTATAACAAATATGATTTTACAATGTTACGGTAGGTCGTCAGCATTTCTTTCGCCTTCAGAAGTTGTACCGGGTGTTGCGAATCGAAATATCTCGAAGAAACGTTTCATGTTCGAAACGAGTGACTTCGGACGTCATAATTTTTTTATAAAAATCCCGACTGTGATGGTTATTTATATTTTAATAATTCGATGGGTTTATTCTAAGGAGTTCAATCTAGAGCAAATTAACGCTGTCTTAATGACTTTATGTTAACAATTAACAGTTGAAATTCATCCAGTCACATTCTGTGGTGTTTATTTATATTTTAATAATTCGAGGTAATTATTCTAGGGCTTTCAATCTCTAGCGAACTAACGCTGTCTTAATGACATTATGTTGACAATTGACAGTTGAAATTCATCCACTGACACTCTGTGAAAGTTATTTATACTTTAATATTCCATGATATTCTTGGACTTTCAATCTAGAATAAAGTAACGCTATATTAATGACATTATGTTAACAATTGAGAGTTGAAATTCATCCAGTCACATTCTGTAGTGTTTATTTATATTTTAATAATTCCAGGTAATTATTCTAGGGCTTTCAATCTCTAGCGAACTAGCACTGTCTTAATGACATTATGTTGACAATTGACAGTTGAAATTCATCCACTGACACTCTGTGAAAGTTATTTATATTTTAATAGTCCGTGATATTCTTGAACTTTCAATCTAGAATAAAGAAAAGTTATATTAATAACATTATGTTAACAATTGATAGTTGAAATTCATCCAGTCATATTCTGTGACGGTTATTTATAATTCGACGTATTTATTCTAGGGCTTTCAATCTCTAACAAACTAACGCTGTCTTAAGGACATTATGTTGACAATTGCGAGTTGGCATTTGTTCAGTCGCATTCTATGATGGTTAATTATATTTTAATAGTCCATGGTATCTATTCTAGAGCCAATTAATGCTGTCTTAATAAAATTATATTAACAATTGACAGCTGAGATTATTCTGTTCTATACTGTCATGATTATTCATCTGTCTTAATGACTTTACATTGACAATTAACAGTTGACACTTATTCAGTGAGATGCTAAATATGATTTTGCAATGTTACGGTAGGTCGTCAGCATTTCTTTCGCCTTCAGAAGTTGTACCGGGTGTTGCGAATCGAAATATCTCGAAGAAATGTTTCATGTTCGAAGCGAATGACTTCGGACGTCATAATTTTTTATAAAATTCCCGACTGGTTCACAGAACAATCGGTCCCGGGCTACTCCGAGTTAGTCACCTTCTAAAACAAGTAACCGATAGCAGTAAGGTCATGACAGTAGATTAAGCGCAGGAAATTCCTGATCTTGCCGCGGCAAAAATCCAATTGATAAATCCTTGGATTTCCAAATAGATTTTGCAAAAATTGCTTCCTTAAGACCTCGTGACATATAGTTATTCAAATCATTTTTTAAATGATATTATCATTTTGTGTGGTATAGAATTTAGACCGTCTTTAACAAAAAAGCATCAATATTGGGTTTTAGTTTATTTTGACAACATTTAAATGTAAATAAAACAATTAAACAAAAATAAATATAATTTATTTTAATATTTTAGTAAATCTAATGCATATATTACCATAAAGAACTTGAACTACTCTTAATTATACATCTACTATAGTTTGTAGATTAGAGTTGTCTAAGTAGAGAGCATATTTACTTGTTTACGTCTAGTTCTTGTTTCCTTCCTTGCTATGTTTCCTTGCAAAGTCGTTTTGATATCACCATATTTCTCATTAGTTTTTTCTGTTACTACCTGTGTCTATTTCTCTTAATAAAATTAAATTTAATTACTGCATTCTTACTAATTTAGCATATCTGCAAGAAGTATTCATAACAGGTCAATTGAAAAGTCCCCGGCCTACCATAGTAAAACACATTTTTTTGGCAAAATTAGTTTTTTTCATTCAACATAATTCCCTTCAAGGGTGATACACTGATATACCATGTATATGATACCATTTTTGTAATACGATTTGTCTTTTGCTTCAAAATAGGCCTCAGTTTCGGCGATCACCTTCGCATTCGACGAAAATTTCTTCCCAGCGAGCATTCTTTTGAGATCTGAGAAAAGGAAATAGCCGCTGGGGGTAGATCTGGAGAATACGGTGGATGAGGAAGCAATTCGAAGCCCAATTCATGGAGTTTTACCATCGTTTTCACTGACTTGTGACACGGTGCATTGTCTTGGTGAAGCAGCACTTTCTTTTTCTTGAAATGCGGCCGTTTTTCGAGGATTTAATCCTTCAAACAGTCTAATAACGCTATGTAATAGTCGCTGTTGATGGTCCTTTCTTTTTCAAGGTAATCAATGAAAATTATTCCATGAGCATCCCAAAATACAGGCGCCATAAAACTTGCAAGCCGTTTTCCCACGCTTTGGAGTGGATTCATCGTATGCAGTCCACTTGGATGACTGTCGATTGGACTTCGGAGTGAAATGATGGAGCCATGTTTCATCCGTTGTCATATATCGACGCAAAAACTCGGGTTTATTATGCTTGATCATTTTCAAACACTGCTCTGAATCATCAAGTCGTCGTTGTTTCTGGTCAAAAGTGAGCTCGCGCGACACCCACTTTGCACAGAGCTTTCTCATACCCAAATATTCGTGAATGCTATAATGTACACGTTCAGTTAATATATTTCGAGAGTCTGTTATTTCATTCAATTGCAATTTACGGTCATTCAAAATCATTTTGTGGATTTTTTTTAATGTTTTCGTCGATAACAACCTTTTTTGAACGTCCACTGCGTTCACCATCTTCAGTGTTCATTTCATCACGTCTATACTTAGCATACCAATCCTTGATGGTTGATTTTCCTGGGGCAGTATCCGGAAACTCGTTATCAAGCTAAATTTTTGCTTCAACCGTATTTCAATTATTCAATTGACCTGTTATCTATGCACTCAAATATTTCACACTCTACAACACAATTTTCTACACCTATTCTCTATTAATTATTAGCACAGCTTTAGTTATTTGCACTCTCATCACCCTCCCTTGGTAATTGGATCATAATCCCATGTCCCGAAAACTACATTCAGTCATTGTCATTTTCTTCTTCGGTGTGTCTGTTCAGTGTGTGTGTGAGTTCTCGCAAACCCAAGATATTATTGTAGACAAGGCTTCTTTCCTTCTCAATCCTTCTCCTGATCACTTTGCCACCATATGTTTGTGACCATATGTTTTACTGTGTATCCTTTTTCAGGCTTATTGCAAAAAAAGTAAGTTACACAAAACACAATTAAATATATTGTTAAACCATTTTTTTGTTATAGTTTACCGAGTAACAATATTAAATAATTCACTCTTTAACATAGTATCATTCTTTAATTATAGCCTTTGTCGATGCTCTTGTTAGAATCTTTTCTACCAGTGTACTGTGGCATGATACATTGTCCGTACATAGATGACAACTGATGGTTCCTCCAGGTTCTTTAACAGCTGATTTTCAAACTAGAACAGAAACATGTTCATTTCTTATGGTAGTCGCCCTTGGACTTGGAGGGGATCACTAACTCTACTCCAAGAATAAAACCATTCCTGTTTTCAGCATGAAGAACACAATTTATTATATGCTTTTAAAAACAGTATATGAAAGGATGACTTACAACCCCCAAAGGGCTGCATATCAGCTTCAACGCGCTAAAAAATATTTCCAGTAAAACTGCAGAAACATAATATTTAATAGTATCAATACTTGTCTCTCAAATGTAACTCACTATCTATTTATTATTTTGGATATACTGTAGAAGACACCGATATAACGAGTGCTCCGAAGTAGAAATAACACGATGCTAAATCAGGCGGTTAAGGCATATGTCAGATGATTTTATTAGTGACTTTATTTTTCTAGGTATGTTGTCCTTTTGGCCCCATCAACCTAGATCTGGGGGTGACCGTATCAAATCCATCCACACCTCCAGACATCAGTCGCCACCAGAACCTCAAACTTTTGCCGGAAGATTGCGGCTATCTGGACACGGAAAACAGGATCGTGAACGGGGAAGATGCCTACCTCAACGAATTTCCATGGATGGCGTTGCTGGGATATAAATCCAGTGAGATGTCTTTCTATATTTCTTTCTTGTGTTTGTTTTCAAGGTCAATCCCTTGGGTGAATATCTGCAGTATAATTAATATTTTCGTATTTCTCGCTAGTTAATAGTCATGTCGCGTACAACTCGACGGACTATCTAGAACCTTATCCATTATTTATAGTTGAATATGTTCGAATTTGAATTTTTAGCTTTTATCCAAATATCAATCTCACTTTTTTGTTAAACTTCTATTACGTAGTACGTATTAAGTACTCGATACGCAGTAACGTTAACGTTAAAAAACAGTGTTATCATTTTTACTGATTTTACGGTTTACTGATTTGTATTATACGAGTATCTATATCAAAATAACTTTGTCTTAATAACATTGACAACTAAAATGTATTTAGTGGCAATCTCTAATAATTGCAATTTAGTAAAACACGTTGCATACAATGTCTTGATGACGTTGACAGTTAACAATTGATAATTAACGTTTGTTCAATCACATTCTATGACTGTTACTTAACCCATATTATTTATTCTAGGACTAATGTAGACCAAACAGAGTGTGTCTCAATAACAGTATGTTGACAATTGACAGTGGTCATTTGTCAAGTCATATTCTGTGATGGTTATTTATGTTTTAATAATCCAAGGTATTTATTCTAGGGCTTTCAATCTACAAATAACTAACGCTGTCTAATGAAAATATGTTGACAATTGACAGTTGACATTTGTCCAGTTACATTCTCTGATGGTTATTTACGTTTTAATGATCCATAGTGTTTATTCTAGAAAGTTTAATCTACAACAAACTAACGCTGTCTTAATGACATTATGTTGACAATTGACAGCTGACATTTGTCCAGTTACATTCTCTGATGGTTATTTACGTTTTAATGATCCATAGTGTTTATTCTAGAAAGTTTAATCTACAACAAACTAACGCTGTCTTAATGACATTATGTTGACAGCTGACATTTGTCCAGTTACATTCTCTGATGGTTATTTATGTTTTAATGATCCATAGTGTTTATTCTAGAAAGTTTAATCTACAACAAACTAACGCTGTCTTAATGACATTATGTTGACAATTGACAGCTGACATTTGTCCACTTATATTCTCTGATGGTTATTTATGTTTTAATGATCCATAGTGTTTATTCTAGAAATTTTAATCTACAACAAACTAACGCTGTCTTAATGACATTATGTTGACAGCTGACATTTGTCCAGTTACATTCTCGAGGTATTTATTTTAGGGCTTTGAATCTAGAATAAACTAACGTTGTTTTAATGACAATATGTTGACAATTGACAGCTGACATTTGTCCAGTTACATTCTCTGATGGTTATTTATGTTTTAATAATCCGAGGTATTTATTTTAGGGCTTTGAATCTAGAATAAACTAACGTTGTTTTAATGACAATATGTTGACAATTGACAGCTGACATTTGTCCAGTTACATTCTCTGATGGTTATTTATGTTTTAATAATCCATAGTATTTATTCTAAAGAAAACTAACGCTGTCTTAGTGACATTATGGTGACAATTGACAGTTGACATTTGTCCAGTCATATTCTGTGATGGTTATTTATGTTTTAATAATCCATAGTATTTATTCTAAGGCTTTTAATCTAGAGCGAACTGATTATGACTTAATGACGCATCATAACTCATCTTAAGGACATTATGTTGACAATTGCGAATTGGCATTTGTTCAATCGCATTCTATGATGGTTAATTATATTTTAATAATCCATGGTTTATTCTAAAACGAACTAACGCTGTCTTAATAAAATTATATTAACAATTGGCAGCTGACATTATTCTGCTCTATTCCATCATGATTATTCATCATTATTATTTATCCGTCTTAATGACTTTACATTGACAATTGACAGTTGATAGTTATTCCGTGACATTCTATAGTTATTACTTATAGTTTAATAATTATGATATAGCATGGAATTACATTTCAGTATCTGGGACTGGACAAATTAGTTTTAGCTGTGGCGGATCCATCATCAACAAGAACTATATTTTAACGGCGGCCCATTGCATCGCTAACTTGGGTAAGAAACAATTGTAAGTAAAATAACGAAGAAATCAAAGAGAAAAGATCATGTGGCGTTTGCATTTCCGTGAAAATAGAGTTACAGTAAGAGTGGGTGAGCACAGCATCAAAAATTCCACGGACTGCGAGATCCAGCCAAATAAGAAGTTGAAATGTAATCCTCCCGTGCAGGATTTGAGGGTTGAAGAAATCATACCTCATCCCTACTTCAACAAGACCACGTTAACCAATGACATAGGACTGATTAGGGTTTCCAATATCAACTTAAATTTAGGTAATAACATCATTTATTAGTAATATTTCAATGCATTACACTCACAGAACATTTCAGATATTTTAGCCGAAATATATTTCAATAAAGTTTTTGAAAATATTCCATAAAATAAATAATACTACCATTTTTTCAGCAACTAATATTTCTAATTTGTATGAACCATGCTTTGACACTAAATACAATTCGCACAATTTGGCAACATCGCGAGCTATGGGTTATAACACCTTTAAATTGTTTGCGTCTTTGTCATGTGTCAAACGCGATCTTGTAACAATTTCTGAAGAACCTTTCAAGTTATTTTTAGATTTTAAACAAATGAGTTTCGCTTTTGTTTCCAGAGAGTACTCGACCGGTATGTCTACCGATCACAGAAGACCGTAAAAACGTCGCGCTAAATCGAGTCATCGTGACCGGTTGGGGAGTGACCAACCCCGAATCACGTAAGATTCTCTTCTTTTGTTTCGTTCTGGATGAACCGTTAATGATCCTTTTCTTTCGTTTGAAACAGGCGTTTCGTCGGATATCCTACAAAAGATACGACTGCCAGTTGTTTCGAGAGCGGACTGTCAAAAAATATACCAGCCTCACGGCGTCGTACTGCACGATTATCAGCTGTGCGCTGGTGGATTGAAAAACAAAGATTCCTGTTCAGGTGACAGCGGTGGTCCGTTGGTGGTTCCGGTGGCTAACGAATTTGGCGACGCCCAGTATATTCAACAGGTAAGCCCCGCATTGTAATGGCAATAGTCTACTAATAGGGACGCGTGAGGTTGCACGATAAGATTTGATTTTGCCACGTTGCCGGTTGTTGAAATTTATACTTATATTTATCATATTCCTCAGATATAAGTACACCCACATAAAGGATATCGAGTCATATTATCTGTGTTTTACTTTCACAGTATCAACTATGCCTAAAATATAATGAATTTGATATAGAATTAAATCGAATTTGTAAAATTAAAATAAAAATTTAATGCATACGTACCTGGATGGAATGTTCTCATATGTCTGTTCAGATTAAAAGTGTTATAATAGATTTTTTGGCAATACAATATGCTTATAATATAATATGCGTGTTATGGCTTAACCTTACAAAACAGAGCTCCTACCGGTACCAGAGTCAAATCCAAAATGGCTGTTGTAATTCGTTGGATTCTACCTCTCGATCACTTGTAAATGGCAGCGTCGCAGAATCAGGCGGAAACTACCGAAACTTACCGAATACCGATTAGGTCTCTCGGTTCTGTTCTAAAAACATTTTGATTTCCAGGCCATTGTGTCGTTCGGTCCAAGATTCTGTGGATTGGAGAATTACGCCGGCGTCTATACGCTGATAAAATACTACATGGACTGGATATTAAATACGATGACATCTTAAAATCAGCATTATTAGTTACTGAAGCTTGTACGATATTTTTTTTTATAAATATAACAATTAATCTTGGATCAGTTTTTAATTTTAATGTTAACTTCTATCGGCGGCTTGTATGTTCTATAAACGCAATATATCTACAGGGGATAAACAAAATAATATGAATGCTATGCAATGTAATACATCTTGTGACGTAGGCAACGCTGCGTCAAATAGAGACAGACGAATATTAAAATGGATTATGGCCAGGAGACGTACAACTACCGCGGCAAAAGGGACAGCACAACTCAACACTCACTAGAGTAATACTGTTTCGATAGAAACAGAACGTCAACGGCTCCACTGATCACTGATCAGACTCAGTGACGAAACACTGCTCTGTCCTTCCAAGCTAATACGCTCATATAACAGGTCAACTGAAAAGTCCTCGGTCTAGCAGAATAAAACACATTTTTTTGGCAAAATTAGTCTTTTTTTATTCAACATAATTCAAATTCGGCCGTTTTTCGGCGATTTGATTTTCCTGGGGCAGTGTCCGGAAACTCGGCATCAAGCCAAGTTTTTGCTTCAACTGTATTTTTTCTCCTCAAAAAGCAATATTTTATCAACACGCGAAATTCCTTCTCATTGATTTTTTTCACAATAACAAAAGTTGGGTCACTCGAAATGCTATAATTCACAAACTAATAATCCGACAGCTGTCAAATTTATACACGCATCATTTGAGGGTTAGGACTAAAAACATATGGATTTAATTTTTGTAGCGACATCTATGTATCAGGCCGGGGACTTTCCAAAAAAACTCCATTACCTTTTTAATAAACAAATAATGTTTATATGCCAGGTATTCATACTATTTTGCACACCCTCTGTATATCCAACAAATACAAACATTATTTATACCTGCGAATCTGTAGAACTATCAAAATTTACGAAAATCATGTCGAAAAATAAGCAAAAAAATGTGAATAGTTTTTAGGATATTTGCAGGAATTCGAAAGAATGTTTAGGTTAAAATATACGAGGGTGGATCAAATATACATTCAACATTTGTTAATATAGCCACCTCCGTGCTCGTACCCCTCTACTTCTTCATTGCTTTCAAATCTTTTGGCTCCAAGTGATTCTTTCGAGGGCACAAACAAGACATAATTACAAGGTGACAAGTTGGGATTATAAGGAGGATGCTAGAGGGTTTCCCAGCGCATTTCTTCCTTCTCGAACAGCAAAAATGTACATTCTCTCGAACAGCACGGATGTTGTTCGTGAGCATCAATCATATATACACTTGATTCTGAGACAGTGTAGCATCCCCAAATTGTGCCTTCAAACTAGTGAAAATTTACGATGGTTTAACGCCTTCGTTGTGTATATTTCATCCCCACTCGTACATTAGCAAATGTTTTGAAAACCTTTATACTGATATAAAATACATTAGATGTCCCACCCTATATAATACGACATTTTGATTTCCAGGCCGTAGTGTCATTTGGTCCAAAATACTGCGGATTGGAGAATTACGCCGGGGTCTACACGCTGATAAAGTTTTACATGGACTGGATACTGAATACCATGAAAAATTAAAATCAACATTACTAGTGAGAGAGTACGAAGATCCTCCAAAATCAAGACTGTTTATATCGCACATGTAACAAAAATGATATTGTATATTAAATAAAGTAGAATTAATGTCTTTTTTTTTCAATAAAATTAAATAAAGCAGTTACTCTTGAACCCGTTTTTAATTTTCATGTTAATGACTATCAGTTGGTCGTGTGTTTTATAAACATAAATAACAAGAATGTAGCGATCAATATTCCTTGCTGACAGGACCGTATCAACGGCATTTCGAGTTTCAATAATTATAAAAGAAATGTCGTGTTAAAGGTCGTAATTATACTGATAAAATTTGTTAAACATCTAGAGTTATTTCAACGATTTCGAATTTTATTCGTTCGAAAAAGATATCTATAGAACTTATCAGACGGAATTAAAAACGTACTAAACCATCTCTGCTATTGTTTACCCATATCTATGGTAACACGAGCCCATTTTACTTGAAGGCGTTGCAATCCATTGTACTGCAGTGCAATATGTATAACCACACCTTGTCGGTTTACAACAACAGCTGTCTTACAGTACCAAGAAACCCAAACAACGACAAACCTCAGACCTTGTACGATCAGAAGTTTCTCCATGATCTCCATAACGAAGTGACCAAAAATCTGAATCAAAAGTAAGTTAACGATACATCGACTTTCACTATCTCAACATAGTTTACGGAATCACCCAAATTACGTAATTTTGCAATTATGTTTGGTATTCCAGTACATTAACGAAAAGAGAAATTCGATTTGTAAAATAGTTCAACTAATTCTTACTTACAATCATTATCAAGTGGTCTAGAAAAAAATTTGTTTCGAAAAACATCTGTCACCGATTTTGACATTAGTTGACGTTGACAGAACAACATTTAGGTTAGATTAAAAACCGATACTAAGTACCTCTATTTTTAAAATAAGGATGAAGGCAACTATAATAGACTCTACGAAGAACGAATCGAACTCCTTCATAGATTTCTACGACAGCATTCCGGAATATCACGAAATCAACCACCTCTCCAACCAGGAGTTCTACAAGAAGCTGGAACGTCTCAAGGAGAAACAGAAAGAATTCAACGATTATCTGAAGACGCAAATAAAATTCGACTTGAAGGTATGCAACCATATATACGTCGGCAGACAATATACGAAGTAATTTCAGGATTCCGAGTGGATCGACGATTACAAGCATCTGAGGATCGATGACAAGGACATAAAATCGACCCCGAAACAACGGAAGTCGTCTCTGAAACCGTTCTGCCCGACCCCAATACCGAAAAGGTCGTTCTTCGACGATGATTATCTGTCGGATAGGGAATGTAATACCAAACCTCCTTCTAGAAGGTCCATTATTTTGTAACGAAGCAAAAAAGGTCTATATTAATCGATGATTCTTTAAGATCGGTGAGGATTGAAACGCCAAGCACTAAATCATCCCCGGACCTTACAATGGAACGATCATATCCAAGATCGTTCATGCAACAGCAACCCGATGACGAGAAGACATTGCATTCGGAATGGGGAGACTTGACCACGGAAGAAAACACACCGTTACCCACAGAGATTAAAAGCGCACCAAGCAGCCCAATGAGGAACAGAAAAACCACCGAGACTGACGGTTATGACGGCATAACCATCCCCAAACCCTTTCAGATGACTGTCAGGTAAAAAAGATCAATTACCACCACGTTTAAACCCCAAAAACTACCCTTTCCGCATCAGAGATGAAGAAAACAAGATTGTCGACGAACTGTTCCTCAAGATCAACAAACCCAAAGAAGAGAAACCTCAACAGTTCCGCGCCCATAACGTCCCCATCGAATCTCAGATCCCCCTCTTCGACAAAATCATGGAGGACCAACAGAGAAGGTAACAGCGAGACAATAACGGTTTCCCTCGTTGAAAACACGTTAATTTTTGCGCGCAGAAGCTTCATTGCCAAGGAGAAACGTAAGGCAGCGTTACAGGCTGAAATGAAACCGTTTTCTTTCACTAGGAGAGATGAAGAGATCCAAGAGCTGTCGAAGCAATTTTCGAAATCGCTGCCCTGCGTCTACAACGATGAGGTCCCGTTAAAAATCAAGAAATTCAAAGCTAAACCTATCCCCAAGAATTTGTTCAGTAATTATATATACAAAAAGATGCATGAAGATGAATTTTACAGGTATCTAAACAATATATATATTCGTTCAAGGGTCAGCATTTATATAACGTTGCTTCAAGGGCGCTGCAGAAGAAGGTGAGAGCGGAAGAAATGCTGAAGCACGCGTCATTGCCTCCATCGATGGCCAAGAGGGAAAAGTCCAAACCAAAGGCGGACGTATGTCCTAGATCATATCGTGACTTAGAACTTGAAAGTACCGTACATAAATCCAAAAAAATACCAAACTATCAGGTTTGTAGTATTTTTTTGTTCACATGTAAAAATAATCAACATTTCCCTTCAGAATTAAAGGGTTTATAAATTCTTTTATTAGAACCTTATTACATTAAAGAATTTGCAGGCTTACCACGATCAATATGAACGAGAACTGGAAGAACTGAAGAAAGAATTCATATCGACCAGTCCCAGACCTTTCAAACTAAAATCTGGCAGGAGAGACCGAAAAGTATGTCAGGACAATACCGACAATGGCCGTCCTTATCTTTGTTTTTCCAGAGTAAGAAACATTCGTACAGAAGCTCGTCAGCTACCAGCAAAAGCAGCAAGTGCAGCTCTGACGCCAGAACCATTTCATCACTGGACATGTCATCAATTAACAGATCTAACTTGGCCGCGGTTTTACGTATTCAATCCGCAAGGCACCATAACTGAAAACTAATCATCAAACTCACTAACAACGTCGTATTTTAGGAGACGCTTGGAATTAGATATGATGAAGAAGCTGGAAGAGGCGAAGCTGCAAGAGGAAGCCCGATGGCGGGAGAAAATCATGCGAAAGAAACCAGTGTGGCAGGCTCTGGCCTACAGCCACGAGGAGGACCTCGCCATGAGACTCCAACTACGCAGGGACGAGGAGAAACTACGACACGAAGAACACCGCCTGAGAATGCAACAGATGTTGGGTAGAGTCAACCAGCAGCCAACACTATTCGAGAGACAATCCCAAGTAGGTAAAAGTATGCTCGCCCAGGATGCCGGCATAGGGTCACGAGACATTTTCAAATTCTAGATCAGATTCCCTAAAACCAAGCGGGAGCTGATTGATCGTCTTCATCAGGAATACAGTGTCAGGAGGACCGGGACAAGAAATCACATTTCTCTAATTGAGATGAAGGACGAAGCGATACAAGCGATCGTTGACGATCCTGAATCGCAGATGGCTCAGGCGGATTCCGATACGTCTCGTGAGGAACAAGACAAATGAACATTATACGAAAAATAAAGGCCACCTTGATTTCATTCCCTATATCTTTTCTTCTTTGGAAATAAGAACAAAACAATAATGAACAGCAAATTTTATTGTTTATAAAAATATATTTTCATATATCTAATTTAAAATATCCTCCAATACTTTCGTTACATTTAAACCCTTGTTGAAACTGGTCTTCCAATTTTCCTTGTTCCGTTTGTACAATGCCAAATTGATCTTGGCAGCAATTATTTTACCGTGCTCGCTATTCGACCAAGACCCATCCTTGTTAGATAGCTCTTCCATAATATGGAGCTTAGCCTTCATATTAGCCACACTCCATATAGCTTCAAATGATCTGGAGCCATATTTAGAAGCTGCCAATTCCTGATATGTGCCCTGCATCTTTCTGGCAAGCTTCTCGCGGCTCTTCTCGCCAACATATGTGGCTTTTACATATGAATCCACGATATGACTACCCATGGGATTTGAAAATAAACCTTTTAAATCATTGGTGTCCATGCTGAGTAAGCTATTAACTATCTTGATTGGTTTGTTGAAGTTTAACATAGTCTGAAGGAGGAGAGATCCCTGCAAACTCAGTTTCTCCTTTTGAAGACCATCATTACTGGGCATATTTTGTTTATCATATGGTAGCAAGCGACAACATGATATCGCAAAATACTCTTCGCAGTCAGAACAGTTTAAGGCTTTTATCAAACTCTACAAAATGAAAATCATATGTACTTAAATAAATATACGAATATTGTAAAATAATTACCTGTATAAAAGTACCTTGTTTGGTGGATAAACGCTGACAAGATTGAGCTAAAGCTAAAACAACTGAGGAATGCCCTTTCTGAATTATTTCACCTAAATGATCACACAATTCATCAAATAATGGATCAAACTAGCAAAAAAATTAAAATATGTTACATTAAGGAAACACTAACATTATAAAAATCTAGTTACCTGTTCCTTGTTATTACAAAATTTCATAACTTTTTGCACAGAGAAATGTGTGCTCTTTAACAATGCAAGTTTCAACATTCTCCCCTTGAACATTGTTTCTAAATTTTTCTTAAACATTTTCTTTCCTGCTACTTGAATGAAGGTTTCTACTAACATTAACAAGCTCTTTGACATAAAACCGGGTGGCAGGTTCTTTGAGTTTTCCTGATCCACAGTATCACTCACAAAACATCCACTCAACAATTTCTCTAAATAAGCCTTCAAGAGTTTTGAATCAGCCTTTTTTAAAACTCTTAGTAAGACTTGTAAAAAACCAGAGGTTAGTTCCAAGTTGCACAGCTCATTAAACTGTGGCCATACTATTAACCTTTGACCATATTCTTGAACAATTTCAATAAATTCATCTGGAATCTCCAAACCAGCTTCACATTTAATATCTTCTAGGGGTTTTGTAATATTTTCCTCTTCAGGCACTTGCATTAAACTACATAAGCATGTCCTAATTATTCTATTACCAAAATTATCCCAAATATAGTCTTCCAAGTTATTTAATAAAAATTTACTGGTTTTAATGCAAAACGATTTGTAATTTTCTTTCTGTTCTACAATGGTGTTAGTATCAAAGAACTTTGTAGCAGATATCCTCACCAATGTTTGCAGTACAAAACTAGCAAACCTGTCTTTACTCAGAGGTCTTATGTCTTCATTAAATTTAGTTATAAATCTTTGAATAACATGATCATTGGCAAATGGTAAAAGCATTTCAATTACTCTACAGCCAACTTGATTACAAGAGCAGTCAATTTCTTTATTTTCAGTTTGCTCAAAAACATTTCCTACAAATATTGCTGAAAAAACAATTTCAACAATATATTTTAATTGCTATTAATTTATCAATATACCAACCTTTTTCTTCGTCATTTTCAAATCCTTGTTTAAAGACTTCCAAAATCCTGACAAAATATTGATAAGTATCAGCATCCATATGAGATCCTCTTCCATAATATCCCCTTTTAGCATATTTTCTAGCATTCGATAAAAAAGTCTTCTTGCGTTTTCTTTTATATGGTTTCGTAGTAACAGCTTCTGACATTTTTTAACTTACAAACACAATGAACTATAACAATTATGAAATATTGTTACACTCAACGCTATGTAACTTCCTCTCTTACAATTTAATTCCTTAGAACACACCATGAACACACTAGAAAATAAATAAAAGTTAAGGTTAAGTGTTAGGTGAAGTTACGTGATAAAATTAGTTACGACGTAAGTCATGATAAGTTTTTTGATCTGGGTCACGTATATTTTAGAATTTACTAGCTAACTTCAATTTATTGAATAATCTGCAATAAATGTCAGAACGAGTAAAGGCTACGTCATTTTAAAAATTACAATAAAATATATTTTCGGAAGTAGCTTATAAAGAAAAAATATGAAGTGGTACGCGGGTGGAATTGCCGAGGCAGTCGCCGCATCAAAGACTAAAGGAGCAATCTTTGTTATATATATTGAAGGTAGAGAATAGATGTCAGAAATGATGATATTTAATCTCTATTTAAATAGCTATCGATTTAGTGAGTCACTATATCAATTGAATATTTATAGGAAAAGATGAAAAGTCACAACATATATCCACGTTACTTGAATTGCCTGATGTAGAATCAATGTTAGGCGGTGACAACTTTGTAGCTATTAAGGTAGAAGCAGATTCAGTGCCTCATCAACAGTTTAGTGCATTATGTATCCTCTTTATAACCATTATATTAGGTTGACTTTTCACTGTAATGCTTATATATCCTTAATATGACTCTAGATAAACAAACACCTGTACCTTCAATATATTTTATTGGTAAAAATGGTTCACCATTAAAAATTGTAACAGAGGCCTCAGACTCAGGTACTTTAATAACACAATTAGATGATGTTTTGGTCAAATCAGGAATCAATACAAGCAATAGTGCAGGTATTTCATATACATTTTGAATAATATTCTGATAAATTCTAAATGGTGATTTTAGTATCACAAAGTTTTATTGATACTGAACAATCTTCATCTGCAAAACCTGATAATGTTGTATGTGAAAATGGGGTCTGTACCATTAAAAAAGATACCCAACCAAGTGCTCCATCTACAAGCACAGAAGGTGAAGGCTCAGCACCAACCACAGAAGAAAAAATAGAAAAAGCCAAACAATTACTTGAGGCTAAGAGATTGGAAAAAGAGAAGGAGGAGAAAGAGGTGAGGTGAAACAATATTTAGTATGGGAATATGTATGTTTTGTAATTTTGTCAGACTGAAAGATTAAAAGAGATAGAAAGAAGGAAGGTAGGTCAGGAAGTGCAGAAAATGAAGAAATGGCAAGAGGATCAGGAACTAAAGCAACTGATGGAGGAGCGTGAAAAAGAGAAAAAACAAGAAAGGGAAGCAAGAGAAAGAGTATTAGCTCAAATTGCTCAGGATAAAGCTGATAGAGCTGCAAGATTCCAACCAGTGGCATCCTCTACCCCCACATTAAAAGAGCAAGAAGTAGTCAATGTTTGTTTTTGTTTTAGCACGGTCTGCTTTATTTTTTACTTTTCAGGCAACCCCTGGGCCCTCAGTGAACCGATCAGACCCTAGGACAGCAGTCCTACAGTTTAAATTGCCAGATGGTTCAACAAAAACCCAGGACTTTGCTAGCACAGATAAGTTACAATCAGTCTTAAATTATCTGAAATCTGAGTTGAAGTTGCCTTTGAATAAGTTCACTTTATCCACAACATTTCCCAGGTATTCCATTGTGGACATAGAATATTTTGTATTCTGATTTTATTGGGTTCATTGTTCCAGGAGACAGTTTGCTGAAAAAGATTACAATGATACTTTGACTGACCTTAATCTAACACCAAATGCAGTTATACTTGTTCTGCCCATTAACAATGGTACTGTATCAACCAATACTGGACAAGGAGGTTTGTTTGGTTTTGTGTGGACCCTGCTTACACCCTTGTTGGGAATTTTAAATTTTATTAAAGCCTTCTTGGGATTTGGTAGTCCTGGTACAGCAGGGGGTGATGGTAGCGCCCCATCCACCAGTGGAGGCTATAGTGGTGGAAGCAGGTGAGTCCCTGTAGTTAAAATAGTGTTCCTTGGCGACATAGTGTTTTTTTTTCCTCTAATTTTTATGATTTTTCCGCTGTTAATATCGGTGTACGAAAAGTGAAATATCATTTGCTCTTTTCTGTTATCAAGCAGGTAAGAAACTATGAAATAATGTCCTAAGTAAGCTTGAAATGGTAACTTCGGTAATCACTTTTAGTACACCCGAATTTAACACGAATTTAGTACCATTTGAAGCTTAACATCGTGTCGTTGCGAAGATAAGACGATCGGTATGTTCCAGGGCCAACTCAGTCATCCACATCCGAAGTAAATACGACCTGGATAATCGTCTCAAGGCGGCAGGAACGAAGCTGGTGGTGATCGATTTCTTTGCCACCTGGTGCGGGCCGTGCAAGATGATCGCGCCCGAATTGGACAGGATGGCGAAGGAGTTCTCCAACGTGCTATTCCTTAAGGTCGACGTGGACCAGAACGGGGACATTTCGAGGGAGTACAGCGTGTCCGCGATGCCCACCTTCGTCTTCGTCAAGAACCGAAGAGAAGTTACGCGTTTTCAAGGCGCCGACTCATACCAACTCAGATCCACGATCCAACGCTACAGATAAACCGCAATATTTCATTACATACTATAACTCACACTATAAACTTTAGATTACTGATATTAAAGGTTCTTAGAGGTGTTTTTTTTTATTACAATTCTTGTCTTTTATGTTTAATAATGATTAATAAAATATTTTTTAAACGTTAAACGATAGTTTCATTCCTCAAAACATACCGGACCCTCCTGTCTGTTTTTTTTTCTCCAGCTTTTTAAGTTAACTTTAACACGATTAATTGAATTGAATTTCCATTATACGCAATAACTACAACGTTTTTCAGTAAGCAAGAACCTCCATCTCCGCCGAAAAAACTTTCCGACCCCACCACGGTGAAGAAGCAAGGTAACATCCGCAGACTGGGGGACCTGAAGAAGGATGACGATGACAACAACACCTGGAATGGTAACTCCACCCAGCAGATGTAATTCGATTTCTTAGTTACAATTATTCCAGTCACCTTTATTTTGCCTGATTCCCTTACAGATTACAAATAAATAACCAATATATAAAATGATGTTTCATTAACTCCAAAAAATCTTGATTTTTCGGAGTATTTACACAACTTCCCAACATTTGTTGGGAAGGATCAGTAAATACATCTTGAAATATCATGACTTATTAATAAGAAAAAAAAAATCTTATATATAGTTTTGTTATTAATAAACTAACTTTCAGAGTTAACATAGAACTGTCTTAAACTTCTTATTTTTGATATTTTAGGGTAAAACAAATATATTCTCAACATATTGATAACGTTATTTTGACAGTGGGCTAGACCAAATGAACCTTAACCAAATCTCTGAAAATTAATATAATAAAGTAACTAAATGAAATATATACTGGCATTATTGGTTTAAATGTTTAGTAAACATATGAGAATTAACTTTAGTTTATTTCCGTCAGTACCGTCTAGTATGTCAATTTGTCATCTGTCAAAGGAGGAATGACTGAATGCATCATTGCCAAATTTATGGAAATCAAAAATGAAGGTTGTAATGAATAAAATAGAGATGAATTCATTAACAAAATTCACATTAGATTAAATTTATACTACTAATATAAATAATTTATTAATAATTTTATTACCGTATTAGAAGCTGTTCTTAATTTATAAAAAAAACATGTCCATGCACCATCATCATCATTGCCAAATGTTGGAAATAGTTCTAAAAACAGTATTTTATTCTTTAATATTTTGAGGACAACTATGATAATATTCATATAAAGAAGAAATAATATTTATGTTTTCATTATTGTTTAAAATTGAGTATATATCTCCCCATATGGTATAATAATACTATGTTTTGTTATGATTCGATAATAACATATAAGGAACAAAACCAAATATTAAACTGTTCAATCAAATCATTGGACTCAAAATGTAAATATGGTATTTATAATTGCTGAACAATAGTAATTTATATTTGCATCAATCAGATATAACTTCCTAGCTATAATTTGAGCTGATAAAGTAAAGTATTTGTATTCGATTGTTCAAAATACGAAATTCTTTATAATTATCATGCAAGACAGTGGAAATTTTTCATTTAAAGCAGGACGCACACGAGTTTTTATCGCATTACAGTCTCAGTACCTCCATATAGGCGCCCACGCGAGATTATAAGATGAAGGTACCAATTTGGTTCACAAATGACCTGTTTAAAGACGCGCTGAGGGCCTTCTTTAAGAACCCTGACGTGGAGGTTACGGCTCTGAACACTCAGGATGCCATACCCGTCGGTGAGAACTATACTAGTGATTTGTTTCGAACCACAGTGTACTACAAAAGTGGCAAACAGTAAGTTAGATCGATTACCGTACTTATTTCTCAACTTCACCGCTATTTTCAGCTCAAAAACAGAAACCGTGTCCGTTATAGTCAAATGTGGGAATGAGGAAGGCGGAGTTAAAGAAGATTTGGCGAAGAAACTGAATCTTTTCGAAAAGGAAATCGAAATGTTCGCTAAAACCTTTCCGGCTATGTACGAAATTTTGGGAGACTATTATACCCTTTCCTCAAAATGCCTGTACACGTCACTTAACCCCCACTCCATAATAATTCTGGAGGATCTGACAACGTTGGGTTTTGACGTACTTCCCCGGCAGATTGGATTCGATCTGGAACACTGTTTCCTGGTTGTCGAGAAGATGGCGCAGATGCACGCCGCCTCGGTCATCATGTACGAGAAGGTTGCCAGATTGTGCGTGTTTTCTTCAAATCATTAAAAAGCGTCTTTTTAGGATCCTTCATTGGTTAAGCTGTTTTCCGAGGGTTTGTATAGCGACAAACCTCTAACCAGACAGTGGGTGGAGGCTGGTTACGCGGGATTGATAGATGCTTGTTCTAGGTGGCCTGGTATGTTGCTCTCAAGTATCGTAGTAAGAATTAACACAATAAATTAATAGGTTTCGAGAAATACGGTTACAAATTAAAGGCTTTGGGTGAGCAAGCTCTACAACGGGGCTTCAATGCCCAGAAACGCCGTCTGGGCGGCTTCAATGTCCTGAATCACGGTGATTTGTGGGTGAACAATATGATGTTCTCTTATTATCCGGACAGAAAATTAAGAGACATGCGTTTTGTAGGTTTTTGGAGCTTTTAGACTTCATTGATAACGTTGTTTCTTCCAGATTGATTTCCAAATGAATATATTTACCAGTCCCGCAATTGATCTCCATTATTTCATAGCCACTAGCACAAAAATCCAAGTGAAACTAGATCATATTGACATTATATTGGATCATTATTATGCCCAGCTGCTTGCGAATTTGGCTAAAATGCAATATTCTCTTGAGAGGGTCCCTACAAGAGAACAATTTAAACGGGACTATAACTACAGAGCATTCTATGGTAAGAGATATGAATTTAGATTTTTTATTTGCCATAAGTTCGTTTTTAAACCATTCAGATATCTCGTTAAAAATCTAGTCCAAATTTAAGCATATCCATAAAAGTCTTAAGTGTCTTAAGTAGAATTAAACTACAATATCCTCATTTTATCGCTATTCTATATTTATATCGTGTTTTTGAAACTTTTTCGCTTTTCTATAAGTATAATTTCAAAGTATATATTTGCTCAAAATATCAAGGTATAGAAAACTGAAAGCTTTATAATTACGCAAAAGTATTTTTTTGATATATCAGAAAGTTTGATATAATATAATATTGGTGATATGAAAAAGTTTGTCAATTCTTTAAAAACATTCGATCTAGCGTAAATAAAGTAAACCTGACAACACAGCAAAGTTATACTTTGTTTACAAATTTGACAATTCAGTTGTCAAAACCCGTCAAAACCAATCAGTAACTTTACGAAATTCGTTTTTTCCCTAGGATTAATGGGAGCCGCTACTGTTTTGGCTTTTGTGAAGGTGGAAGCTGGCCGAGTTGATGCTTCTTTTGAAAATATCATCAAGGACACGGGCAAGGACGGTTTTAGATACCATGCTTATAATAACGAGCGCTACAGGAAGCATATGGAACACCTGCTTCCTTATTATGACAGTTTTGGCATCCTTGATTAATGAGTGTCATTTATATTGTGCCAATATAGCATTAAAATAAATCAATGTAGTAAATATTGTTCAATATTTATATATATTCAAAATAGCCATGAACAGATTAATAAAAAACTACTTACCGTAAATATATTAATTGTCACTAATAGATTTGACAGTTTCAAATGTCATAGACGTCAAATCTTTTAAAATAATAAATCAATAACAAGATTTCTTGTTAGCAGAGATAATGGGAACAATAACACTATTAATAGTAAACATTTATTAACAACAAAAAACTTAGATATAATACAACACTAGAATCTACGAAAATATCGGAGATTTGTGGGACCTCAAAAATTAGTTTAAAAAAACCATATCACTAGGTACGTTAGGTCTTCCTTATTTTCGAAATAGAAACGGTCTGATAATGCGAGAGCAAAAACCCGAAACACAACGATGTAGATCTTAATTTACGCCCATTTACGTACGATTGTATTAAATATTATTCTTATTATTAAAAATACTACATGATAAACGTTCAAAATGACTAGAATATTTCCTTAAATCTTGAGTGGTTGCTTCATATTGCTGACATTGTTTAGTTTTGTTCGGCCGAAGCTCGCCCCCTATCAGTAAAATTTCCTATATTTGCGACCTTTCCTCACGTGTCACTTTTTGATTCGAGCATCGGCCGCTGGCGGTGCCACCGGTGCCGCTACGGATGACACGACGGGCGTTGTTGCCAGAGCTGGTCTTTTATCCTTGTTGCATACCTAATTTAAATATTTTTAGTTGTATTAAAAAAAAATCGGGCATTTTTTTACCTGATGATGATTTTCCCAATCTTTGTGCTGACAGAACGGTCCGCAGTACCGTGCTAGGCTACATCCTGAGCAAGTATCGTGAGCTTTTCTGCCACAGTTCCAACAAGCCTGAAAATGATTAAGTAATATTGAGGGAATTTGATTTATTATTGAACATGGTACTGACGTTTTGTTGCGAGGGCGCTGGCTGACTCGAGGGAGACTGACTGTTATCGCCGAAATCCGCGTGGTTCCCGCTAGAAGAATCGTCTGTCTGTTTTCTGGTTTCTGAAAATAATGTTAATTGATCAATTCTAGCGGTGGAGGTTTGTTGCGTGGTACCTCCGAGAACCTTCTCCACTCTGGCACGTTCGGCCGCCAGTAATTCACCAGCCCGAGCTTCGGCAGCAGCTACTGCTCGCTGTAATTCCAAGACAGCTTGCCTTTTAACGTCACCAACAGCCTCCTCAGCTTTCCTGCGTACCTGGACGATAAAATTAATGTTAGTCCGAGATTGGACGACCGGCAGCTTTCATACCTCAGCGACACGTTCCTCAGCAGCCCGCACAGCAGCACTCAGAATATCGTTAGCCGCCTTTTTCAGGTCTTGGCTCAAGTCCTGCTTCTTAAGCCATTCGGCTGTTGGGTCTTGAGGTACGCCAGGGTTACGTTGTTGCAAGATGGTCAGAGCCCTGAAAAATGGACTTGGGTTTCGATTCTTTGAACGTTCGACAGTTGTACAAGTATGATTCAGCCTTTGTGCGACTAAACCGGTGATTTTTAATAAAAATTCATATAAATCAAATTTAAAATCATTGAAAAAACTATCATTGATATCACAACTCTATCTTTGGGGAAACTGAATTGATCAATCCAACTTTCCAAGAAAATAATTCAGTGACATTATAATGTCAGATCTTGGAACTTGGTTTAGTAAACAGTTTGTTGAAATAATTTTGGCAAGTTTTGTTAATCAAATGTGGCTGTGGCCTTCGTAGAAAAAAACTAGAGTCAATATTACCTCCAACAGTGAAAAAAAAGGTGGACATTTGTTGTCACGCACTGAAACTAGGAATTCGTTTCCAAAATGTGTGTCTTATCTTCAAACTTGGCGGTACAAGTCTTGAGTGGAATGCATATGAAGGATATGTACATACAAATATATAATAAAACAAAGAGCACTGTGCGGCAATTTGCAATAAGTGGCAATATCATCACGAACCTGAACTAAAACAAGATACCAGAGTGGTACGAACCCGAATATCTAACTCCAAAGCAAGTTAGTATCAGCAATCCTCCCAAGTTTAGCTCCCTTTAAGTTCTGACGCTTTCCATGCCTCAAAAAATCTATTTATGTTAAAGTATTTTCATGCTTTACTACCGTTCAAAACTACCAAGATATTGATGGTAATCAGTTTATAGACGATTGTTAGAACAAGTTTACTGAATTTGGAGGATATATTACTGAAAAATAAAGTAATTTTTCCCAACAACACTCTAATATTAATGTTGGCTACTTTAAAATAGGCGGAAACATATTTCAGTAAGTAACAGAACTTACCTTTTGGTTTTTTCCACCATGGATAGTATACAGTTCAGCATGACGTGTATATTTCTCCATTCCTCGTCACCCCTGCTGGACATGGAGTCTTCGATTTTTATGTTGGACTGCGCCGCGGCTTGGTAATCAAATAAATTCCCGGTCTGGACACTCGGCAGGAAAAAGTTTTGATGATGATTGAACAAGAACGGGGTGGCCCGCTTCGTTGGAGGTACGTACTCATCAGCGGTGTGCTGATTGCCATTAATACCATTTTCATACGCCCTGTGTCAATAAAATTGCTCGATTAATGGAATTACCTCATTTCGGTAGGTTTCTACAATATCCCTGCATATTTCACGAGCTTTCGACCTTCTGTTTTATTTCAGTCTATTTTACAAGATGAGCAAATTGCTACCACTGAGCTCAATTGAGCACAATAAATTGCTGGAGTAGTATTTTTTCGAAAGAAAATTTAATCTCGCATGAACTCTTGACTTGATTCTGCGATGAGTTATCTTGGAACCACTCCTGTATCTACTCTACTATTTACTCATAATGCAAAAACAAAAAAACAACTGTATAACTAATTGTAGTTCCAGTCCTTCGATAATATATGCATTAGATGTATTACAATGTTAAAATAAGTTATATTTGATTTCATTTTAATTATATTTGAACAGTTTAATTTTTAGTTAATTATTTATTTAGTTTAGAATGTTGTTCTATATCAAAGCCAAAAATTAACTAAAACCCATAGTTGATCCGGCAACATTGTGACGTTTTTACGTCATCAATTCAGATGACGCGGTCCACTGTTTTATTCAACTGACTATAGAATGTTTGTGGGACGTAAATTAATCGTATAAAAATTGGTTAGTATTGCCAAAGGACGCGACGAGATTTTAGTAAATACCCTCTTAATATGTTCAATTAATACAAAACAACGGCCTCCTACGAACGTAGGAGGTTCGAGAAACGACAGGTGCACCCTCTTTAATTCACACTTGTGCCCGCGCCATCTGTTGGCAGCCGCCGCACAGCCCTCCTCCACCTCTCCGCGCCTCATTCCTCCTCCTCCTCCTCCTCCTCTGCCGCCACCACCGCCGCCACGTCACTTGCAGGGCACACTCCTTTTAATTACATCTCGGGCCGCGCTGACGTAAACTTTTGAAATTTTCGCAGCAAAACGGCAATTCCTGCTGTTGCTGTCATGTTAATCGATGACCCGGAAAAACGCACCGAAGGAAAATATCAAGGAACAGCGCCGCCTTCGATTTGGGATTTATGTACGGCCGAGATTTATCCGGAATGATAATTGTTTAATTCAAGGTCAGAAGTTACATATTAAGAACGTTGCGAACTTTCAAGTCTCCATTCAACTCGCTCAAATACCGATTGTCAAAATATTAACCATTATTAATGAATATTTAATGTTACTTCGTGAACTGACACTGTCAATGTCACAACTATGTCATATCTTCTTTAAAATCCTTCAGGTTTCTGTTCAATATCAGTTAACTTGATTTGAAACTCTACAGAATTTAAAAAATAATAATTACTTAATTTATAAGAACATTCTAAACGCTAAATTATTAACAATTATTAAAAAATATTTAATATTTTTTATAAACGGCCACTGTCAATGTAACAAATACGTTCAATTTTCTTTTAAGTGTTTCAGACTAGAACGATCAGACGTCGATCAATGACATGTATCAAATTATTTTGCTGAATTTGATTTAATACTTTATTGAATTATGAAAAAAATAATTACCATGTCCAAAAATAATTAATAAGAACATTTCAAACCTTCAAGTCTCCATTATACTCACTGAAGTACTAGTTTATTGACAATTATTAATGAATATTTAATGTTACTTCGTGAACTGACATTGTCAACGTCACAACTATGCCATATCTTCTTTAAAATCCTTCAGGTTTCTGTTCAATATCAGTTAACTTGATTTGAAACTCTACAGAATTTAAAAAATAATAATTACTTAATTTATAAGAACATTCTAAACGCTAAATTATTAACAATTATTAAAAAATATTTAATATTTTTTATAAACGGCCACTGTCAATGTAACAAATACGTTCAATTTTCTTTTAAGTGTTTCAGACTAGAACGATCAGACGTCGATCAATGACATGTATCAAATTATTTTGCTGAATTTGATTTAATACTTTATTGAATTATGAAAAAAATAATTACCATGTCCAAAAATAATTAATAAGAACATTTCAAACCTTCAAGTCTCCATTATACTCACTGAAGTACTAGTTTATTGACAATTATTAATGAATATTTAATGTTACTTCGTGAACTGACATTGTCAACGTCACAACTATGCCATATCTTCTTTAAAATCCTTCAGGTTTCTGTTCAATATCGGTTAACTTGATTTGAAACTCTACAGAATTTAAAAAATAATAATTACTTAATTTATAAGAACATTCTAAACGCTAAATTATTAACAATTATTAAAAAATATTTAATGTTTTTTATAAACGGCCACTGTCAATGTCACAAATACGTTCAATTTTCTTTTAAGTGTTTCAGACTAGAACGATCAGACGTCGATCAATGACATGTATCAAATCATTTTGCTGAATTTGATTTAATACTTTATTGAATTATGAAAAAAATAATTACCATGTCCAAAAATAATTAATAAGAACATTTCAAACCTTCAAGTCTCCATTATACTCACTGAAGTACTAGTTTATTGACAATTATTAATGAATATTTAATGTTACTTCGTGAACTGACATTGTCAACGTCACAACTATGTCATATCTTCTTTAAAATCCTTCAGGTTTCTGTTCAATATTAGTTAACTTGATTTGAAACTCTATAGAATTTAAAAAATAATAATTACTTAATTTATAAGAACATTCCAAACGCTAAATTATTAACAATTATTAAAAAATATTTAATGTTTTTTATAAACGGCCACTGTCAATGTCACAAATACGTTCAATTTTCTTTTAAGTGTTTCAGACTAGAACGATCAGACGTCTATCAATGACATGTATCAAATCATTTTGCTGAATTTGATTTAATACTTTATAGAATTATGAAAAAAATAATTACCATGTCCAAAAATAATTAATAAGAACATTTCTAACCTTCAAGTCTCCATTATACTCACTGAAGTACTAGTTTATTGACAATTATTAATGAATATTTAATGTTACTTCGTGAACTGACATTGTCAACGTCACAACTATGCCATATCTTCTTTAAAATCCTTCAGGTTTCTGTTCAATATCGGTTAACTTGATTTGAAACTCTACAGAATTTAAAAAATAATAATTACTTAATTTATAAGAACATTCTAAACGCTAAATTATTAACAATTATTAAAAAATATTTAATGTTTTTTATAAACGGCCACTGTCGATGTCACAAATACGTTCAATTTTCTTTTAAGTGTTTCAGACTAGAACGATTAGACGTCTATCAATGACATGTATCAAATCATTTTGCTGAATTTGATTTAATACTTTATAGAATTATGAAAAAAAATGATTAACATGTCCAAAAATAATTAATAAGAACATTTCAAACCTTCAAGTCTCCATTATACTCACTGAAGTACCAGTTCATTGACAATTATTAATGAATATTTAATGTTACTTCGTGAACTGACACTGTCAATGTCACAACTATGTCATATCTTCTTTAAAATCTTTCAGGTTTCTGTTCAATATTAGTTAACTTGATTTGAAAGTCTATAGAATTTAAAAAATAATAATTACTTAATTTATAAGAACATACTAAACGCTAAATTATTAACAATTATTAAAAAATATTTAATGTTTCAATTTTCTTTTAAGTGTTTCAGACTAGAACGATCAGACGTCGATCAATGACATGTATCAAATCATTTTGCTGACCTTGATTTAATACTTTATAGAATTATGAGAAAAATAATTACCATGTCCAAAAATAATTAATAAGAACATTTCAAACCTTCAAGTCTCCATTATACTCACTGAAGTACCAGTTCATTGACAATTATTAATGAATATTTAATGTTACTTCGTGAACTGACACTGTCAATGTCACAACTATGTCATATCTTCTTTAAAATCTTTCAGGTTTCTGTTCAATATTAGTTAACTTGATTTGAAACTCTACAGAATTTAAAAAATAATAATTACTTAATTTATAAGAACATTCTAAACGCTAAATTATTAACAATTATTAAAAAATATTTAATGTTTTTTATAAACGGCCACTGTCAATGTCACAAATACGTTCAATTTTCTTTTAAGTGTTTCAGACTAGAACGATCAGACGTCGATCAATGACATGTATCAAATCATTTTGCTGACCTTGATTTAATACTTTATAGAATTATGAGAAAAATAATTACCATGTCCAAAAATAATTAATAAGAACATTTCAAACCTTCAAGTCTCCATTATACTCACTGAAGTACTAGTTTATTGACAATTATTAATGAATATTTAATGTTTCATCACGAACACAAACACATCAAATCACAAACATAGTCAATGACACAAACACGTCAAATCTTCTTCCAAATATTTCAGGTTATAAGCCTATTAATAACATTTGTGAAATTTCCTTAACATTATCTTTGGGCTTGACTTAATACTTTACGGAATTTTGAAAAATTAATTAAATGCCTTCAAGTCTCCATTGAACTCGCTAAAAAACAAAATTATATTAAAATACTTGTATTTTTAATAAATTGGCGCTGTCAATATCGCAAATACGTCAGATATTTCTTCAAAAAGTTTTGTGGCCTTGATTAAATAGTTATAGTAGAATTTACAAAAAAGAAATATGCGTAAATAATTTAAATAATAAGTTTCTATTATACCCACTAAAATAGTATATTATAACAATGACTAAAAAATATTTAATGTGCCTTCATACACTGGCACTGTCAATGTCATAAATACGTCAGTTCTTCTTTTAAAAATACCAGAATGTATAAATACGTCAAATCTTCTTTTTAGTTTTCACGGCTTTAATTAAAAATCTTAGTAGAATTTAATTTTTTCAGAACCTTAATTTGAAAAACTTAAATAAATTTGTCTCAGGAATTTTTTAATAGAACTAAATACATTATAAAAAGAATTGATTTATTTTTTTTATTAAAATAAACAATATGCTCGATATTGAAGTTAACGTACATCCTGATGCCGAAAGAAATTTTGGACAGAAACTTCCTTTGTTTTTTCGTTCTACACGTGGTTAAAAACCCGCCACAGTCTCAGTTAAAAGTTATCGAACGAGTTCGTTTTGGGGGTCCATTCAGTAAACATAATTTAAATTTTCTGTACAGCAAAACTGACATTTCATTTGTACGATTCGATTAAAATTTCTGAATAGATCGTTTAACGTTCCAGTATTGTTATTTATTTATTTCGTCGGTTGGCTTCGACTGATTTTGACTTATTTACGGGAAAATTACTGTTCGACTAAAACGGAAAAATATTATTTGTCTATACAGCAGCACATTAGTTAAATTTTGGCTATAATCGGTCTCTTATATTTCTTATGGCACCTGTCAAAGTAGGTAAATACATAAATGTCATCTGTCAAATCTTGGTTATATAACGTGATCCTGATAATAGAACAAAGGACGGTATATACACGTTACGTACATTATTTTTTTCATTTTTCTTATGGAAAACGATCAGAGATTTATCTTTGGACTTGGTATTATTGAACAACATAAATTTGCTTACCCTTCGGAGGATCTTCTCTTAACGCCACTTAGTGGAGCGCCATCGTTGGACATAAATATCTCGGACACCTCTGAAGGAGAATGTATAGAGTCAAGGATAATGTTGTCATGGTTGCGTACGTATTGCAGAGCTGACTGTAACAATAATGTTCTTGTTATTGTCTCGTCTTTTTCGTTATAATAATTTTGTGGAAATTTTATCAAAAATGTGTTAACATGTGTGTTCATATCATGAATAACATAAACAACACAGTTAAGATTAATCAAAATTGTTCAAAGATTGGGTCATTATAAAGTTGCCATTACATAGCTGCTTGTCTAAGCCTCAAATGTTGTTAAAAGTTGTCGAAAAAGGAAAAGGATAAAAAGTAGGTTTTATTTTCCAAAAATAATCTTTGAAAATTAATTTACTGTTTGCAAAATTCGTTTTAATAATTTGTACAAATAACTAGAAGGGTTTACCTGTTTATTCATTCGCGCTAGAGCGTGTATTTCTCGCTGTAAAACGGGCATATGAGTCTTCAAGAACGGTAACACGAAAGGCTTGAGAGGGAAGTTGGTGACGTCCTGCAAGGAATGATGAAACTCTTCTATTGTTAAATTTGAACTCTGTAAAAAAACGAACGACAATCAATAATTATTATCTTAATTATTAACACAATTATTTATCAATACAAAACGGGGAGAAAGCTTTGATTTTATCTACTCACAACTAAATTGAGTACTAGACTTTTCACTCGCTCTCCTACGTCCTGATTGATGTCGTTCCCAAACTGTACCAATGTGCTGAGAAACTTTTTAACCTTGGTCAGCTGTCGACCGGGTGGAAAGCATCCAAAAGCCCCATACTGAAGGTCGGTAAAAGGTCTGGTGGTATCCAAAGATAAAGATAAGGCCTAAATATTAAACTAATATCAACAATGGTTTAAAAAATAGCTTTTTAATTGTATTTTTTTGTTTTGTGGCACCATTTAAAAGCTAATAATGTGTAAAATATTAAGATAAATGAACAGATATTCTATTACATTATCTTTACATTGACAACATATGTTCTTAAATATATTTGTTTTTAATTTGAAGAAATCAATGCAAAGTATTATCACACCTTTCTACAACAGAACCAGAAATGCTGTAACCAAAACTGTGTTTGGTTTATTATTATAATTTGGACCTAAAACATCAAATTAACTCCAACGCCGCCAAAACAAAACAAGTTCTTCGCTTAATCATCAATGCCTATTGCTATGTAACTAAGAATTACACGATGCTAAATCACAGCATCGTGGAAGCAATACAGCTGCTGGACATCACGCAGGAAATCAGAAGACTAAAATTAACTAAACCACACGAACCGGTATAGTGTATAAGTGTTACTATTAACTTCAGCTTAAGTAGTTTAATTTTATTTGAATGTGCGAAATACATACTGATATATTTATAACGTGCTCGTCTTGTTCTTGTATTAACTTAAGTACAACGGAACAGTAGTAATAAATTAATTATAAATGGATTAAAAGATTGTACTAAGCATATCTAATGTAAGTTATAATTAATGAAATAAAACAGTTTTCTATAATAAAAATATACTAATAAAAATTAAAATAAGTAAATCATAATGAGTCCTAAGACAAAATCTCGAGATAGTTTTTTAACTATTAACCAGAATTAAAAAAAGACTAAAGAAGACGATTTAATAAACAACTATTTATTTTGAGAAACCAACGGAATGCGGTGGGAGAGAGAGGGACTACTTCTTGGTTGACCGACTCAAGTTCCCATTGAGTCAGATACACGCATCGAAAAAGTAAAGGGCCCTCGAGAAAAGTAAGCGGCAACGTCGCCTTCAAGAACAGTCCTTCCGCACACTTCCGCTTTCCTGGTAAAAAATCCCTGCAGCTGCTTGATTTTTTCCCCGAATCCCGAAAGGTGGTTTTGCTTCGGACGGGCTCCCTCTACCGGGGATATTTAAAACTGCGCCGAAGAGCTGTTAAGATGAATCGGTTACCGTTGGTGGTCCGGCCGGGGGTGGTGGGGTCAGACTCTCTGCTGTCGCGTTGTTCGATGGCGGAGTGACGTTGCGGGGTGGGGGTGATGATTGGGTCGGTGAGTGAGGCGTGTTGGCTTGTCTAGCGCCCTCTGGCGAGTCAGGTGTCTTGCATCGGTCTTTCACTAATCCTGTAAAGAAATGAGTTTTACGTCATCTAGGTTTTTATAAAAATGTTCACTGTTTTACAGAAACTAAAGAAATAATTTAAAACACCCTTCATTACACTGAATTTTACAAACTACCACTCGTTAAAATCATCTAATATTGAATATATAAAGTTTTTCAGCATATAGATTCCATGATCTACATGTGGTCATTATATAGGCTACACTTCTAAGACAACGAGTCAAGTAATATCTATGCTTTACATATGCCAAAATTATAGTCCTGACATATTTAAATGTAGTAGTCCAGAAAAGGCTCTATGATGAGAAGTTTTAAGAAATATAATATAATATGTGGCAATGAGGAAAAATTTAAGAGAAAAGAAATTGATAATTGGGTACCATAAATTTATGAATATTTTCATAACTCATAATTTTGCATCTTAAGATTGACGTTTCTTATATTAAATCATAAATTGAAATCCGATGGAAAAACGAACAAGCAAAATTCTTGGAGGCCTATGAGATTTGTACAAATATGCTCTGTACAAAGCTTCTGATATAACAGTTGATATATAAACAGTTAGAAATTGTTTGTATAGCTTGGTAAACATATGTCATAATTTTTTATTTTTTCCATAACACATAATTTCGCAGTTTACGATTGCCATTTTTTGCATTAAAAGGCAAGCTAAAGTCGTAAGGAAAAAGGACAAGCGGAATTCCCAGAAGCTCAGAATATGCTCTGTAAAAAGCTTCCGACATAGCAGCTGACAAAAAAGCAATTAGAAATAGTTTATATAGCTTGGTAAACATATATGAAAGTTTTCTAATTTTTTTCATAAATCATAATTTTGCAGTTTATGATTGTCGTTTCTTACATGAAATGACACTGAAATTCTATGGAAAAGTGAGCAAGGAAAATACTTAAAGGCTTATAGAATATACTCTGTAGTAACAACATTATGGCAAGTAGACGGCACTGATAAACATTAATTGTTGACCTAATATATAAATAGGACTGTGGCCGGTTATTTTTTATTTTCCTTGAAAGGTTATTGCTCGAAAGTCCGAGCGTGTTCGATGGCTCCCGGTCTGCAGCAGCGGGATTTAATATATATTCCTGAAACGCTGTTACCGGGGGAAAAATATGTCGACTATAACGAACCGCGATCGTAGCCCAGCTGGCGCTGATGGAAATAGTAAATGAAAGCCATTTCCATGGAGAGGTGTCAGCGACAGGCTCGCGGCCATTGTTTGATCGTCTCGGTTGCGTTTGAGAGGCCGTCACTGACACTCGACGACGTTTAATAGCTTCCCCGGCGTGCTCTAGGAGGCAGTGCGTCGGTCGCGATACCGATCCACGGTCCATCGCCTTGTCTAATTGACTGTTCCTTCCTGATTATTGGGAAACACACTGACATACTTATGACAACATCTTTTATGATCGTTTTAACATAAGTTATATAAGCTCTAAAGATTTTTTAATGTTGTGGTTCTTTAATTAATACTTGTAATAGAATCCATCTAATAAAACAGCAAACTAACCTTATCAAAACTTATAATGCGACGTTGCCGCATCAAATTTAAGTTTTGGTTTATTTTTATTCCGAAATACCAAATGCCATCGTAAATAAACTAATGAAACAAAAACAACGTTACCAAATATAATTTCGATATAATGCATATATTTTCGAAGGACTTAAACTACATTTAATTAAACGGCCATAAATTCTAACCTAATGCTTATGTATATTCTGAACAATTACAAAATATCTATGCATACCAATATTTCACATTCTACAGTATGATTTTCCACAGTTAACCTATATTATTTTATATTTATCTTCAGTTATATCTGCTCTTATCACCCTGTGTTCATAATTATCAGCATTGGGCCATAAGCCCACAACAAAAAAGTTTCATTGAGCCTCTTTTACTATTAGAATGACTGCTCATATCAATTACAAACTTATTAATTTCTAATCCATTGAACATTTGTTAACGATTCCACCATTTTTCAATTTCATTTTCTGTCTGATGGAGTTTATAAAAACGAAGGTAATATTGTAGACAATGTCATATTCTACAGTGTATATATTTCCATTCTTGTTTCTAAACAAAACTAAATTACATAAAATACTAAGACTAAAATTAATCAAATATTAAAAAATGGTCATCATATACTACAAAATTATGAAACCCCTTATACATCAATGTAACTCCAGAAATATATTACATAATTTTTTCATGTCAAGAACTATACATTTTTAAACTAACAGTTTGTGAATCTAATGTGTTAGTATATTTATGATAGACTAGCCATTTAAGACAAGATATCTACTTATATTCTTAGTACTTTGTCAAACACTCGTTTAAGACAATTGCTCCGGATGGCGCAGATGCCTCTGATTGCTGCGTCCTTCCAAACCCAAGTAATTACCATCCACATCGATATCACGCGTTATTTGTATAAAATATTACGATTAAAATTAAAATTGATGGGCTTTTCTTTAATATAAACCATAAAGAGTCAAATGTTGAATTTCACAATTAAAATTAAATATTCTAGAAGTATTAATACTATAAATCGAGGAATAAGCAAATAAAAATATCCCAGATAGGAAATACTAACATAGAACAAAACAAAAATTGATAGCTAAGGATTTTGAAGTAGTGCAAAAGTTTAGATATCCAATATTACTATAAAAAATATCAAAAATAAATAAAATACTTGCCTAAAAGTATGTAAAAATAATACTGTCTGTGTAAAAATGAAGAAAAACATTATATCGCTTGCACAGCATCAGACAAGGCTTTCTAAGCAAAAAAACATTTTTCTATTCCCATAACATATTTCATTCTTGTATATTGGTATAATAAATGCCACTTACATTAGGATATGATCATTTTAAGTCGACATAAGAGGGTGACAGATAAATAATCAGCTCGATATTGGTCATATACACAGAAGTTCCGCGATATCCTTGGTCATCCGGACCACATGACGTCTGCAATATTAAAGCCGAATCTAGGAGATGACCATACCATCGCTATCGTTCTGCATACGTGTCAAAGACGATATCTTTTACGATTTCAACGGACCTGCCGACAAAACGATCGGGTTTTTCCCAATAAATATCCACACAACATGAAAAAATCGAAAAATACTAGGGATCGGCTGACGTCTGACGAAAATTAGCGCCGATATTGGATGGGAAAATTAATATTTCACACAAGCAAAAGTAGAATATAGGGTTTCTATCACCTGCAGCCGCTGGAAGGCCATTAATGACCTGCAGGAACCGGTCAATGCAGCCAATTGTTCGCAGGCAGCCGGCGACACCACAGAGCAGCAGGACTTTGACCATACGGGCCTGCCGCTGACGTATAATAACTTATTTTGTTGACCTATCCTATAGCCTATACGTTCCTTTTTCCTATTCAGGTCCAAATACAAGAGAAAGTTCGACAATAGTGGGCCAGATAAACGAGTGATGTTAAAATAAAGATTGTTAGTACTAGAGCATTTAATTAATTTTTTTAAAATAATCTATTTTTAGAAAGAACTGGCAAAATATGCTTAAATATTTATGTTCATAAGGTTATGCTATATTTATATGAGCTATATATGAATTTGTTTGAAAACTTCCTCTTTGGATATTGCATTCCATATGAAGTTCAGTAATACATTCATGCTAATAAAGTATATAGTAAATTATATGGGTACTTATGGACTATAGAATAAAATCAAATTTTATCTCATGACAAAAAATAATATATTTACAAACTTATACTGCATTTACATGAACTATATATGATTTTTTGAACACATGCATTTTAAAAATTGCACCCATAAAGTCCAATAATCTATTCTAAAATATTTTAATAGAGTAGTAGAGTAGTTTTCAATATTATATCTATCGTGTTTTAGCAAATATATTATTCTTAATATTTAATAAGATATATGAGAAATTCTGGATAGTAAAATACAGTTAATTCAAATAATTTCATGGCAGACGATAATGTTTTTATATACTTATAGTGATACCTATTTAGTAATTAATAATTTTTAGTAAATTTTGTTGGAGCTGTTTTTTAAGACACAAGAAAATGTTTGCTCTTATCGAAATTTTGATAATAAATTAGTAAGACCGAGCTAGAGGGGGACCCACATTGAAATCAAATCCAAGTCAGAGTTATAAATTTTACCTTTCAGACGGCAGCTCGAAAAACAATCAAAACTATGCACAATACAGACAGCGGGGGCAATCTATCACAAAAAACAATCGCAGCCGCGGCCAACGCCATCTGGTTATCGGGCTTTGTTTTAATTAGGGAAACAAAAGAAAGAGGAAAAGTTCTAAGATCCGAGACGCGCAGCGCCAAAGGAGGAACGGCATCTTTTGTCGACGGCGCCCGCTTTTTACCGGTCGCAAAGGGGTTGAGCGCGAGGGGGTTGAACCCGGAATAAAAAGGGTGGCATGATTGGAAAGTGTGCGACGTCATAATTAGCGGGGTTAATCTGGAACGGGTTGAAATCCGGCGTTATACGTTTTATATTTAACCTCCGGGTCGTACATCATTAATTACTACAATAATAGAGAAGAATCCGGCTTTCAACATCAATTTACTAGGATTTTAACTATATAAAAGAAGCACCTTCACCATTTTGATCGATGAGCGCATTCATCATTTCATTTAAAAACTACATATGTGTTAAAACTGTTTGTGAACAAACCACATGTACTGTTTTTATATATAAAACATATATAATAAAATCGCAATCACCATTTCGCGTAGTGAACGAATTCACCATTTCATATTTATGTATTCCGTTATATCATAGAGCAAAATGCTCTACACACTCTACACATATACAGGAAATAACAAATTAAAATCCAAATAAAACAAAATAACAAAAAAAAAAAAAGTGTAGTGATATATTTAGAAGTAGGTAGTTAAAAAATGGTGTACCATAATATGAAAAATTATGGAGGCATATGAAATCTAAGTAGATGAGCTAATTAAAGATTTAGGATCTAACTAGATTAAGATATTTAATCAATGTTCCATATTAATTGGTATTTTATTTAAAAATTCTCTTGAAACCCAGAAACAGATAGTAAATACCAGTACTGTATCTAAATAATAATAAATACAAATCTAGAATATACAATGATATATTTAGAATGGTTGATTGGTAATTATAAGTAATTATTTAGGTCTAAGAATGAAATATTAAAAATGATGTATCATAAAATGATAAATTTTGAAGGCATTCGAAAATTAAGTAAGTGAGCTAATTAAAGATTTAGGATGTAACTAGATTAAGATATTTAATCAATGTTCCATATTAATTGGTATTTTAGTTAAATAATTCTCTTGAAACCCAGAAAAAGATAGTAAACACCAGTACTGTATCTAAATAATAATGAATACAAATCTAGAATATACAGTGATATATTTAGAATGGTTGATTGGTAATTACAAGTAATTAATTAGGTCTAAGATTGAAAATATTAAAAATGATGTATCACAAAATGATAAATTATGAAGTCATACGAAAATTAAGTAAGTGAGCTAATTAAAGCTTCAGAAGGTAACCAGATTATGATATTTGTTTAATGTTTTATATTAATAGAGTAAATTAATATTTTACAAAAACACATGATAAACACTGGCACTGTATCTAAAGAATAATAGCCAAGTATATAGAAAATACGGTGATATATTTGCAGCTTATAGAAAATGGCTTATGGTTTTATGTTTTTCGAAAAACTAATTACTAGGCCGTAAGATGAATACCATTTAAAAAATAACGAAGCGGATATTAAAAAACTAAACCCAGCGGTAAAAAATTCCCTGTATCTCTTACCGAAACTTTTAAATCTACCTTTCAACTGCACAGAGGCATACAACCGCGTCCCGGTTCCCTCTCTCGCCGGGCCCTACCTATCTAGGCGGCCCCGGGCTCCCCCGGCATGCCGTCGACAGCAGCAGCACCACACACACACATACACAGAGTGCGATTTGCGCATTATGATGTTACGTGCGTGATTTTGACAGATTAATTATTATTTTAGTTTTGTTTTCGGGAGTCCCGGGGACCGCCGAACGGGATCCCGAACATTTTTATCCCTGTTTGAACACAAAATAATGAATTTATCGTTTCAGCGGCGAGCGCGGCGGTTCAGGCGGGGGCGTTTTCGGCTTACGCGTACCACAAAAGCGGCCCCGGGCGATAAAAAACAGGAGACCGCGGAACAACTATTATGATTATTATTAACAATAGAACGAACGAGCGTTTTATTTTAGTACGATGAATGATGAATTTTGACGGTGCATTCACCATTTCGCGCCTTCACCATTTCGCGCCTTCACCATTTCGTTTAAATTCTTTTCGGTTAAAATCCAGATTACCCCCATATAACATATATATCACCAAGGTCTACGATTATTCTGGAACAACTTTTATTATTTTCGGTACAATGAAGTTGAATTGAACAATTTAAACGAATTTATTTCCTATCGGCCGTATAGTTCGGATCACTTCCCCAGTGACTATTGGTTGTTTGTAGATCTCAAAAGAATGCTTTAGGTTTGGCCCCACTGACGAAGTGATTATCAAAGTTCAAACATATTTTGAAAGACAACAAATATATATTATGTTGTGCAAAACTCATTTGCTAATTTATCAAGTTGTTTATTCGCTCGCTCAATAAGCGCGTTCGCCATTTTATGTTATGTTAATATATGTCCGATTTTAATACATTAAAACAACATTTATTTAGAAAGAAATATATATTTATTATTATTATTGTTCAGTAATGAGCCTTTATTTGCGCGGTATTACAATACCATTGAGGACAAACAAGGAAAAAATATACACACAAACCGAGATGAGAAGGACGTATCCCAATATTTCTCTGGGAAATCGGTTTGTCGTCGTCCCCCCTCTGTTTACCTAACCTAAAAATTAGAGTGCACGACGCTATCTGTAGCAGACACCAGCTTGGATCCCGTCAGTGGATAGAACCAGACGATGACAAAGTCCACACTGTTTCAGACCGATAAGGCAATGGGCCGCCAACTGGGATTATTCTGGATAAAAACTCCACACGATCCAGTCAGATGACGTTGTGGCCTTGTGTGCGAATGGGAATTTTTTCCGCCTGTTCTTTTTTTCGTATTTTTGGTACAAGTTACAGGTACATAAGTTTTGAGTCATTATGAATATTTTTTTATTATTATTTAATAATTACATTGTTACTAGCCGTTTCCAACTAACCTACAATTTGTCTTTATGATAACTTAAATCTAGGTATATAACTAGGAGGACCCATCAGCCCTATCTCAGTCTCTGGTGAAATAATGTTTATACTGCTGTATTTTTTATTATATGCACCCCACTACACAACACTACACAAGATCAGACGGTTTAATTATTTTGAGTCTGTGTCCTGTTCTGGTGGTATCCAAAGACTGCAATACTCCAATATTCTCATGGGAATGAAGTCTTTTCTCATGCCCCCTTCCAATTCTCTTGATTTCTTGACTGACTGTGGGTATCTAAAGGTCTCGATGTAGGTAATCAGTTCTATAGTATTTGGGTGCGCCTACCGTACCTCTCAGGACTTTGTTCTGAAAATTTTTTATTTTATTTATGTTACTCTTTGCAGAATATCCCCACAATTGAACTCCGTATGTCCATATACGTTTTAGTATTTGCATACATTGCTTATATTTTAATAGCAATTTATTATCTACTGATAATTGTGATTTTCTTCCAATTGCCAGTACATTTTCCTATATTTCAATACCAAATAATTGGTTCTTTTCTTTTTTATATGTTCATTCAAGTGAAGTTTTGTATCAAGATTCATTCCGAGATATTTAGCGTTCTTGCTATATAGAATGATAGTATTATTTAATGTTATTGGTGCTTGTGTGATCTGTTTATATTTGAACTGCACATGCACAGATTTACGTTCATTAATTTTTATTTTCCAAGCTTGTGTCCAATTATTTATATTGTCACTTGCCTGTTGTAATTTTCTTCTTCACTATTTTCTCCGACAGTTATAATCGCAGTATCATCAGCAAATGTAGCCATCGTAATATTCTCTATTTGTGGTATATCACAAGTGTAAAGTAGATACAGTATTGGTTCCAGTACATTTTCTCATGTTACACCTGCTTTAGCTTATTTTGTTGTAGAGTAAGCTCCTTTTTGTTTAACTCTAAACATTCTGGATGTAATGTACTATTTTAATAGTTCGGTGTGTTGTTTTGGTAACATTTTCTGTAGTTTATGAGAAAGGCCTTCATGCCAAACCTTATTGAAGGCTTGTGCTACATCTAAGAATATAGCGAAGTATATTTTTTACTTTCGTAGGCTCTTTCAATAACATCTGTTATTCTGTGGACCTGGTCAATTGTTAAATACTTGTTAATAAACCCAAACTATTGTGTTGGTATTAGGCTTTTCTCTCTACGAATTATGAATATGTGTAGTTATTTATATATTGAAAAAAAATGTTATGACGAATTTAAAATTGTTTTTTTCTCAAAACAACTTATATAAGAAAATCGCAATCACCATACCATATAGTGGGCGCATTCGCCATTTCATATTTATATATATTTTATATATATTTAAAGTGGGGCAAAAGTCCCGCTACCATTTTTATTGCGCGCCATCTTGGTTATGTGACGTTTAGATCAGTTTCGCTTTAACCATTGTGTTGTGTAGACGTCCAAATTGTATTATGAATAAATATAGCCACTAAAACGAACAGAAATACTGACAATGTTTACTGAAAATTATCTTTCCATTATTGACATTTAGCGGAAATTGCGTCAATCTTAGCAGAACTTTTGCCCGACCTTATATAAGAATATAAGAAATAGTAAATGAAAATTACATATTTACATTGGACTATTGGTTATCACAAGTAAGTGCTTATATTTCTGATGAATAACTAAAAGATATATACAACGATACCTTTTGAAAGCATCAAAATTAAGTTTATAAACCCATGAAATATTTAAAATGTAACGAGATTAAGATATCCTTGACAAATTGCAGATATTTCATATTAATTGATTAAATTGACATTTGACCATGTCTTTATTTACTCTCTGTCTCTCTTCTTTGTTTTAATAAGGAGATATTATGCGATAGTGCTTATAAGCTGAAACTTTCGATATGTATATAAAATGCGGTGATTAATGATGTTATAATATTATTTCTGCTCGTATTTACAGCCAGATGACATTTCTTCTTTTCGTATATATTTCTTCTTACTACTATTCATCAAATAGAACTGTCATATATTAAGTCATATTTAAATAATTATACCTATATGTACCTATCAATATATTGAAACGATTTCAGTATTTTTGTTTCCATAAAATGAACATATATAAGAAAACGACAATCATAATTTCACATAGTGAGCGCATTCACCATTTAATATTCCCATATGAATGAACTCACGTCAACCAAATGTATAATTTATCGCCTATTGTATTTTGTAAATTCGTTTTAACACCAAACGATATTTTCCTTTTCATTTCATTCTAGTTAAAAAAAGATACTATGTTCGAACATGTAACAGAATCAATTGCAATTGCTGTTTTAGTGTATTGCTTGTTTTGATAAATTCGCTGCTTAATATTTGTGATTACTCTAATTGAAAATGCTGATGCCCAACTGACAACTTCGAACAGGAACGAGAATTGTTTTATTTAATTAACATTTTTACTTTTTTTTAGGCCTGAAAAAAGATACAGAGTAGTTCAGATGTCTGAGCGAAATGGCCATAGAGGATAACATCTTGCTCCCTATCACTGCATATTCAACCCAATCGAATTGTTAAAGGATGTGGCATAGAATAAATATAATAGACATGTAAGCCAAGAAAAATATACAAGCAAGAACTGTTTAATTATTTGGATATATAGAAAAACTTGATACAACTAATGATGAAATTGTGATGATGAATTAGTTATTGATTTAAACAGTGGATTAGAATATGACAATAAGTGAAAGAAACTTACTGGATATGGGATTACCAAAACAGTGTGATGAGAGTGGAAATAATTATTAAGGTGAGTATATAATTAACATAGGATAACAGTAGAAAATGGTAGTGTAGACTATGAAAGATTTACGCGTATAGATATGTGTGTAATTGTTCAGAATATATACTTGAGCATTCCGGTAAAATACCAGGAGAGAATGGATGGCAGCTGTTTTCCAGATATGGCAAAGGCAAAGATATTTAACTTTGTAAAAAAATTTACATAGATAGTGATAGAAGAAAATAAGGAGAAATACATCAATACACACAGTGATATCACAATGATTTGAAAAGAAAACATAGCAACGATGCTCTAATGAAAATTAAATACATTACTTAGAAGTAAAATTATTAATTGTGACGTTTTGACGTTATAAATTGAGATGACATGAGTTGGTTGGCTATTTTGGATATACTGTAGTACATAAAACACTAAATACATATAAATCATAATAATAATTTATAATGGTTGATGGTTATAAGTAATTATTTAGAACCAAGATGAATAACTTTAAAAAGGGTATATCATACAATAATAAATTATGAACACATGAAAATTAAGTCCATCAAATCATTAAGATAAAACTAGATTAAGAGATCCATGAGAAATTAGAGATTAAATTATCATTTGACAACATCGTAAAAGTATTTAGTGTGATACTTTTATTCAGTAATTATATAATACGATAAATTGTTATTTAAACATTTAACAAAAAGCAATCGATTGTACGGTAACTAGTGCGTTACCACCATCGAGTCGAATTACAACAGTCCGAGTTGTAGTTCTTTTGTTTCGGTTAGTCGTCCAGAAGAAGGCGGTGTCTGACATATTTTGACTATACGTAATTTTCGAGAAAAAGATTAAAAGCGCCGCGAGGGCAGGGAAGGCGGCGGCGGCGGCTGCTGGGAGAGGGAGACGGGGGTCGCGGGAAGGCGGGGGCGGCCCACGGCGGCGTCTGTTGGCAAAGAGAATCAATCGAGAACGAGCAGCAGGGGGAAACGGCTGGCACAGCCAGCTGCTTGATGGGAAACGTCAGCACCACGTGTCTGCCTCAGAGGAATTTTGACTTTATATTTGAATTATATTAAATGGTGTACGTATTTCTAAGGCACCTGTTCGCCAAGGCTCCCGTTACGTTCGATTCGCGAGAATCAGACCGGTCTTGCCCTGCATAAACATCGACATTTAACACATGCGCCGGTTAGTTAACAGTATTAGTAATTAGTAATTATTAAACATATCGATAAATGAAGGGAGTGAATTAATAAAGTGCTGCGGTCCTCTTCATTCTGATGACTATGAAGAGTATTATGAAAATTTAAGTTTTGTTCGGACGTTAGGACATCCGATCCTTGGTTTGCCGCTTTATATAAAGAACTTCAATTGTAAAATAGTAAATATCAGCAACAAGCCAGAGAATAATCTTTTGTGTAGCTGTACAATAATCCTGAAGGATATCATCTCCAATGCTTTTATAACTATTATAGTAAGAAACAGGTGGAGATATAAGGATATTTGGTAAATCATATTTTTTTACATTTTTTCTATATTTAACATATCATATAATTATATTGGAAGTTCACAATTTTTGGCCAATTTCAAACTTTCCCTCATAACTTTTGTTTAAAGAGAGATATAGTACTGAAAATATTGGTGGGTATATAAAATTTGCTGCTTAATAACGTGATGATGTTGATATTGCTTACATTTTATTAGTTTGGTAGATATGACTACATTCATTTTTGGGCCAAAAAGTATTTAAATCACATTTCTATCCATATCTCGAAAACAGTTAAATAAGTGCCAAAAGTAATAAGTTTATCGTTTTTTTCACCTTATAAATGATAAAATGACAAAGTTTCAGTGCATTTGGTGACCCTTAATTTTTTTGCGATTTTTCCATATATATACTCAGGAAAATTAACGATATTTAGCCATTTTCAAACTTTTCCTTATAACTTTTGTTTAAATAGAGATATAGTACTGAAACTATTGGTGGTTATGTAAAATTTGCTGCTTAATAACGTGATGATGTTGATATTGCTTGCATTTTATTAGTTTGATAGATATGACTACAATCATTTTTGGGCCAAAAATTATTTAAATCACATTTCTATCCATATCTCAAAAACAGTTAACTAAGTGCCAAAAGTAATAAGTTTATCGTTTTTTTCACCTTATAAATGATAAAATGACAAAGTTTCAGTGCATTTGGTGACCCTTAATTTTTTTGCGATTTTTCCATATATATACTCAGGAAAATTAACGATATTTAGCCATTTTCAAACTTTTCCTTATAACTTTTGTTTAAATAGAGATATAGTACTGAAACTATTGGTGGTTATGTAAAATTTGCTGCTTAATAACGTGATGATGTTGATATTGCTTGCATTTTATTAGTTTGATAGATATGACTACAATCATTTTTGGGCCAAAAATTATTTAAATCACATTTCTATCCATATCTCAAAAACAGTTAACTAAGTGCCAAAAGTAATAAGTTTATCGTTTTTTTCACCTTATAAATGATAAAATGACAAAGTTTCAGTGCATTTGGTGACCCTTAATTTTTTTGCGATTTTTCCATATATATACTCAGGAAAATTAACGATATTTAGCCATTTTCAAACTTTTCCTTATAACTTTTGTTTAAATAGAGATATAGTACTGAAACTATTGGTGGTTATGTAAAATTTGCTGCTTAATAACGTGATGATGTTGATATTGCTTGCATTTTATTAGTTTGATAGATATGACTACAATCATTTTTGGGCCACAAATTATTTAAATCACATTTCTATCCATATCTCAAAAACAGTTAACTAAGTGCCAAAAGTAATATGTTTATCGTTTTTTTCACCTTATAAATGATAAAATGACAAAGTTTCAGTGCATTTAGTGGCCCTAAATTTTTTTGCGATTTTTCCATATATATACTCAGGAAAATTAACGATTTTTGGCCATTTTCAAACTTTTCCTTATAACTTTTGTTTAAATAAAGATATAGTACTGAAAATATTGGTACGTACGTCTGTTCTTATTTCAACATATTTGTAGATTTGCTGACTGTTATGTTTGGGTCACATTTTATTGAAACTCTATTCTGATAAATTGTACGTTGTTCTTAAATACAAAAGTAATGAATTCATCAATTTTGTTTCACTTCTGCTTTAAATGATACGGCAATGAATCCATATATCCGTACATTTTTTTGTTGGTCGTTGTCAGAAATATTAAAGAAAAGTTGAAATACCAGTGAACCTATGCCAGCTAACTTTACTTATTTTGTATTATTACATATTTCTACTGACCAACAGTACTTGGGTTTAAAAAAAACGCGAGGAAACCCTTTCATTGTCTCTAACCAAAATCCGTACAAATACAGGAACGACAGGATCTCTTCACCCGAGGAGGATGTATTCGGGCAACCATTTGTCAACCAAGGACACCGAAAACACCTGCTGGCCCCGCGATAAATATCCGAATCTAGCCGGCAGCGAGACCTCCGGACGGTTTTAATAAATAGGAAACGTTATATCACCGTGGGAAGTGGCTGTTTATGTTAAGGATTATCCTGCAATTTATAGATATTAGCAGGAGCCGCTGCAATGTCGGCATGTCGACGCCGAAACATCGTTAATTGGGAAGGTCCGCACCTGAGCCCCGTTCGGGACGAGTCGGTTAGTGCCGCGTGTTCCTCTTTTTTCATCGTGTCCGCCTCTAAAATAACTGACAGCAAAAAAACAAGCACATCGAACACTAGTTACCGTTTTGATCTAGTAGACCATCTGTTGCCACACTTTTGAAGTATATTGGCAGCAATAAAGCGTTTGATATTGTTTGATATATTAGGATAGGTTACGAAAAAATATTGGTTCTATTAACTGTGTAAGGATAGATTCAAACGTATAAAATTTTACAAATAAATGAGTATCGTTCCACAATGAATTATGATCAATAAATAATAACAATAAAACCATACTATAGCACTAAATTAAAAATTGACAGAAGTTGGTCGTATAGCTAGGAGCTGGCTCTCCCTGATTGCCATTTTTCAGTTTCTAAAAAGTTCTATTAACTGTGTAAGGATAGATTCAAAAGCAGCTTGTGAAGATCACGATTTATTAAAATTCACAGTTGTAGGAAATTTTACAAGTAAATGAGTATCATTCAAAGATAAATTATGAAGAATATCCAAATGGCTGATTCTAGCTAATGATTATTCTAAATAATTTTCCCGAATTGAAAAAAATATGCTTCAGGATTGGTATTAAAGGGTTTACAACTTACGGTACAACAATTAAGTTTTACTAAAGGAATGGTGAAAGGAACATAAAACCATTTTTCCACCATCTGCAAGGCTACCTTAATTCAAAAGAAGCTTATGAAGATCGAAATTTATTGAAATTCACGGTTATAAAAAAATTACAAGTAAATAAGTCTCATTGAAGGATAGATTATGAAGAAAGTTCAAATAATTATCACTAGTAATTATTTGAAATAATACCTTGGAAGCATAGCATTTGGAAAAATTAATTTTTGAAGAAGATTTACAAGTTATTGTACGACAAGTATATTTAAATCGAACCAAAATAATGGCAACAAGAAGAAAAAAATTAAACACAAAGAGAGCCCTTAATTGTTTTTAGCTAGTTAGTCAATAATCGGCTATCGATTTAAATTTATCGCAAAATAAAAATGGAGGCGCCTGCTTAACATCGACGCAGTCTTTTCCTGCTGGTACCTCCTGCTGGTAGAGGAATACGGGCAAGAGCGATTGAATAACGAAAAAATACTGACGATATTATTTCGAAGGATTTCATACTTTTTTTTTCGTCATCTAGTGGGCGTCGGAAACCTTGCAGCATCGTAATACGTTCGGGAATTCGAAAAAAAAACTAACAGCGCTCACATCGAGGGCGGCGTGCGATCTTCATTTTTTTTTTGCGGCCGAACCCCGTACCTCCGCGTGATTGCCCGAATATATAATTTAAATAAATAAAATCTATTTACTTATCGGTCGTAGATGGCGACGCGGGGCAAGGGTAGGGGGGCCGGAGAGGCGGCGAAGACTATGAGAACCGGCACAGTTGTTCGGTGGGATCCGTGCCTACTGTCCAAGTCCGGGAGATTCGACTCCGGGCACGTTCTACATTAGCCGCTAATACTCCGGAGCGCTACACGAAAGCAGACGATCGTGAAAAATGTCACGGCCTACTATGTAACGGCCCCGGCCGGATTTCCGGTTCCCTTTGACGCGTATTTTAAAATAGTGGCGAATTATTTGTAATTATAGAAAAAATCCGTGTAGATATGGATTTTTTACCTTGTAAATGATACAGTGCCGAGGTTTAGGAGCATTTGGTGATCCAAACTTTCTTTGTCCCTTTTCCATACATGTAAAGAACAAATTGTGATTTTTGCCCATTTTCAGAATTTTCCTTATAAATTTGAATTAAATTGATATATAGTAATGAAAATATCAGTACTTACGTAAAATGTAGTGCTTAGTAACGTGACTATAGTCAAATTTATGCCAAATATTATTTAAACCTTATTTTTTTCTATATCACAAAACCAGTTAACTAAATACCACAAATAAAGAAACTTGGTTGGTGCAGTGGTAATGGCGACAGGACGGTCGACCCACTGTTGCGATAGTCGCGGGTTCGAATCCTGTTGGATCGTAGTCGTAAAATTTCTGTTTGATTGTTAATGTTTGTGACTGTCCTAGGAAATAGTGCTAAATCTAACAAGGAAAATTATCCCAGTCACACCAGTAACCGGGCTGGGTAAGACCGGATGTCTTCTGGGATGATTTCTAAGATATATACATATATATATATATATATATATATATATATATATATATATATATATATATATATATATATATATACACAGAAAAAATACAATATTTTCGAACCTAGCAAAGTTGTGAAAATACTTACAATGTGAAAAGAAGACACTGTACTATGAATACTGTGAACAAATAATTAAAAACAATGGTGGATATTTTGAAGACGTCATTTTTTTTCATTTAGTAAATGTGTTACTTGTTCCTTTTTTTAAACATTTCTTCTAAACTTTCAAAAAATTAAAATAAATATTAACCAAGATGGAGATACGTTTTTACCTGAGAAATCCCCCGATTACCTTCCACCGTACGTACGTACACTCATACAGTAACGCCAAACAGGTCTCGCTAAAGGGGGACGTCCCCACCTACCGCCACCCCCCGCCACCCCACGCCACCCGAACACAGATGCTCGGTTTCCACTTGGAAAGTATCGACTGCTGAAGAGTGTCATCCATCTCTGCGGGCTTATAATGCCCCTATCAGCAACGTCTGTTATTTCATTCTGAATGGATGGAAAACATACCCATGCCGTTTATTAAAAGGCGCCCGCCGAAGAAATGGGAAACGAAAACAGCGACGATGACTGTGAACGGGACAAAGTTGGGTGAGTCGCCCATCGTCGTTTGTTACGTTCTTGTATCGGGGAATCCATGTCATATAGTTTCTTTTTATTCATTCCATGCGAGCTTGATAAGAAAGAGTCTTGGCATGATTCATCGATGAAGGTTGATTGCCGATTAGCTTGATTTGCCGGGGTTTTATTGTTAGTTATTTACTACTTTGATACTGACGTTTTTTCTAAATACATATTTTTTTTTAACTAGTTCCTCAATTAGACATTTCCCTCAATTAATTGATTGAGGAGACTGACTCCTCAATTAATTCATGAAACATCATTGCACTCACTAAAAACAGCTGAATGATGTGGTATTCATGCTGGAAACATCATTGGGTCCTATTTTTTTGAAAATGACTAAGGTGTTGCTGTTACTGTTACATCTGAAAGGTCCAGAGCAAGGACTAGAGGACATGTGATTTCAGCAAGATGATTCCAGAGCATACACAGCTCATTCATCAACTCAATTATTGAATGATGTTTTTCCACTCAGACCAATTTTGCGAAGTGGCCATTTAGCCAGCCACATCCCAGGATTTATCAGCATCAGACTTATTCTTATGGGGTTTTTCTAAAATCAAAAGTTTATGTGAATAAGCCCCAGAGGATTCAACATCTTAAAGACAATATTCGTCACGAAATTGAAGAAATTCAGCTTCAGATGTTGCACGATGGTCATGAAAAATGCCTTAAAAAGAGCCGAAAGTTGCCTAACGAATCGCGGTCATCATTTACACAATATAAATTTTCGATCACAACGGAAAAAAAATGTAAAGACCAAATAAATTTTTATGAAAACCAAACTTACTTATCTTTGCTTTGAACAATGTTATAGGTAATCAAAATGGTAGCGTGATTTTTGCCCCACGTTTTACAAACAACTTTTAACATTCCACAACACATAACATGATAAAAAATAGAAAAGAGAAATAAAAAAGTTAAAACGACTTAATAGACTAATAGGCATGAACCACGAAAATAAATCCCATCCCATATATATATATAGTAAATATGTCTAAAACTCACCTTTTGATGATTTACTTCGTGGTGTCTCTATAAAGTTGCCCTCCTTCTCTAGAGATTCCTCCTTTACCGTTTTAGATTCCACACCCTAAGACAAAAAAGGTCAGTTTACGTTAATACTTACAATGTTAGGTAAAAGATATACAAATATAGTATATTAGGAATCAAAGAAATTAATGTTTTTCAATTATATAAACTCATGAATTTCTTCAAAATAATTTTGTTCAGCTCGTACCTCAATAATTGAAATGATAGTCATAGACATATGTCACACAACAGTTAAAGAAGCAGCCGGATTATGCAAGGTTTGGCAATGCGTTAACTATTTGTACTTCTTCGTACTACTTCTTTGTAATTTGTAATTAATATTTGTCATATATAACCTGACGCTAAAGAAACAAACGTGTTCAAAATATACAAATATATTTAGCGATCTTTGATAAACTGTTTGAGGATTTGGTAATTTTTTAAACTGTCACTTGAAATATATGGAGTTATATTGGCGTCATGTTACCATAGTGACAAAATTCTTTAGTTTGCTGAAAGTATTGTAACAGATGAGAGTCAAATAATTCAAAGTATTCAAAGTAAATCGTTTCTCAAGGACAAATTATAAAAAAAAGACTTGAAATAATGCCTACGATTAACAGGAGTAGCAGTACTATTAAAAAACAGAATGATTTTGTTGCTTTTATGAAAAAAACACAGTGATTGTAATACAAATATCAAAAATGATCTATCCAAATATATCGCTATCCAAATACCAAAAAGTCTTTATATAACACATGGTTATACTAATTAGGACCTGTATAAAAATTATTTTCTTCAGCAGATTTTATTCATTCCCCGACGAGAAGCTGTTTGTATGATAGTGCATTTAAACATTTAGTGTTTATGAAAGAAAAATTTTACTTTACTTATTGATGTACTGACGATACCGATGTACTGATGATATTGACTACTTTGTAATATGTATTTTTTATTTTAAATAAAAATAGTTAAAATACCGTAACAGGTCAATTGAAAAGTTCCCGGCCTACCATAGTAAAACACATTTGTTTGGTAAAAATAGTTTTTTTTTATTTAACATAATTCCCTTCAAGGGTGATACACTGATTATAGCGACCCTCCAACTTTTCGATACCATTTTTGTAGTACGATTTGTCCTTTGCTTCAAAATAGGTGAAAATTTCTTCCTAGCGAGCATTCTTTTGAGATCTGAGAACAGGAAATAGTCGCCTGGAGCCAGCCCTGGAGAAAACGGTGGATGAAGATGCGAAGACCAATTTATGGATATTTGACACGGTGCATTGTCTTGGTGAAGCAGCACTCTTTTTCTTCAAATGCGGCGGTTTTTCGGCGATTTCGTCTTTCAAACGCTCCAATAACGCTATGTAATAGTCGCTGTTGATGGTCCTTCCTTTTTCAAGGTAGTTAATGAAAATTATTCTATGCGCATCCCAAATTACAGACGCCGTAACTTTGCCAGCCGACTGTAGAGTTTTCCCACGCTTTGGAGCAGGTTCATCCTGAACAGTCCACTCGGATGACTGTAAATTGGACTTAGGAGTGAAATAATGGAGCCATGTTTCATCCATTGTCACATATCGATGGAAAAACGGGGGTTTATTACGCTTGATCATCTTCAAACACTGCTCTGAATCATCAACTCGTCGTTGTTTTTGGTCAAAAGTGAGCTCTCGCGGTACCCACTTTGCACAGAGCTTTCTCATACCCAAATATTCGAAAATGATATGATATACACGTTCAGTTGATATCTTTAGAGTATCTGCTATTTCATTCAATTTCAATTTACCGTTATTCAAAATCATTTTGTGGATTTTTTAAATATTTTTGTAGGTAACAACCCCTTTTTGGCGTCCACTGCGTTCACCGTCTTCGGTACTTATTTCACCACGTCTAAACTTAGCATACCAATCCTTGATGGTTGATTTTCCTGGGGCAGTGTCCGGAAACTCGGCATCAATCCAAGTTTTTGCTTCAACTGTATTTTTCCCCTTCAAAAAGCAATATTTTATCAACACGCGAAATTCCTTTTATCCATTTTTTCACAATAACAAAAGTTGCTACACTCAAAATGTTATAATTCGCAAACTAGTGATCCGACAGCTCTCAAATTTATACACGCATCTTTTGAGGGTTAGAGCTAACTGAAAAACATATGAATTTAATTCTAGTAGCGCCATTTATGTGTCAGGTCGGGGACTTTTAAACTGACCTGTTATATTGTATTTCGTATATTAAATACATTAATTAAAACAAAAAAAATTGATTAAGAATGTCTTTTTAATTTTTTTGATAGTCTAGAACTTTTTAATTCGTTGTTTTGAGACATCTTGTATAACAACATTTAAAATTAGCTTGATCCACTTTTCAAGAACCTTTTATATGCATAAAAATGGTAAAAATAAGATAAATATGTTTTAACCCACCACTGATCGAGGGGTGAACGTTAGGGTGGATAGGTTATCTACCCCTTTGACGTAGGGGGAGTGTTAGGGGGGCACAGGTGTATAGTTTCGTTCGACCACAGCGGGGAATATATTGAGGTTGAAAGCAATACTACCTGTTTAACCTTTTTGGAAAATTGGTAAATCAATTTACCGACGTTTTCGGTGGTACGGGATGGGGATAAAACGGTCGTGCATGTGTCGTTATACCGGGCCGTCCAATAAGTTCCGTCGTTCGATAAATAACGCATTATTTTATGGTTATATTATAATTCCGTTTCACAGCAAAAAGCCTGTATAAAAGATTGATTTGGATATCGATATAAAATTCACCATGTCGCTCATTTTTCAACATGTACAACGTGGGGCAAAAATCCCGCTAACATTTTGATTGCCTATAACTTTGCTCAAAGAAAAGATAAGTAAGTTTGGTTTCCATAGAGAGTTTATTTGGTCTTTATTATGTAAAATCGTTGTGATTGAAAAATTATATCAGCTAACGCACTTTTTATAACGCACTTTTCATGACATCCTACAACATCTGAGACTGAATTTCTTCAATTTCGTGTCGAGAATTGTCTTCAAGATGTTGAATCGTTTAGGCTTATTCCCATATACTTTTACTTTTAAAAAACCCCATAAGAAAAAGTCTGGTGCTGTTAAATACGTAGATCTAGCCGGCCATGCTAAATGCCACTTCGTGAAATTAGTCCTCGTAGAAAAACGTCATTCAATAGTTGAATTGTTGAACGAGCTGTGTGTGCTGTGGCCCCATCTTGCTGAATCATATCCTGGTATCATTCAGCAGCAACATTAACAGCTACACCTTGGTCATTTTCAAAAAATTATGGACCAATGATGTTTCCAGCATGAATACCACACCATACTGTTGTTTTTAGTGGATGCAATGATGTTTCGTGAATTAACTGAGGAGTCTGTGTTCCCCAAAACCAACTCTTCTGTTTATTAACGTGGCCACTGAGAAGAAAATGAGCTTCATCGCTCATTATCAATTTAGACGGAAAATCTTCATTTTCACCAGACAGCCTTAGGATTGCATTACTGCATGCAAAAATGTGTAACTGGGAACCACGTCTCCGAATTGATGTTGAACGAGACATCCGTTGTCTTTCAGAACGAGGCCTGTCTACTGTCGTACGTCGATTAATCTGCCTGAAAGTATTGTCCGTCGATAGCAGCTACTGTTTACCTTTCTTTCTTTATATATGACTCATATGTCAGAACAAGTGGTAATCAAAAGGAGCAAAAGGGCGGATCGTGCTACCTTCCCATATTAATGTTTCCAAAGGTTTTCATCGATTTTGCAGCATGTGTGTCTTGTGTTGTCTTACTACAAGTAATCGATAGCGATTCTCCTAGATGGTTTCACCTAGAAATGCCTTCTGAACGTCTTCTGTCTTAGGTGTCCAAGTTACCACTCTTAAAACATCGAAACACCCGTATTCAGACACGTATTGACACATCTCAATATTAGATGACCTTCAGCCGTCTTGTAAATCTTATTCCTCAGAAGTAAATTAGAAAAAACATGAAATAATGCCTAGTAATAACAGTAGCAGTATTAGTAAAATGATGATTATATGATGATGCCCAATCATTGATATTAAAAATAGAGTTAGAGTTATTTTGAAGCAAAATCTTCAAAATAATCGTCGATGCCCCACATTATATCTCCAATAAACTGATTTAGCGTGATATCCCCATAAAACCCATAACAAGTGTGATTGGGAGTGTTAGTGAGAAGTACTCTGTAAGACTATTAGTGCATCCCAATGCACTCGCCAAATAGTTAAATGTGCGCGATCACAGCATGGCTCAAACGCAAACTACCATATGAACTGGTTAATAGACACATAGAGTGAAATTTAATAATTTCTAGAATAAGTTAGAATAGTCTTTAAAATAAGTTAGAATAGTATCTGGAATAAGATTTAGATTATAAGTTATACAGTAGATCACTTACTGAAGTGATCTTCTACATATCAGGATGGTTATATTATATAACTAAAATCATATAATAATACTTATTACCCACGGGCAGATTGTTGACGTTTTAGAAAATTTTAAAAAAAGAAACTCTAACCATTCTGGCAGTAATATAATATTTTGATAGTTCAGTTTGTTGTTTCGGTAACACATTTTGTAGCTTATGAACAAGGCCATCATACCTTATCGAAGGCTATCTTCATAGGCTTCCTCAATTACATCTATTATTCTATGAACCCAATTGTTGAATGTTTGTTAATAAACTCGAACTGGTATGTAGGCGTTAAGTTTTTTCTCTCTACAATTTCTTATTAATAAAATTTTAATTTCTATTTCACTAAGTTATGTTATACATTTTTAATCCCATATATCGCGTTCTACTGCGATATAATCGAAACGGACAGGGAGCCTGGAAATTTAGCGGTCCACAGGAGGAAAGACCGGCCGATGAAATGTGGACGCTTCGCAGGTGGCCGAATGGCAAGCCGAGATAACCTGAGCGCGGGAGGCCATGGATAACAATTGAAAGGCGGCGACGAAGCGGCGTGGGATGCGAGGCGAAGCGTGAGGGCCGTCTGGGGGGAGCCGGGGGACGGGGCGGCGGACCGCCTAGAAAACGTGCTCGCTAAGATCCAGGGACAGTCTGTTGTTTTTCCTCTGATAGAACTAGCAAATAAATCGTGCCGCGTCAGAAAGCAAACGGCGCTGGGTATGCGCGCATATGGAACAACATTTTCTTTGGGTAATGTAATCAAAATAGTCTTTTTTCTCGCACGGGGCACGGCTGTCCTCGATAAATCGGGAGTAGTGGCTATTTCCGGAGAATCCTAACTGGTATTCGGTGAACTTCGGTTGTTTCCGTCTGATTATGCGGCGTTGCCATTTACAAGCAATGGAGAGGTTGAATCCAACGAACTACAACGGCCAGTTATCTTTTCTAAGCTTAAATTTTTTTTGTACTGTTCATATTTTGATTATAAATGGTAAGCAGTAGTGGATAAATAATCGATTTGTGGATATTATCAACATATGTCAATGGACAAGAAATTCCATCCAGGTGCATATCGATTCAATTTTTATTTTAGATTCCCAAATTTGATACAATTCTATAGCGAAGTATTTATATTTTAGGCATAGTTGACTCTGCTAGAGTAAAAATAGGAATAAATATGACTTTCAGCGCCCTTTATGTTCTTCAAAGGTTTATAAGACTACAGAAAATGATAATAGGCTTATTGGTATATCACAATTGTATTCGAGAGTAACTGGAAATGAAATGTATAAACTTATGAAATGCCATTCATAAGACGCCATCATCCTTCATGACAACGCTAGGTCACATACCGCAGTTTTAACAGCAGCAACAGTAGCAGTTTTACTTATTGCTCAAATTGGAAGAATTTTTTTTTCGTTTGCTATTTCTGCAGAGTAGAGGAAATAGTAGGCTGTACACGCCATTTCCTTTGCAATTGGAAGAAATGCACAAACATCCTCCTTATAGCCCTGACTGGTCATCTTGATCGCCCTTGAAAGAATCCCTTAGAGACAATACAATTGAAAGCAATGAAAAAGTAGAGGAGTATGTGTGCAATTTGTCCTCAAACGATTTGATTCCTCCTCGTAGAATTGTCATAAAGTAGTTTTTCAAAATTAGTGATACTGCCTATTGTGGGGCGTCAATCAGTCGGTGATTCCGGTCACGGTGACGTCATAAAACAAAAATCATCGGCCATTTTAACGAGAAAAACGTGCAACGACCATTTCGGCCACGGCAATTATTAGCAGCAGGCTCGCGATTCGGCCAGCATGACGTCCTGCGGCATCCCGGCTTTTTTGTGTGTCTGCGTACGCGTACGTGTATGTGCCCGATGGAGATCGCCATTTTTGAAATCGTAATTAATACGCGCCCAACATCATAGATGGCCGCGTCTCCGTAATTCACGTTTAGTGCGCCTTTTTTTCAAAGAAATATCGCTATAGATATAGTGTAATCCTGAAAGTCCAAGAATATCCCTACAAGCAAGAGAACAATATGTAGTGTACGATGGGTTCGTTCTGCGCATGCCCAAGAAGACAATCTACATCTGATTGTTTATTGTTTGCGATTTTCTAAGGTTATGTTTTCACTTACTTGTTGATTTCTTAAATGCGATTGTAGAAACTTGATGAAAATCAAAAAAAAATTACAAAACACTAATTGTTTTATTAGTAGTCAAAGATATAAGCAAAATTAACTGAATAATATATTTTAATCCCTGTTGGTTTACTATATATACTATATATATTTTAGAGAGAGAGAGAGAGAGAGTCTATTCAAAATGTATTTGTATATATAGTGATGTTTAATGTATTGCCTAACGCAATTTGTAAATTTTATAACCCTAACCTATAAACTATTATAGCTATGGAATTAACTGTAGTTTTTAAATGTACTATAATGTTAAGATAAATTATATTTGATAACATTTTTTTTTCAATTATTTTATTTAGAATCGAATTTTGTTGCATTTCAAAGTCAAACTGAACTAAAACTCAGAGTTGATGCGGCAACAGTTTGTAAATTATAGCATTTTGAGTGAAGCAACTTTTGTTATTATGAAAAAAGTGATAAAAAGGAATTTCTAGTGTTGATAAAATATTGCTTTTGGAAGGGAAAAAATACAGTTGAAGTTAAAACTTGGCTTGATGCCGAGTTTCACTGTCCCAGGAAAATCAACCATCAAGGATTGGTCTACTAAGTTTAGACGTGGTGAAGTGAGCACCGAAGACGGTGAACGCAGTGGACGCCCAAAAGAGGTTGTTACCGACAAAAACATTAAAAAAATTGACAAAATGATTTTGAACGACCGTAAATTGAAATTGAATGAAATAGCAATACTCTAAAAATATCAACTGAAAGTGTCCATCATATCATTTACGAATATTTGGATATGAGAAAGCTCTGTGTAAAGTGGGTGCATCGCGAGCTCACTTTTGCCAAAAAACAACGACAAGTTGATGATTCGGGCAGTGTTTAAATATGATCAAGCGTAATAAACCCGAGTTTTTGCGTTCACATATGTGACGATGGATGAAACATGGCTTCATCATTTCACTCCGAAGTCCAATCAATAGTCATCCAAGTGAACTGCACACGATTAACCCGCTCCAAATCGTGGGAAAAGCAAGAGTGGCGAGCAAGGTTATGGCGTCTGTATTTTCGGATGCGCATGGAATAACTTTCATTGGCTACCTTAAAAAAGGAAGGACCATCAACAGCGACTATTACATAGCGTTATTGGACCACATTTGAAGGACGAAATCGCTGAAAAAACGGCCGCATTTAGAGAAAAGAAAATGTTGCTTCACCAAGAGAATGCACCGTGTCACAAGTCAGTGAAAACGGTAACAAAAATCCATAAATTGGGCTTCGAATTGTTTCCTCATCCACCGTATTCTCCAGATCTGGCACCCAGCGACTATTTCTAGTTCTCAGATCTCAAAAGAATGCTCGCTGGGAAGAAATTTTCATCGAATGAACAGGTGATCGCCAAATCTGAGGCCTATTTTGATGGAAATGACAAATCATACTACAAAAATGGTATCGAAGAGTTGAATGGTGGCTATAATGAGTGTATCACCCTTGTAGGGAATTATGTTGAATAAAAAAAAATAATTTTGCCAAAAAAAGTGTTTTACCATGATAGGCCGGAGACTTCTCAATTGACCTGTTAAATATTATAAAATTATATATATATATATATATATATATATATATATATATATATGAAGTTTTAGAAAATGTATCGTGTTCTGTGATATATCAATCCAGCTCGCCCACTTAACAAAAACAAGACGGTAAAAGTAAACACTGACCAGAAGCAACTTGACGGGTTCGAAAAAGTTTCGAAACTGGCAAATTCTCCTCTAGCCAACACATTCCAGATTGCGTTCATTGTTTATCCGTTGGTTACGCAAGGCGTGACGGCGTGACGTCGAATGTTGCCCGATGCCTTCTGCTGGCTGGAGATCGACTCGACGAGATGTGCAGGTACGGGATATCGGGCTTGTTGCTTGCTGCCGCCGATTTATTTTCATAACTTGAAGCCGGTAAAAATGCGTAGTGGTCTGGAGAAGATCTTAGAGTTCGGGATCTTCGAATATTAACATGTACGGGATGTAGAACGGGATTATTCTAAAGAGTGTACTTATTCAAGTCTTCCAGCTTTTATTTCAGATGAAGCTTGCGTTATAATAAAGTTCTCATGATGTTATTCTCATCAAAACCATAGCACAACCCCCTCATCTTTATATCTAATTATTTGAATGTCTTACGAAAGAATTGGAACAGCCTTATTTTCTTTAATGTATTGTTAATACCACATACCTTTGAAAATAAAATACATACGGTAATGAATAATTACCTACATTATTCTATGTAGAATTGTATGTATCTCGCCATATTTTTATCTGTTTAGTCCCACTAGAAGAAAAGTTATAACAAAATCACTGAAAATTATCCACAATTCTCAATTTCTATGACCATATGAAGCAAAAGAAAAAATATACAAAACACTGTATAATTTGGATTCATACAAAAATGACAGAATATATACATATCCACCTGTATGAAACCATCAGAAAACTATTTCATTTCTATATTTAAATAGTTGAGAATTTATTAATATAACCTTATTTTCTTCAATATCTAATTATTCTGACATATCTTTGAAAATAAAATAGATACGGTAATGAATAAATACCTACATTATTCTACGTAGAATTTTATCTATCTCGCCATATTTTTATCTGCTTAGTCTCACTAGAAGAAAAGTTATAACAAAATCACTGAAAATTATCCAAAATTCTCAATTTCTATGACCATATGAAGCAAAAGAAAAAATATACAAAACACTGTATAATTTGGATTCATACAAAAATGACAGAATATATACATATCCACCTGTATGAAACCATCAGACAACTATTTCATTTCTATATTTAAATAGTTGAGAATTTATTAATACAACCTTATTTTCTTCAACATCTAATTGTTCTGACATATCTTTGAAAATGAAATAGATACGGTAATGAATAAATACCTACATTATTCTACGTAGAATTTTATGTGTCTCGCCATATTTTTATCTGCTTAGTCCCACTAGAAGAAAAGTTATAACAAAATCACTGAAAATTATCCAAAATTCTCAATTTCTATGACCATATGAAGCAAAAGAAAAAATATACAAAACACTGTACAATTTGGATTCATACAAAAATGACAGAATATATACATATCCACCTGTATGAAACCATCAGACAACTATTTCATTTCTATATTTAAATAGTTGAGAATTTATTAATACAACCTTAATTTATTCAATATCTAATTATTCTGACATATCTTTGAAAATAAAATAGATACGGTATTGAATAAATATCTACATTATTCTACGTAGAATTTTATGTATCTCGCCATATTTTTATTTGCTTAGTCCCACTAGAAAAAAAGTCATAACAAAATCATTGAAAATTATCCAAAATTCTCAATTTCTATGACTATATGAAGCAAAAGAAAAAATATACAAAACACTGTACAATTTGGATTCATACAAAAATGACAGAATATATACATATCCACCTGTATGAAACCATCAGACAACTATTTCATTTCTATATTTAAATAGTTGAGAATTTATTAATACAACCTTAATTTATTCAATATCTAATTATTCTGACATATCTTTGAAAATAAAGTAGATACGGTAATGAATAAATACCTACATTATTCTATGTAGAATTTTATATATCAGGCCATATTTTTATTTGTATAGTTCTAGTAGAAGAAAAGTTATAACAAAATTACTGAAAGTTACTAAAAATAGTCAATTTTTAGTAATTTTCAACATGTCAAAATATCATTAAAATAACAAAATATATACGTTTCCACTTCTAAAAAAATTATTGCGTAACCCTTTCTTTCCTATACCTAAACCTTTGAGGGTTTAAAATACTTTTAAAATAATATTAAATTACTTTTATATATATTCGGAAGTAATGTAAACAAATATTATCATTCAAATAAAACAAGTTGGAAAGAATTAACTTACTAGATGGTAGTTCCATGAATATAAGACTAATAGATATAGGATTCAGATAGTTCTGAAAGTACACAAGTTTAAAACCATGCCGAACCAACTTATACTGTGATTTTTAATATTTTATTAACAGTCTCGTCGTGACTGATATAAAAGCAATTTTCCTGTTCTAACGTATGAAGCCTGTCGAACACAACGAGAAATAGAGCTAGTTACTTTGAATGATTTATACTTATTGGAGACATTTGAAAGTCCAGAATAACAACACTTAAAATATTTTTAAAAAACAATAACATTATCAAATATCTAAGTATGCCATGCAATAATAATCTGTCCTTACTTACCTTTCTCATATTCGATCACCGTTATGAATCAGAGTACCTTACGAATAGGCCGAAAACATGACAGGTCGGTAAACAAATGAAAAGCGTGTGGGGTAGCGTGGACCGTCGAAGGAGGCGTCTGCTGCGTCTGGCGTCCCGACGCTAACTGTGCGTCGGAACTACACGTCCCCATACCGAAGCAAGCAACAGAGCGTGCCATTCTTGCGATTTTTGGGGATTAGTTCCGATCTATCGGCATAAGACAGTTGTTCGGCAAGTAACGAGAGAGAGAAAGGGCGGCTGGCGAGAGGGAGAGAGGGGAAGGGGGCGTGTTTATCATTTAAAATCAACATAAAAATAATGAAAATTATCGATAGTCTTTAACCGTGCTGACGAACGCCGATGCCTGTATAATTATATACAAGGTGTTTCAAACGATTTTGTGTTCATGTTTAGTAGATTAATTAAGAAAAATTCCATAGAGGCAACAAGAATTTAGACTATTTTTTAAATTTTATTCATTATACGAGGGTCACTATTTATATTTCGGTAATTGGCAACAATGTTATCTGAGTCCATCTGACGGTTCCGTCGTAAAGTTTGACATTTTTGACGATATACGTACACAGGACACTTTGTCGCACGGACGCTATTTTATATTTCGTCTCGGCAAAAAATGGAACTGAGTCGTGAACATTTTCGTGCGATGATTTTTTACGATTTTCGACGTGCATTATCACAACAAGAGTGCATCAATCAACTTAATTTGTCTTCTGCCGATGAAGCTCCACCAAAATCCACCGTGTATCGCTGTCATCCAAAATGAACTGTTGTGCCAGAAAACATCGATGCTGTGTGTGAAATGATCTAAGCATTAGTTCCACCAACATATATGAGATTTTACATAAACACTTAGCTGTGCGAAAGTTACGTTCGTGTTGGATGCCACTCAATTTGACAATCGCTCAAAAAAAGGCTCGTGTCGATTGGTGCAAAGAAATGCTTAAGAAATTCAATCGCGGTGCTTCGAAAGACATTTATAAAACCGTGACGGGTGACGAATCATGGATATATTCGTATGAGCCCGAAAGTAAGCAGCAGTCGACTGTACAACAAAAATTGTTCGCGTACAAAACACTTCAAAGAAAATGGTGGCCTGTTTCTTCGGGAAAACTGGTCATATTGCAACAGTGCCTCTAGAGTATCGTAGAACAGTAAATTCTGACTGGTACATTCGTTTGTCATTTGTTTGCCAGAAGTCTTCGGTGAAATAAGGAAAACAAACAATAGGCGCCGGATTGTTCTTCATCATGACAATGCGATCTATCACACATCGGCTCAAACAAGAGACTATTTGAGCGCTCAAAACATGGAATTGATGGGTCATCCGCCGTACAACCCTGATTTGGCACCCAATGACTTCTTTTTATTCCCATCAGTGAAGAATAAACTGCATGGTCAACGATTTTCATCACCCGAAGAAGATATTCGAAAACTACTCGGAGATTTAAAAGACCAGTTATTAGAGTACCGCCTATTGAAAATTATCAAAATGAATAGGTGGGACGAAACGATGAAAAAACCCGAATTATTCGCAGAACATTTAGCTAATGTATTCTAACCAAATGATATAGTATCTACAGTAGATATAAATCCTATCTATCGGTCCTATGTCAGCTACAAATCTTGTTGTAGAGTTGCCACAGATATTGACAACAACCTTAATCATAAGAAGGCTTTTGAAATTGATGATATTTCACCTGGGTTGTTAAAGAGCTTCCATGATCATTAATAATCATGTTGACATATATATGCTGCTGTTAGAACATATTGAACCATTTATAGAAACAGCAGATTTCCAGTTTGGACTGCAAAATCACCAGCCGACAATCGACCAAGCGCACAGTAGAGTAGAGTAGAGTGACAGCGGTTGTTGAAAAGGTAATAAAAAAAATACTACAGCCCTGAGTGCCTCACAAGCTTTTAACCGGATATGTCATTTGGGATTATTCTACAAAATGAGCAAATAGTTACCACGGAATTACTGTCGACTGCTGGAATTATATCTTTTCGAAAGAAAATTTAGAATCTCACGTGAAGAGACATTCTTAATATTTAAACCTATTTCAGCTGTAGTTCCACTGGGTAGTGCTTGGGACCACTCTTATATCTGCTCTATACTGATAATATCCCAACAACAAAAGGAACAGTACTGGGAACATTTACGGACGATACAGTTACCATGGCAAAAGAGTTTGAACAAATGAACTAGGGACTAGAAACTTCAGATTAATAGCTCCAAATCTGTCCATGTTAATTTTGCGTTGCGGCGAAATGACAAAAACCCAATTATATCACTTGACGAATTCCCAATTCCTCAAGCAGAATCAGCTAAATACCTCGGAATATATCTCGATGGTACTGAAGAGATCATGTTAGATAAAATGCAGAGCAGATTAGACTCAAAGTTAAACAACTGTATTAGTTACTCGAAAGATACGCTCAACTTGATCTCTTGAAAATCAAAGAGATTGGTTTATCAGTCAATCATAAAGTCAATTTGGATCTATGGGATGCAAATATGGGGTTGCACTAAAACATCTACCCCAAAACAGAGTTCTGAGCTGCACGATGACCTCGAAATCAAATCGGTACATGAAGTGATGCAAGATTTCGAGTTAATACATGAAATAAGGTTGCTAAATCACAGCAATATGGAGGCAATACAGCTACTGAACAACACTCAGGAAAACATATGATTGAAGCGAATCAAACCTCACGAACTTGTTTAGTATATAAGTGTATTTCTAACGTTAGTTTAAGTAAATTAGTTTTATTATAATTTGGGAAATGCGTACTGATGTATTAATCCCATACTCGTCTTGCTAGTGTACTAATGCAAGTATAGTCTATTCAAAGTTTTTTGGTTCATACGTCATCAAGATTTTTAATGTATTGTCTGCCACAAATTGTAAATTCGGTTTAGAATCAGACAATATTTTCCTTCTCATTTTATTCTAGTTAAAAAGAGACACAATTCAGTTTGATTAGTTCAAAAACGTAAACGAATGAGCCTGTCGAAGTCGTACGGTTGTCAGACGTATGCAAAATTCCTGAAAGCTATAGTGATAAGAGATTATAACTGTAACCTATAAACTATTGTGGCTGTATAATTAACTGTAGTTTTTAGATATACTATAATGTTAAAATAAATTATATTTAATAACATTCTTGCTTAATTATTTTATTTAGATTAGTATTTTGTTGTACGTCAAAGCCAAACTGAACTAAAACTCTAAGCGTTGATGCGGCAACATTGCGACATTTTGACGGCACAAATTTAGATGACGTATGTACAAAATAACTTTGAATATACTGTAGAAGTAAGATGTAATTAATTTTAAAAAATTGTATTATTCAACTAATAAATCGAGTATTAAAAGCTAATTAAACATAGCGGGAGGTGAATATGAAAAACGTAAAGAGAATTAGCATATAATTTCCGTATTTCACATAATGTGTTTTTAATATTTCAGGAGCAGCAGCTCGGACGCATCTGGAGTCGGGTGTGCGGCAGATGCGGTCCAAACGGTGCCCCAGAGATGTGGAATAAGAAAAATCCGCTCCGAGAATAATGTATGGAATTAAAATATATTTCTTGGTCTGTGCTCACACTGATTGCATTTTCGTTAACATCAAGGGATGCGATGTTTGTAATTGTTTATGGAGTAAAGGCTGACTAAAGAGATTTAGTAAATTACTCTTAAGTAAAAAGTACAAGAGGTAAGTCACCCAGCTGCTTAAGCATTCTCTCATGGATATTGTTGGTATGATTGATATGACGCTTTAATTGCTTTCATAAATTGCAATACTTAGTCAAAGTTAAATACGGCAACATTGCACGTAAACATAAGTTCAAATGACGTCAGTTCATAGCGTTCCGACTAGGGATTTTTTTTATAACATCTTTTTAGATACGCTTAGTAGAGTCTTAATTATAAATTAATTTATTACTACTTTTCATTTGTACTTGGATTAATTCACAAGCAAGACGAGTGCGAGAAAATGCATCAATATGTATTACAATAACTTAAGCTATGATTTACACCAAAGGTATACATTTTATATAAGTTATGGTTTGGTTCGCTTCAATCTCCTGAAATCCTGCGCTCTGTCCAGCAGCTGTATTGCTTCCACGTTAGTATGATTTAGTAATATTCTTTCGTATTTCAGGGCGAAATCTTGGATAACTTTGCAAATCCATTTGATTCGCAGATCATCGTGTAGTTCTTCGTTGGTTACGTAGCTATAGGCATTGGTGCTCAGTCGAAGAGCCTTGTTTTGACAGCATTGGATGACTAGCTGATTTGAATTTTTAGTGCAACCCCATATTTAAACCCCATAGGTCCAAATTGGCTTTATAATTGTATTATAGATCAACCTCTTTGATTTTAGATCAAGTTGAGAGTATCCTCCGACTAACCAGTATAGTTGTTTCATTTTGGTTCTAATGGGTTTTGCTTTTTGTCTAACATGTTTCCGACTAGGGATGCCGACAAAATATCGATATATAAAATAGTGATATCGATAAAATATCGATATATCGATATTTTTTTCAAAAAAATTAACTGTATTTCTTAAACATTATAAAAAACCATTTCATTATTTTTAATAAACTTCCAAATTAGTATTTAATTTTAAAGTATTAGTATATTTTAGTATTTAACTATAAGGGTATATTAAAATTATCAATATATGTTGCAAAATATTATAAATTTTTTTCCTGCGATGTATCGATATATCGATATTTTTCTCGGTGGTCGACACCCCTAGTTCTGACTACTACCTGCTTAATTCCACCGAGTAATTCAACAATGAGCTATGTAAAAATAACGAAAGTAAAATAACTACCACATAATACATATAAAATTCACCGTCAAAGAAGCTCAACAAGTAATAACAGGTCAATTGAAAAGTCCCCGGTCATCCATAGTAAAAGAATGGTTTATTGGCAAAATTATTTTTTTTGTTCAACATACTTTCCTTCAAGGGTAATTTTTGTAGCACGATTTGTCCTTTGCTTCAAAATAGACCTCAGTTTCGGCGATAACCTCTTCATTCGACGAAAATTTCTTCCCAGCGAGCATTCTTTTGAGATCTGAGAACAGGAAATAGTCGCTGAGGGCCAAATCTGGAGAATACGGTGGATGAGGAAGCAATTCGAAGCCCAATTCATGGATATTTGCCCTTGTTTTCACTGATTTGTGATACAGTGCATTATTTTGGTGAAGCAGCACTTTCTTTTTCTTCAAATGCGGCCGTTTTCGACGATTTCGTCCTTCAAATGGTCCAATCTTATATATAAAAATGAATCGCAAAATATGTTCCTAAGCGCATAACTCAACAACGCCTGGACCAATTTGGCCAAATCTTTTTTTAAAATGTTCGTTGAAGTTCAGGGATGGTTTTTACGGCGAGAAAAATTAGAATTATTGCTGGAAAAACCCTAAAAATAGCCCTTTTTGTTTGAATTTGTTTCGTGTATCAGTTGACAATTCATCTGTCATCTGTCAAAAGTCATCTGTAACAGACAACTTTTTTTTTTTAAATTTGATATGACTTGAACTCAAATCCTTTTAATCCGTACGAATTGTTTTATTTATTTAAAATTTTTTATTTGTTTAAAATTTTATTCAAATTTTAAATAAATAAAACAATTCGTACGGCTTAAAAGGATTTGAGTTCAAGTCATATCAAATTTAAAAAAAAAAGTTGTCTGTTACAGATGACTTTTGACAGATGACAGATGAATTGTCAAGTGATACACGAAACAAATTCGTATATCGTGTTTTGTGCAGAGTGTTTAGTTAGTTAGTGTTTGTTTAGTTCGTGATTAGTGAAAAAATAATTTATATTTGATATGCCTCCTATAAGACGAAGCAATTTAGGTAGAAGAACCAGAAATGCTATAAACCAAGCTAATTACCGATCTAATCGTACTGCACAAGAACGTGACGACGGAAATGAACGTGAAAGAATTCGGATATCACAAACGCGTGAAGCGCGAGCGCGACATTCAACTAATAATCGCGCAAGTTTGAATCCAGCTGCTTTCAGTTACGATGTGTCAATTGACTACAGTAACTACCAATGTGTTGTTATTGGTTCTATGAACTTGGTTTGCTCACACTGTAAGGCATTAAAATACAAAAACGAAGCCAATGGATTGTGTTGCGCAAATGGTAAAGTGAAATTGATACAATTGGATCCACCACCAGAACCATTGTACTCATTGGTTTCAGGAATAGGAACAGATTCTATACACTTTTTGACACATATTCAACAATATAACAATTGCTTTCAAATGACTTCATTTGGGGCAACAAATGCAGTTCGGGAAAATTTTATGCCAACTTTCAAGGTATGTATTATAGCAGTTACTCATAATTATTTTAGCGAACAAAATTTTCTGTCACCAAAGTTAAGATGTGTTACTAATCTTCAATTTCTTAATCATTACGAAATATATCACTTAGTCATCATATTATATGGTGATTCAGTTTCAGTGACACTTTTATTATATTTTATATTTGATAGATATTAGTTAAAACTAAATATATACTTTTTAAGATCAAATATTATTTAAGTTTGATCATTGACAATCCATTAATTTATACCACACCATAATATTTTTTTTATTTACAGATAAAAGGGCAAATATATCACAGAGCAGGTTCACTGTTACCAGTGTCAGATAGCGACAACAAATTCCTGCAAATTTATTTTATGGGCAATTCACCACAAGAAATTGATCTGCGTTGTGCACATAACAATTTAGTAAAAAGGTCTATTGTAGAACAATTACAAACTTTATTTCATCAACACAATCAATTGATTATATTGTTTAAAACTGCCCTGGATCTGATGCCATCCGATAATCACAAAATTGTAATCAGAGCTGATAAAACACCTGCAGGTCAACATACAAGACGTTTTAATGCACCAACTATTGATGAAGTTGCTGTCGTTGTAGTTGGAGAAAACTTGGAATCCCGTGATATTGTTTTACATCGTCGGAATGATCAATTACAACGTATAAAGGAAACACACCGCTCATATGATGCACTGCAATATCCCATTATATTTTGGCAAGGTGAAGATGGCTACGATTTCTCAATAAAAATGATAAATCCCATTACAGGTAACTAAAATATTAGTTTAGCTATGGCGATAATATCTCAGTCACTATATTACGTATTTTAATTTTATATTTGAATGTTATTAAAACAAAATCTATTTACAGGTTCTGAAACCAACAAAAAAGTCAGTTCAATGAACTATTCATACCGCCTAATGATTCGGGAAAATGAAGATAATCACATATTGAAATGTCGGCGATTATATCACAAATATGTTGTTGACATTTATGTTAAAATTGAAACGGAGAGATTAACATTCATCAGGTTGAATCAAACCAAACTCCGATCTGAAGAGTATATTCACCTTCGAGATGCGATTAATACTGATGGAAATGCACAGAATGTCGGTCGGATGACTATTCTTCCAGCAACATACATCGGAAGCCCTCGGCATATGCACGAATATACTCAAGATGCCATGTCGTATGTTCGTCATTATGGTACAGCAGATTTGTTCATCACATTTACATGCAATCCGCAATGGATGGAAATTAAGCAGGAGTTATTCCCTGGGCAATCACCCATTGATCGTCATGATATTACAGCCAGAGTCTTTAGACAAAAGTTGAAATCTTTAATGAATTTCATCGTAAAACATAATGTGTTTGGTGAGACACGCTGCTGGATGTATTCTGTGGAGTGGCAGAAACGAGGATTGCCACATGCACACATTTTGATTTGGTTGGTTGAAAAGATAAGGCCAAATGAAGTTGATGCAGTGATATCAGCTGAAATCCCTAATGTACAAGTAGATCCTGGATTGCATGAGGTAGTTATCAAAAACATGATACATGGTCCCTGTGGAACTCTTAATCAAAATTCACCGTGTATGATGGATGGTAAATGTTCAAAACGATATCCACGGACATTAATATCGGAAACAATTACTGGTAATGACGGTTATTCATTGTATCGTCGCAGATCGACAGCAGACAATGGAAAATCAACAATTGTCAAATTAAATTAACAAGATATTGAAATAGATAATCGTTGGATTGTTCCATATTCACCCATTTTATCAAAGACATTCAAAGCACACATCAACGTTGAATCTTGCCATTCAGTGAAATCGATTAAATACATTTGCAAATATGTAACCAAAGGGAGTGATATGGCTGTGATTGGAATTGGTGCAGAGAATTCTAATGATGAAGTTACCCAATACCAAATGGGCCGCTATGTCAGTAGTAATGAAGCAGTTTGGCGAATATTTTCTTTTCCTATTCATGAGAGACACCCTTCTGTTGTTCACTTAGCTGTGCATTTAGAAAATGGACAAAGAGTGTATTTTACAGCACAGAACGCAGTACAAAGAGCTGCTCAGCCACCATCTACTACATTAACCAGTTTTTTTGAGACATGCCAAAACGATGATTTCGCACAAACATTGCTATATTCTGAAATGCCAAAATATTATACCTGGAATCAATCCTCAAGGAGATTTATACGACGGAAACAAGGAAAACCAGTTCCAGGATATACAGATGTATATTCCACCGATGCGATTGGCCGGATTTATTCAGTACATCCAAGCAATGATGAATGTTTTTATTTACGACTGCTATTAGTCAATGTACGTGGCCCAACATCATTCCAACAGTTACGAACTGTTGATGGTGAATTGTGTGGATCCTACAGAGAAGCCTGTCAACGTTTGCAATTGCTTGAAAATGACGCTCATTGGGATCAAACTCTCAATGATGCTGTAATATCATCACACACTCATCAAATACGAACATTGTTTTCTATAATCATATCTACATGCTTCCCATCAAACCCAATTGATTTGTGGATGAAGTACAAAGATTATATGTGTGATGATATTTTGTATCAAATACGGAATAGAATGGGAAATCCAAATATACAAATCAGTGAAGAAATTTACAATGAAGCATTGATTTCAATTGAGGACATGTGCTTGATAATGTCAAACAAACTATTAATTCAATTAGGCCTGACCGCGCCCAATCGTCCAATGCATGACGCTTTTAACCAAGAGTTGCATCGAGAAAGACTGTATGATCTCAACGCTTTGAAAGAATAAATTCAAACAAATCTTCCACTGTTAAATGAACAACAGAAGTATGTATTTGAAACTCTTATGAAAGTAACAAATGATGAAACTGGAGGGATTTATTTCTTAGATGCACCTGGTGGTACAGGAAAAACTTTTTTTATTTCATTAATATTAGCAACAATTCGCTCACAAAATAAAATTGCACTTGCACTCGCTTCGTCGGGAATCGCAGCAACTTTGCTTGAAGGTGGTCGAACAGCCCATTCAGCACTAAAATTGCCATTAAATATGCAAAGCAATGAAACTCCAACCTGCAACGTTTCGAAGAACTCTGCAATGGCAAAGGTTTTGCAGCAATGTAAATTGATTGTTTGGGATGAATGCACGATGGCACATAAAAAATCTTTGGAGGCTTTAGACAGAACCTTAAAAGATCTACGTAGCAATAATAACCGATTTGGTGGTGCAATGATTTTATTAGCAGGAGATTTTCGTCAAACATTGCCAGTAATTCCACGATCAACGCCAGCTGATGAACTCAATGCATGTCTAAAGTCCTCCAATTTGTGGAAACATGTTAAAGTACTTCATTTAAGCAAGAATATGCGTGTCGAGTTGCAAAATGACCAATCTGGAAACATATTCTCTAAACAACTCATTGACATTGGTAATGGCAAATTTCCTATAGACATGTTGACGGCTTGCTTTTGCTATGACTATAAACAAGTCCCAGGGGCAATCATTAAGTGTTTGTGGTATTAATCTAGAAAACCCATGTTTCTCACATGGTCAATTGTATGTTGCCTGTTCCCGTGTTGGAAAACCATCAGATTTGTTTATCTATGCGCCAGGTAATCAAACAAAAAACATCGTATACCACAAAGCAATATAATGATAATAATAATAATAATTATGATTCACATGATTAACAATAAAGCGATTACTTACTTTTCAATCCTTATATATGTTTTATTTAATTATTTTTTATTCACAACGCCCTATCACCAGGGTGATGGTTCTGTTCAGGAGAATTTTTTAAAATACGTAGGCACAAAAACTGCCACATTACAAATCTTTTTGACAGGACGAAGTCTGTCGGGTCAGCTAGTAACGCTATATAATAGTAGGTGTTGATGGTCCTTCCTTTTTCAAGGTAGTCAATAAAAACTATTCCATGCACATCCCAAAATACAGACACCATAACTTTGTCAGCTGAATGTTGTGTTTTCCCACGCTATGGAGCGGGTTAATCGTGTTCTTTGCTTCAAAATAGACCTCAGTTTCGTCGATCACTTCTTCATTCGACAAAAATGTCTTCCCAGCGAGCAGTCTTTTGAGATATGGGAACAGGAAATAATCGCTGTGGGCGAGATCTGGAGAATACGGTGGATGAGGAAGCAATTCAAAGCCCAATTCATGGATTTTTGACACGGTGCATTGTCTTGGTGAAGCAGCACTTTCTTTTTCAAGGTAGTCGGGGTTATTACGCTTTATCATCTTCAAACACTGTTCCGAATCATCAACTCGTCGTTGTTTTTGGTCAAAAGTGAGCTCGCGCGGCATCCACTTTGCACAGAGCTTTCTCATACCCAAATATTTGTGAATGATATGATACGTTCAGTTGATATCTATAGAATGTCTGCTATTTCATTCAGTTTCAATTTACGGTCATTCAAAATCATTTTGTGGATTTTTTAATGTTTTCGTCGGTAACCTCTTTTGGTCGTCCACTGCGTTCACCGTCTTCGGTGCTCATTTCACCACGTCTAAACTTAGCAATCCAATCCTTGATGATTGATTCTCCTGGGGCAGTGTCCGGAAACTCGGCATCAAGCCTCAACTGTATTTTTTCCCTTCAAGAAGCAATATTTTATCAACACTCGAAATTCCTCTTTATCCATTTTTTTTCACAATAACAAGAGTTGCTTCACTCAGAATAATATAATTCACAAACTAAAGATCCGACAGCGGTCAAATTTATATGCGCATCTTTTGAGGGTTAGGGCTAACTAAGAAACATGGATTTAATTCTAGTAGCGCCATCTATGTGTCAGGCCGGGCACTTTTCAATTGACCTGTTAAGGTATGGTTTTTAACTTTATTTTTTCTTGGAACTATCGATATTTTTTATACTGGTTTCAAAAAATTTATCGATATTTTTTTTTCTTCGATATATCGATTTTTTTTTCGGTGGCCAACGCCCCTACCCCTACTTCCGACCACTACTCACTGAATTACGTCAAGTAATTCGACAGTACCTCATCTAGTTTTTTTAGAAATACATATATAAAATAAATAAAAATCACGAATGACTCTAACGTAATTATTTATTTGTTAACGTAATTAGTCCATGGAACATCAACTTCATTGAACCAACAATATTAATGACAGACAGAAAAGGGAAAAGTAACAAATGTTTGATGTGAAACACGTTTAATGTTCCTATATATTGTTTATTTCTTACAGGTCTTTATATGCATTTTTAAATTTGATATAAAAGACGTTCTGTAGCTGCAAGAATCACACGGATGAATTTTATTCGTCACAGACTGGGTAAGTTCCATTTCCTTTGAGTGTTTTGCTAAAATGTGATTTTCTAAAATCTGTTTTGAGGAGAATTTCTGTTTACATGAAATACAACAATATGTCTGAATCCCTGTATGTGTTTTCAGATGTGTTTTGAAACTGGATCCATGTTTAAACATTCTTTCGCATATCTGACATTTGTAGCTAGAATCATTGTAATCCATATGTACTTGTTTGTGGCTTTTGAGATGAAACGTTTCAATACCACACAGACTACAAATACGTGGTTTTGAAGTGATATTAACCTCTTGTATATGATCTTTATGCCTTCGAAAATAATGTATATTTAAATGAAAATTTTGTTTGAAAAACTTGTCACAAAATCGGCAAGAATATAACCGTGTTGAATAGTGTATATTGAGATGTGTTTTTAAACTACATTCATATCGCGTTTTAAAATCACACACATGACAAAAATATATTTTATTAGGTATCTGATCCTTGTCTTCCCTAACTGCTTTTTTCCTGTTCGATTTTACTATCGATTTGATATCGATTTTTTTTTCTTCGATATATCGATTTTTTTCGGTGGCCAACGGCCCTACCCCTACTTCCGACCACTACTCACTGAATTACGTCAAGTAATTCGACAGTACCTCGGCTAGTTTTTTTAGAAATACATATATAAAATAAATAAAAATCACGAATGACTCTAACGTAATTATTTATTTGTTAACGTAATTAGTCCATGGAACATCAACTTCATTGAACCAACAATATTAATGACAGACAGAAAAGGGAAAAGTAACAAATGTTTGATGTGAAACACGTTTAATGTTCCTATATATTGTTTATTTCTTACAGGTCTTTATATGACTTTTTAAATTTGATATAAAAGACGTTCTGTAGCTGCAAGAATCACACGGATGAATTTTATTCGTCACAGATTGCATAAGTTCCATTTCCTTTGAGTGTTTTGCTAAAATGTGATTTTCTAAAATCTGTTTTGAGGAGAATTTCTGTTTACATGAAATACAACAATATGTCTGAATCCCTGTATGTGTTTTCAGATGTCTTTCGAAATCGAATCTCCGTTTAAACATTCTTTCGCATATCTGACATTTGTAGCTAGAATCATTGTAATCCATATGTACTTGTTTGTGGCTTTTGAGATCAAACGTTTCAATACCACACAAACTACAAACACGTGGTTTTGAAGTGATATTAACCTCTTGTATATGATCTTTATGCCTTCGAAAATAATGCTTATTTAAATGAAAATTTTGTTTGAAAAACTTGTCACAAAATCGGCAAGAATATAACCGTGTTGAATAGTGTATATTGAGATGTGTTTTTAAACTACGTTTATATCGTGTTTTAAAATCACACACATTACAAAAATATGTTTTACTAGGTATCTGATCCTTGTCTTCCCTAACTGCCTTTTTCCTGTTCGATTTTGCACGTTTACTGCCATTGTCATCATCCATTTTCTCCCTAAAAACAATAAAATTAAAGAAATAAAAGAGACAAATACAAATACCACATACTACAAATTATATATAGATATATAGCCTATTCAAAGTTTCTTTGTACATACGTCATTAAGATGTTTAACGTATTGCCTGTCCGAATTTGTAAATCCGTTTCAGAATTATAGAATATTTTCCGTCTCATTTTATTCTAGTTAAATTTTATTCTAATTAACTGTAGTTTTTGGTTAAAATAAATTATATTTGATAACAGTTTTGTTCAATTATTTCATTTAGATTAGAATTTTGTTGTATGTCGAAACCAAAATGAACTAAAATTCGGAGTTGACGCGGCAACATTGCGACATTGTGACGTCACAAATTTAAATGACGTGCGTACAATATAACTTTAAACAGATTATACATAACAGGTCAATTGAAAAGTGTGACACATAGATGGAGCTACTAGAATTAAATCTATATGTTTTTTAGTTTGCCCTAACCCTCAAAAGATGCGTGTGTAAATTTGACAGCTGTCGGATCATTAGTTTGTGAATTATAGCATTTTGAGTGAAGCAACTTTTGTTATTGTGAAAAAATGACAAATGAAAAAAACAAAATCAACGACAAGTTGATGATTCGGAGCAGTGTTTGAAGATGATCAAGCGTCATGAACCTGAGTTTTTGCGTCGATATGTGACAATGGATGAAACATGGCTCCATCATTTCACTCCGAAATCCAATCGACGGCCATTCGAATGGACTGCACACGATAAACCCGTTCCAAAGCATCAGAAAACAGTCGGCTGGCAAGGTTATGGCATCTGTATTTTACAATTTTGCATCTGTATTAACAGCAACTATTACATAGCGTTATTGGACCGTTTGAACGACGATATCGCCGAAAAACGGCCGCATTTGAAGAAAAAGAAAGTGCTGCTTCGCCAAGACGATGTACCGTGTCAAAAATCCATAAATTGGGCTTCGAATTACTTTCTCATCCACCGTATTCTCCAGATCTGGCCCCCGGCGACTATTTCCTTTTCTCAGATCTCAAAAGAATACTCGCTGGGATGAAATTTTCGTCGAATGAAGAGGTGATCGACGAAACTGAGGCCTATTTTGAAGCAAAGGACAAATCGTACTACGAAAATGGTATCGAGAAGTCGGAGGGTCCCTATAATCTGTGTATCAACCTTGAAGGGAATTATGGCTGAATAAAAAAAAACTAATTTTGCCAAAAAATGGTAGGCCGGGGACTTTTCAATTGACCTGTTATAGTTCATTCAAAGTCTTTTTGTACATACGTCATCAAGATGTTTAATGTATTGCCTGCCGTAATTTGTAAATACGTTTCAAAATCAGACAATATTTTCCTTCTCATTTTATTCTAGTTAAAAAGAGACACAATGCTATTTGAATAGTTCAAACGCGTAAGGGAATGAGTCTGTTAAAGTCGTCTGGTTGTCAGACGTATGCAATATTCTTAAAAGCAATAGTGATAAGAGGTTATAACTCCAACTTATAAACCATTGTGGCTATATAATTAACTATACTTTTAGATGTACTATAATGTTAAAATAAATTATATTTCATCACATTTCTGATCAATTATTTTATCAGATTAGAATTTTGTGCAGTTTACCTTTTTCGTTCACACCTTTTCTGGTGCAAATCCCTTTCAGATTCTGATAACAGATAACACGGACAGTGTTTGCATCCATACCATTTTTCTAAATTGACTGGCGGCTTCTTAAACTTGCACTTTAATTCATGATTATCCCGGAACTTTATCGTCGACAAACCAATTTTACAATACCGACAGCAGTAAAAATCTTCCAACACCGTTTCTAACGTCGGATCAAAATACCTACGCAAAAAAAAACAAAAAAAACAATGACGTTTTATCAAATTTTCGATTAAAACCACAGAAAAAATAGAGATTTAACTTTGTAGACTATTTTGGAGAAATGTTTCACGACGTCAAATGTATAGATGTCACCACTTTGAACATATTAGTTGTTTGAATCGCTATGCTGCGTATGCGATATATCAGTTTTGTTTGTATGGCACATTTCGACTCCTAATTAAATATATGTCAAAAATATGTCTTGTAAAAAATCCCAAATTATCTGGATTAAGATTTGCATTGGGAACTATCGACTGTTTTAGTAATTGACTACTTTTTACTATCGACTGTTTCAGTCGCTATTTTTGGTTCGACTGATTTTGAACTACTTTTTACTAGTCACTGTTTCAGTCGTTATTCAAGATACAACTGATTTTATTATTTTATTTACTATCGACTGTTCAGCCCTGTACTTTTAGTTACTATTTTTAGTTCTATTAGTTTCATTCGACTCATTTTTAACATTCTGGCTCTGTCGTTCTAGCCGCGACCTTGACGAAAATGTACCCAATTTATGCTTACATAGATTTATATGTAATCTATATAGTTTTATGAATTTTTTGGTAGTTTGCTTAACAACATGTGAAATGACATTTTTCAAGATTGTTAATGTGATAGGGTAAAAAGATTAAAATTGTGAATGATAAATAATACTAAAATACTTTTGACGTAGTAGTTATGGCAAGTGGTTAGTTTTTATGATAATAATAGGTAATATTTCGATTACTGTCTCGATTTTTTGTTAAAAAATATTTTCGTTCAATAATAAATAAAGCATTTACTTTATTTTAAAAAAAACACTAGTAGTTATTGTGCGAAATCTGGCATCTGGCAAGATCTGGCCCCGAGCGACTATTTCCTGTTCTCATATCTCAAAACAATACTCGCTGGGAAAAACATTTCGTCGAATGAAGAAGTGATCGACGAAACAAAACACAAATCGTACTACAAAAATGGTATCGAAAAGCTGGAGGGTCGCTATATAATCAGTGTATTTTGCAATTTCGCCAAAAAAATGTGTTTTACTGTGGTAGGCCTGGGACTTTCCAAGTGACCTGTTATAATAGATATTTAAATTGACTTATAGATATCAAATTAGTTGAATGGTCGATTATAGCCCCACTTAGATATTGGACGTAGCGAAACTTTTCTCCAGAAACCCCTATTGAGTTAACTCTCTATGACTCTACAATCAAAACACTTACCTTTTAGGCTCAATGCCGAGTTCCCTTGCAAAACTGTCGCCATAATACACCAGCAATTCTTCGTCGGTTTTAATCAACCTGGTCGTTCGGTAGTACAGACCACCTCGGTACTGAAAAGCCACAACGTTCTGCATCGACATGTGAGGGGCACAATTCACATATCTAAGCCAGTTTGATTTGGTCTCATCGGCAGCGTCGATCTATTGCACGATCAAATTGTTTTAATAATTATCCTAAACAACATTAGCCGACCTGACTTCATCTACATAAAAGAATGTGTAATGAATATATATATAAAAGTGCTTCCGAAGCAGCAGTCAACTCACGTTTTCTCAATTTATGACCTAAATATGGTGCAATGTTGACGCATTTAAGTGTATTTTAGCCTCGATATATAACAACATTCTAATATTAATAAAATAATGCAACAAAAATCTTATAATATATAATTTATTTTAAGATTATAAAATTAACATTACATCTAATGCATATATTATCGAAACACTTAAACTACAGTCAATGAAACAGCCACAATAGTCTGTACGTTAGAGTTACATTATTTTATTTACATTTAACTCTTTTCACATAATTAATAATTGTACATCCAAGTAATGTATTTTATTTTCATTAGAGAACATATTTGCCTTTTTATGTTTAGTTGTTTCCTTCGTTGCAGTGTTTTCTGGCAAAATCATTCCGATATCACTGCATTTATCTTTAGTTACTACCTGTATTCATTTTTCTTGATAAAATCAGATTTAATCACTACATTCACCCTAATGCATTTGCCATATCTGCAAAACAATTAGTATTCATTCTCTCCTCGTACCACCACTTGTTGGCATCTTTTTGTTGGATTCCTATTTCTGGCATGAAGAACAATATATCTGCAATGAATTATTAAAAACGAACTTGCCGAACACAAATTGAAAAATCAAGTCTCCCTTAATTTTATTATATGGATTTAAAAATTGTATTATTGTAAAGGAAATGTCTGGAAGTGGTATTGGACCTCTTCCTGGGTTATCTTTATACTATTTAAATCCTATGCTTCTTAACTGTGTTTGAAGTTATAACTTATATATCCCTCAAAGAGTTGCATATATTTATGTTTTTTATGGATACTTTCCATACTAACAGTTATCTATAAAATAATTGTATTAAATTATTTTTATCTTAACTGTTTAACTACTCACTGTTTTTATATGTTTCATAAATTTAATGTTAATAGAGCTAGGTATATAGATTCTTTCCTTACGTTTTTCTTTAATTTGACATTTTTTAACTGTGAGTTAATGTGCTCATACTAATATTCGGTGCAGCTGCAACATAATAAAAATATTTCCGATAAAAATCCCAGCTCCCTAATATTTAATAGTATCAATACTTACCCTATTGATTAAAGGTGTATCTGTTTCTGACTGACTGTTTATTTAACTTCGGCATTTTTTAATCAGAATAATCAAAAATATTAAACAGCAATTTCAAATTTATCAAAACAAAGAGCCGAAACGTCTGCCGGTTTATAACCTCTTATCACTAATGTTTTGAAGAATATTGCTGACATTTGACAAACGCACTAAGGGCATTGTATCTCTTTTTAACTGGTATAAAACGAGAAGGGAAATATTGACTGGTATTGAAACGAATTTTGAAGTTGCAATAGGCAATATAGACAGACATTATAGATCTTGATGACGTGAGTTTACCGCTACTTTGCACGGACTATATATACAAAAAAAAACAGGGTACGTACCAACTTTCCATTCCTTAATTTCCAGCTATAACCATTGGTCGTACTCACTCTGGTCACTTCACCCTCATAAGGTCCAAATTTAATCCCCGCAGGCAATGGTCTTCTAGCAAACACTCCCAGGCCGTGTATCGACGAACTACGTATATCCAATAACTTGGGAGCGGTTTTCTTCGCCCTATCCGGTACGGCCATAGGCACAGGATTATCACTAATCATCACCAACATTCCGCAGGTGGGACAAAAATCCAACACGTCTTTATTGCAATTATCGCAAACTACATAAAAACAACGCTTACAAATACACATTATCAAAAGTACTTAATACGTACATATCAGTCGGTCTTCCTCATTTTCGCAGCCCTCGAAATAACTGGTCACCGTCATTTTCGCCCTTCTTTTCGGATTTTTCCTAACCGTAATATTGCCATCACCATCATCTTTTGCTATATCTTCGTCTCCCGATTTTCTACCAAATTTTTCGGACAGTAAGAGCGATTTTTCGTTGCGCGCGTAGGACCTATAAAGGTCATACAACGCCGCGCGGTCTAATTCCGCTTTCTTCGACATTATCGCCTAATTTTCCTACCAAAAAAAACTTTTATAAACACCTTAATTCCACTTTTGCACTTGTTGAGTGCCTAAAGGACCTTCCGTACGTCCAAAACCGCGGCAACCTGTCAATAACTGAAAAACAAAAGAAGTCGATGGCGTTTCAACGCCTACATGGGTGAAGATAATACAAGAATATAAAGGTTTTTAAAATACTTTATTTATTTGCAATTGCATACATACGAAACACTAAATTATTTTTGGGTAAAAAATGATTACTAAACTTTGACACTTAATAATTCCCGAATTTGTTGTGTCAACCATTCAACGCCTTCTTGTAAACCCTCGCCGGTCAGAGCGTTACTCGCCGATATATGCCAGGGTTTATCCATGATTTTATCCAAACCTACGGTATATAACGCCATGAAATACTTTGTAATAAATTTATGTTATCTCACCTAAAGCTGCGGCTATTTTAACACTACTCAGAGCTTCCCTACAGTCCATTTTATTGGCGAAAAACAATATCGGAATTTTCTTTTGACATATATCGGGGTGTTGTAGAAGCAAATCCAGTTCTTCCTTAACTACGACCAATCGTAAACGATCACTGCTATCGATTACAAATATGATTCCCTGGCAATCTTTATAGTAATACTCCCAGAGGTCCCTGTAGCGTCCATGTCCGGACATATCGAAGGCTGTAAATCCTAAATTTTGTTCTAAAATATGTTCCATTGTCTAATTACCAGCAAAATAGGGTCAATTCGAACTCACTCTGAAATCTTTCCACGCTAAAACCAACCGTCGGCACGATATCCGTAACTTTGTCATCGTCCGCTTTAAAATTATTAACCACCGTCGACTTTCCACTATTATTCAGACCAACCACCAAAACATTAACATCTTTCTTTCCTACCCCGAGGAAACTCACTAATTTCTGAAACAAACCCATGGTACATTGTTTCTTTTTACCGGGTAAATAAGTAATCCATTTTTAACGACAAACCCAAGATGCCTGTGTTTGATTTATTGTTGTTATGGTAACACAACAACCAAATACAAGTATTTTTAGTTGCGTCAAAACCAATTAGTTCTTCAATAGCATTTCAACATTTTTATTTAATTTTTTTATCATTAGATATTAGTCAGTTGTAGTTAATGAGATCAAGTACAATTTAAATTGTTACTAATTGATTATTTATTTAATTGCATTATTTGTCGAGAGCCACCTATTGACTAGAATGTCTACTAAAAAGACCTTGTTTGGCCATCAAGACAAAAATGGAAATCGTATCATAACCTCAATCAGTTGACTGAACCTAGACTTTTTCTCAAGACACAGACGTACGCCAAGAGTTCTGTCCTTGTTGCCTACACGCAGAGGGAGAAGGATCCGAAATAATTTATGAGGTATCAATCTACCTCTAAACAAAATCTTTTTTCTAATTTTTAGGTAAAAAAATTAGCTACCGTTTTAACAGAGTGGCAATGGAAGACGCAAAAGAATCCGAGGTGTGCGTAGAGAAAACTCAGGTAAGACATCACACCGGCCTGGCAGCCTCGTAAAAGTGAAAGATCGCATATAGCGGCTGTTTAATCTGGGTCGCAAGTTCACAAAGTGGAGCACCTTCACCGCAATTGTGTTTTCACCTTGGTCGGGACCGTATAATCGCTAGATAAACGTCTGCATGTCGTGATGATTTTGCAGGAGAATCCTGAAGTTTCAGCAGCAGTTGTAGAGGAAAAAACTTCACCAGAGAATTCGGAATACGACAGTGTAGATAGCTACAGCGACGATGAACAGCCGATCGTAAAGGCCAGATCGAAAGCGTCCGGTTTGGATTCGGAAACAGAAGGTAAGTTTCAGCCAAAACCGCTAGCTTAGTGTGCTTGAGGCTGGGTTTTCAGGGAGTGTGATTCTAGAAAGGGAGGAAGGTGATGGTCAGGAGAGTGCACCAACTAAAAAGGTTGACGATGACGAGGACAAAAAGAATCCACAGTACATTCCCAAAAGAGGGACTTTCTATGAACATGATGACAGAACCGCAGATGATATGTAAGTTATGGGAAAAAAACTGTTATAACTGTAAATGTATGACACAGCGGCTTTTTTAGTGAAGCACAAGAAGCAGCTGAAGCTGACAAGGATGGCAAAAAGAAAGTCTGGCAAGATAAAAAGGAGAAATGGAAGCATGATAGGTAAGAAAGTCAGGAGAAAGCCATTTTTTATAATAATAAAGCATTTGTAAGGTTCAATGACCAGGAACAAGCACCTAAAAGCCGTTCAGAGCTAATATCAATATATGGTTATGATATTCGCAATGAAGATGGTCCTCCAAGAGCCAGAAGGAGAAGGAGATATGGGTAATTGATTTTGTTTTATTTATCTATAGTTTATTGTATTACTAACATTCTCCATTGTAATATCATGCCAGGAAGAACAAGTAAGTTTTTTTCAGTCATGTTTTGAATAAAATACTATAATAAATGATCATTAATTTATTATGTCGGTGATTAACAGCCGTGGCCCTAACAAATATACTCGCAACTGGGAGGATGAAGAGGCTTACAGTAAGCCAACACCCGTAAGGCCTAAAAAACCCCAGAGAACCCCAACCCGGCCAAAGAGGGGTAACCAAGAAGAGTTCCCACCATTGGAAACTGATGGTAAGTGGAATAGTCACCGGATGCTCACAGAGATTTAAATTCCTACTTGCCAGATTACAATCAAAGGTCCAAATCAACCGAATCCAATAGAGAGGGCAGTGTAGAAAAAGAAGAAAAAGCCGCGAACAAAACAGAAAGGTTTATATTAGAGTTTTCGCAATGTAAATTAACAACAGGGTAATGATGAGTCTTTCTGCAGTAAACAGGACCACAAAGAGAGGCCTAAGGACCAAAATCAAGAACACTCCGACGGTCACGCTGAGGCGGAAGGGGCAGGGACAATCAAACAGAATCAATCCGGACGGGTGGGTTCGGGTAGAGTGTTGAAACCCAAAAAGGAAATAAAAGACTCTGACTATAGGTAACATTGTTGTTGCTCTGTTCCAACAGCGGTTAAATCCGTGTGTTTTCAGGGGCTTCACTAAGAAAACAAGACAGCAACGTGGCATGAGAAACGATCAACAAAAGGTGCTGCCACCACGGAATATCAAGAAGGATAGTGAATTCATACAAAGCCAGAATTTCACTAATAAGAACAGTGGTAAAAGTGGCGTGGCCGAGGTCGAGAAGGAACTGGGCGAGCTTCATATACAGGTGAGCATGACGATAAAGTAAACAGAAGGTAATTTCGGATTGGCACATGCCCATTTTCATTTACTTGAATTAGTAGGCAGAGGGAACAAATGCATATACCAAATAAAAATTCGGAAACATTTGAAGATAAAAAGTCATATTATATTCGAAAACTTTATTGCAAATCATATAATTTTAATCTTTTATCCATATTTCTCACCTAAAATATATATTACAAAAATAATGCATATACCAGGCTGATTGAAAGAATAATTTATTTGCCGAAATGTTTAAATAAAATTCATTGTTCTTCTCTTATTCATTTCATTCTTATACTCAAAGGTACTCCTAACTTGGCCTACTTGGAGTTAAGCGATGCAAATATGGAATTGTACATCGTCAAAGTCATCAAAGCAACTAGTAATCCAATCGACTTGTTTTGATATGTTTGTCATTGATCATTTGTGTAGAAACCACAGTCAGAAGTCACTAAACTTGATGAAAACTATTAGACTCATACCGCTTGAACAGAAGTGTACAGATAGTGTTAAAATAGAATGGTATATTCATACTCAAAAATAATTCTTGAGCTAAATATTTACGCTTTAGTTAGTTAACTAAAAAATATATTGATTTAATTCTAGTAGCGCCATCTATGTATCAGGTCGGGGACTTTTCAATTTACCTGTTGTATATTTTATAAGAAAAGAAAACAGACGATTCTTATTATTCTCGAATTGTTGCGAAGCTAAGTTGGGATACATATTACATTATTACAAACTTTAAAATGCCCGATTATACACACTGTAAGTAGAAAAGGAAGGTTTATAGTGACTTTTCTCTTTTTTTTACACAGGACGGGCCTTTTAAGGGTAACAAGGCCGGTAGCAATAACACTCAGAATAGGCAGGGTAGCGTGCCGCCACGTTTACAACAGTCTGAACAGAAGGGATCTAAGCGGTACAGCTCGATGAGGCAGAGGTCCTTGCCGGAGAGTGGTACTCCCCCATCCAGTAACTTCAGTTTCTATCCTAGCGGTAAGAGCTCGTTCTGTTTGTCGTCGCGTTTTTACCTGACATGATTTTTTTTAGATTATAACTCCACAGCGCCGCCGCCCGCCAGCCAACAGCCCATATTGCCGAGTCCCATCCCGCCACAGTCCCTAGTGCCCCAACCGGTTCCCGTCACGGCTGCGGCTCCGCCCCTCCTGCCCGGACCATTTCCGCCCGGCGCCCCGTTCGCCACCCAACCTCCTCCGCAGGCCTACCTCCAGCCCGGCCCCCCTCCGTACATAGCCCCCCCGTCGCAACCCCAGATCGTCAGCTACGTTCCCCCGGGCCAACCTCCCTACGTCCAAGGCTACCAAGGTCAATTTAACTCAGTGGTCAGTTAAATCCAATATTGTTACTCGGTGGATTTTGGAACACGCCTCTGTTTCTTTCCAGACCCAGCCGACGGACCTGTACCAACCGCAGGGAGGCATAACGTATTATTCGACCGATCAGCAGGTGGTGCAGAGGGCGGCCCCCCAGAAACGGCCCAAGGCCGCCATCCCCATAGTGGCGCCGAACGATTTCAAGGAGAACAAGGAACAGGACAAGAATCAAAAAGAGGAAGCCGCACCTGCCGCCCCCGAGGTCACCACCACAACCACCAGCACCGTCCCGGCCCCTCCCGAGACGGTGGAGGTCCAAGAATGAGAATGGCTGTTGGTCTACGTAGGGTATAATTCGGAAATAATGTTTTAAGAACGTTTTTTTTTTCTTTTTCCTTTATCTCTCTCTCTTATGTCCGTTTTATTTGCTTTTCGTTTCTTTGTGAGGACGCCGTCCGCGACAAAGTCGCGCGTTCGCACTAACGCTTTTATTTTTTTAACACAGGTTTTTTTGTTCCCTACTCCCAGTTATTTTACATTTAATGGTGGGTCAATAAATTATTTAGGCGAGTTCCAAAAAAAATAAACGAGAATATATCACTACGATTGTCACTTTTTAGGATATCCGTAAAATTGTAGCATAGAAGATGTTATTTATTTATGTATTGCTAAATATGTATTGATTATATACATATATATATATATATATATATTCCTGAAACAAAAAATAAAAATTTATACAGCCTACTTTTTTTTATTATTGATATGAATTATTTTTCTACATACCCATGATGAATATAATAACTAATTTCACCAAAAATACTCTTACAGATGTGACAAATGTAAAATTAAATGCTGAAGGTGTTATATAATATATTTTTTGTAATTCAGAATAATCTAACTAATATTGCTATTATTATGTAATGTTAATCTAATAAAATACATTTTTGTACCATTTCATAAAGATTGAAACTGTCACTTTTGTTGAGGGCGGTTAGATCAGTTTATTGAAAGAGATTATGTAAAATTAGGTACTTAAGTAACTGGTCTATATAATTTTTCAGATACTTGAATTGGTTTAAATGATCTGAAAGTAATGACGTTTTAATCGTTTTTCTGGCCTTAAAATTGATAAGGTGACAAGGTCTGAACTTGTTCTGATATCTTATTGTTTTTTACATTTTCTCCATATTTATACTCAGAAAAAATTGCGATTTTTACCTATTTTTAGATATTTTATTTTTCCTATAACTCTACTTTAAACAAAGATACACGGGTGGAAATATTACGATATATGTAAAATTGTATGCTCAATAACCTCCTATCATCTTTTTTGTGGTACATGTTATAATTCTAGAAATACGGGCATAATTAATTTTTTGTCGAAAATTTTTTAAACCTAATTATTTCCAGTATCTCAAAAACAGATTGTCCAGTACGAAAATTGACGCTTCCATCGCATTTTTAATAAAACCCTGCGTTTTCAAGTCAATTCGAGACGTCATTTTCTCGATTTCTCAGATATATAATGTCTCATAAGTTACATGTAAGTATAAAATATATCTTTGACAATTTTCCCCACAATTTTTTTAGGCCTGAAGTTGATACGGAACAAGACAAATATAAAACATGTAGTAATACGTTTACTTTTAAAATAATTAAAGACAATGAACAATAAGTGAGTTATGACCTCAAAAAATATAAAGAAAAATGCACCACAGATTAAAATATAAATTAAGGTTATACCTTACCATCAGTGAAGCTAATGACATATTTGACATATCAAGTGTCAGCGCTCAAAACACATGTTTTAATAATAACATTAATAATATAAGGTTGGGGTTCTGTATTAAAATATTAAAAAATGGTAAAGTTTGAGCCCACTTAATAATATTGAGCTTATTCTTGATGTACGTATATTTTAGCCAAAACGTAAGGGCAAACTAAAAGGAGTTACCTTCCAACTGGTACACAGAAGTCAGCAAGATCCTTTGGTAGCTGACGAAACTGCCCCGCAGCGTGTCTTAGTGCCTCTAAATGACAAGGAAACGAAAGACGAGAAACAAAAACGACTCGACGAACAACACAAATATGGCATATATTTTGATGATGACCATAATTATTTGCAGAACCTGAAAGGTAAACAGTTTTGACTTGCAACATATGTACTACATTTATACTGCCCTTAGACCCAAGGGATAATGTTATGGAATGGCCCGATCATGTCGAAAAAGAACTTGAAGAAAGAAAACAAGCAAAACCAAAACTGAACTTGCCATCATCGGTTTTTGCATCACAAATAGAGGAAGATGTAGGAATGTTAAGTAAGGCAGCTCCAGTCTCAGGTCCCCAGCTTCACTTAGATCCTGATATAGTGGCTGCTATGGATGATGATTTTGATTATGATGACCCTGAAAACCAGCTAGAAGATGATTTCATACAGCTTGCACAAGGAGTTGCTTCTGACGAAGAGTATTTTGATGAGAATGATGAAGACAACTACATTGATTCTGACATGGATGATGTTGGGTATACTTTTTTTAATAATAGGAAAAATTGAATAATTAAATTCTATAAATAGTTCACTAGATTATTCAGACAAGTCATTCAATAATGAAGAAACCAAATCAAGATTCACAAATTATTCTATGACTAGTTCAGTAATAAGGAGAAATGATCAATTAACATTATTAGATGACAGATTCGAGAAAGTAAGTGTCAATGTTATGTTTTGTGCTATATATAATGCAGACATAATTTCAGATGTATGCCGATTATGACGATAATGAGATTGGATCTTTAGAAACTGAGGAAATTGAGGGTCATGTACCAGAATCATCTGACATATTAATGCAATATGCGGCAGAGTTTGAAAGGGATCAAAAGAAAGAACACCTGGATAATGAAAAGATCACCAACAAGATTCTGGAACAGTTGGAGCAAGGTTCAGATGAAGAAGAGGATGGTATGAAGTATGTTGAAATAGCAGAGAAAGACAAATGGGATTGTGAGACCATTCTGAGCACATACTCGAATGTTTATAACCATCCCAAACTCATCACGGAACCTCCAGTAGGTACTATATTATAGTAAAGCCACCCACATTCTGTTATTGTAATTTTTAGAGCAACAAAATAAAAATAGATAAGAAAACCGGAGTTCCCAAAGATGTTTTAGGTGCCAATAAGTTAACGACTAGGGCATTGAATCAACTGAATGCTCAGAACGGCATTTCGGATGATCCTGGAACAAGATCATTTACTGGTACTTGATTTAAGACAAAACATCTCTGTCTTCTTTTATTTTAATTTCTCCCCTTAGGTCAATCGGTAATCTCACAGCTATCAGCATTGTCAATACGACCGAAGGATGAGACATCAGAAGACAGAAGAGAGAGAAAAAAGGCATTGAAAGATTATAGGAAGGAAAGACGGCTTGAGAAGAAGATGAACTCTGAGGCTTTCAAAGAGGAGGCCAAGAGGCAAGTAAAGATTGCAATAAATAATAGGAATAATGTACAAGGAAACAAAATATTGTGAAACAATAAAATAAGAATATTAATTTGTATTTTATTATCATATTCTGGCGTGTTAATCAAATAACAACACTATAAACTTGATAAAGATAGCGCTGGAACAAAGCAAAACAAAAAAGCACGTTTACCTTTTTGCGACTAAATCTAGTAGGCGCGTCTTAATTCGTTTCATAAATAACAAATCTTCATATTAATGGATTTGTTTACCTCGAATTATCAACTCTGATACGGCCAAGAATTTCACTTATTATTAAAAGAAAAAGATTAAAAATAACTTTTTAGCCATGCAAATTTACACCGTTGTTATTCAACTATAAGGATAGTGTCAATAAAAATTTTATCATTTTTTCTAATTATACAACGCTCTGTTTGACCTTTCGTTATGTTGCTTCACAGGCATTATTAGATTAATTAATCATTTTGAGACAATATGGAAACAGACAAAATGTGTAGAAACAAACAACCCAGGTTGGATGGAGATATATAGATTATGTAATGAAAATTTACATCTATTATGAATGCCTGTAATTAAAGACTCAACCTACAAAAATGGTTTTTTAATGAATAAATAGCATTTTGAACATCGCATCCTATTGGACGATGAATGATCGTATAAGTCTACTTGAACAACACGACATCTAGGCCTACTTAGAAAATAAATGATGTTCTGAATATCAAGGACTACTTAGATCATATACTAGTCATTTATTTTCCACAAGCGGGCTATCTAATACCTAATAATATGCGATATTCTAGCTCCACAGGTCAATTGATGCGATCAAAACAACGGCATTTGTTAATTTTGCGATACATATCTTAATTGTTTTTACAAATTTTTGAACTATGACCGGTTGTTGTTTTTTAACCGCTTAATAATAAAATAACGATAAGTCGCGATCTTATCCGCTGATTGAGTTAAATCCGAGGCCCATTCCTGTCATTACACCCTTCTGCGTGCAGGAAAAACACACGCCCCTTAAATCCCAACTTAATTGTGTCTGGGGCTTTCTTTTCTCTATCCTTTTCGGCCGTTTTACGAAAAAGGATTTATATCTTATTTCGGTTAAAATGGTGCTTTGTTGTTTAGCCTCTTTTTTTGTAAAGAACCGCTGGTGTAAAAGGAGATGACAACGTTAGCGGTGTTGCCCAAATTGATCAAGAGAATATCCGAGATTTTATAGTTTTTTAAATATGCTTCTATAAATCGGAATTCATCCTGATATTTCAGGGAATATTTATAATTCCTCTTTTCCATTCATCCATTTCAAGGAGTGGTCAAAATATACCAGTAATAAGATTGGTTTGAGATTAATTATGTACATAAATCGGTGAACTGAGTGAAGCTTACTCGCATGCGAAATACGTATTGTTTACACCATAAGTTTCTTAAATATCAGAGTAATGAACATCTGTTGTACTAGATCAATTAATAGAGTTATCCTCACCTTGAACAGAACACAGAAAAATACGCATAAATAAAATAAAGCATCAATAATCTATGCAAACCATGATTCCTATGTTGTTTTCGCCATGCTAATGTATGCACACAAAACGATTATAAATTACATTCATTTTATCGAATAGTTATGCAAATTCAAACCAAAACCTAAAACTAATCTCGCCCGGGATAAAACGGGCGAGACGGCAACAGCGCGACCCAAAACAAAACATAAACGGCGCACGAATGAAGCGAGCCAGCCCCCGTTCGATCAAATTGAAACCAGCTGTTGACTAGTATGGAAGTGTCCGTTCTCTGTTATCGTTTGAATTGTCGCGACTTCTGTTCACGAACTGTGCGTTTTTCTTTATAAACTCGTAATTTCGTCTCGTTTCAAATAAACCCGGCGAAAATGTGGTGCCTCATCAGTCAGGCCAATTCGGTGATATTCGAAGTGAGGGTCGATCCTAAATCCATCGGACAAAAGTGTCTTGAAAAGGTAGGTAGGAAAGATATCAAAGAAAACAAATAATATTGCCATAGAGTACTAGAAGCTCTGGCGTGTATTTATTTAAAAATTATTACATGCTGCTTTTGATTTTAATAGTAAATAAAATATTATACATACGGATATATATTGTTAAATGCACGTTTTACCAGTTCCAAAGTTCAATTTCTCCAGGTAGTCCAAAGTTCACTGTAACAAAACCACTTTTCGAAAGTCCTATTTGCTGCGTTGATGATCTAATATATCAAAAATTATCCTCAGAAAAAATTAGCGTTAACTTTTAAGCCATAATCAATTAGTATAAACGAGATTATTAATTGTTTTCGATAATTTATCAATTAGTTCGGCGTTTGTTTTTTTTTTTAATTTGTTTTACGACCTTCTTATTATTCGGACCAGACCCCCTGTGAGCGCGCGGAAGAACGAGTGCAGTTTCGTGCTAGCCAGTATTCTGGATATATTTTTAGCGTGGTGGTGGACACTGTTCTGGGTCCGCAGGTTCATTGACTGGCCGATGTGGCACCGATGTTGTTAAAAAAGACGGAACCTCGATTGTTTTTATTTATTTATTAATAACGTTTCACGGCGGTTTTTCTTCATTTGGATTTCCTCCTGAAATCGCGGGACATTAACATAAGGCGGCCTTGTCCGTCCGTCCGTTTCTTGGCGTTGCTCGTTTGTTTTTCCGACTGCTACGATCGCCTCCTGAAATGGGGGATTCTGGCCTTGAGGTAGCACGTGCTAAAACGGTGCAGGTCCAAGCGAACTTTGGACCGCATCTTGGGAACGGGCATTTCCTTCACCGGACGTAGGCGACTCGGTGGCAGAGCTAAAATTAATAGCGGCGACATTGTATAACGTTAATTCGCCAGCAATTTCTATTTAATCCGCGCGCCAAGAGAATCCAAACGGGCAAAGTCCGATCTAACCGCAGGTCGCAATTAGTCACTACGGCCATGGATCGACGAGTTCCTATCACCAGAGTTCTCCTTTAGTTTTCTTATAGTTGTTTACGGATTGCTTGACTCGCATTTTGTACCTATATTTTAGACGCATCTACATGACATCATAACTAGCTGTGGTTGACATTTTTGTAAAATAATATTTAACACTAATATTCGTTCAGAATAATCTGACAATAACCTATAGTGACAGCTGATGCTCAATTATCAAATGGATATTAAAACTAGTCAGTTCTTACCTTTAATGTTCAACAGTTACTTGTTGACAGTGACATTGACAAGCAACGTGTTTTTTTAACTTTATTTTATAATTTTAAAATGCTGTTTTGCAATAAAATTTAGTTTTTTTTTTCAGAATTTAACTGTAATAAATTGTCAACTTGTAAAAAAACGTAAAAATACTTTTTTAGAAAAATAAATAGATAATCAAGACAACAGAACAAAGACATATTAATTTTTTACAAATTCCTTTACAACTATAACTGTTTCTATAATTTTTGAAATCAGAATATTGACAGTGACATTCGATGAATTGACACTGACAAGCAATGTGCTGCATTATGCATTATTTCATAATTTTCAAGTGCTATTTTACAATAGAATTTATTTATTTTTTTAGAATTTAGCTGAAATAATTTGTTAACTTTTAAAAAAAACTCAAAAATTATTTTTTAAAGAAAATAAATATATAACCAAGACAATAGAATAAAGATATATTATTTTTTTTACAAAACTTCTTTTACAAATATAACTATGTTTCTATAATTTTTGAAAGTAGAATATTGACAGTGACATTCGATGAATTGACATTGACGATCAATGTGCTGCTTTATTTCATAATTTTTAAGTGCTATTTTACAATACAATTTCGTTTTTTTTTTCAGAATTTAGCTGTAATAAATTGTCAACTTGAAAATAAATATATAATTAAAGAGAACAGAACAGAGATATATACATTTATTTACAGAATTTTTAAAAATAGAGTATGACAGTTAAAGTGCATTAGTAATTCATAAAATATATTTATTACAATTATAATTATTTGATAAAAAGATTTAAAAAATTAGAACACACAAATAATGAAAAAAATTCTGGGAACCATACAACAAAACTTAATCTATCTTAAATAGTTTAAGCATCCTACTGCGAGCTCGTCGAATATGCACTACCTTTTAGCGGGAGAGTGCGGTCCAAAGTCCAAGCGTTCGTAATCTAGACTAAGGTTATTTATAAGCAACAATTTTTTTACTGAAAATGTCATTTATATAAAATAAATTTGTTTGGATAGTTGATCGATAGAAGGTAACCGTATTATACCTGTAGGTCCAAAGTCCGATCAGAGCAATTAAAAAAACCTAACGTTACGATTTTACATACATCTCACGTACAAATAGCGTGGATACAATCGCTGTGAAACTATTCGGAATATATATATTTTTACAAGCACTCAAAAATGTACTATTTCAGACTGTTTTAAAGTTAATATTAATGAAAGCATAAACTGTTAATTACGATTACGATTAATTATTAACTGTCAATTACTTAACCAATACATTTGGCAAAAATTTCATGGTTTTGCGAAATTCACAATAAATTTTAGGAATTTTATGTAACTATTTGATAAATTATGAACTGTAACTGTCAGCAACTTTGTCAATGTCAAGAAATTCAGGGTAAAATGCTTGGTGCTCAGAAAATTATACAATATTTATGCCAAAAAGCTAATAAATTGTTACGTGTCATTTTTTAGTGTTAAAAATTTAGTTTGTCAGGGTAAAACCCAAGATGTCATGCTCATTAGGAAATTTTTATTAGGGTTTCTATTTATTCGTTCTAGCAATATTTTTAAAAATATAGATATATCAGAGAGAAAAAAATATCGATATGTTTAAGAATAAAAAATATCGATATCTCGGCATCTATAATTTATATTATATTTATCTTAGTGTCATATTTGACAACTCTTGAACTGTCACTGTCAGTATCTGTATTAGTGTCAGAAAAACTCAGTGGAAAATCGTTATTTATCAATAAATTCATTGTCAATGTCAAAGAATTACCAAAATAAGCAAGAGAACTATATGATATAAATCTTAGGAATAACATAATTTATTAAAATTCCATTAATGCAGAAGGTATGCCATCTATTATCTGATTCGACAGTTAATTCAGTGCGAATTATTTTTATTTTCAAAATTTAAATAATTGAATCAAGCTCTGTTGTCAGATATCATTGTCACTGTCAAATATTCTCTTATTAATGATAGTAAGACACAAAGAGATTGTTAATCACTCGTAAAACTGTTGTTTCGTACTATTTATTGGAAATTATTCTTATTTCGGTGAATGTTAACATTGAAACGTTCATTTCAATATATCTCTCGTCGGATACTCGTTCTAACAATCTAGCGAGCCACGAACAGTAAAAGAAACCCGGCCCAAACCTACTTAACAATTTAAGTGGTTACCTCAGTATCCGTACCGGCTGAAATCAGGGTCCAAAGTCCAAGACAGGTTGCGGGCAATTCGTCACGCAGACAGCACGCGTACCTTTTATCTATGGAAACTCTTATGTTAGTTCGTACGGTAACTGGTCTTGTCCCTTGATTCTTTCGAGACATAGCACACTCGATAGTTAACGACAGGCATTCGTCTCCATGGAAACTCAACATATCAACAACCTCTAAAACATTTCCGATTATGATTTTAGAATCTCCAAACAGAACCGATTTCTCTTTTTCGTGTTTTCTTTCTATAGTTACGTAAGGTTTTTGATTGTATTTGCGTGTCGAGACGAAATCCAAATAGATATTTATCATTTTTAAAATTATTTGTTAAGGCAACAAAACTGTTGTAAAATAAATACATTTCGGGGAAGATAATTTTAACCATAGTTGATGTTATTAAAGTATTTAGTGTCTCGTTATTTAGATTTAGTAAACATTCGGATAAAGCCGCGTTCTTACAGCTGCATACATACGCACCAGGTGTAATAGGGATCAAGTAAACCGAGATAATGATAGGTTGTTGATTACATAATTGATATGGGAACTGAGAAGTCGACTTGCAGCATGCAGTTTTACATCTAGGATGTTTAAGAGAATGTTAATTCTCAGACGCGTTATAGTATAGTTTCATTGAATACTATTGACCTTACGTGACCTTGAGGTCAGTTAATGAGGTAAAACGACATTTTCTTTTATTTGTTTGATTATGTCGACTATTGAATTCCTAATATTGAAATGACATTCTGACAACCGATGAATTACCCTATATCTATAGCTTTGGAGGTCTTCGTATCAATATCAACAGATTTCTGGCAAGCTTTCAACTGAATATAGTTCAACCACATTATGAACGAACTATTTGCATATTAATAAGGGTCTTTTGTGTGTATTACCAATGATCCAATTCAAAGAGAGCTTCTCAACTTTGTAAATAGTTCGAGCTTTTTGATAAGGTCGGAAATACTGGCACCTGCTCAGATCACCGCTGTTTATTTTTTGTCACCGATTTAACTGGGCTATACGCCTCAGACGCCACGTCTCGTATATCACTTCTATATGTTTTTCTCGTAATTTTAAAGATACTATTTCTGTACAGCATTCCCCGAATTATTGGCTGTTGTGACTGGCCCAGACCAAAAAATTGGGCGATGATCAGGCATTATTAATTAAATGCATAGAATAATGGGACTTGGGGAGGCCAATAAAATATCGATAGTTTCAAAAACTGAGCATCATACTTTGTGTTTCAAACCGAAATATCGATATTAAAAACTTAAGGTTTTTGAAGCAGAGTATCGAACTATTTCTCCAATCCTATTATAGGTAGGGTATCAAAAGAGTTGACACACATATTCAATTAAGTGGCCCAAATAGTTATGCTTAAAAAACCTGTCAAATCGGCAGAACAGGTCAGAGAAACTTAGAAATCACCACTTACAATCGACCAAGTGTACAGAATAACAGCGAAAAGGCCTTAAATATATATCTCTGCTTAAGAGTATAGAACAAGTACAAGAGCTGTCAACAAGATCTACAAATGGACTAGAGACTGGAAAATACAGCTTAATAGCACCAAATCTGTCCATGTTAATTTTGCGTTGCGACGAAATGACAAGAGCCTAATTATATCACTTGATGAATGTCCGATTCCTCAAGTGTAATCATTAGTCGGAAGATACTCTCCATCAGAGCCAGTTTATCAGCCAATAAATGCGGATCTATAGGGTGCAAATATCAAACCAACTAATAATCTAATGGTACCAAAACAAAATCCTACCATTAATTTGATAATTAATTGCTTTTCGCTGCATAACCAACGAAGAGCTGCCTCACATTTAACTTCCCCTTCTAAGTCTTATATTTCTATGATTAAATGTCCCCAGTTGCTGTGTCGGAAAACTGATAACTAATACGATACTTTTATTTCCAGATATGCGACCATCTAGGCATATCCAACGAGTCCGACTACTTCGGCCTCAAGTACGAGAATCAGAAGGGCGAGGAACTATGGCTCAATCTCCGAAATCCCATCGACCGTCAGGTGAACTGTCACGGTCACACCAGCCCGCTGCGATTAGGGCTCCGCGTCAAGTTTTGGGTACCCCCGCACCTCCTCCTCCAAGAAAACACTCGGTAAGACCATCCCCCCAATCCCCCATCCGACGTATATATCTAAATCCCCTGTTTTCCAGGCACCAATTCTACCTTCACGCTAAAGCGGACCTCATAGCCAAGCGCTTGTTGGCGAACGATTGGGAGACCGCTTCGAGAATAATCGCTCTCATCGCTCAAGCCGAATCAGACGACTACGAAGCCTTTCATCCGCCCCACAACGTCTACATGCAGGGTTCGTCTATCAGTACCATGGACAGTTCGTCCAAGCCCAACGATCTCCTTCAAAACATCATCAGAGAGCATAAGAAACTCAAAGGTATGAAACGTTCCACCGCCGAGTACTGGCTGTTGAAGGAAGTGGCGGAATTTGAGGCTTTCGGGGAGGAGCTGTTCACGAAAATCCAAGGGAACATCTTCATGGGCGTGGGACCTCACGGTAAGACCCGCAAACAGCGAGGCAACAACGAGGAAGTCGTTCATTGCGGCTTTATTATTACAGGTATAACCATATACGAGAAAAATTCCAACGACAAGGAGCTGATATCGTTCACCAATATTATCAGCGCCTCTTCGCATCGGAGAACCTTCAAGTTGGAGTACTACGAGTGCGACAACAAGGAGAAGGTGTTGGAAGTGAAACTAGATTCGTCCCACAACGCCAGCAGTCTCTACCGAGCCATCACCGAGAAGCATGCATTCTATAGGTAAGCGCGTTTATTTTTAATCAGCATACTTAGAAAAATCGAAACTATTTTTAATACCATTTTGGCAGATAAAGTATAAAATCACACCCGACTTTCGTGTTTCGCCAAGCGTCGTCGACGCCTACGCTTTCATTAAATCACCAGCCAACCGCGTGTCTACTATTTGCATTTTATATAATTTCAGGAATCATCGCGAGTTTCGGCTAAAACAAAATGTCATCGTCGTTTTCTCCTAAATTGTTTTGTTTCAGTTGGCAAGCGCTTGAAAAGATCTTTTTTGTTTCAGTTTTCGTATGATCAATCCCCCTCCAAGACAGATCGGTACAAAGACGCTTAAAGTTTTATAAATATTGATATTCTCGAAGACTCTCTCGAGACTACTACACACGTTTTTTTTCGGTATTTCCTACGCATAATTTCGCATATTAATCTTGACGTCTGTCAAATCACTAACATTCACCGTCAAGCCAAAACCCGTAGTTGTGGGTCTGGAATGATGGAAATAAGCACTACAAATATATAGTAAAATAGTTTAGAAATTAATGGCGTCAATTATAACAGTAATGTGGCTTATTCCTTTATCTTCTATGTAATTTTGATTTTGATCCACCTGCCTTTGAACATATTCTGGGTTTTTATTCAGAGTAATATTTTCACGGTCACTTAATTGAAAACAAAAACTTTCTACAAAAAATTGTACTACCGACTAATATTATACTAATAAACTAGGAGGGTAAACTAGGTACTAGGGGAATTAAGGGACGCTGAAAATGGGTCCAAAATAAATAAATAAATAAACAATAAACGCACCATGGAAACGAAATGAACCAATCAAATGTCTTCACAGCTCTTAGCATAGCGATTAAAACAAGTAATAGGTTCAAAGTAGTGACATCTAGATATTGGACGTCGCGAAATATTTCTCCAAAATTGGGTATAAAGTCAAATTTCGATCATTTCTATGTACCATATATCGTTTTTGAGCTGTCAGCGCCTAAAGCGTTCGTTTTACTTCATTTATCGTATGATCAATCCCCCTGTCCAAGACAGATCGGTACAAAGACACCGACACTTTTATAAATATTAATATTCTCCGAGAAATTAGAGACCATTACAGGTTTTTTTTGGAATTTCCTACGCAGAATTCTCGCATATTAATCTTCATGTCTGTCAAATCGCTATCATTCGCCGTCGAGTCAAAACACTGACCCTCGGGTTTAACATCTTACAATCGATCGTTGCCGTATTTTTAGCAGCTTCGCGTGACGTCCCATAATCAGACGTTAAGAAACCATTCCGCCTTTTTTTCTAGCCTGTGTTCCCGTTAATTCCTAAAGCCAACGTTTGTCGTTCTTTTTTTAGTTGTGAGACAGTCCGTAGTGCCGTCACCGCCCAATTTATACGAGACCTGAAGGGAACCATCGTGTCGATATTTAACGAGGACTCGACGCTGGGCAAAAAGTACGTCTTCGACATCCGAAGAACCTGCAGGGAGGTGTACGATAACGCCAGACGCGCCATCTACCAGGAGAGTCAAGCAAAACTCGCTCTAGAAGCGGAACACGCCAGTGGATCCAATTTCGATGGAGATTCATGTAAAGTAAGTTCCTTTTGGGTGCACGTTTGGTTGCCCGCATTAACGATCTTTTCCCCATCTCCTCAGGACTCCGAAGAGAAGCTGACCAGGTTCATTGAAGCGATGACCTGCAAGATATGCATGGATAATCGACTGGATTCCGTTTTCATGCCCTGCGCTCACGTGGTGGCCTGTTCGTCGTGCTCGGCCAGGATCAACAGATGTCCTCTGTGCCGGACGGAGATCCAACAGGCCCAAAAACTCTACATGCCCACCTGGTAGTCGTCCGAGCAGGCCACGTCCTCGTCCCTCTAGTATTATCGAAAGACAATCAATTGTTTTGTCTGTTATCGTTGACTCTGTTACTGTCATTGTGATTATCCGTCTATTTTATTTTCTCATATTGAGGATTACCATTTCGTGTGAATTTCCTTCCTTTTATTTACTATGTAAAGAATACTTACCTTTATATCGACAATAGATATGTTTGTAATATCTGAGAAAAAATGTTTAGTCTTTAATATCAATGCAAATATATGTGTAAGTGTAGATATTAGTCTAGGTATAGATATTTTGTAATAATCCATATGCTGTATACCTGTACCTTCAACCCAAAACCCCCCTACCCCCCCCCCAACCGAACTGTGTTAATAGTTTTTAATGTTTTTCTTTTGTTTTGTGATATGATTGCATTCTTATATGAAAGTATATATATATATAGGTACGTTAAGTTTATATATTCATAGTATTGGCTTTCAATGACAATTTGCTTTAAATAGTACCGTTATGTGATAATATGAAAATATTGAAAAAATGACCAAAATTTATAACACGTTATGTATAAATTTTCCTACTTTTGTTTATTTAAAACGAATTCGAATTTATTAAATAAAAAAATATAACACTATCTAGTGGTTTCAATTTCTCCCTCGTTTTGATCTGAGAAAATCCCAAACACTCTCGGCGTTCTGATCTGAAACATATAAATAGATATGTCCACGTTACTAATAATGTTTTGAATATTTGATAACGGTAGAGTCGGTTTATTTTGACAATACAAACACATTACGAAAATGTGTAACATTTCAGCTAAATTTATAACGCATATGTACAGGTGTTTTTATTAAAACATGAATTAGCAAGTTTCAAATATATGTAACCCACTTAACAAGAACTGTAGTTAAGGTCATCTAAATACGAAATAAATAAAATATTTTATTGGGACTGTTAAAAATTTATAATTCAAGTAGTCTATTTATGTTATTGTTGATTATGACAGAATAATGCGATCGATACTGATATGGGATGATTTTTCTAAAAATCTAGGGATGTTCGATGTTAATGTTCTGGTGACATTCCGTTGGCAACGTAACATTGCATTGTTGGAAATTCTTTCAAAATGGCTGATCGCAGTGAGCAAGTGTGATCAGCGAAGTTTCGGAACGATGTTTTCCCATTAATCCCTACAAATTTCCGTCAAATTCACCGTTAAGAACTGCCTCAAGCTTTAAAATGAGCACGCGCGTTTCTATTTCCCATAGATTGTGCTTCGTTATCCAGCTTCAAGGTGCAATGTAGTTTTAAGTGTACATTAAGTGGCAGAAGATCGGCTCATATGTATGTTTTTCGGCAAAGTGCAAAGTTTGACCGGGCGTTCAGTGTAATAATTACCGAAGGGAGCTCGAAACCCGTAAGTAAAGCCTCAGATTTGGTCGATAAGTGGCAGAAAACACGCCTTTATCTCGGTCTGTTTGAATGCGTATCGTTCATGGCGCACATCTACTGTTTCGAAATACAACACGGATGAATTTCACTTATTTCCCAAAGCTTAGCCAACGAAAGTCGACCGTTTCGCAATAGAACATTCATTAACCTCGACAACCTTCCACCTAGGATCGTTCTTTTCGTCCAAAACTATTTATTTGCCCGCATTGCCGGCTAGAAAAACAGCTGGTTTCCAACCGGACCCGTCAAACCTTCCTTGACGGCCGTTTTTGAGCTGCTTCCTTCCTCCAAAGGTCCGCATCGATTCTTCGGAGCAAAAGGAAACGGGGTTTAGGAGAAATTTCGACGACTCGCTGCAAATCTGGGTCACGGATTTTCGTCGTTTTCGCCTCACCAAAAAAGAAAGAGATCAATGGGGAACGGAAAAAATAAAGTCCTAACCTCAAAACGAAAAACATCGGAGCGGACGTAATGTTTTTGTTTAATAAAGCGAATTGAAAACAATTCACGGGTCGCTAGCGGAGGTTACGATATTTCGACCCCATCGGTTATCGCAGTTCGTCCGATTTTTTGTTTGAAAATAATTTAAGTATGCCTTATCACGAACGGCAATTTCCATAAAATTATAAATGTTGGTGTGTGGTTTCCGAATAGTATTTGTTTTTTTTTTCGCGACGTCGAGTTTCACATAAATCGCGCTCGACGACAGATGTCACGGCTTTGACGCGACGTCAACGTCAACGAGGAATGTTGCTGGATGGTCGCAGAGATCTGAGCGAGCGTGTTTTTGGTTCGAAGGTAGCGACGACCGTCGGTCATGGACAAACCAAAGAAACGAGAGTCCCCCATGCCCAACGATAGGCCGCCTTCGGGCGGTATCAAGCCCGCGGAGCCCCCTCCTCCCGCTCTAGAGGTGTGTTTTGTCTGCGGCAACCGGGGCCACACCAGGTCCTACCCGCTGAGTTCCAAGCCCAGGCCGGACCGACCTAAGGAGCCCTATTTCCCGTTTTTGGACAGCCATGAAGTACCCAAAGGCTATCCGAAAAGTTGGAGTAAGTACAAAGGACATTCACCAGTTATTGTAATCGAGAAAATGTTATTGGCTATTTGTTTTCTTGCATCTTTCAACTTCATTTTGTTAACTGTATGAGTAACGCAAAAGTTATTTACTAGTTTAACAATCAAGAGTAGCGCATTCACCATTTTTCATAAAAAGATAATGTTCTGCGCTGTTTTAATCTACTCGATACCTAATTAAACCCGATATAACAGTGGTACGTTTCTTATTCATAGAAATCATCGATACAATCTAATATTCCTTATATATATATATTGCCTGTATATTAAAATAAAACAGAAGATATTGAACGAGCATCTTTTTTCTTCAAATTTTTCAGGTAAAAGCGATCCCCCTTCCATATATGCGGCCTGCAGCCTGTGCTACACCTTGCTGATGCAGCAGTGGAACCAACACGAATATTCCTGTACACCTCACGCCGAAAGACTCTACTGGCTAAAGAGGGTAGATAATGGGCCCTACACCGGAGCAGACATGGGACTGCAGGGAGAGTACGCTGCTCAAGTTCTAGGCCTTAACACGGAAGGTGCAGCGCCTCCGGCACCCAGAAACGCCACCAGAGAAGACCCTCATCGCATGAGGGCTTCACCAAGACCAGTTTCTGCGCCGGTAAGCTTCACGTCATATTTTTTTGTTACATTAAAACCCAAAGAATGCTATGTGATAATTAATTTTATTTTTTTTACATTGAAATTTACATTTAAATCTACAATTAAATTAATTAATTAACACCAAATGATGTTAAGCGGTTTTTATGAAAGCAGGCTATGAAATCATGAAAGAAATCACTTGAAGTATATGATGTAATCTAATCAGCCAGTAATGTCAAGCGGTTTATATCGGAGTAGGCTATAAAACGATATTTTCTCTACATTGCATTTTATATTTGCGCTGTGTAAATCTGATTACCGCAGTACATGAAAAAAAAATCAGAGTACTGTGTGTATATTATTGGGCGTAATCTAATCTCTTGTTAGCATCAAATAATTTCGATCAGGATAGCCCTTCAAAAAAATTATATATCAGTTTATATTACATAAAAAATGATAACATAACAATTTATTTTATGGATTCCACGATAAGATAAAGCTTTTTATTGGGGGTATTGTATTGACTAGTTTACTTTCTGTAAGATTATGATTCCTTTTTTGTTTTTGGAGGTTTCTTGTTGTTTTTGGCGTTGTTTTTCATGTATAATTATAGGTTTCTTTACGTGATTTTTTTTCTTTTTTTTGCATTTCAAACGGAATTTGCAGCTAGTTTTTTATTCTCAAACTCAGGATATGTATTTGGATTTTTTATTTTTTTGTGATCTATGGCCTTTGGGGAAGCATCGCGGTTGATTAGGAAGGAAGGCGTCGAAACAAAAGATCGTTTTCGTTAGAATGGTTATACGGGTTTTTTATCACTGTTATTATTGACGCTGCCAAAAAAAACTCACAAGGCAATTTCAAAATAGCCGTCGGAGTGAGCTGTGACGTCGCATGTCACACCTACTTGCCACTGGTGTATTTTTCTATGTTCGAGAGTAGTGTTTTTGCGATAAATCGCCTCGGGGGGGCCGCTGGCCGGCGGGGGGAGGCGGTCCGCTAGATTCTAGTCAGACCGGTCAATGATTGTCAAAAAGTCGTATTTTTTTCATAAACAAATTCGACGCTTAACAGTGTGACCTCCGAAGACGCGAGATAGACAGTCTGGTAGAGACCCAAAAAAACCGTCTGGGTTACAGAAACAGAGAGGTAACTGCAAATTTCGTTATATAATAGGTTAATTATTTTTGCGTAGTTTCGGCCGCGTTATTTATTATTCAATTAAGTTTCTCTTTCATTGATCAAGGTAGCCGTGGGACGTATAGTTCGCTATCTTAACGATTTACATGATCGGCGTATGGGTTCGGGGTGATCTTGACGCAACATGCGTCGCGGAATTCATAACACTCAAGGAACGTTAGATAAGTGATACTGCGTCGATGGAGGATACAAAGGAAACGGGTAGACCTCACAAGAACGAATGGTTTCGCTACTATAGCAGGTAGGTGTGACAGGTGACGTCACGGACGTGCCCGCGCACTCGAATCGTCGACCAATCTTTCTCCTGGGACCACTACGATTGCACCAATACCACCTTCGGTCGCGAAAATCCGCGATCGGTGGTACCGTTCCGTTTTTTTTCCTTTCGACATCCATGGAAATTCATTTAATTTCTCCGATCCGGTAGGCCTTGGACGCCGAGAGCCTTCACCATAGCATCATAATCTTTTTTCGCGGAGAATATGGGATTTTCGATAACCAAAATTGACAACCGGTTACTTTGATGAAGGTATTTGATTTCGTACCCTTCGAGCAATGTTTATGTAAATACCGCGATATTAATGGGAATGTTGTTTATGGTTATTTTAAGAGACAGTGTGTGGTAATTGTTCGTTCGGTGATAGTCTTTTGTTCTTGGAAATTTTATAGAGCCTTTGTTTTCAAGTTTTAGTTCTTAGGCGCCTTAGAGATTTATTTGTTTTTTTTTTCGTGAAGGAGTGTACATGTACATTTTTTAAATTCCCCTCCTTCGACGATGTGACGTCTCACGCACCGGCCGACTGATCAAAGAACGATGGCGGCGGTACCGGTACCAACACAGTAAGTGCTTTCCAAGGCCGCCCACGCAACACGATTGGCGTTATTTTTAACGGCGATAAACGAAGCTTCGCCCTGTATGTGCGTTCGCAGCGGTCCACCGTTGTGTTAATGGATTTTTGTTATCGATATAAAATCGGTGTTTGCCGAGACAATTTGAACGGTTACATAAGCTTAAAATGTGTGTTATCATTCGGATAGACGCGATAACGAGCCGTCCAAACAGAAATTTGCCGTTTTTAACGCCATATATCTGCCGGGGGGGTCTGTAAACAACGACGGATAACGATTTTTGTTTGGAGCCTTCGTCATCCGCGAAGGAAAACATTCGTTTCTGTACCGAACCGCGGGCTTATGCAAGAATTTGCGCGTTCTTTTCTTATTTGGCGCATTCGCCATATTTCGAAAAACTACGGATGGAAATGAACAGGATGAAGTATATGATTGGATAGTTGTTAGAGCACAAGCGCACTTAATGAAATAAATAACAGAAAAATCACTAGGAACCATGATATTAATATTGATATATATACAAACCCTACCAAACAATGTTGGATAACTAGTTATGGCATCTGCCATTATGTGAGCTTGGGAAATGAACCCCGTCTGGTAATTTTGTTGTTATTGTCACATCTAGAATAGATTGTAATTTTTATTTATAGTTTAATTTTAGTTGCGTTTTTCAATAGATTTTGTTCCAGTTAAACCCAAAAAATAGTGTTTTTTTACCAATTTAATTGAATTTTCACAACCATATATAAGAAATTAACAAGTAAGTGAGAACATAACCATATAATTGGCAAATAATAAACAATCAGATCTATATGATCATAATCAGTATGCGCAAAAGGAAACAATAATATACTGTGTCTTGTTCACTGTTGTCGCTTTTTTGTTGTACAGTTATGTTTTTGTCATGTTACAATTCTGCTGCCCTGAGGATTCGAAAAAAGTTGTTGGTCCCTTTTTTAGATCATTATATTAGTACACGCTTTGGTTTTTTTGTTTAAATAGTCAAAAGTCTATCTTTCAAGTAATCCTGTATCATTTTATTTGAGAATGATATCACATTTGCTTCCTCCACTATTTATACAGCTTTATCTCCGCAAACATCAACAACAGTTGCGTCCCGTCCGATGTCCGAGACTAGAGCCAAGTTGCACGTTTTCTAGGAAATCCTTTCGGATTCCTTGTACGGTAACTAGCTGACAGCGTCTAGTCACTTTGCCAGTATCCACAAATAAAAGCTGAGACGTCAACACAAATTCAAAAATATACTCATTTGGATAAATTAACATTGAAACAAAAACAAACAAGATAAAAAGTTGTTTCCAATACAAGGATCACGTGTTACTATCGCAATAAGTGGTAAAACGACATTACAGGGTGGTTATCACTAGACCACGATCGCACCAAGTATGGGAATCGTGTTTTTCTAACCTAGAAAACGCGTGTGTCGTTTAGGGTACGTGGACAGGACGCTGGTATTGCCATTAATTCCTGGATAAATGTTACGATTGCATCTGACAACATTGTCAAGAAACCCGACCACGGGCCACTGGGTCCGTCCTGTAACAAATACAATTTTACACTGTTATCAAGTTGGCCGCGGCGATAACCAAGTTTATAGTCGCGAATCGTCTGCCGGCGATCAACAATCATCATCGCAGCCGATATTCCATTGTTTTTCTCGTGCCTCCCGCGCACTGTTGCCGGGTCTTGCGCGAAATCCTCGAGTCGCGAGCCTACAGCGATGTAAGAGTTCGACCGCAGCTTCAAATCAGGTGTTAATTGTTATTGCAAAGGGATCCGGAGATATTTGCGCCGTAAGTTTTGGTTTAATATTTCGAACCGTTAGTCGAGAGAGAGTTATCGCGACGGCGAATCTGTCGACGTTTATCCGAAATCTGTGGTTCAACTGATGTTTGCTTTCGGGCTATGACTCCGCCAGAGATTTAATACAATTCAATTAAAAATAATCGCCACGAACTAGTTTTTGTCGGTTCGCGTCGTCGTACTAATTGTTACATTATAGCTCCAGTGGCGTGCGGTGGTTCCAATGGTTCCGTATTACCTTTCGCCCGTTGGCCTCGACCCCCGCCGATCATTGTTGTTTCTGTTGCAGGTCGTCAGCACCGTGGCCGAACGTGATGAGATGGTAGTGCCCGAAGGTGCTTTGGACCTAACCCATCCCCAGCATCAGGTGTCGCTTCCGGTCCAGTCCGTGTCGGTGCCGCCTGTTTTCCACAGCCAGAATTCGAACTCGTCCACGGAGACCGATATTCTCGATCTCAGGATGCCGGACAAGAATTCAGTCACCGAGGTACGAAGCGAGAACGATAAGCCGAGCGTGTTCATTTTCACCGTACTTGTCGTTCGCAGGTCTGCTACGTATGCGGAGACGAGTTCAAGAGGGGCAGCCTGGACTTCATAACATCGAAGCAATTGGCGGATGCGCCGCTGCAGCCCTTCTTCCCCAGTCTGATCGAACACCCCAGGCCTGGGGGCAGCAGACCCATCGACTCTCAGGGTCGCGTTCAAGCGTGCGTCGACTGTCAACAGCATCTGCTGAAACAGTGGCACACCTTTCAAGGCCAAGGTAAATTAACCAAAAGAAAATAACCATGTAATTCCTAGGACATAATACTGTTGGTTACTCTAGTATTTTCCGTCTTGGTCCATTCTTCTTTATTTCTTTCCAAGTTTCAAGTTGAACTGGCCCTTTTCTCTTATTAACTTAACTTCTCATGCGGTTTTTTTTATCACTTAGGAATTAGCCAAAATTAAAGCTTTATTCTCACAAATCATAAATCTTTTTGATAGAATGATTTCTAATTGCTTTTGGCCACTTACTTCATCTTCTGGAGCATCTTTTTGATGCCTGCTAACAGATTGTGCGGTCATTATGGGCCGGATCTGAACGGTACAGTTGTTGGAAAAGCAGTTCCTTCATATAAATATATATATATATATATATATATATATATATATATATATATATATATATATATATATATATATATGACATGAACAGTTTCACATCAAAAGTAAATACAATTTGACCGATTACCACAGAGGAAGAGACGAGAAGGACAGAGGGCCATACGACCATGAAAACCAACCTAACCGCAGCGTCTGATATTTTCGTACGCGCAATATCTAATGGTGGCGACCATTGCTCTAAATTCTCGATCATCGATATCATCGTCTGGGTCAGTCGAACTCGCCATTTCTGGACCCGGCCTCCCCGCTAGTCATGTTCAACGATCGAGTGCTCAAAAGGTTATCGCGGTTGACTGTCTCAGCCGGATATATCTGGTTACGTTATCAGTGCGTCGAACAAACAAAAAGTTTAAGCTAGAGCACACACACGATTTCGTGAATTCTTTGAAGTGGCCACCATCGTATCTGTTACGGGGTGAGCTCCGAAAGTATCAATATAATCCGTAAACACAGTGAACTGTATTGACTATTTAAGAAATAGGTGCCGCAGCAATAAACAGAATAAATCATTACATGTAATTAATTATGGATTGCCTATGATAAATTCAGTAAAAATCTAGAAGGTTGGTGTCAAAACAATATTCTAAAGATAAATTCGCATGTTATTGTCATTTTGGTGGATTAAACTGACTTAAACAACTAAATACTGACTAAGTGACATGTCTTTATTAATTGGTTTAACACTGATTAGCAACGTCAATTAGATTAGCAAGACGTCATTAGCAATTTTTTTTTTCGATTTTCACGATTTTATGACTGTATTAATGTTGTTGATTTGAATGACGAATCTGACAAGCGTGTTATATTTAGTATGGGTTCTATTGGTACCATGAGGTCACTGTGATCACCGAAGCAGTTCCTTCAGTTCTGGTCAGATGATTCCAATTTGTCTGTCCTTATGGACAGTAGTGGTGTCAACAACACTGTATCTCTTGCGGAATAATAAGAAAAATATATAAAACTAGACTATAAGCGGCGTTCTTAATAATTGTAGATAAGGGAACTTTTCTGCCACACCCTGTAGACCTTTGTTTGCCGTGGCTGCCTGCGAATACCGGCGAAAGTGCGCTTGGGAAGCAGTCCGAACTAGTTAATAATTATCTCCTTATCAATAAAATTCACCTCAAACAGCGGCTTGGTGGTTTTTTTCCGAATTTCAATTGTTTTCGCGATCCCAATCAGGAGCGCGTCGTTCTTTTCGCGGTCGTGTGACGTCAGCATTTAGGTGACGTAGCCGCGTCATTGACATTGACATTGTCGGAACGGATCGACGGTGACTGACAGAAGTCACGCGACCTATCGTCGCCGCAGAACCGAACCGAACCGAATCTCTGAGGATAAGTCTTATTTTTCAGGAGTACCCCACACCGACCGGAAGTACACCCTGAGGAAGCGGCAGAGTGCCGCCCTGGACACCACCACCTTCATCTGCTATACGTGCGCTTTGGAATACCCATCATCCAGCATCAGGTTGCTGTACTGTTGTCCGAACGCCGAGAAAGTAAGCCGAAATAGCGCTTCCTAACGACGGGACCATTAACCGCCGGTCTTATTTCCTTCCAGGAACCCTACTTCCCCTTCATACAGTCCCTGAAGGCGCCACCGGGGGCTAGTTTCGTGTCCCCCCAAGGTATGGTACAGGTGTGCTCCACCTGTTACAAGAGCATACCCCAGAAACATCAGGTAGGCCCGTCTATGTCCGACGCGGGAATATTTATCTTTCTCCAACTCCTTTCACAGGTGTTCGGCGGCGATCCTTCGGCGCAATCTCAAACCCCAACTAACAACCACGTTAGCGTTACCGAGGTCCAGTACCTCAACAACACATCTTCGCGCCCCAGCACCGTGAAAAGTCCGGCAAACTCTGCCGGTTCGGACATCAGATACAAGCCGTACGACATCAACCAAGCCAACATAGTCAACAGCAAGAAGAAGCAAGCCTTGTCGGATCACAGAAATTCTAAGGTAAGCGGCCGAACGAAAAACGAATCCAGTTGGCTTGTCAAAGACGTAGCAGGAGCTCGAATCGGGAACGTTTCACTTACGAATTGACAAAGCAAATAAGATAATGAATCAGGCATATTTTTAATACACTTTAAATATTTTTATGTGATTTTATTTTAAATATACGGAGCAGTGTTTTTATATGGGCACTTGGTATTGTTGATCTACAAAAATATCTTAAAAACAATTTAAATATCAATTTTACTGTGCTATAAATTATATCAACTAATTTTCATGGAATATAACATAATGTTAGGACGAGGAGTTCCATGTTATCAGTGTCGTGTATTCGTGGTAATTCAACGATATGAAGTTAACGGTGATCTATATTGTGAATGAGTGACGGTAAATACAGGAGTGACAAATCATCGTTAGTGTTTTGTTTATTGTTTATTTTGTTATCAACAAAAAAACTGTCATTTATAGATAAGAAAAGTTTACACGCGTTAAGATTATGTGGTGGAATTGCTGGGAGTAGCTGAAACAACAGTAGGGACGTGAATAAGAAACTTTCTGTGAGTTATGATGGCTTATAATGAAAAGTGTCTCTTCATCGACCGAAATAAATCAACGGTTGGTGCCTTCACCGTCATCACAGTTAAAATAGAATACCCAGTCACAAGCTCACGTCTGCAATTTGTAATAGATAAAGAGTAAGTGCCACAGGCTGCTAAATGCGAATGAAGCCATCACTGTTGAGGTTTGCTGATCAGTCAAAGATTTGAATGAAGAATTGTTGCCTAAGGAAGGCTGATAACACTGAATAACACATCCAAATGGGAACTACATTTTCTTCTGTAAATGCTTCTGTAAATGCTTCTTGTAAAAGTAAATACTGGACCTAATATGTGAGTGTGATTAGAGGGTTTGAAAAGCAAAGAAAACCTTCCACTCCTTTGTGAACGTAAAAATAAATAAATACGCACGACACTGTTCCAGACTGACAATCTGTGTTCTTAATTTAGTAAAAATAAATAAAGTTCGACGGTATCGCCTCATTCCAAACAATAACAATCCATGTCTGCAAGTTACGAAATGCTCTGACCTCTCTCTGACACCCAGATACATCACTCGCTTTTTTCCAAAGATAATCTACTCCGCTTGTGTGCGTGTATTTCTATTGGCAAAACATACTTTTTTACATAGTCGGTCCCCGTCCAGTGCCAATCAGTCGGATCAATGACAAAATATCAGCGAGCGTCCCCAAAGGTAATCCAATTTGATTTGTCTCAGATAGTAAAAGTGCACGTCGTCTTGGAGGCTTTGTTTTCCGTTTTTGAGAGAGATCGGGGGTACGGATTCGACGAAAATATGTTTATGTCGAAAGCGCTGCGCGTTTTATGAGTAAGACGAGGCGGGTCAACGTGTCAACAAATATAACACTTAAATTGGAATAATAGAGCAGCTTCGACAGACCCACTTTTCGTAATTCGCACATCAGTTGTCGATAATTTGAATCACGGGTATCTCGCGTTTTCATGTTCAATTCTAATCGGCCTCTCGTCAATTCCTTTCACCGACTACAGGTAATTTTATAATAATCACCCATATCATTATAAACAACATATCGTTTATTTTATTCCCATTGCAAATCCGTAGTTGGCGGTGTATACCATATATGGCTCGTTCCTCGTTTATTTGTATTGATGGCAATATTATTAGTAAACAATAACAACACTCACGTCAAACCAGGCCCGCTACCTATTAGTTCGCGAGGATACTATTAATTAACGAGTTGGTGCCATCTGTCGATTTTCAACAACACTATTGTGAATATTTACTGTAGATAACTGCAATGTCAACTGACTGGTTTTGTTGTGGTTTCGCATATTGTGATGTTTTTAATTTCGCTACTGTTGTCATAATAATTTAAGAGCATCATTGTTGTTTTTTTTTCAACGAGGCAACTTTAATTTTCAACACTGAGTGTATTGGTTTATCAAAGTATTAGCATAATTTTCATTGTTTTCGCGGTTATATCTTTATATGAAATCGTGTAAATGTCAACATATGTCTGGATGTATCACCGACAAACATATATAGTTTTATTTTGTTTTCCCCTTATATAAAAAAATGATGCGGCGCATGATCCGATTATATTTGGCGTGAAAAGGCAATCCGCATGCATTTGTATTTTTGGTCGTGCTCCTAGTTTTTTGTAAATTACCTTAAAAGTGGTAAAACGTCATTATTATTTATATACGCGAGAAAATATGTGTAATCGGTGTTTTGACGTACAGGTGGACTATATTGAGTAAGTTCTAGTACAAATTTGAATGTTTTCCCTCCAGGCCGCTTTAGCTACACGGACCACCTCACCGCTGGTGGACCTAAATGGACATCCCAATTCGCAAAGTTACCGTTGTTACATCTGCGCAGTCCTCTATCCGTTAGAACAGATGGAGTGGATAAGTACCTCTTCGGAAGGCATGAACTCTCACGCCATGCACTTTCCCTGTCTGTCAAAGGTCAGATCACGCAGCCCAACGAACGAGTTTCGTTGTTATCATTTGTGTTTTGTCGTGTAGATCGGCAGGACGCTGGAGAACAGCTGCATGGATTCGCACGGAAGAGTGTTGAGCTGTACGAGGTGCGTGAATCACTTGGCGCAACAGTGGGAGACCTTCGAAGCCGACAGGGTTCCCCTGGAGCGACGAAGGTAAGTGTGGCGAATCGAGGGGGCCCGAGCCACAAAACAGTAAACATTTTGAGTAAATATTTGGAAAATAAAGGAAAAAGTGCCATATAATTTTGCAATTTTTATATATTACGTCGTTGAGATCATTTTAAATGAGAATTTATAAAATTTTCTATTACTTATGATATTATATATATTAGAATTTAATAAGTTCCTTTTCATTGGTCTTGAATGAACAATTTTATATTTCTATAATACAATTTCATATAAAAATAAATCCTTAAATACAATGTATGTTATGACCAAGACCACATATTTTTTAATATTTTCTTTGATGTATATTTATTATAAGTATATAATTCGACATTATCCATAGAAGCTGAATTATATTTAGACATAGCAATGAAGAATGTGGTATCCCTTACAATTGTATTAATTTTTCCTAAATACAATAACTTGTTTGGAATACTCGACACTATTTAGTGTATTAAAAACACAAGTATTAGCTGGTATAAAACGTTAAGTAAAGCATGTTCTTATATTAAGTTGTACATACATTTGGTATCAAATAAAGTCAAGAAATTGCTACATTCACATTAGGTTACACACAATGTACAGAAATACAGAGAGTTTCTCAAACATGCCTGTAATTAGAAACATGTGTTACTTCAGTTCAATTTGAAAACCCTTAAAAACATTTTTACTCGCAGGTACGACATACCATTGCCGGAGTCACCATTGATGAACGGCGATCGAGGTATTCCCACCCCTCCCAGCACCAACAGCGAGCGAACGGTGTGCAGCAACACTACTACGGGCGGCAGCAGCATTTATTGTTTCCTGTGCGGCCTTCATTCGGAATTCACGCTGGCCAGGGTGGTCTATAGCAAGCCGCAGGGTAAAGCCGTAGGAGAGGGGCTGTCGTTTGTGACTGAGAGTGTTTTTATGTTTGTTTAGGGAGGAACGCTCCGTATTTCCCCGCATTGCTGCGGCATAAGAGCCCACCAAACGCCGAGCAACTCAGAGAGGACGGCAGTGCTCTCGTCTGTACGTTTTGTTACCATAGTTTAGTGCATCAATGGCGGAGGTACGAGTCGCAAGGAAGCCACGCCCCACCAGCAGACCGAAGGGAGTACAACACGCACGATTACTGCTGTTACGTGTGCGGCGTGACCACGTATCGAAAGAGGGTCAGGGCCCTTCTCATCAAGGACTTCCCCTTCCTCCGCTTCCACCCGCAGCCGGAGAACTCGCTCCTGCTGGAGAACGGCGACTACTCCGTCGTCTGTCTGGACTGCTACGAGACCCTGAGGACACAGTCGCTCGAGTACGAGCGGTACGGCCTGCCTCTGGACAAGCGCCAGTACAACTGGATCACGCAGCCCCCGCCGCCAGAGGACAGTCCGGAGGCGGGCATTGCACGCCTGCCCAGCGGGCAGAGGAGCGACAAAGTGGTAAGTTGGATCTGATGGCGCGTTCGTAGACGTCAGACGCTTTCAAGCCTTCCGTCTCTCCGCAGGCTCCACCCACGTTCCTAGCCAAACCAACCAGAAAAAATCATTCCCCTAAGATTATGGAGAGAAGAACTTTATCAAAGACTGAACAGAACTCAGGTAAGGTTGTCCTCGTCTCTGATTTTGATCTTTGTCTTTACGGTTCTCGTAGTTGTCCATCTTGGTTCATTCAACTAATTCACGAAATACAACTTTATTCATTTTCATGTTAGTTATTAATCGTTATTGGTGTTTAATAAGTATCACAATATATTAGGCCTATAAATTATGTTTAAAGGAGCTTTATTGTGAAAAATCGGTACAATGTATTTTATCGAAAGTACTGACCACCAATAGCAGATTCCCTCTTGAAAGAACGATATACCTTTTGAGACTATTCAGGAATCTACTAATTTTTTGGTATCTTTGTAAGAAGTGAAGCGCTGCTCAGAAAAAGTAAAGTAAGTTTTTACCGGTTTTTGGAACATTTAGTTCAAACACGACAATTGCCGTGTCTTTGCTCGTATTCCAGCGGTTTTTCGTGCAGTGCTTGGATTAAACACATCATTTGTAGTCTATAGCGATTCCCACTGAGTCCTTCAGCATCGAGTAATGCCTTAAGATTATCGTTTTCAATTTTTTCTGACTATCCAGAATGCTCTTTGTCTTCGGTATCAAAATCATCACTTAAAACTTCCCGCAAACGCTATTTACTCGCTACAAATTCAAACAGTTTCAACGTACTGAAACATACTTTTGTTCACACTTCGATGAAATGATACTGAAAAGTCAAGCCTATCCGTGAGGCTTTTACATGAAGTTGTTTATAAATGTACCCTATCGGATTTAATACACAGTAACACCATCAATTGTGAATCCTTTAAAATCAATTTATAGGCCAGATAATTTCACAGGTAGTGAATTATAAATGAAATACTCCATAATAAAAAAAACACAATATCCATGAAAATTGAAGGGGAATTATTTTACACGTACTAAGTACTTTTAAAATCGAATTATAACGATTGCTATATTTTATGAGATATCAATTCTGCTTGTGAATTTTTTTTCGTGCTACACTATATTTATAAAACCGACCCCTTCACCAGAAAATCAAGAAAAAAGTAATCGGACCTGTCTGCCTCGTATCAATAACCAATTCTCTCGGTTTAAATCGTCGGTTACAGGCGTGAGTCGTCGTGGGGGCGGGGGAGAGAGATCGCGAGGGGTCGTCGGCGTCGTGTGAAGAATGGCGAGATGAGGAGGCCGGCCAAAAAGTAGATAAATAAAGACGTTTATCTGTGCAAGAGGGTGCCGGCGCTACCGCGACAAAGATAAAGGGGGATTTATTGGAGTAGACAGGGTCGTATTGGGTCGTGTGTCATGTTTTGTGGTACCTAAGACTTTAAATATTTTCTCTACATTGTTATTTCACTGTTTATTGGGATTTTCTAAAAAAATTCAAACATTATTGTAGATTATGAAAAGTACTTCTTGATTTTTTGTGGCTCCTCCACCTTTTAGTTTTGTTGTCTATAGTTTTATTACAGTTTGGGTTGAGGTATTCCTTGAATTAATACGGTTTGTTCACTGATAAGACACCAATTAGAAGCAAGAGAACAAATTCGAATTGGAGCCTTATTCTTTTGAACTGTTTGATATTTTGTGGCTCCTCCACATTTTCGTTTTTTTTTTCTATAGTGTTATATTATCTGTTGAGATATTCTAAAAATTTGAACCATAAAGGGAGATTGGCAAATGCACGATGAATTGGATACAGTTTGCTCAGTGGTCTGGCACCAATCCGAAGCGAGAAAATAAATAAAAATGGGAGCCTTGTTCTTCTGAACTACTTTCATTTTGTTGCTCCATTGCCTTTTAATTTTTTTCTCTATATTATTACGATACTCAAAGCCATTAATTTTTTCTCCCAATATTTTTTAATTCTAGCGGTTTATTTCGATCAAATGCTTCTCAAATTTGAACGAACGCAATATTCCGTTTGCACGATTCGCAACTCATATTATTTTAAAAATACGGTACATTTTCATGAAATCTTTGTATCCTGATAATTAAAATTTATCTCGAACTGTGGCCGTTTAAATCCGGATACCGGCTGGTCCGGTCCTGTCCCACCGGCTTCTCCCTGACGACCGCAAACCCTACGCCATTCGCTTTCTCCCCGGCAGTGCGTCCTCAGCCGTCAATAAGCCCGGCCGAACCCCGCCGTAGCGCCCCCTCGCCCGTCCCGAACTATCCCCCGGTCGCGGTCGTCGCTTGTTTTGTCGCCAGCATAAACAGTCGCGTATCGCCGCGCGCCCCGCGTTATGAATTTTTCAACGCCTACGCGATAATGATTTTCCCCCGCGTATCGTAGCCGCCCGAGGGTGTCTGCCTCGTCGTTGGGTCGCCTCCGCGATGGATTTCAAGGTGGACTGCCGCGTCCCGTCGTCGTACCCGCGTTTGCCGGACAATCCTGAAGGTATACACGCACACACACGGGTCCAGAAAGGGTGTTGTATCGGTTTTTGTTGTTTTTGTGTTGACGGAGCCGGATGGTCATTCGTCGGGAGGGGTTAAGTCAGATTTTATGCAAATGGGGGTTGGGATTTAAAGGGCGGCACCCCGGGAGGGTTAAGGGTGTTAAAGTAGGGATCGGTGGCCGGAGGTCACCGTTCACTATTGTTCTTGTCGATAGTAAGAGAAAAGGTGGAAATAATGTAAAGATAATAAAAAGAAAATATTTCTGTTGCTTATTATGTGTTCAACTGGCGTTATATATAGTCAGTCATTGAGTGATTGTGGTGTATGGGGTATACGAAAAAGGTTGTTAAGTTTCCCTTATTAGATTGTATCAATTACAAATAACACATATCGCAACCATACTAGCGAAGCATCGAAATTGGTGAAGTGGTTGGAAAATTGTTTGCCTTTGATAATGATAAAGGGGGACCCTGTGCAGGCTTGGGTATAAATGTGTATTATGCTCGGTGAGGGTACAAGTTAATTAAAAGTACAGTAAGATAAGCACATATAGAACTAGGCATTGTCCAATAAACCGTTTTGAATCATTTATGAAAAGCTGAAGGGTCCAATAAAAACATAATAATGAATTAAGACGATTTTAAAAGAACCCAGCAGAAACCACTCGAGTCAAGTTGTCTCTCAACGATGGCATCACGTCTTTGCTCAAAAATACAGCGAAACATTATCGATAATAGTGGAACTTTAATTTGATTTACTTTAAATAAATTCGTTTTGACTCTATAACGAAACCGCTTTAATTTACTACTAGTGCTATTGCTAAAATATAATTCAATTCCGAAAAGTATTATTTTATCTTACGACTAGTACGCCCCTGCTTTTTTGAGGATATCCTTATATCTAGTCCTACTTTAAATTCAATCGATTCAAATATTTATTCGTTCGATTCGCTTAGTTGTTGGCGTAGAAACTATTTAAAATATGCCTAGGAGAACTCGTTGGTCCTTAAATATACTTCACTGCACTACAAGAGGTATCGTAGGAAATCTACACCAGGATCTTCAGATATCGACTTTTCCAAGTAGGAAATCAAGAGAATCCTAAAAGAGACGCGAGGATAGTCTCCACTCTCGCGTTAATACCAAAGCATTGTAACTCCAGGATAACAATCGAGCAAGACACAGACTCAGAAGAATTCAACCACTTGATATTGAGCTTTTTTTAATCACCTATTACGTGCTTAGTACAATATTAAATTATAAAATTAATTTATTACTATTGTTTTTTTGTACTTGCATCAATATACAAGTACGTATGTAGATACCTAGTTCTTAAATTGTAAAAACAAATTGTATGTAATGTTGCATATATTAACCGCCACATATTACCTTTCAGGCGTATCAAACAGCCCCAGCAAACTACCTCCCGCCATATCGGCACCGACCAGCCTGGGCAGCGTGTCGTTGTCCAATGTCCAGCCCGTTTCAAACGCAAAGTCACGTCCCGCCGCCGCCGGCCATTCGGTGCCCGGTCCGGGCGTGGCTAGCAGCCAATACAATCACTCGTTCGCCGCGGCGCTGCGTAACCTCGCCCAGCAGAATGTGCCGGGGGCGGAGCCTTCGGGCGACCCGCCCACCGCGCATCGAACGAGAGAATCAGGTGAGTTTCTCCCCGCGTTCCCGTCTCGGACCCTCTCTCACCGATTTCTTCGTGCCCAGCATCAGTGCCAATACCGGAAAAGACCAAAACCGCATCCGAAGTTCCCATATACCCGTCTAGTCGGTCCGCTATCGATACGCGGCTGAGTTCGAATCCAACGGACCGCTATCCCAATGCGGCCATGGCCGACCTGAGCAGGAGCGGTTTCCAGCCGTACAGGCCCGAAGATCACAGGATACCGCCTGTCGCCGTCGGACTGGATATGGCAGCGGGTTACCCGCCCTACAGCCCCTACCCGATCCCGTTGATGGAAGAGCAGCTGTACTACGAGAGGATGTTGAGGCCGCCGTGGCCTTCGCTGAGCCATCCATATCTGCATTATATGCTCCCCGGTACACCCATGCCGCTCTATATGCACGAAAGGTGGGTATCGCAACCATAGAACGTTAACTTAATACATATAATATCGGAATTGTTTTGCGTGGTCATAGCAGGAAGGCGTTGAGAACGCCATTTCGCTGCATACTTATTTCGTTAGTTTAAAATGCCATTACAGACACCTATAAATAAAATATTTTATTAGGAAGACATTTCGTTGGTTGAATATTTCATACGCATCACGTGACTAACCTCTGACATCACATTCTACTGTCCAATTAAAGTTAAAATAGAACCCAAATGTAAATTCTCAAAAAAAATCAAAGATTTAAATTTACATAAATACAAATATAGAATATTAAAAAATACAATATAAGTATATATAATGCATATAAGTCAAAATAATGAAATATAGATATATAAATAAAAAATAATTAAGTATAAACACGTTGATAAAAAAGATTTAAATCCTTTTTTTCCTTTTTTCGTATTTCTTTAGTGCTATCAATTTAAATACGATGTATATTAATATGTTACTTATTCAGCATAAAAATATATCGAGGCAAGTTATTAATTATTTTTATAATGTTATTGTGAAATACATCATACATCATCATGATATACATCAGAATGCAAAAACAATACCAAAAAGTAATACTTTAAAGAACAGCAACAAAAGTTAAAATGTATGATACGTATCAAAAGTACTGCTGTGCTCTTATTATGGTAAAATCGAGGAGTTAAAGAGACAGCTTAAGGTTCTATTAACAATATAATAAAACAATCATGAGATACTATCTGGTCTATAAACTCAGACAGGGGCAGTTCAGCCAAACCAAACAAAAAAATGGTCTCAGTGTTTACATTGATGAGACCACGCGAAACAATTCTCCGGATTCGCCTATTAAGTTAATCCTCTACATTACTGTACGATGCAACAATAACATTCACAAGTTCCAGATTGAAGCTGGAGGAGGAGCAACGGCAGAGATACGCCGCCGTGGCGGCGGCGAGATCCAAGGACGCCGAACTGGAGAGGGAGATTCTCGAGCGGGAACGGGAGAAAGAGCGCCTCGCTCGAGAAAAGGCCGCGGAAGCCGTCCGGAGGGTATCGCCTCACGCCGCCGGCCCGACCTCGCACCTCCTGGGTCTCCCGGTGATGCATCCCTCGGCCGCCGGCATGTTACCTCCCACCGGACCCTTAGGATTAGGCCCGCCTCCGGCGCGACACTCCCCCCTGAGTGCTCCCTCCAGTTACCTACCCGCTCCCCCACAGGCCTACCCCCAAGTGCCGAGGTAAATCACCACCACAATATAGAATAGTCCTTCCAATAAACAGTCGCAATTTTGTCATGTCGAAATTTTAGTTTGATTTGACTCTGACATAACAAAATGCTGATGATGTTCCCTGAAATAATTGTATTGAATTATTTTTATATCGAAAAAAACTACTCACTGTTTTTATACATTTCATATATTTGATCTTTGTCACCCGCTCTCGGTGGTTACATTAATATTGAGTGCAGCTGCAACACGTTAAGCGCATTTCCAATAAAACAGCAACAAATTAATAGTATACCTCTCTCTCTCTCTCTCTAATACTTACCTCTCTAACGTATTCTATTGGCAAAAGAGGCCCCCGTTATCTCGTTCTTGTTCGAAATAACTGATTAGAGACTCAATCAGTCTCGGACTCTGAATATTTAATGCTTTTGGCGTCTTCAATCAGTAATCACAAACACTAAACACAAGTTGGATATATCTCCAAACCTGCGCTAAAACGTTTGCCTTTGCCTCTAATTTTTGTCAATGACAGGCATATTATAACAATGTCCACCAGTACCAACACAAATCGAATTTTATAGACTTTGATGATCTCGATGTATCATACAGTAATCTGTCTCTTTTTAATTAAAATAATACTAATTACGAACGTTAAAATAATTAAATTTTACGTTTTTACGAGCTGAATTCAGCAGTACATTCAACGTCATCTATGATGTACATTGGCTATTTTATTGACTATATAGTCCTTCCAATTAAATAGCAAATGCAGGTTATCAAAAAGAAAGAAGAAATTAAACTATAGTTAATTTAATTTCTCCTATCCTATAGACCAATTTAGTTACATGTTCGGACGCATCAGACTTCAGTCTCTTTTTAACTAGAGCAATGCTAATTAGTACAATGAGAAAGTTGATGACGTGAATTGGCTGTTTTATTAGAAGGACTATCGGGGGCGGTGCTTCAGTGATTGAGCGTTTTTCCAGGTCGTCGCCGTCGCTCCAGCGTCACTCGCCGCACGTGTCGTACGCGTCGCTCAACCTTTCAGGCCCCCCACGCCAGTCGCCCACCGTCATACAGCCGTCGGGTCCGATGATCCAGGCATCGGGCGCGCCCCAGCCGCCTCCCGCTCACACCTCCCAGCCGCCCACGCCGAAACCCACGCCCCCTCCCCCGGCCAAGGAGGCGGGGCCGGAAGCGACGGCCGAGAGGACAGTCGCGGCGGCGCCCCCCGCAGGTGAGGCGAGCAACGGGGATTGTGCCTGACCTCCGATTTCGCTTGCCGTTTGCCAATCATCATCCAACACCCATCCAGCTGAACCTTTGTGTTTCGGTAATTAAATGTGTTGTGGGCCTTGAGACAATCGTAATGTGAGCGCGGTGCTTGTAGTGGATGTGTGACGTATGCGTTTGTTCTCTTCTTATTAGTGTGGTTGTACGTGCGTGGTTGCTTGATTTGATCAGTTCTGCTGATGTTGATTTTGTGGGTTTTTGTTGTTGATAAATAACACCGATTGTGAGGGACGTTGAGAGTGACTCGCTTCGATTACTACCATAAAATAAAGACATATAGTAATAGAGAGAAAACTCCATGGTGGTTTCTAGTGAAAAGTTCCGCTACGTCCAATATCTAGATGGGGTTATAATCGCCCATTCAAACAATTTGATTGATCAGTTTAAATCTGCATTATAGGCACCTGTAGGTCACGTTTCATTGACCAAAGAAATTTAAATAATAAATCCTATTAAAAAAAAAGCTAAACACACTCTTCATAACATTAAGCTACTGACAATGGCCTCCAAAACAAATAAACAACAAACGCACCATAGAAACGAAGTAAACCTATCAAGTGACGTCTCTTCACGGCTCTTGACTTAAAACGACTTGACTTAGCGATTAAAACAAGTAACAAGCTCAAAGTAGTGGCATTTAGATATTAGACGTTGCAAAACCTTTATCCAAAATTGCCTATAAAGTTAAATCTCTATTACTCTATGAACGAAGAAACATAGAATGTGATCTCCCACATTTAAAGATGTAACCAAGTTTTGTCCGCCTTAACCACACAAGGGCGCATCAAGCGAGAGTATTTACTACGTGGGGAAAAAGGATTTTAATAAAAGTATTTTTTCAAATACTACTTAACATTCGTATGAAACATTTTAAGAAGGCGTCAAGGAACCATATAATCTGACTACTGATGACTTATTTTTTAATTATACATTGTTACTGGCCTAAATATTATAAATTAAAAAATAATTCGTCCAAATTATACTTAAAAACACAAGATTTAAATTTACTGAATATAAAACTAAAGCAGAATCCTTTGGAGAATAAAGTTTTTGCATTTAAACAAATAATATTTACCTGAAATGTTACTAAAATAACGCCATGACAACAAATTTCCTTAAAATTATACACAAAAATAAGAAACAAATATAGACTAACCTGAGAAAGAAAGGAATAACTTGAGATTTATTCCTTTTATACCTCCAGCCTTCTAGTGGTTAAGACGCGATGAGAGCGTGGTTATGAGTACACCATTCTATATTTCTGTGTTTTATGATAAATACTAAGAGATGAATAGGACGAAGATTACGTTGGCAAGAAACTCATATCGGCGGTTGATAAAGGCCATGGTTTCTTGCCAGCGATATTTGCTCCTTATTATGTTTGTTGTACCAACACCGAAAGGGTCAATATATATTGTAACGAGCTTTTATTAACGCTTCAGCTTTGTTTCCTAAGTCAGTTCATTCTAACCCATTTTTATTTCATCAATAACAATCTAACACGACAGTTTATCGGTAAATTAGAATGGAACCGGATACCCCTGGTCTGTGACTGAGCGTCGATCTTGACGCCGTCACAGATCAGGAATATTTGGTGCGAGTGAAAAGTAATCCGCATTTTGTCTGTAAAGTATGCCATATCTATAGTCTATCCAAAGTAGCTATGAACTCACCACATCTGAATTTTTGACGTCAAAACGTCGCGATGTTGCCGCATTTCACTTTGAAATTTTACGCATTTTTTATTATTTTAGCATCAATATATAACTAAATTCTAATATCAATAAAACAATGAAACAAAAATGTTATAAAATATAATTTATTTTAGCAAAGTACATCTAATTATCGAAGGACTTAAACTACAGTTAATTTTATTATATTTACATTGAACTCCTTTCTAAACCACCAATGGTATCCCCTAAAGATACTCTGATATCGCTGAATTCTCCCTAATGCATTTACCATATCTGCAAAACAATTAGTTATTTCTTTCTCTCCTCGTGCATTTCAACCTAATGCTCATATATATTGTGAATAATTACACACATATCTATGCACATAAACCTTTCACACTCTGCGATACGATTTTCTACAGTTATCGTATATTAATTACATACTCCCCTTTAGTTGTTTCCGCAGCCAATCTTGGTATTGTCATTATTGAATCTGGCTGTTTCGGTTACATGTTCGAACATATCCATTTTTAACCAGAATAAATGAAAAGGAAAATATTGTCTGGTATAAAAACGAATATACAAACTGCATTGGGCAATACATTATACGTCTTAATGATGTGAGTTCACTGCTACTCTGGATAGACTATATTGGTGTTTTTAGTTTTAAGGACTAACAATTGAATGATCCTGGGATGTTGTTTGTTAATATTTGACCTTCAGCGGCCAAACGCAGATTACTCTTTCACACCACCAATACAACGCAAATTAGGTATTTTTATTCAGTTGCCGTCGAAGTCTGACACGATGTCTTTCCCTCGCCCAGCTCGAAACTCAACCGTTTTCCATTGTTTTAGCCAGGAAGTTCCCGCTAGTGTCCAATCAAGCATCTACCACCACGACATGGAAGCACACAACCGCCAAACCGCTGCCGCCGCCGGCCTCGACTCCAGCGCCGCCTACCGACAAGCAGGACAAGATCAAGTCGTCCTCTTACGACGTGGACTTTTTGGTGAGCGGTGGGGGCAAGAATCACGGCAGCGGCGTCATCCGAGAAACGGCAAGTGAGAAGCAGGTGGTTCTCCCCTACAAGAACCACCTGGCGGCAGAGGAGGCCGACAAGGAGAACGTGAAGAACGAGGAACCGGCCGGCAAGGATTTTCACGTCGGGTCGGAGAGGACGCCGTGCGAGAACTTCGAACAAGACATGGAGACCTTCAAGATCTACAAGAACGGCGCCATAGTGCAGGGAAGCGCGATGGCCTCCAGAGCTAGCGTAGAACAGAAGATCCCCCATTACCCGCCGGCGGTACCGGCCAAGACCAAACCCGTCAAGCCGTCGAAGAGCGGCAAGACCAAGGACGAAGACAACTACAGCATCGATAAGATCTACACGTGCGCCGACAAGGGTTTGGAAGTGAAGCACGCTCACACGCCGTTAGCCATTGGCATCGAGGCCAATTTTAAAGCCAATCAAGCGGTGCTTCCACTCCGATCGCCAGACAAACCGAATGTGTGCGACTCCGTCAATCCCAAACAGGTCGAGGTTAAGCCCATCCCAGAAAGAGAAGAGGGCGAATTACCAACCATATTTTGTGGTGAGTATGAACCCATTAAGAATCCATACAGGAGTATAATTCTCGAGACGCCTGGCTCGCGACGTTGTCACTTCTTGCAAATTATACATATATTTGAAGAATATAACAAATAGAATGAATAAATTATCTTAAAAACACAAATAACCTAAAATTTCCTTTGAACTTTCCTTTTCCTTGCCAGTTAACTTTTTTTATTAAAATTTTTATCCTCTAGAAATACAATTAGCTTAAATAATTTATAAGACAACAAATATAGATTATTTGTAAATACAGAAATATTACAATAACAAACCAAAGTTATATTTCTATAAAAATATATGATTGAAACTTTTCCACACCACCCATGAAATAGAGTTCTACGCGCACTTTCTTCTGGGTGTCCGCCATAGGTCTGGCCGAGAAACATCAATTTATCACACTACCATATACATATAGAATTGTACACACCTCAACTTAATATATTAACTCAACATAGAACCCGATATTCAGCAAATTTAAGTTATTTGCCTGAATAAATTCCTTTTCTTACTTTTGATAACAAATGATTTTGTGATTATCATATTCCAAATGATATTTACAAAACTGTGACGTCATCGCTGATTGGCTGTATCCGTTCCAGTTCCCCATAGTGTGATAACCCCCAATCCCAAACAGCTGACCAACGCCGCCCTAGAAATACCGAGACTATCAACGGCCAAGATACATCCAAAACAACGAGTTAAAAGGAAGCTGACGGAGGTCAACAGCGGCGCGACGACCACTGCCTCCAAAATACCAAACACGGTGCTAAACGTGCCGTCGTTTTCCGTCTCACTGCCAGTCATCAAACTAGCAAGGAAACCGAAGGTCAGCAAACTGGACCTGGCGACGTTGCGCAGGAAGGCGAAGCGAATGAGGCGGCTGTGCAACAATCAAGAGGTTCGAATCAAATTACCCCCCTTTTGCCCTCAAAACGTATTAATCCCTTTTGCAGTACGATACCGGCGCGGCTATTTTAGGCAAAGGGCTCAACGTCAACGGCAGCTCGAGCAGTTCTGATAGCGAGGATGATTCCCGCGTAGATCTCTGCATCCGTTCCGGACCACCTTCGAAGGCGCCCCCTAGCAAGAAGAAGCTGAAGTTTCTGCGCGCCTTCGAGCTCACCACACACACAGGCAAAAATAGTCGGTTTTTCGCGAACACCCAACCGACGCAAGCCTTAATGGTCGTTGTTTTAGGTTTAGAGTTCGAGAATCTTCAACGGAAACAGCACTACTACAGTCCGCTGACCATACAGGTGCATCTGGAGTCGTCCAGACTAAGCCCGTTCGACGTCCCCCTCCCCTTTGGCTCGCCCACGGTCTTGAATCACGATTACGACTTTAAACTGAAGAACAGTTTCTTGAACGTGCTGGGCTTGGGCTGGGTGTCCACCCCTAACAGAAGAGGTTGGTATCAAATCGGATAGACGAGTCTGAAATTGATTTGAAACTGTTGTTCTGTTCGGTATAGAAATGGAGAAGGCGTGGCAGAAAGTGTTACGCGATCGCGTCAAAAGACGTTGCAATTCCGCCCTGACCAAGTACTATCTTAAGACGGAAGAAAACCTCCCCAAAGAGGACGTCAAGGTGCCCAGTCCGGAGAAGGTGCTCCGGCGCGAGACGAACGACAGCGATGTGTTTAAAATACCTCTGGTGCACCAGATCGTCAGTTGTAAGAAAGCGGACGTCGATGGTGTGAAGGAGATGGAGGAAAGCGACGATGAAGGAGACGGGGTTTCCAAATGGCCTGGTATCACGGACATCATCCATATGTACTGTCAGTACAATAGAGGTAGGTTTGGAGCTGTTTGTTTTCAAAATGGCTATCACTATTTTCTTTGTAAGAAAATTAAAGGTATCTTCCATCACTGTCCACTATTCAATTGTTTGTTCATAAGAACGAAATTGTTGATCAGTTATGCTGTATGCCAGTGATTGAAACAAGTATCTTCTATTCACATGTTCAATTGTAGGCTTTCGAACGTCATTTGATCGCTGTTCTACTGTTCTAACGACCATTTCTCTACTAATAATCAATTTAAATGCATCTTTTTGATTCCGTTAACACTAGGTCTTCTTCTGTTTGCCTCTTAGGCGTTAAAACTACTCACGGCACGTCTTTTCACCAAAACCATCCATAGCAACGTCATTGATATTTCGGTTCATTCAATGAGTATCGAAAAATCTCTACGTATTAACGGGGGATTAAAAGTTACTATGAATGACAACAAAGTTTTCTCTATATACTAAGAGTTTTTCAACTATCAACGTTTGCTTTTAATGCAATCACTGATGCCAAGTTATACCATTGAGCAGCATGTCCAAATGAATGTTGGTTGTAAAAAGTGTCGTTTCTTTCAGAGCATTTGATTTCCTTAGTTTTTAGAGAGAAAGAACAACCTGAATCCACACGAGGTTTACCAGACTTCTGTGCATATTCCAATAAATCGCAATGAACCGATGCCATTAAAGTCGGCACGACCAGGCCATTCAGATTTAGTCAAATCTATATGGCAGAGTCATTGGTCAAAGTTGGTCTACTTTAATCCGTGCTATGAGGACATTTCAACAATCTTATATTCAGTTAAGGGGGTATTCTAATCTAGAAATTAAAAAATGTATATTGTTGTGTCCTTTTTCAAAATTTCACTTATTTATATTATATTAAGATAAAGCTGTATTAGTGACGAGGCATCTAAACCATCTAACCTATATCTTGTTTTTTAACGATCGTAATTTGTCAAAAAGTTTCATTTTACTTTGATACTATAGAAGAATGTAGGCAGACTTAGAATGTATAAATATCCCCTGTATAAAATTGTAATCAAGTTTTGTTCCTTTAAGCCACAGGAGGGCGCGCAAAGCGGCCTGATTTAACTACAGGGGGAAGTTAAAAAATAAGATTTCAATAAAATATTTTATTGAAATACTAGTTAACATTTGTTTAAAATATTTTCAGAATACATCAAAAACCATCATCTAATTTGACCACTAATAAGTTATTTTCTAATTCTACATTGTTATTGCCTTAAATATAAAATAAGAAAGTATACATTAAAAATCATTAGTAAATATATGTTATACTTTTAATTATGAAACCTCCTTTTCTTTGTATATTTTTATATGGACTTAATTGGACACAAGGTGTAGTGTAGTTGTATTTTTACTCGTGTAGAAGATGGTCAGTTGCTGACCACATATAAGAAGCTTCCTGAACTTTATCATTATTTACTAATAACAGTTTCTGGGCTATAATATTTACCTTAAAGGCTACAAAAGTAATGTCAACAAATTTCCTTACAATTATACATAAAAATAGATAAAAATAAATAAGTACATAAATAAGTAAAGTTGTCACAACATTTGAGAATATGAAAATTGCTTTTTCACATTTCTTAATATCTCAGATATATTAACTCTTAATAATTGCACTCTTCAATTCCCCATATTTTGTCGACAGAAAGAACACAAGAGATCGAAGAACTGCAACACAGAAAAGCTTTAACGAAAGACCTCCTGACCAAAAAACAGCACGAGCTGCGCCTGCTGGAGCTCAAGCTGAAGGAGCTGCTCAGACATCAGCAAAGCGCCAAGCAACAGACCAAGAGCTTGGAGGTGGCCGTGGGCAAGCTGACGAAGATCGTCAACAAACTTCGGTAGCATTTACACATCGAAGGTGACGGTGGAGGAGGAAGAGGGCGATTGAGCCGCAAAGGAACTGGAAGGGAGGCTTGCAACCGCAGGCAGTGGTATTATCACAGGGTTAAAACGTTATTCTAAGTGTGTGCGATTGAATTTGCGTCATCAGTTCACGCCTTATTCTAGTTCCTTTTCGCCAGTACTACGGAGCATTTAGTTATTTATTACGTCTCACTGTTGTTACCTCTGATTTTGTTGTTTTCCTACTACGATGATGGGCGAGTGAAGCGAGAGCGAGAGCGAGAGAATGAGGAAAGGAGCGAAAAACAGTTCAAAATATCGATAATAAATTATTGTTATTATTTAGTTTTTAGTTAGGATTTCAAATTGTCTCTTTAATAGGTCGTAACAAATTCAAAACAAACAAAAAAAAATCGTATTTTCTTAAGGACAATTAAGTTATTTCTAAGTCTCCCCAAAACGATTTTTTTTATTCACCTTTCAAAATAGTTGTTGTTGTTGGAGTATCGGGCGGCGCTGTGATGGAGAAAAGTCGAAGAAAAAGATACAAGTGTAATGACAAAGAAATCAATTAAAATTCGTTCGTAAGTATTATTCCGTTATGGTTTTAAAAAATATGAACCGCGCATATATGGAGAAGCAACACGAAGGCGAAATTGACTTGTACAGCGTGTTGGATCCAAACCGAATTTACAGTTAAAAAAATTTTTGTATTTGTTTATGTTAAATTACGGGTGTTTTAATTTTAAGTAGGTGATTTTGTAGGCGAGAGAGTGGTGTTCACTGATTCTGTGATAAATACAATTTTAGTAATCTTGACGTCAACACTGTTTCTAGCATGACAAACCTAATAAATGTACATAACAAGTCGCCACGCCTTTTATTTTTGCCTTCCCTAATTACGTTAGTAGTTATATAACAACTACTCTCAAATCTAGCAGGTGTTGGAGCACTTCTGCCCCTCCAAATAAAAATTAGAGTTCGGTAAAACCATAGAGTTTTATCAGAACCCCTGAAAAGATCTGCTATAAAATAAACTATTAGTTTTATTATAGTAACCCGTAGCTATATCCCCCATAAAATCATTGAATGTTAAAGTGGGCTTCGAACGTTGAATAATAAGCCATGAAATATTGGGTACACCCATTGGTATATAACTAGATATTCTAAAATGTCTGAAAAGTTTTATTTCAACAAAGACCATTACCTCAATTTTATTAATAAACAACCTAGACTAGTAAATAGACAACCTTCCATAAAAAATGTTGTCAAAAATAAATTATCTAATAAAACTAATTTTTCTTAGAAAGTGAAGAAATAAGCGAACCTTGAAAATAATTCTAAATAAAGAAACTAGTCATTAGTTTGAAAAAGATCGAAATTTTAAACTATAAATTACAATACCTGATTATTACTTGATTTACTTTATTGTTTAACGAGCTACAAGTTGGATAGAAATTATTTGATAATTAAAGAGTGGTTTAGAGTTTTCTATTTATATTTATATATCAGGTATGTTCTTGAGTATATACGACTATTATTGTGTAGATTTTCAAGTTTGCACAGCTGTTCAGAGAAAGCTATATTTCAACAAGGAAACCACCACTTTCATCAAAGAAATATGAAATAATCCCCTTATTACCTCATTGTTTCTCAATATTCTTTAATAAAATAATCTATATTTTATGGCATGTAAATAAACAACCTTCCAGGGAAAGAATTATAAACCGATACTTGGTAATAAAAAATGAGGTTTTGCAAATCGTAGCAGGTATGCAAGACAGCGTTCAAATAACAAACACAGTACCTAAAGAAATAAATGAAAAGTTTTATAGTCTAGCATGTGAAACCTATTACGGTTTATACATTTAATACCCGGAAAGGTCTACACCGGACTAGCTCAATTAATTTATCTACCTGAAAAAATTAGTGTAGCCATAAAGATACCTAATAAAACTAAACCAACATTTTTGATAAAATGGATAATCAGATAGTAAAAAAATAAGCACACGTTGAAAATCAGTCTAAACAAAGCAAAAAGACATTTGTTTAAAAGAGAATAAAAAATTAAAATATAAATTAGAAATTATTACTACAAAATAGTGATTACAATGATCTCTATTTTTACTAATCTACACGCTGAATTGATTGAAATTATTTGATAAATAAAAAGGGATTTAGAGTTTTCTTCTGTTTTTATACTTGTATATCAGGTTTGTTCTTGGGTATATGACTTCTATTGTGTAGATTTTCAAGTTTGTGCAGCTGTTCAGAAAAAGCTTTATCCCTACAATGAAAAACCGCACTTTCTTCAGAGAAATCTGAATCCCCTTACTACTTGATAAAATAGTCTTTAAACAAAATTAGGTAAAAATTTTGGTAAGTATACAACCTTCCAGGAAAAGCGTCATAAACTAGTACTTGGCAATAAAAAAGGAGGCTTTGCAAGTCACAGCAGGTATATGCAAAAGATGGTTGAAACAAAAGTTTTATACTATAGCACCTCTTAATGCATTAAAAATTGACATTGACAGTTGAGGTTTAACCTCAAATAGGAAATAGGCTGGTTTCATTAAAAAACAAAATAGAAACAACAAAAGTAATTCTAACTGAAATATATTACAAATTAAAATTAAGATAATTACAAATGGTCCGATACTGATTACAATATCCAATAGCGGTAAACGATTTATTAGCTAAAAGTTACTTGATGTATGATAGGCACATTAAAAATATGAACACATACAAAAAACCTATTAAAGTGTAATCCCTTTATTATCTGGAAAGGTTCACATTGGACTACATCAATTAATTTAAGTTCAGTCTGTAAGATTATTAAAAACATCGTTACCCCTATATACATAATCAAAAAATTTAAGAACTCTTATTTACTGAACTACTAAGCTGGATGACAAATTATTTGATGACAAAAACAAACAGAAGCCATCGATTGCTGTTAAAAAACAAGAATGATTTTTAGATTTAATATTTGTATACCAGCAAAATAACAACAGTCGAATATCTAGCATCTATTACCACATTTAGCAATCCAAGAAATTTGCTGCCATCAAAAGCTCCAAAGCAATTTCAGGAGCGATAGGGAATTCCGGAATCTCAGTAGAGCTATTTGTGTATCTTACTTTATATGTGAAGTACATGCAAACTTTTTGTAAAACATGTGACCTGCAAATAAATAGATTCACGGTCAGATCGGCAATTATTTTTCATAATAGTTTAATAACTTACGGAATCTCACGGAAATTTACTTCATTGGCTTCATTCTCCGCAAACTGTCCTGGCCCACTCAGCATGGCTTTGATAGTACCAGAAGTCAAGGCATGTTCTCTTTTCACAATGAATTCATGGCCATCTGATGATATTAACTTTACATACATGGCGTCAGGTCCCTCACAACCTCCGTAAACTCTATCTTGTGTTTTGTCTTCCATGGTGTCACTCATTTTAATCTAATTTTAAACTATCTTTAGTACGTGCTTTATTTTGGTTAAATGTTTTTTTTAGTTGATGAAATATTTATAATAAAATGACAGTGTACACAACAGAGAAAAATAATGTATTAAAACAAAAACAGAAGTTGAAAAAACTTACCTTATACTTTGACAACTAACTAGCACAGAATAAAAACAAATTAGATTGAAGTGACTGGTGAAACTTCCAGATGTCAATGAATGTCAGCAATGATATTGGATTTTTATGCCAAAAGAAATAAGATTTGATAACCAATAGCGTTGAAGTATGTCAGGACGTTAGACTCTGTAGCTCTTTTGTCATAAAAATACAATGTTGTCATACCGTCAGTGTCTGTATCATAGTGTCGCCGACGTATATAGTATTGGGTTTTATCGATACAAATTGAATGAACATGAACTTATTCTCTTAAATGTCATATATATTATTAATATAGTAATACTTTATCGATATTAAGATATTTCGGGCACAATAATATGATGACGGAATTTATGTCAATTATCGAAAATTTTCGATTTTCAAATAACACTAGTAGAATATTTTTCAAGTAGCATCAAATATGTATTTTTAACTTAGTCAATTTTTATAACTAATATATTGTTATTCTTAAACTAATATTTTTATAGCATCTTTACAATTAAACAACGATGATTCTACTTTATACCTAGGTTATGTAACATATTATTTGTGTTACACAATAATTTTATATAAATAACATTTAAACAAGACAGGAATGGACGAATTATTGTTTCGGAGTAATAGGGGCATAGAATCTATGCAGGTACATTATTATTTCATGTCTTTTGTGTATAGAGGATAATATTGTTTTTATAAGGTACAGGCAGAAATTGCAGCATCTAAAACAAAAGACTTCTTCAATAATTATTCAAGACAAGTTAGCGATTTGTTTAAACAGATTTGGAGTAACACCCATGTTAATGAAATAAAAGGTGTCTTGTTGGAAGTTATAAAATTTGTTATTGATGTATCAAGTGATGTTAAAAAATATTTCATAGAATCAGTTGATTTGAAGTATTTATCTCTATTTTTAACACAAACTTTTGGAAACAAATGTAATATAAATGTAGTTCAATATTTTTAGTAGAATAGTGTATCATTTCATTATTTCAGGGACAAAGAGAGAAATTACATTAGCATGTGTAGGGTTTTTAGTGGGTGGTTTGATTGGTGCAGCTGTAGGATACTCAATAAGAAGTACACAAACTCCTTATAGATATATGCAAGCAATACAAGTTGTTCGTTATATGGGACCAGAGTCTGTAGCTGTATTACAGGATGCTCAAGCTCCATATGAATGTGGGGACTTTGATGTTTTGGTTAATGTTAAAGCTGCTTCTGTACAAGTAATAGATGCTCAGATCTGTTGTGGATATGGTAGAAATTTTAGAAAAATTTTAAGAAAGTTATATAATGTATATGTGAAATATCTTTTATATCATCTTTGTATTAATAATAGTATATTTTAGGAATCTGACTTGCCAGTAACATTAGGAAGAGATTGTACCGGCATAATAACGGATTTAGGCCGGAAAGTTAAAAGACTGGAGATAGGAGATGAAGTATGGGTTACATTGCCATATTGGTCTCAGGGAACTTTGTGTCAAACAATTTTAGTTTCAGAAAACAGGGTAATTTCTTTTTTTCCTTCTAAAATACATGATGTTGATTATTGTGAAATAGGTAGCACATAAACCAAAAAACGTTGGTTTCGAGGGGGCTTGCAGTATTCCTTATGCTGGTAGTATAGCTTTATCCACCCTATCAGAAGCCAACATTGACTCAAATAATGCACAAAATAAAAGGTATGGTGAATAATCATCGGTGGTTTTCTGATAGAGATGGGTTAAATTTTAGCTTCTTAATACAGGGAGGTTGTACTCCTGTTGGTTGTGTCCTGATTCAGCTTTTGAAAAGTTGGAAGGCAGATGTCACAGCTACCTGCTATAAAAGGGCTGTACCTGTGGCAGAGGCTCTGGGAGCAAATGAAGTCATTACTGTTGAAGATCCAGAAAATGCAGCTTCAGAAATAAATAGTAACAATATGAAAAGCAACAAAAACCTCTTGAAACAATTAGAACATATTAATAAGCAGTTTGACTTCATTATCTTGACGAAAAATGAAAGGTAGATATTTTGTGATAAAAGTGAGTATTTAATTATTGATGAGTTGATGTTCTTGCAGCGCTGATGATTTTAAAACGTTCTGTACAAAAGAGGGTCAAATACTCTCAACATACCCGCCACAACTTGCATCAGATTCTCTGGGATATTTAACTAGTTTGTTGTTTACTAGTTATATTTATTTAAAGGTAAAAATAGTAATATTTAGATTAACTGTTAACCAAGAACTTTAATTTATTTTTTTAGAGTTGGTTTGGTTCGGTATACGATGATTTTGACGAAGCCCATTTGTGCCATGTTACTTTGGAAAAATTGACGGAGTTGGTTGAGGACGGCGTACTCCAAACCGTGGTGGATAAGGTCTTCCCCCCTAGAGACATCGAGTTGGCCTTGCAACACATACAGTCGCCATATTCGATAGGCAGTGCCGTAATAACGTTTCGATAATTTCCAAGCAAATGTAATTGTTCCTATAGTACAAATTAAAGTAAAGAGATCTACTGGCTAATATTTTTTTATAGTCAATTGCATATTATTAGAGTCGTTATCGGTTGGTTTCTACACTTTTATATTTGGAAATGTGCATCAAGTTCTTTTTTAATATATTTACTCGGAAATTTGGAATGTAGAACTTTATATATATATACGAACTTTGTTAATACTTTTGTCTTTCATTTCCATGGCTTCCAAAGCATATTTTTAATTTAAAATAACGTACCGTGAACTAGGAATGCCGAAAACTGATTTGTCCGATTTACCGATATTTTTCTAAACCAATGTTTAAAAAAAACTGAACATATATTTTTTAATAAATCTTTTAAACAGGTGATTTTTTTTATGATAGAAATATATTTATATATCGATATTTTATATATATTTTGAAGGTTTATTAAAGATTCTATATAAAACATACAATATCGTTATATCGGCCAAATATATCGATATTTTTTTCAGAAAATATCGATACAACGATGTTCTCTCTGCATCACTAGTATATCTTAGGGTTGCCATATTAGGTTATGTTATAGATTACTGGATTAAGTCTCAATATTCGTAATCTGAGGTTGGAAAATATGTTGTGTTAAGACCTGTTGAATTATATTGCTAATAATTAAAAATGAATTATATTAATAGTAGTTCAAATGTACAACATTTGAATATCGCTCCACATTCTTCTCTTATGCAAAAGCTTGAATAATTATTATCAGAATGAAGAAAATAGTTCAAATAATCTCGTACCACATACAATTTTACACCTATTACATAAATTCACAGGACATATAGAACTGAAATTAGGGATGCAGAAAAAATATCGTTCTATCCATATTTTCTGAAAATAATATCGATATTCTTTTATCCAAAATTTTTGAGAATAGATTAAACATGATTTTTAAAGAAACCTTTAAAATCGGTACTTAATTTTAAAACTTTATCAATAAAATATATAAAATAAATTAAAAAAAAATTATATATATATATATATATATATATATTTAGGCTAATATTTCACTTTTATTATTTTTTGTTAAAAATATCGATATAATAATTTATCTATGTTTTTGGCTGATTATCGATAATTTTGGGATCGAAATTTTGAAAAATAAATTTAATATAATTTTCAAATTTTGTTACTTAACTTTAAAGGTTCATTAAAATATCATTCTCTGAAATATTTAGAAAAAAAATTTTTTAGGCAAAATATAATCGATATATCGATTTTTTTTAATATCGAAAATGTTATATCTATACTTTTTTCTGTTGCCGGCATCCCTATGGCACGCTATAACTTTTTTCTATGATAACTTCATAAACTTGAATAATGCGTACCAGAGCGAAACAGACACAGTATTTCAAGCTCAAAACTTCGATTTTTTCAATTTTCAAAGTATACCTAAACCTAACTGCCTCAACTCAGCCCAAACGTTCTTTAATGGGACGATTTCCATTTGTATTTTTTAAGAACAAGGTACAAATAAGACATGGTTTATGTTGAAACATACAATTTATTAAATAAAATAAAAAACAAATCTGTAGAAAGAGAAATAATAACTCTAATATGTATAGCCTGGCGGGGTTGAGGAATTGAAATCCCTTCAAAGCTCCGATCTTCTCCCAAAACTAAATGATATTTACATATTTTCCTTACGAACGACATAAATCAACGTTTATTGATAAAAGGAACGGGAGAAGACCCATAGCCCAAAGCTGAAATGTGTCTAAAGTAACAAAAAAAAACAAAAGCTAAAAATATTAGTACACAAAGCTGAAACTTTAAATTAATCCAAAAGAATATATAGAAAATTTGACCAGTAATTGATTCTTTTTGGGGAATTTCTGATCAAATTTCTAGACCTACTTGACATGGAGGCTTTTTGAACTTTTCACTGTCATGGTACACATTCTAATATATATATTAGTCATAAATATCTTTAAATACAATCCAACTCTCTTTACTACTCTATGAAGAATGAAAGGGGGGGGGGGGATAATATATTAAATATATTTCGTAGGTTTTGATCCCATTAGAAAAACCTCTTAGAATTTTCAACATATCTCAAATAGTATACTTTCATTTATTGTAATAAACGCGACAATTTTTTCTTAAATGGAATGTAACAGCGTCAATCTATATTCACTTTTCTTGATACATATATATAGCTCAGAACGACCTGATTTGAGATTCAACTATTGTAGTCATTGTAAAGCACCAATGGTGGATAGTTTCTTTTATACAATTAAAATATATAAATAAATAAAATATATTGTGTCATACACAACACTTCATAAAAAAACTATATATATATATAATTAAAAAAATTGACCTTACACCAAAAGCTTACACAACATATATATATATATATATATATATATATATATATATATATATATATATATATATATATATATATACTAAATAAACAAAAATTTATAATATACAAAAGCTAATATGCGAAGCTATAGAAGTCTGGTGAATCCGAAAATCTGTAAAGCAAAAAAATCATGTTACCAGGGATACAGCGATGATCGTATCACCTCAAAGTACTCACTGGGACTTATTGTTGTTGGGCAGATTGTTGTTGAATCTCGATTTTCTCCACGGTCATATCGGGATTCATGGCGGTGGCTTCTTGGATGGCTTCGGCCAAGGCCCTGTCGTGGTCGATCGGGTCTCCGTCGGATTGTATCGTGATTTTTTGCTCCACTCTGGTCTCCACGATGCCGTCGCGTTCAGTTTTGTACTATTCGAATGATAATGCGCATTAATAGTAAACGCTGGTGGTGAAAAACGAGTGTTCACTTACGGTAATGGTTTCCACCGTTCTTGTCTTGGAACTGATCGTTTGGGTGCTGACGATCTCGCCGGTCTTCACGTAGCTGCCGTCGTCTGACGTCAGTTGTACTTTCCGGGCTTCGGTGGCTACTATGGGAACGTTGGTGGTCGATGTCCTGTAGACTGATGGATCACCGCTGTACATGATGCTCTCCGTTTTGACGATACCTCCATGGATGTCATCCTGCACAACAGAAACGGGTTAGTGCCGCGAGATACTTGATTTAACCGACTACTAGCTACAACACACTGGAAAAATCATCATGCACTTACGGCGAAATACAATAAAATCAAAAAGAAATCAATAAAAATCATGCTGCGTATAGGTAACGTCCTAATTCGAACTTCACACAATCCAAAGAAATCACAGCCTCCTACCTGATAAATCATCGCGAATATTGCTGTATTCGATTGTTTTAAATGAATGAATTTTGTGCGTAAAAACAGTCAATTTTTTAGACCGCTGCGATACATACCCTGTCGTATTGCTGCGAGCTTCGGTAGTACGGACTGCTGGGATCATCTGGGGGGTCGATGGGGGTGCCGGAGTCACCTGAGCTAGTCGAACTGATGCTATCTCGTCTGCCCAGCTATAAGCCATGCGAGTTAGAGACGAGTGTTGAAATGAGTAACGTGCTTTTTTTGTTTTATTTTAACGGTTAGGTTAGTTCGTACGAAGATATTTCGTTCAAATAGAAAAGCCAAAAAGTAATCCAGGTTTTTTAAATTACTCTTTCACGAGCCTTATATGAAAAAATGAAATGTCACACAGTAACAGGTCGTTCAGCAAGTTTTGTCGTTCGGTAAGATAGGCTATAACAGGTATTTCGTTTTCGCGAAATCACTATAATTGAGACTTGGGTCAGTAGTGGCTAGCAATAATGACATTTACAAGCAATTGAAAGGTTAAATCCAACGTATTACAACAATCATTTTAATTTGACACCGACGTTGATAGGAGTTCTGTTTCGTAAGGTTAATTCTTTATACTGTAGGCATAGCCGACTCTGCGAAAGTAAAAGTACGTATAAATATGGCTCGATGTCCTTTATGTGAGTATATCACATCAGAATCACAGCTCGTTGATGTTATAGTCAATCCACAACATTAAAATTGAACAAGTAACATTAAAGTTTGGCTCGTTTAAATATTTTTAGAGCTGGGGGTCCTATTTTGGTAAAAGTATCCGTATTTCTAAATTTGAATGTAATCGGCCAGTAATTCATAAGAGTATATCAAAGGGCAAGAGGTGAATGTTGGACGGTGAATTAAAATCAGATAAAAATATGATTGCCCCTAATAAAATTCAAATGCTATATTGGAGATAAAACCTAACCAAACTGGACATATCTCAAAAGCTTTGAAGGCATGTTTTGGTAGTTTTACTTCATAGAATACAATTTAACAATATTTTCTTCTTATAAAGCGACAAAACTCGAACCAGTACTAATGTAACATATTGAATTATGAAAAATAAGTCGCCTATTGAAAAAATCTGTAGCAAGATATGATATTTTAGGGTTAGTTTCTTAGAAAGGTTAAACATAGGTCGAGACTGAAAGAAATGTTCGATATTAACCTGATCACCGCTGACAACCGTGCTGGTCGTCTTAACTTCTTGCGTCACTGTACGTTGTTCTTGTCTGGTGGCGCTACTGGTCATAGAATGTGCCACTGTCTTCTCTTCTAGCTGCTGCGTTTTGGCGTTGGTGCCCAGGTCTTCGTGTGTGGTGGCGGTGCGAGTGGTCACGGCTCGAGCGGTGACGTACGGCGATTTAACGTCGTCAGTCAGTGGCGTATCAGCCTTATTTTTTTATATAAATTGAAACGTAAAAGAAAAAAAAACGAAAATAAATAAACGATCAAAATAAACGTAAAATATAACAACAGATCCAGTAATTTTTCATGGCTACATCAGGTAGTAGTAAAATTAAGATATACCCATAAAATATTACAGAATACCAGACCCACCAGGATTCCTTTCCTAACTGTTTATACACTTTAGTAAAAACAAAACTGAAACTAACTGAAAATCGTTTAATTAACGGAAATAAAGTAACTGAAAAAAATTAAAGTCAACAGTAGGAAGAGGCTTAACTGGAAATACAAAAAAATAGAATTTACTAAAATGTATAAACTCTGCCAACTGGCGTGATTGGTCCAATGCGCACATACACATTTCTCTTGCTCATTTTGTGGTTATGTTTTAAGTTTATTCGTGAATGAACGTAGTTTAATTATATTATGAAAAAAGTAACATTACAAACTACCGTTTTATGGAGGTATAAAAAAGTAACTAGATTTATTGAAAACACTAATTGACATCGACAGATTAAGAATTCTACAAATTTAAGGGCAATGTCTGACTTTTTGGAGATAAGCTAGTTGTCAACAGCTACAAAATGATATAAATAATAAAAGATATATATCTAGTAAATATATTTTCTCAATACGAAAATAAATTGTTGAAATTGATTTTAATGGACATTATAATGATAATATAATAAGTTATTTAGTAAAGAAAACAACCTTGAAAAGAACTTGTAAAGTAAAATATCGATATCAAAAACGTAACGTTATGGTTTGGTATCGATTTGTTCTTTAGATATCGATATTCTTCTCCGCTACCGGCATCCTTACTACAAACTATGAAAATTGAAAACGATGGGCGCAAAGAACCAATCACGCGGTTTTGTTCTTTCTTTTGCTTTTGCTAGTTTTTCTAAATTATAGTTTTTAATGATTAATAGTTACCTTGTTGACCTGCGTAGAGACTTTAATTTCACCGGTTCGTCCATCTTGTATCCGTTCTTCCACGTTTTGCGTCACTCCATCCTTGTCTTTGGTAATAATCTGCTTGGTGGTGGTCTTGACAACAACTGGAGTGCTGACGGATGTCGCGCCTTTGGGCACGTTGAGGTTGGGGATGTCTTTTAGGCTTTCCGCGGCGTATTCGTTGAAGTCATCATCGCTGCTCTCGTCTCCGTCTTTGAGATAAGTCTTCACCTGCACCTGGGTGTCTTTTAGATCGGTGAAGTGGCTGGGGTCTATCTGGGCGTAGTTCAAAATGAGGGTGCCGGTCACGGGATCGCGACGCGCCGTACTGGGGTCGATATCACCCGTCTGGGGATCGATGTGTCCCCATTCCGTGTGGATCTTTCCGGTCACCGGGTCGATTTCTCCAGACAGAGTTAATACCTGGGTGACCTTGGTATTGGCGCTCTTCACCAAAGGATCGTCCGGATCTACCTGCACCACTTTGCCGGTCTTCGGATCCACCATGCTGTAGATATACACGGTCTGGGTGGTAACGTTGATGATCCTGCCGGTCTTCTCGTCGAACTGACAATCCTTCGGGTCAATCTCCTGCACCTTGCCGGTCGGGTCATTCTGGGTGATGACGTAAATGCGGATGATGATCATCTTGCCGGTCTTGGGGTCGATCTTGCCGTATTTCGTGTAGATCTGTCCGGAAATCGGGTCGATCTCCGACGAGGAATAAATGGGAGCTCCCGTCTCGTCGACCTGGTTGGTCCTGGTGAAGATCTGACTCGTTTCCTTGTCCACTCGCGCGCTGTTCTGGTCCATCTTCGACATCCTGGTGATGTTCCCGGTCTTCGGATCGATGTATCCGTACACCGCCGTCACGTAGCCGGTGGTGGCGTCCACGTTTCCTGTGGCGTACACGTCCTCCTTGCTGACGGGGTCGTTGTAGTCGAACACCCAGATCTGGTTGGATTTGGTGTCAATTCTGACCGTCTTCGGATCGCGTTTCACGATCTCGCCCTTGTCGTTCACGCGCGGGTCCGTGATGAGTATCCCCACCAGCCTGCCGTAGCTGGGATCGGGCTTGCCGGTCTTGGGATTGTTGTATCCGCCCTTGAACAGGATCTGACCGGTAGCGGGATCGATGACGCCTTGCTTGACCTCGTGGCGGCCACTCTTGGGATCGATGTGGGTAAGGGTGGCGCGTACGGGATCGATTTGACCGTACTTCGTGTCGATACGGTGGGTGCTCGGGTTATACAACCCGTTGGATAGCTCCGGAACCGCGTTCTTCGCGTCTATCACGTTCTTCTTCGGGTCGACCTTGCCTACGAACGTCACCACCTGCACTTCCGGATCGACTTCCGCGCCCAGCTTGATCACCTGGCACAACGATGGATTCACTGTGTCCGTCTTGGGGTCCTTCACGCCGGACGAGATGATGATGTTGCCCTCGGCGTCCAGATCCACGGGCCTCCACTCGGTCTTACCCGTGACCGGATCCTTGGTGACGATTCTCAGCAGCTTCAAGTTAATCACGCCGTACTTGGTCTCGATCTCTCCGGTGGCGGAGTTCTTCTTGGCCTTAGAGTTCTCCATCTGGCCGTTGTTCAGGTCCACGGCCCCCGTATCAGGGTCGATCTTGGCCGTGATAGTGGTGATCTCGATCACCGGGTCGTTCTGGCCGGCGATGCTGATGATCTGACTCATGGACTGGTCGACCTTGCCCGTTTTAGGATCGACCACTCCCGTGAGGATGATTTGGCCCGTGGCGTCGTTGACCTGAGCCGTCTTGGCGTCCACTTTACCCGTCTTCTGGTCATTGACGATGACCTTTCCGTTCTTAGGGTCGATTAAACCGTACTTAGACTCGATGAGACCCGTCTCCGGGTTCAACAACGCCGTGGACTGTTCCACCTGTCCCTTCTCTACGTCGGCTTGTCCGGTCTTCGGGTCGATCTTGGCCGTGATCACGGTGATCTTAATCATCCTTTTCTTGGGGATAGGTGCTGCGTGGGGATCTTGCGCCTGTTTCAGACCCACCACCGCGAATACTTGTCCTAAACTCGGGTCGGTCTTACCGGTCTTGGGATCAACGACCGGTCCTCCGTTGATGATGATGTGACCGGTGGCCTCGTCTACTTTTCCAGGTATAATTCCTCTCTGTCCCGTCGTGGGATCGTTCGAAATCAACGAACCGGTGGTGGGGTCTACCTGGCCGTACTTGGTCTCTATGAATCCCGTGGCCGGATCCACCACCCCCGTGATATGCTCAACGGTACCGTTCTCTACGTCCACGCTTCCGGTCTTAGGGTCTTTTCGTCCGGTGATGACCATTATCTTGACGATGCGGTGCTTGGCTATGGGACGCAGTACCCCCGTCACCACCTCCTTGACGGGGGTCCCCTTCGGGGCGGTGGTAATGCTCTTGGTCGGTTTCAGCGCGTCGGACTCCGCTTTCTTGACGTCTTTCTCGGACGGTTGCTGGGAGGCCACGGGGTCGATGGTGGGCTCGGTGATGTGCACCGATACCGCCCTGCCCAGGTCCTTGTCCAGTTTTCCGGTCTTGGGGTTAACGAATCCGCCCTTGAAGACCAACTCTCCGGTGTTGGGCTCGATGTGACCCGATCTGACGTCGGCCTTGCCCGTTTTCGGGTCGACTATGGTCAAGGTCTCCTGCACCGGGTCCAAATGACCGTATTTGGTGTAGATCCTATTCCTATCAGGGTCGTAGAGTCCGGGGGTGGAATCGGGAGTAGCGTTCTTCGAATCGATGGTGTTCTTCTTACCGTCGATCTTACCCAGGTAGGTTCTGATCTCTATCTCGGGATCCACCTCTGGACCGACCTGCACCATCTGCACCATATCGGGACTCACCTTGTTCGTTTTAGGGTCCACCACTCCGCTTGATATGATGATATTGTCGTCCTGGTCGACCTGCACCGGTCTTTCCTGGATCTTTCCGGTCTTGGGGTCCCGTGTGAATATCTTCATGAGCTTCAAGTTTATGGTACCGGGCTTGGTAATGATCTCGCCGGTTTCCGGGATGACTTTTCCGTTGGTGACCTCGGTGCGAGCGTTGGTGAGGTCCAGTTTACCGCTGGCGGGGTCTTTACGCGCGGTGATCGTCGTGATGACGACGGCGGGATGCTGAGGATCCACCACGTTGATGACGTGGGACAGGTTGGGGTCCACCTTACCCGTCTTCGAGTCCACCACGTTGTCGCTAATGAAGATCTGCCCGTTGTTCTCCCTGTCCACCTTGATGGGGGTGACGGTGATCCTACCCGACTTGTCTTTCTGTATCACTTTGCAGTTCTGGGTGTCTATCTTGCCGTACTTGGAGTCAATGATGCCGCTCACCGGATCGATGGTGGCCGTCAATTTCTCCACCGTACCGTTCTCGGTGTCCACTTTGCCGGTTTTCGGGTCCTTTCTGCTGGTGATCACGAGGATCTTAATCACGCGCTTCTTGGGGATGGGGTGGCTGGGCAGGGCGTGCTTGATGGGTGTCCTCACCTCGCTGGGTGTCTCGTAGTCGCCCACCACCGTGATGACCTGTCCCAGGGCGGGGTCTTTTTTGCCCGTTCGCGGATCGATGACGGGTCCGTTGACCAGCTGTATTTGTCCCGATGCGGGATTCACCTGTCCCTGGACAGTCTCCTGTTTGCCGGTGGCGGGGTCGGTGATCACCACCGTGCCGTCCTTTGGATTGATCAGGCCGTATTTGGAGTCGATCTCGCCGTTCGGATGCAGGATACCGGCGGACTGATCCACGTGCCCGTTCTCCAGGTCCAGATATCCGGTCTTGGGGTCCCGTCTTGCGGTGATCACTAGCAGTTTGATGACCTTGTTTCGTTCGACAGGGGAGAGGGAGTGACGATCGTCGGGCAACCTCACGGGACTTACCGGAACTGCCTTCTTCGGGGCATCAACGGCACTCAAACTGGCGTCCGCCTGGGGATGCTTGAACTCAACCTTGATGGTCCTACCGTAACCAGCATCGACCTTGTTCGTCTTGGGGTTCACCAGGCTCTTGAACAGCACGGCATCGGTGGTGGTATCGCGCTGACCCTGTCTCACCTCCGTCTTGCCGGTCTTGGGGTCGGTCAGGCTGAGGGTCTCGTGCACAGGGTCGTAGACTCCGTACTTGGTGTATATCTTGCCCGTGACTGAGTCGTAGAGACCCGGGGACTGTTCGAACGGCGATGCGGTCTTCGGGTCGAGGCCCTTCTTATCCACCTTTCCGGACGCGGAGGTGACCACCACATCCGGGTCCAGTTCCGAGTCGATTTGCAGGATCTGGCTAAGGTTGTCGTCCCGGTTACCCGAGACGGGATCGATGACGCCCCTCAGTACGATGATGTTGCCGTTGGGGTCCAGCTGGACCGGGTGGTCCTCTATCCTACTGATCTTGGGGTCCCTCGTGCTAATGGTCTTGTTCTTGGGATTGACCGTGCCGTATTTCGTCACGATGACGTTGTTCTTCGAGTCGATTTTGCCATTGGTGGTCTCCTTGTGGGCCTGAGCGGGGTCCAGCTGGCCGGTCTTCGGGTCTCGCTTTGCCGTGACCGCGGTCACCGGCACCACGTTATCGCCGCGGTCCCCGATCTTGAACATCTGTCCCAGGCCGTTATCCACCTTCCCGCTCTTGGGATCAACGACCCCCTGTTCGACGACGATCTGGTTGAGGTTTTCGTCGATTTTGATAGGATGGGAACTGGACCTGCCCGTCTTGGGGTCCCTATGGACGATCTCACCCTTCCTCGGGTCCAGAGTCCCGTACTTGGTGTCGATCTGCCCGCTGACCGGGTCCAGTACCGCGTCCAGTGTCTCCACGTGGCCCCTCTCCGCCTCTATCCGTCCGGACTTGGGGTCCTTCTTTGCGGTGATCACGATCACCCTGATGACCCTCCTCTTGGCGATCATCGCCGGCGGCACCGCCTGTCTAGGATCCGTGGCGCCGATCGAGATGATCTGGCCCAGGGAGGACGACTTCTTCCCGGTCTTGGGGTCGATGACAGAGCCCGAGGTGATGATGATCTGCTTGGTGACCGGATCGATGTAACCCTGCACGACTTCCTTCTGTCCGTTGGCGGGATCCGTCACTATCACCGTCCCGTTGGAGGGATCGATTAGACCATATTTGCAGTCGATCAGGCCGGTGTCGACGTTCTGCTGACCGGTGGTGGTATCGGCCGTGGCCTGGTCCAGGTCGATACGGCCGCTCTTCGCGTCCCTGGGTCCCGTTACTACGAACAGCCTCACCTTGCGTTTCTTAGCGGCGGATGCGGCCAGGGGAACCGCGACGGACGGCTTCGTCTCCTTGGCAGGCTCCTTCTCGTACTGCTCGCCGGCCAGAAACGCTGCTGTATCAGCCTTGGGGTCGTTCCTCTTCAGTTTGTTGATATCACCGGGCGCGTAGTTGAACGCTGTGGCCGTGGCACGCTTGTTAGACGGCGATTGTTGATTCTCCGCGTCGTTCTTGGGACTCGACGGCGATTTCTGGCCTTCGTAGCTGAATCCCCGCTCCTGCGGCTTCTTGGGCGTCACCTGGGCCTCGGGCGTGTCGTAGTCGTATTGTTTCGTGTAGCCGGGCGCTGCGGTTATCTTCTCGGCCACCGGGGTCTTGTCCTTTTTGCCGATCGGAGGACTCTACAGGTTGGAGGAAGCGAAAAAAAAAAGAGGAACATGCGTAAGTACATGCGGGACTCTACCTCTGACTACCCTAACTTAAATAGAACTCGTTCTCTTCATCTATACGGATAAATTACTCGTGCACACACATAAAAAATCGAACGAAGCGATCGGATGACGAACGAGAAGCAAAAACAAACCTTGGAGCGCTTCAGCTCGTCCTGGTCGGGCTCCGCGCCGTTCTGCAGGTTGTTGCTCTGGTTCTCCTTGTCCTTGTCGTTCTTCTTGCCGAAGAGGCCGCCGGCCGGCAGCACGGCCACGCCTCCCGTCGGTTTCTAAACACACACACGAAAGCAACGAGTCAGTAACGGTGAGCGTACACAGGCCGCAATCAATGATACACATAAGCGGTCACTAAAGCGCAAGGAAAAGAGAGAGATAGTGAAGCGTACTGTCTGTCCGACCTTTCCCAGGTACGACTAAAGAGCTCAAGCGACAAGCGATACGATAAAATGCAGTTTATACAGCGGAAGAAAACCTAAATTAAACAAAAAAAGTAGTAGTGAAGTTTGAACACCTTCTGGAGCTTGTCCGCCTCGTACTCCCCCTCCACTGAGCTGACAGTACTGCCTGAACGAGCTGAACCGGAGCTTAGTTTACGTCCATGCTATGATGAGACACACGACAATGGTTAGGTTAGGCTGATGATGATATATTCGGCAAACACCCATCTCTTAACACACTACCTCCTGATTTATCCCCCAACATTAAATTATTTCAATAGTGATCTATGAAACAATATCTCATATGCTGTATCTCCAACACAACTTATACGAAAGTTAAATTCCAAATTGCGAAAAAATGAAATAATAAAATTTTAAGAACTTTTATTTCAAATATAGTCAAAGTAATTCAGTTTCATAATAACACACTGAACTAACATTCTACACAAGTTGAACCAGCCATTTTAAAAAATCAAACTACCCCTTGATATATCCCCAAAACAATATTTATTTCAATATTTAACGAAGAAATAACATCCCATATATTTACGGTCATTGTAACCATTTATTTTTTATTTACATTTATATTTCCACTACAGCATATACAAAAGCAAAGCTATAAACTGCGAAAATAGAAATAATGAGAGGTTTAAGAACTTTTATTTGAAATATCTTCAATGTAATTGAGTTTCACTATAACACACTGAACAAACATTCTACGTAAATTCAACCGGTCAGTTTTAAGAACCTCTGGAAAATGTTTTTTTGAACTTGAAAAAATATTCAAAACTTCCTTCACACAGAGTCAAATCTGATGTTCTATAACTGTGATGTTGTTTCAACAATTGTTGCTTGGAATGAACTGAATATAGTGAACAAACCACTTTATACAGTAAATTGACATTGACAGACAAGAGACTGCGATATGTAATAAACAATCACTTGTTTTGCACAGCTAACTCGATTTTCCCAATCATTGAAATAATGTCTAATTATCTAACGAAAAATATAAATAACAAAAAAAATGTACCATTCACCAAAATAAATAGTTTTAATTTATTGAGGCTGTGAAAATTCCTAGCCTCAAAAAAGGGAGAAATCAGAAAAGAAAAAATCATGAAACTGTATTAATAATATAATTACAAAGCTCAAAAATCTTCTTCATATATTAATATTATTGCTTCCCTTAACTGTATGTCAAATTATTTATTTCAGAACTTAAAAATATCAGACTTTTATCAATGTAACAATCTTTTCAATTAACTACAATCTATTTTTCATCTTCAAATTTTCATTTAATTAACGAATTTTATTATTGTTATATACGATAGTGTGCAATATGCAATTTTAAAAGCTTCTTTAACGGCATATTTTCAAGAAAAGCTTGTCTTAACATCCAATAATGTTGCAACTATATCGAAATTATCTCAACTCAATCAAAAAGAACTTAATCTTAACCAACAGTATAACTATTGGTTATAATGGTCAACTAAATTAAAATAATCGCAATTCAAGTATACATATTTTGCTATAAGTGAAATCAAACGTAATTTTTCTCTCAAATAAATGTAAGGCATACCTAAATATTTAATGATAAGTTGTTTTGCTATCTACACCAATAAACTCAGGATGTCTACAAAGGGATTAAACCAGGGATTTAAAACGCGAAATTTATTTTGAAACCGTGTAAGCTGTTGGAGATAAAGTAAAATGTAAATTCGATTTTGACGTTCGCATATATATATATATATATATATATATATATATATATATATATATATATATATATATATATATATATATATATATGAAAACGAACTGACTCTGCTGGTCTGGTTAAAATCATGAGTATTGCCATTAATCCACACACCAATGAATCAAATGATTAAAAACAACACAAATGGCTTTGATTTTAATGTGATATTAGTGAGGCTATTTCAGCTTACGTACCTTGTCTTTCTTCTCTTTCGGTGACTTGACTTTAGCCGGACTTTGATTGTCCACGTCCGGTATATATTCTGGAGGGTGGGACATGGTGTGTCGTTTGTTTGTGTCATTGTACTCATCCTCAGGTCGTACGCTTAGTGCTAGAACGAAATGACGCGTTGTTGTGCCGTTGAACGAAAACAACCATGATGACTTACGATCCATACTCCTGGAGGTGATCCTTTTTCCGGTCAGAGACCTTTCGAATTTGGGAGCAGGTCGATCGATGGGTGTTTTTCGCGTTTCGTAATGAGTCCTGCCAGAGTATCTACCAGAAGAAAGTTATTTATAGAGAAGACGTCCGGCGGCACGGAGAACAACTTACCTGAACTTTGAACCTAGTTTTGGGAACAGGGAGTTCCTTGGCGTGGCTTCCGGCGACATCAGTCTGAAGAATGTATGGTGTTCCACGCAAGTCTTCCACAGTTTCTTGGCGGCTCGGTGATTCGCCAGCTTGAACCCTATGGTGGATTCGAACTGCTCGAACTCACCTGGACGTATTTTGATGTAGAAGTTATGCCTTTTGTAGCTTATCTTCAGTATTTTGGGCCATGCGAAACGGTTGATACGGAGCCTATCCCGATAAACCAGTAGTCCCGAGGCGCATACACCTAAAAAACCGTCATCGATTATACCACCGTTTCGACGGACGACGCACAACTAGTACTAACCAAGCATTATGTCGACTCCTTCGGAGTCCTTGGCTGGATGCAGATCGACCCCGTACATGGCGAGTTTCTTGGCGTTCTCTAGATAATGGAGCTCGGATTCGGCTGGGGTTTGACCTCTGGGAGAAAAGAGACTTTATGTTGGGCTGTTCCGTGATTAAAGGTCGACGTCTTACTTGTGAGTCTTGTGTAGCTCGCAGACTTTATCCTCTAGGTCCTGGTTTTGGTTGGGGGCGAACTTAAAATCCTTTAGGTAGTCCCTGCCCATGGTGTCGGGGTCATAATCGCCTAGTTCGGATTGGGCCAGGAATGAGCCGAGAAGGGCGTGGGTAACGAAGGAGCACGGTAAGCGCCCGCTGAGTATGTCGTTACGAATTTGGAGACACAACTGGTATCTGAAACACGTCACGTCGTCACGGATGGGGTCTGGGAATCGGTAACGTTGATACTCACCGAGTGATATCCTCTTGAAGCTGCGCTGGATCCGGTGGATAGAACTTGACCTCGAACTTGAAGCTCCATGCCTCATCTGTAGGGAATCAGAATTGTCCATAGTCAGAAAATAACAGTGAATGAGCAGCGCGACTTACTTTTTAAGAACTTGGCTATTCTCTTGTCCAGTTCTAACCAATTGCGGGCGTCGTGCCTGTCGGAGTACACCAACCCGAAGTAGTCCTTCTCGATCAAGTTGATAGCCTCGCACACTTTATCCAACAAGTCCCTGCCCTTAGCCTTTTTCTGCGGATGTAACGGTTAGGGGATAACGAACGAGGGGAAAAAACAATACGTACGTCAATGTTTAAGGTCAGTAAGGTACCGTCCAGCATGGTCACCTCGGCCCAATCGCTCAAACCGTTTTTGCTGGCCCTGATGTCCTTGGCCAGCGCTTGCTTCTTGGCCGGCGAGACATCGGAGTCCACGGGCGTCTTTCTCTCTTCTGGCATGATGGCCTTGATTCTGAAATGAAGCAAAATCTTGATTACACGATTGATTATAAAGGTAGATTTTGGCGTTTGATAGATTTAACGTCGCTATAAAGATGTTCAAATAAAAGCTTAGAAGAATGACGTATTCAACGTCTTCAAAAATTGTGAATGAAGTTGAATGTTATTTGAGAGTTTGAGTTGGGTTTCATCCAATAAGTTTTGCAGTTTGTTGTCTTCGGTTTCTTTCAAAGTAATTAATGTCGAAAATTCAATTTTGACTGTTTCATGATTATATACGTCTGTATACACTGAATAACTCAATAATATTTTAATTAGTTATTATACCACGTGTACCGAAGTCATCACCGTTTTTTTTTTGGGAAAAAAACTACATACCTTTCAAGAAAATGGAAAAATGTATTTATTCAAACTATATAGAATTTGATTCTTTACATCTTGCCTATCTTTCAATTAATTTATGTATACATCCAAAAAAACTGTTTGCCTTTTGAGCAAAACCATTCATGGACTCATTTTCTAACTTCTTCGAAATTGGCGAAGTGTTGCTCTACAAGTGCGTGTCCCATTGATGCGAAAAGTTGATGGTCGGTCGGAGCAAGGTCTGGAGGGTACGACGGGTCCTACCCAAATGCTTTCAACGCTTCCTTGATCGGTTTTGCTTCATGAGACGGCACGTTATCGTGCTGTGAAACCATTTTATCGTGTCTTCGGACACATTCTGGAAGTTTTTCGATCAATGCATGGTGCAAAATTATTGCTTGTTGTCGGTAGCGATGACTATTAACGGTTTAACCGGCATTCAGTTTAGTTCATATAAAATTACATATGTGCCAAATCATAAAATGGCATACGTACGCGCAGTGACATCTGTGAAAAAAAACTAGCAATGACATTCCGGTATACCTGTTATGTAAAAAATGTCTAAACAACAAACAGTTAGGTTAGGTTATTTAAGAGTTGTTTATATCAACACTTTGCTTTTTCATCAATCAATGTCGCTGGGCAAATACATGCAAAAAATGTCACTACATTATTCGAATGTTATCAAAAAATTACTTGTTGACTATGTATAAGATATATAAAGCGGATTGTTGTTTCGAACATACCTAACACAAACACTAGTTCGTCATATACGGACGCGCATCTTCATTTCTATTCAGGAAGCGTCGACTGACTGATACTAACCCCAGAAAGGATAATTAAATACGCGATAGATAGTGCGAACTGACGAATGCTCCCATAGTTCGACGCGAAAAACATCCACATAATGACGTGATGAAATGTGGGTCAGTACACTTGACTGGGTATACTCAGACCACCAATTCCCAAAGCTAAAATTCGCCTGATATTGATTAATCTTCCACAAACGCACATATACACACGCGTCTATTTTTAATCACCAACGCCCTAATTAATTACAGACCAGGATAGGACTGCGCGTTTATAGCGTCTGGCTTGTTCTGGTGCTGTCACCCTCTGGTCCTCACGAACGAAACGCTATGACACGAATGACGTCTCAATGGTGATCTGGATGAATTATCCTTGACCGAACGGTTAAATGGCGACGACGACAATTCCGAGAAAAAAAACCGACAAAAAGCCCTACTAATTCATTTAAAAATTACGGCATTTATCTCCAGAAGATAGCAAAAAAAACCGTATCCGTTAATAGACCTCATTACTGATAATTAAACAACGCTAAACACAAATAAGCATAGGTAGGTACTTCTGTTTAGATACATCGTTATACGATTGAAAACAATGCAAGCAAAATATACCGATTAGAATTAATTTTATCATTTTTGTTGACAGAGTGGGATAATGTTTGTGTATTTTGTATATTTATATTTTGTATATTATATTTTTATTGTGACATATTTTTACTTTTCTTGTAAAAAAAAACTATCGAAAAACGTTTATATATAACAGATTAATTGAAAAGTCCCCGGCTTGACACATAGATGGCGCAACTAGTATTAAATCCATATGTTTTTAGTTAGCCCTAACCCTCAAAGGATGCGTGTATAAATTTGACAGCTCTCGGATCATTAGTTTGTGAATTATATCATTTTAAGTTTATTTATTTTATAATATTTTATATATAAAATAAATAAATAAATATATATATAGATACTTTATTTGACGACGAGTTGATGATTCAGAACAGTGTTTGAAGATCATCAAGCGTAATAAACCCGAGTTTTTGCGTCGATGTGTTACAATGAATGAAACATGGCTCCATCATTTCACTCCGAAGTCCAATCGACGGTCATCCGAGTGGACTGCACACGATGAACATGCTCTAAAGCGTGGGAAAATGCAACAATCGGCTGGCAAGGCTATGGCGTCTGTATTTTGGGATGCGCATAGAATAATTTTCATTGAAACAAACAAAAAAAAAACGTTGAAAAAGGAAGGACCATCAACAGCGACTATTGCATAGCGTTATTGGACCGTTTGAAGAACGAAATCGCCGAAAAACGGCCGCATTTGAAGAAAAAGAAATTGCTGCTTCACCAAGACAATGTATCGTGTCAAAAATCCATGAATTGGGTTTCGAATTGATTCCTCATCCACCGAATTCTCCAGATTTGACCCCCAGCGACAATTTTATGTTCTCAGATCTCAAAGGAAAGCTCGCTGCGAAGAAATTTTCGTCGAATGAAAAGGTGGTCGCCGAAACTTAGGCCTATTTTGAAGCAAAGTACAAATCATACTAAAAAATTGTATGGAAAAGTTGGAGGGTCACTATAATCAGTGTATTATCCTTAAAGGGAATTATGTTGAATAAAAAAACTAAATTTGCTAAAAAAATGTCTTTTACTATAGTAGGCCAGGGAAAAGGAACACCCTTTCTGAAAAAGAACATAAAATATATTTTTAAAAAAATTTAAGAAATTATGAATTATTAACAATAATTTTGTAAACATTTTAAGCCATTGTTAACTTATATGCTATTTTATTCCTTGAACATTGTATCAATTATGTATCATATTTATAGATCTACGTTTTGAAAACTCAATAGTTCATTTAATGATTGTAAATACCTAATATACATTTCTAAATTGTAAAAAAGCAATTATCTAACTGTGTTTTTTATTGTTTTAATATACAACGTGGGGCAAAAGTCCCGATACCATTTTGATTGCCAATAACTTTGCTCATAGAAAAGACAAGTAAGTTTGGTTTTCATAAAAGGTTTATTTGGTCTATACATTTTTTTCCGTTATGATTGAAAAATTATATCGGCTAAATGGTGACCGCGATTCGTTATACAACCTTCGGCTTTTTTAAGGAATTTTTCATGACATCCTGCAACATCTGATTCTGAATTAATTTTTAAGCCATTGTTAACTTATATGCTATTTTATTCTTTGAACATTGTATCAATTATGTATCATATTTATGTCAAATATCAATTTCAAAGTGTTGTTATTCATATATTCCTTGTACAAACATGTATTACTCCATTTACTATTCTATATTTATCTTCATAATATAAAAGTAAGAAAGTACTTATACCCCATGCTCTGAAGTTGTTACAGTTCTGAAAATAGTTATTCTGAATATAAACTTTTGTTTTAGTAACCTAAGATAATGTTATTCTTTTTACTCTATTATGTGAATATGTTATGTTATGAATATATGTTAAATTCCCGACCCATTCTGCGAAATATGGGACGGCTATTCGAAAACGAAAATATATCACCTCCTCCCACCCCTCGACATGGAAAAACTGGGCCGAACCAAATTATATATTCGCGTGATTCGAGGCAACAAGGTTTTGTCGAAAAAAATCGGCTCCATATACACTAAAACATATTAAATTCGATTTCCTTTGAGACAGAAAAAAATATGCTCGTATGTGAATCGTGCACGTACTAAAAATAAACGTGATAACAATGCGCGGGGCCACTGCAGTCGCAGAATCGAAGTTTTAGCATGAAAAACGGATACGCGATAAACAGTAGAAGGGGTGTGAGGTGTGCGGTGCGATACATTGCCGATAAATAAATAGTACGACGGATAATTGCCAAGACAAGGTCGGTGACCTTCACCACACCCGACGCCCGAGTCTATCGCGATGCTTACGAACAACAGGTGGAAAATTGAAAAAAAAAACGGCGTGGAAAACAGGGCACGCCTGAAAGAGCCCGAGGCGGATGCATATCCCCTCATATAACGACACATGGGGTATTATTGCTGCGTTTTGCTGCTAGAAACTTACGAAGAGCAAAAGCAGTTATTTAGATGTGCAAAATAAATAACCTTCTGCTGGACCAACTTTCCTTTTTTCTAGGAAAATGTCGATATACCGATATATCTTTTGGCATTCCTAATGGAATATATTTTAATCAAACATCGATTATGTTTTATCACCTAATAACGATACCGTGTTATTTGCGTAATATCCTTAAAAACCTCCATAGTGTTTAAAGTAGCTCATTTCTATATTAAGTTCGAACAAAAACTAACAATAGGGCTGTCGAAAAATATCAATATATGGATATTCTTCAGCAAACCGATTACTGGCCGGCTTCGATTACAGTGGTCAATACGACCGGACGGTCCTCCTACTGTTGCAATAGTCGCGTGTGAAGTGTAAAAAAGTGTAAAGACAACAAAAATTGATGGAAAAAGGTAAAAGTTACAATAGCATTCGATTAGATTATGTTGATCATTACATTTATTAATAATTAAGTGCAGATATCTTGCTGGTCGAGAAAGATATTCCATCAAAAACTGTTTGGATATGTGGAAGGAAGCATTATCAACCATAACACCTTGGGTTTGGATGGACTCAATTAGACATACAGAGCAAGTGGTGATAAATGGCGGAATTGTGAACACGTTTCAGACTGATTAGAAATTAACAGTTTAGTGATTGAATTGGACGACAAGTGGAAAAGTGAAAGTGACCGAAGGAAACTTTCAGGATATGTGATAATGCTGTGCAATGCTAGAAATTCCTGAGACAGAGTGATGAGAGTGGAAACTACTAATGGTATGCACATAATTAATAGAATATAACTGTAGAAAATGGTATTGTATGGCGTGAAAGGTTTGTGTGCACAGATATGATTGTAATTGTTTAAAATTAAACATGAGTGTTAGGTTACAATGTATGAGGAGAGAATGAATACTGCCTGTTTTGTAGATACGGTAAATGCATTAGACAGAATTCAGTGATTAATTTTATGACGGATAGTGTACACAGATAGCAGCAGAAGAAATAAAACATACAGTGATACCAAGATGACTTGACAAGTAAACCACATCATTGAAGGAAACAAGAACTAAACGAAAAAAGTAAATATGCTCTTGAATTAAAGTAAAATACGTTTCTCAGATATACAATTGTTAATTAGATGGATTAGGCCTCTAGGGGGCTAACACTACTTAAAAAACGCTCCTAGAAAGTCTACCTCATGGATGGCGTGGAAAAGAGTCAAGTGTAAATAAAACAAATCTAACCTACAGACTATTATAGCTGTGTCTTAATTGTAGTTTTAAGGCCTTCGATAATATATGTATTAGGTTTACTATAATGTTAAAATAAATTATATTTCATAATATTTTTGTTCAATTATTTTATTTAGATTAGAATTTTTTTGTATGTCAAAGCCAAACTGAACTAAAACTCAGAGTTAATTCGGCAACACTGCAATATTTCGACGTCACAAATATCCATGAGGCATTACTAAAAAAAACTTTGACTTTGACTTTGATTTTATATGCTGTTTGATTATTCGTAACACTAGCGTTTATACTAGGTTGGTCAATCAATTTTTGAAGAACCATCCCATTCTCGCCCGTACAAATACGTAAAAAGTATAGAAATCCATACAGTATAAAAATATCGATATTTTTTAAATATAGAAATACCGATAAATTCATTCATTCTCTCATGATAACCGCCAGATTGCCTCTAGAAAACGATGGAGATTAATTTATGGGTTCTATAAACACAAAAACATTCGGTATAGAAACAAAAATCAAATCACCCGATTTCAGCAATATACCAAATCGTATTACCGTCCGTTAGTAACCATGACAACACAATCAACAAATTGTAAAGAGAAACAAACAATCGAAAGGAATATTTAATTGTCCCTCAGATAAAAAATGATAATTGCTGGACATAAATATCGAGATATCTCCGATGTTTATTACCCTAATTACTCATAAATAAGTTATAATCACAAACAACGATTCGTTATGCCCGCACATCGGAGCCAGACCCAAGAGGCTTTCGGCGCGACAATCTCTAATAATACCAACCTGGAAATGTCAAATAACTCACGCAAACACAGGCACAAAAACAACCTCAACTACCGAAATCATCAAAAACAATGTTCCCCGAGCGATAAGCTTACAAAAATAGTAACACGAATCACACGCCTAATTTCTATCAAATTAACTGATAACGACCCTATCTTGACTCTTAGAGCATCAAGTGACCGTTGAATCATCGTTAAATTTACGACCTGGTATCATCATCTCGATAATATAATAACAATAATGAAAGAGGATACACCTATGGAATTCAAACAGTTAGCATTGGAACCGCAACTGAGGCGGACATATTTCAACAGAAAACTTGTCATACAACAATCAACTCTATAATATTTATTTTTAGAAATTTGTTATATCCTCTCTAGCTGTCGGCCAAGATAAACAACAACATATAACCTTTGTTGAGAGTTACACACGTCTAGCAGAAATAAAACTATTAAGTCAGCCTACTTCACTGTATAGGTACATTTTTTTAAATAAATACAATCCCAGTTAATTTGTTCTATAAAAAGACTGTTCGAAATGACCAAGGCCGCTTTATCTGACAAATTACACTTAAATAGCAATAAAATCTCTATTGTTAGGATATTTTCTATAGTGTATGGGTGACATAATTTTGTCTGTTGCAAGGGAACGGGGCTGCAATCGATAAAATACGCGGACAGGTTCAAAAATTAAGAACAAATAGATTTTCGCGATTTTATTGACAAAACAAGAGCCTTCCGATGAAGCTTTAAAAAAATATGTTAACCTACTTTTGTGGATCTGTTATTTTTAAAGTCGAAAACCTATTTATATTCTTCCACTGGGATTAAAGACCTTAATTCAGATACCGAACAGCTATAAATTAGGGGTTTTGACTAAAGAAATAAACACTAAAGGAATCTGGTTTGTTTTGATTGTATTCGGCTGGCTAAATTGGGCTTCTGGTGCCTCGCATTTCGGATACCAATAAAAAGTTAATATTTATTTTAAAAATGTTTGCGTTTATTTAATTGACTTACCTTATCAGCAACAGGCGTTATCCATTAAATGATTTTAGTAGGGAATCGAATATGGATACGGCATACACATTCACAGACTGGCTGGGATGGGCCACACACATAAACAACTCTCTTGATGACTGATACAACTAACGCCAAACGATTCAACGACAACTAGCTGCAAACTAACCTAAATTTAGCAATTTAAAATCCTCATCAAGTTGATATAAACGATACCTAACGAAATCATCTGCGATAAGCTTCCTTATTCCCCTAAGAATAATAGTCTATTCAAAATCGCAACAATCACTTTATCGAAACAACGACAATCGACTTTAAAATAAGTGCTACTTTTTGACGGATATTTTTCGGCGTAGGAATTCAAGATGGTTGCTAGCAAGATGGGTCATTTAAAGTTATTACGTCATGGATATACATAGTGATGCCGTCATTCATTACACGTTATCTTTCATTTTTTTGCAAAATGATGAAAGAACAAAATTATTACTACATTGACTGACATAAATTAGGTCAAAAAAAGGTATTTGTAATCATATGTTGTACTCTTATTAAACGTTTAGGAACAAATACAATATAATTTATTTATTTATTATGGATGTATTATAATATGTTGTCAGAAAACAATATTGTTAAATGATATTTAAAACAATGCTAGAAGAAAAATAACAGTAAGATTTTTTAAAATGGCAGTGTAGCCAAAATAAAACACAACCCAGATATTTAGTGACTTTTAATCCTATTTAGTTACTAGAAAGTTACTAGGAGAGCAACATAACCTTCCCTGTTCTCTTTGCACGCTCTTTTTCGTGTGAACACATCGTCCAGAATCTTCTGGTTCAGCGCTAATCAAATTTCGCGAAATAATTTGAGTATCTCGACCAGAAAATAAGAAATGGTAAGTCCCTTTATCACTTTTACAAAATTAATCCGTCTTTTAGGCGTTTTTAATCGAAATATATACATTGTTGTTGAGGTTATAAACGTATAATGTTTTTTAGGCGACTAAAGAACTCAATCCCGAGAAACCCGGACAGGAATCTGCCCCAATCCACAGAATTAGAATCACTTTAACCTCCCGTAATGTGAGATCCCTGGAAAAGGTGTGCTCTGACCTGATTGAAGCCGCCAAAAAGCAGAAATTGCGTGTCAAGGGACCAGTCCGTATGCCTAACAAGATTCTGAGGATTACAACGAGGAAAACACCTTGTGGTGAAGGTTCTAAAACTTGGGACAGGTAAAGTAGTCTTAATATTTATTGGGGTATGGTTCTTGAAGATATTTTGTTTGTAGATTCCAAATGAGGATCCACAAGAGAGTGATCGATTTGCATTCACCATCTGAGATCGTGAAACAGATCACCTCCATCAACATTGAGCCAGGTGTAGAGGTTGAAGTCACAATCGCCGACGCGTAACTTTTGTACCTATGTTAAGTATCAACCAACACATTTACAAATAAAGTTTGTAATTATATAAGTGGATGTTTTTTATTTTGGTTATTGATGGGGTTGGAAGGTGTAGAAAAAGAAACCACAGGGCATACTTATTAAAAATTGTATCTTAAACCTAATACAATCCTGTTACGGTAAGTCTAAGACTATAGCAGATAAAGTTTGAGACACCAAAGCTCTATTTCATAAAGTTCATTCGATATTTTTTTCATGTTCTCTATACAAATAAAAAGAAAAGAAAGAAAATCTAATTGGAGAGAGAATGAAATAAAAACACTCAAAAACATTCTGTTTCCGAAATAGTAAAATATATTTATATTTGATTTTTTTCTTGTATTTTTTCGAATCTTGACTTTTTATCAAAAATATACACAGCGAAACGAAACTAGATCCCAAATATATTTTGATAAATATCTTCAAAATCTAACACAATATACACTATACATCATGCGATAATATAATTTTACAATCAATAAAAAACGTAACTTTTATCATCATAGTTTGGCGATGTCAGTTCCAGCGAGTGGAAATTAAAAAAAAAAACACTATCGTCACCAAACAAAAGAACGAGGTGTTTGTGTGGGGCGAGGGGAGAAACAAATGAGAACTACCTAGGCTTAAACTAACGAAATTAGTGTGCTAGATTTTAAGATCAAAGTCGGCCGGTTTTACACGGCCTTTAATAACCTTTTAAATATATATAACTTTGTTTTACGTGTTACAAACGCGTTAAAATAGTTTTTGATGTTGATCTATATCCGGAAAGAGAAGGAATTACAATGACAAAACGATAACCGGATATTTGTACTCAAACATACAGCGAGAGATGGTGATCCAACGATGGTGTGGGTTTGCTGGGCGCAGTTCACGTTGATATCAACTGGAAAAAAAAGAAAAACGGATAATGGCTATGGGTACGATATACGGGGGGTACACTAACCGATTTGACGGTGGATTTAATAAACTTTTTTCTAGCGGTAAGGTCGAAATCGGGATAGTTGTCGTACACCCTCTGGCAAACAGTCTTCATGGTAATTTCCTCCAGATTAGCTCCTTCCAGTATGTCCTTGATGAAGGTCTTGATCTCGTCGTCCTGAAACCACGAAATACCGTAAAATCTTCGTGGACCTGGTGTTAACTAGCTTACTGTAGGGGGCTCGCTCGATTTGGTCTTCTTCTTGACTAAGGGCTCGTCCTCGGACGAACTACCCTCCTCCAACTTCTCTTCCTCCTCCTCCTCTTCCTCTTCCGACGACACGTCTTTGGGTTTTCGCCCCCTGGAACAAACAAAATCCGGGAGTGTTAACGCAATACTAGTGGGTATGTACAGAACGTACCGCTTGCGAGCTGGGGTGGTGTTGGTGGACTTGGGTGGTCTGCCCCTTCCCCGTCCGGGCGTCTTCGGTTTGGCCTTGTTGTTGGACTTGGTTATAGACTTCCGGCGTTTGGATTTTGGTTCCTCCTGTAATAGAAATTCTTATAAAATGATATAACAGCCAAAAATATGTATACATATTCGCTAAAGGGAACCAGAAATTAATCGGCTAAAGCAGATTAATGGTGCAGCACAAATTATTATTATTACTGACAACCATCTTGGAATTCTTGCACTTTTTATTGGATGAACAGGTCCAAACCATCATAACCTGGGACTATGAAATTGTTCTTCACTACACTTGCCCTTATTCTATGGCATTATGATTTGCAACAATAGGTCGTCAACATTTTCATTTATTCTTCATCTGTAATCTGCATAACCTCTTACTAGACTCGCATCGAAACTCCTAAATCTCCATAACAAAAAACATCCAACAACGAAACTTAATAATTAGAATACACCAGTGGTGTTAAAAAACAGAAGCAAAAAAAACAGTTACAAAGTGATGAAGGAACCGGAAACAATAAACGGGAAGGCCTTGCTTTCAGCTTCTATAAACCACCGCGCAGTACTTACGTCGCTGTCGTCGGACGATCCGCCGCTGAGACTGGCCTCATCTTCCTCGGAGGAGCCCTTCTTGGCGCGCCCGCGCTTTCTCTTGCTTACAGCCCTCGGCTTCTCGTCGCTGGCATCCGAAGCGTCGTCCGGCTTGAACTCCTCGTCGCTGGAGGTGTCGTCCTTGAGGTTGGACCTCTTCCCTGCACCGGAAAAACAAAGCCGCCGGTTAAAAAACCATCGCACGTCATCGCCTACGCGCCGAAAGTTGCGGGACGCATCGCCGATACCGGGCACGAAGAGTCATCCGGAAGGAAATGGGGAAGAAACAACCTGGTGATGCGTCAGCAATTTTCAACGAATAGAGCACACGTCAATGACGAAGCGGATAATTCGAAAAGTACAATGCCAACTGCAAACAGATCTCCAAAAAAAACTATCTATGATGATTCGGACTGAGAATGAATGAGAATAAGACTGAATTTACAAGGGCGTGAGACCGTACCTTTATCTCTTCTCGATCTAGACGCTTGCTTTTCGTCGCTGGAGTAGTCATCATGCGACGAATACCCTACAGACAAAGATTGTATTAAACCTAAAATATAAAGCTTGGATTCGTTACCAACATCAGAATATCGGTTTCCCGAAGTCAAGGTTTGTTCAAGTCCAGATCTACCGTACCGACAAACATATTCCACTCACCTCTATTGTTGGCCCTCACTGCCGACGCTCGCTTCGGTCTACCGCCGCCTACCGGTTTCCCAGAGTCCTTAGGCTCCAACAAGAAATCCACTATCCTCTCCACAACATCGTCCTTGTTCCCCTTCTTCTCTAAATCCAACATTTCGCAGATGCTCTTTAAAGACTTCACCTAAACAACATGCAACACTGTATAACAGAGATCAAACATGCAACCACACCAACCTCTAATCTTTTACAGGTCTCTATCTTCTTTTTATAATCCTCAGAGTCCTTTTTAAAAGTAAACCCATTGAATTTCTTAATATTCTTCTTCAGCAAGTTGGCTTTGCCCTCAGTTTTGAACAAAATTTTATGCAGGATTTTTAAATCTTCATTCTTGAAACGGACTATTGAAGCTTCAACTCTAGGAATCTCTCCCAGAGGTGTTCCTGAGCCTTCCTCTACCTCCACCTTGCCCTGATCAAATGTAAGTAATGAAAAAGTCCCCCATGACACAGCCATAAAACTTACCGGTTCTCTTTCACTGCTCTTAAAATCTTCTTCAAAACGCTGCACATTTTTCCTCTCTCTTTTTCCAGAGGTTTCCAGAGGTTGGTCTAACAATGGGACAGCCTTCTTGGTTTTCTTATATTTCTTCTCACTATCACTACCCTCTTCTTCATCCTCCTCTTCCTCCACAGTCTCTTCATTTTCATTCTCCTCTTCATTCTTTTCATTATCTACCTCTACCTCATCCTTGTCTGTCGCAGCCTTATTATCAGTTTCTACTACTATGACATCTTCATTTTTCTCCTCAACTACTTTTTCCTCATCGTCCTCCTTAACACCCTCTACATTATTTTCCTGCACGGCGTTCTTATCGACCGGCTCATCAACAGATTTATCGTTGGTCTCATTTTTTTTATCATCGGATTCCGGCTCTTGTTCCGATTCCCCCTCGATACTGTCGCCTTTGGGCTTCCCGTCGGTTTCAGTACTGACGTTATTTTCTTCAGTATTGACTGGTTTTTCGTCTTTGATATCTGCGGAATCCTGAGACGAGTCCGTATGATTGTCAGTGACACTTTTATCGTTTGCCTAAAAAAGAAATGAATGTAGAAGCGTATATATCATAAATATTATAGTTGAGATAACACAAACAACTTTCTGAAGCAATATTTTCCGCTAAAACAATATATTATGAACTCACTCTGTTAGCAGAGCCAATTTTTGTTCACTATATTCGGAAGAAATCGAATGATTGCATAAGAAAAACACTCTGTTGCCGGGAAATGTTTTTCCCGCTTTTTCAACTATCAACACACGCCATATTGGAAACTGACCAAACAAACATGGCTCGTTTTAGGTGAAAATAGCACGAAAGTAGAGGAAAAGAAAATACATGGGTCATACTCGATCGCGGCTTGATTAATTCGGGTATAAATACATTTATAAAATAGCTACTTACCTCTGACAAAGCACTTTTTACAGAATCACCCTCCGTAGACATTGTAAATGTCATCTACCGCGTCCAGAAATAAAGAGCATCCAATAAGAATCATACGCACTTGAGCGGTTGGCCAGCTTGGCCGTTGACACTTTGTCTATAACTATAAGCATCAAATATTTAATGGTCTACTATAAGTTTAACCCTGAGTTATTTACTTCTTCAATTATTTATAAAAATAATTGTATCGATAAAACTGATAATGGTTATAAAAATTCTCATTTTTTAATGAAAGTACAAAGGCTATTCATCTTAATTTAAAAACTACTAACAATAAACTAAGACTTTGAATAGGGCATTATTAACTCCTGAAGATTTTGTATTGGTAGCTATGAAACAGGGTGGCCAATAATTAGTATAAAAGAAACTGGAAACCTCACGTTGACAATTCTTTTAAACCGGTGGTTGATGTGAACCATATTTGGATTGTTTTTCTAAAAGTTACATCAGATACATCATCTAGTATCAGCAAATATATTTGTAAAACGTAAGTCTAAGTATGATAATAGTTTGTGTCGGTTGGTCTTTTTATTACCAAACTCGCTGAATTAGCACAGTACAGTTCTTAACCTCAAACCAACATATTTTAGGTAAAGATGCCTCTCTCGTGTCGATTTTATAAAGAAAAATATCCCAAAGTGGATTCCGTAGTGATGGTAAATGTGAGATCTATCGCCGAAATGGGCGCCTATGTTCATCTTTTAGAATACAAAGATATTGAGGGCATGATTCTACTGTCTGAGTTGTCCAGAAGACGTATAAGGTCAATAAATAAACTTATCAGAGTTGGTAAAACAGAGCCAGTGGTAGTAATTAGGGTAGATAAAGACAAAGGATATATAGGTATGTATGAGATTTCATTAGGTTAGAAGATCTTTATGATATTGCTGTTTATAGATTTATCAAAAAGAAGGGTAAGTGCTGAAGATTTAGAAAAATGTACTGAAAGATATTCTAAGGCAAAAGCAGTAAACTCTATACTTAGATATGTTGCTGAATTATTGAAATATGAATCTGATGAACAATTAGAAGAATTATATGAGAAGACCGCCTGGTATTTTGAAGAAAAATATAAAAAGAACAAGGCTTCTGCTTATGATTATTTCAAGCAGGCTGTATCGTAAGTAACATATTTTTGGATTGTTAGTTGTAGGGTTTTTAATATGTAACTATTATATTTGTTTAGTGATCCAAGCATATTAGCAGAATGTGATTTAGATGAAAAGACTAAAGAAGTTCTTCTTCATAACATAAAATGCAAACTAACATCTCAGGCTGTTAAAATTAGAGCAGATATCGATTGTGCCTGCTATGAATATGAAGGAATTGATGCCGTAAAGGCTGCTTTACAAGCAGGACTTGCCCTATCCACTGATGAACTCCCAATTAAGATTAATTTAATAGCACCTCCGTTATATGGTAGGTAATTGCTTTTAGTGATAATATATTGCATTACAATTAGTTCTTGTGTTATAGTAATGACCACTTCAACACCTGAAAAGCAAGATGGTCTGAGGATATTAAACGAAGCAATTGAAGTTATTAAACAGAAAATTAATGAATTAGGAGGAGTGTTTAGTGTTCAAATGGCTGTAAGTTATAATGGTAACCTCACCGGTGATGAATGATAACTAATAATCATTTCCAGCCTAAAGTTGTAACGGCAACGGACGAAGCCGACCTCGCCAAGCAAATGGAGAGAGCAGAACTGGAAAATACGGAAGTCGCTGGCGATGACGACGAAGAAGAGGAAGGACAGGTGTACAAGGAGGACGGGATGGATGACGAGGAAGAAGAGGAGGACGGAGAGGGGGGAAACACCGACGAAGACTAAATCAAAACTGTCGATTGGTTTTCTCAGAGCAAGATACAGCACGGAGTCAGCTAAGGCTGCTAGGCGAATTTTAAGATTTTGTTGTCCTTTAAGTGTCGTTATAAATTACTAACTCATAAACTAAATACAAATCGAGTATTTATATATCTTAATACTTTTATATTTTTTGAAACAACGGTGGTTTCTTATCATAGAACAATAAATATGTATATAATATTGGTTCTTGTTTCATTATTATTTATAAAGCACCTATTCGGTTCACCTAATCTTCAGAACTCAGTACCTTATTAATTAAGATTAACCACACGAAATCCATGAGACATTTGAAGACCGAATTGTTACAAAAATTTCTATATAGTTTTTAAAAACGTTTTAAAATTACCTTTCCGCCCTCTACCGACTAGGAGTAGTATTAAAAGAAGAAATCTTGACTGTTGATGCATTTACTAATAGAGGGCGCTCAAAGGTTATTCTATAGTAGTTCCATTTTTATACAATTTAGTTAGTTGATTTTTCACAGTACAAAAATATTTTTAATATGTGATTCAATGATCCGTTAATAGAGGACGCATAGCTGATATGTGAAATGTATTGAATCGAGATCTAAAAACTATCTATAACTTATCGTTGAGATTACAAACCATGATAAATTAAATACTCAAATCACTTGTAATTTAAAAACAGTACACGCTAGACACTGTACTGATATACACCCTTTTAAACGTCTTGTTGTGCATCTTTTTATGGTTGATCATGAGCGAACCACCGGAAAAAGGCAGACGTTTTCGGAAAGCGGTGAATTTAAAAATTAATATTAACAAGAACAATTCGAATCAAGGCGGGGCGTTACCTAGTCCAAACCCAAAGTAAGTACTTCTTTGTTTTATGAATTATTTTAATGGATAATTTTTGGGCTTTCATTTTTTATGCTAAATATGGTAATGATTAAGGAAAATTATAATGAGGTACTAAAAGGTTTTCTCTTTCCATATATATCATCCTAAAAATGTTGTACTTATTTGGAAATATAAGAAAACTAGTGCAGTTTGTCAACGTAATTATTTTACAGTAACGAAATGTATTAAAATCACGTCGCCTAAACATTTTTTCGTCAATATCGGAGTCTTTTGTTTCCAATTTTGTTAAATTCGGACGCTATCAAAACACATCTATCAAATATTGATATAAACATGACATCTGTATTAAAATGTTCGTGATAAGTGTGGGATTAACGGTAGAGATGATTTTTTCGTGAGCGCATTCGTTGAGATAATTTTTTTTGCGTTTTGATTTGTTTCAGTAGCGAACCGCTAACCGCCCTTGGCGAACTGGTCCAGTGCGGAATATGTCTGGAGAAACTGTCAAACCCACGCATGTTGCCCTGTCAGCACACGTTCTGTCTGAACTGTCTTAAGACCCAGGTCACCGTGCAGAACCTTAGGTTTGCCGGTGGGAACAGTCTCCACTCCCCTGGAGATGGAAAAGGGTGAAGATTTTTAACTTTCCTACGCTCAAAGTAGCTTTTTAAAAATTAATTTAAAATTATAACCAATAGACTAGAAATGCCGACGTTTAAGAGATGACAAATGACAAAATATCACACACAAACTACACATAATATAACATGCATTACTTTATTACTTAATATCCAATATAATTAAAATGTGAAACTTTTCTTGTCGATGCCAAAGGTATAAAACTATTTCAGCTTTATTTATCTACTATTACAAAACAGATCTTAAAAAATTAGACTTGAAATCTTAAATTATTTAAAATCAAAGTCCAATGTATTTATTTTCTGTAAGATCTGATAAATTAACTATACATACATTTTTATTCACTTAAAGTAATTTTAAACTTACGTCAACGTCAAGTGTCAAGTCTCACGTCAAAATCGAACGACAGACGACAACTTCTCTCACATCATCATAGATAAGACCTAACAATTTCAATGAGCATACGACAACGTTAATGTTATAAGTCATTCACTAATTTCTTGTTTTACTGGTTGTTATTCTAATGTTAATGTTTTAAATTTTAAATTAAAAATGTCGATCTTTATACGTCAATGTCAAATATATAGATCGCCAAATTCTAAACATTTGCGAATTTTAAAAAAATGTATTGAAAGGATGTCGAGTGTCAGACTTCATACGTCAATGTCAAATATATAAATAGATTAAAAAACCGACAAATTCCTGTAATTTTAAGAAATGACCCTACAATAACGTTGCTATGTCGAACTTTATACGTCATTGTTAGATAGATTGTCAAAGTCAAAAATTGTTCAGAAATTTTAATGAATTTATACGGAAATGTCAGGCTTTTGTTATTTGTTATTTTAATGTGTTTTGTTTTGATTTTAAAATAATTGTATACAAACTATCGTTGTAAATGCACTACAATTAAGGAATGATTACTATATTGATGATTTTTTGGTTAGAATTGTTAAATGACCGTTGATATTTTAAGTTACTTGAAAAAATAACTTAGTTTTACATAGTTTTTAGCGTCAAAAGACAATAGCATATGACAATTTCTCAGATAATACAGTCAATGTAATTATTTATTCGCTTTATTTTTATTGTATTAACGATTTCGTGTTATTGTTCGTTAGACACAATAAAATTACGCTCTATTCGGATATCAAAACGATGATTTGCCCAGTGTGCCAGCGTACGATACCGTTAGAACGCGGACTGGATTCGCTGGAAAAATTACCGAAGAATCTTTATTTGGAATCGTTGCTGAAAGTAGTGGAGGGTTCCGCCGTAGCCCAAGGTCCGTCCGAGACGTATCGTTGCGTCAACTGTCAGACCATATCCAAGCAGCAGGAGCAAGTTTGCCAGCACTGCATGCAGGTCAGTACCTATAACCCGGATCGGCTTGCCGGAATCATCGTCCCTTGATCCCGTCAGATATTCTGCAACGTCTGTTGGAACGAACACCTGGCCGAGCTGGAATCGAACCTGAAATTGCTGCTGAAACAGCTGAAGGAGTCCGAGGACCGACTGCAGCACAAACTGGACAATTTCGTGGGCAGATGTGACGTGCTGAAGGACAAGATCAAGAAGTCCACGAACAGCAAAATTGAAGAGCTCAGAACGTGAGTATAGGCTATTCAAAGTAGCAGTGAAATCACGTCATCTTAATCTATGACGTCAAAACATCGCAACGTTGCCGCATTTAGCTTTGACCTGAATACAAATAAAATAATGAAACACTAATGTTATAAAATAGAATTTTTTTTAACATTATAGTACATCTAATGCATATATGATCGAAGGGTGTAAACTACAGTTAATTAAACAGCGACAATAATTTATAGGTTAGAGTCGTTTTATATTATTTACAATGAACTCTTTTCTAAACCACCTATGGTATCCTCTGGAGGCTTAATCTACCTAATTAATAATTATACATCTAAGTGGTGTATTTTATTTTCATTAGAGAACATATTTACATTTTTGTTGGATCCCCGTTTCTAGCATATGCAAAATGTCTGCAATGAATTATTAAAAAATATTGCGATGTGGAAAATCTAATCAAATATTATTTTAGCTGTTTTGTTTTTAATTGTTAATATTGAGCAGCGATTGTAATCTCTTATTATCAGCAATGTTTTGAAGAATTTCGCAGACATTCGACAACCGAACGATTCAGTTACGTGTTCGAACGAATCAGACAACATTGTATCTCTTTTTAACTGGAATAAAATGAGAACGAAAATGTTGTCTGGTATTAAAGCGAATGTACAAACTGTAATAGGCAACACATTATACATCTTGTTGTCGTAAGTTCACTGCTGTTTTGGATAGACTATATAGGGGAATTTAACGATGTCGTTCTATCGCTTACGTTGGTGTTTTGTTTCTGTTGTCGACAGCATGGAACAATTGACACTCAACGATGTAGACACCATAAAAAAAGAAAGTCGCATAGCATCGGAGATATTACTAGACGGCGTCCTGAGGTTGGAGGACGATATAAACCTAAGAGTTACCAACAGCAACGGTGCCCAAAAGGTACGTACGGTTATCGGTCGTTCTCCAAAATCGATTTTTTTCGATCTAGGTGACCACGTATCTGAACCTACACGGACAGACGTCGAAAATGCTCGAGCAGGTCAATTATTTTGGGGAGGCGCGCATCACCTTCGATCCGGACACGTTCAAATTGGAACAGATCTCGGAGGGCGTGTACAACGATATGGAGAACGGGCAGGAGCAGTCGTTCCAGAGCGTCACCGATCCCATGGAGAGCGTGGAATCGATGACCAAACACTACAAGTCCAGGTAAGTTTTGATGATGTAGTGGGGGGCGAGCCTACTGTGATTTTTTGCAGGTCCTTCGCGCCGAAGCTTTTATGGAACAAGTGTCCTCGACCTGCTGGCTTAGGAATTCCGCCGTGGGACGACAGCAAACTTCTCATAGCGGCCACAGATAGTCACGAGATACTTGTGGTGGACCGCGCCAAGTTTAAACTCGTTGCTAGGTACCGTAATTTATATTATAGGATGCGCCATCTATCGGTTGATTAATAAAACATGTTATTAAATTCCAATAATATTTAAATCCGCTAAAATTGCATAACATCTAAAATGGAAATGAGCTCCATCTAAAAAGCTTTCGGTTTATAATCGTCTTTCAATTTTTTTCTTCTTTTTTCTCCAATCAAAATCTATAAACATATTTTTAGGTTAAGCCACCCAGAGCCACTGAACTCTGAATCGCACAACTGGAATCACCTTCTGTCCAACCAATAAAGAGATATTTCGTTTCTGATTCGTTATACGTCAATGTGAACTCTCAAAAAAAAAATTCACGAAATGACATCGAAATATCAAATTTTACACGTCAATGTCAAATATATAAATAGATTGTTAATATATAAAAATGGTGTGAATTTTTAAAAGATTGTCATGAAATGACACTGAAACGTCAAACCTTATACGTCAATGACATATAGACAGATCGTTAAAATCAATAAAATTATGAAATGACATTAAAATGTCTAATTTTTACGTTAATGTAATGTCATGAAATGACGTCGAAACGTGGATTTTATACGTCAATGTCAATATTAAACGTATTAATAGATTAAATAATTTTAAAAGATATTGTGAAATGACATCGAAATGTCAAAGTTTACACGTCAATGTCAAATATATGAATAGATATTCAAAATCTAAAGAATTGTGAATTTTTAAAAAATGTCATATAATAAAATCAAAATGTCGATTTTTATACGTAAATGTCAATATTAAATATATTATTAGATTCATAGTCTAAACATTTACAAATTAAATAAAATTGTCATCGAATTGTCAGTTTATACGTTAACGTCAAATATATAAATAGATCGTTAAAAAATGACCATAAAATGACACTGAAATGTCAAACTTTATACGTCAGTGTCAATTTTGTTTGATGTGAAATTTCAGCTACGTGATAAATTGCCCGCCGTATAGTAAATCAACCATTTTACCTCCCGTTATTTTTAGGTTAAGCCATTCTGAACTTAACTGTCCCGCCGGAATCACCTTCTGCACAGCCAACAAAGAGATATTCGTGTCTGACAAATGGAAACATTGCGTTCACGTCTTTTCGAAAACCGGAGAGTACCTCCGCAGTTTGGGTAACGGAAAACTTCGCGGGCCCGACGGTTTAGGTCTCGATCCGTCATTAGTAAAATCGAGCGTATATTTGACGATTTTCTGTAATTCTAGCCATGAGCCCCAACGGGGAACTTATTATATGCGATTGCGGGAATGACAGGGTTCTCTTGGTGGACCCGAAGAACGGCGAGAAGCTGAAGACCTTCGGGACGTACAGCGGATCGACGCAACTGAATTTCCCTACCAGCGTTGCCGTTTATAATAACAAAATCATCGTTGCCGATTCGGGAAATAACAGAGTAAGTTTAAGTCGAGATGGAAGTGTTGATTTAGATTGTTTCATCAAGTGATATCTGTAATAAAATCTTACTACATATAATTATCGTGATACTAACCTAGATATTGGCGGTATCAAAAAAAATCCGCCGAAAAAACGAGTTTATAGTTTTAAATACTCTGGGACGTTCAGATCTTCTACGTAGAACTGCATACGTCACAGATGAACATAAAATTGCGAAATCAAAACCTACAAAACCTTAACTGAGAACAAACTACCATGAAATAAAACAACATCGACGTAACAATATAAAATATGACGTCATAATAGATTATAAAATCTAAAAATTTATACATTTTTAAAAAATTGTCATTAAATGACGCTGAAATGTCAAACTTTATACCCCAATGTCTAATATATGGATTATTGAATCATAAAAATATGTAAGTTTAAAAGAAATTGTCATGAAGTCAAACTGAAATCTCAAATTTTATATTATAATTATATAATTTTATATATTCTTTTATTTATATTATTTATATATTAAGTGAAAATGAAATATTAAAATTTATCCGTCTTTATGTCAAATATTTAAATAGATTGTCAAGATATAAAATTTTTTTAATTTTTATAGAATTGTCATGAAATGTCAAACTATACGTCAATGGCAAATACATTAATATATTGTCAAAATATAAAATTGTTTGAATTCATAAAGAATTGTCATGAAACGACAGTGAACTGTCAAACTTTGTACATCAACGTCAGTGTCAAATATATAAACAGAATGACAAGATCTAAAAATGTTTGAATTTTTATAAAATTGTCATGAAATTACACAGAAATGTCAAACTTTATACGTCAATGTCAGATACGTGAATAGTTTGTCAAAATATACAAATTGGTGTCAAATATATAAACAGATTGTCAAGATTTAAGAAAGTTTGAATTTTTATAGAATTGTCATGAAATTACACTGAAATGTCAAACTTTATACGTCAATGTCAGATACGTGAATAGTTTGTCAAAATGTACAAATTACTCAGTTCTTAAAGAATTGTCATGAAATGACAGTGAACTGTCAAACTTTATACGTTAACGTCAATATCAAATATATAAACACAATGTCAAGATCTAAAAAAGTTTGAATTTTTAAAGGACTGTCATGAAATGACAATGAAATCTCAAACTTTATACGTCACTGTCAAGTACGTCGAGTCAAATTGTCGTACAACAACACGGAAATGTGTAGAATGTTAAAATCTAAATGTTACCATGAAATGATATAAAACCTTAAGAATGTGTACTTCTCAAGAACCTCTTATGTCGATGTTGAATGATAAATAAACATCAAACTATACGACATATTACATGAGAGAAAAAAAGAAAAACGAAACAAAACGTCAATTATTCTAAATGTCAACCTTTGTCGTTACCATTTGAAAAGAATCTGACTATTAATTTCTTATTTGTTATTTTAATTCGCGATATCCAAATCCGTATTAAAAAGACATTACACACACGCTATATCATAACCATACAATAGCCGGTTGAATTGTAATCTTATAAAATTAATTAATACCGGTAAGAAGCTTAAAAATATATCGAAACTCTACGGACGGTATTCCCCATTTAACAATTATCGTAACACTAACCCACATAATCTCAATCAAAATTAAAAAAAAAATCAAAAACGAGTTCCTAGTTTCAAGCGACTATTTTCGCGACTATGTTCTGTTTCAGGTGAAGATCTTCAACGCCAACGGCGACGTCGAGCAAGAGTTCGGTTCCTTCGGCAGGAACCCCGGACAATTCCGGTCGGCTGAAGTAGTGGCCGTCGATCCTCTGGGCTTCATTCTGGTCGGAGATGCGGGCAATGCCCGGGTAAGGACGCGACCTTTTCGCGGAAAAAATCTACTAACGAACCAGTCCGGACAAATATGTTAAGCCCGATGAGTTTCATTTTCAAACACGCTGACAACTAATGGGTCGCGACGTTGCCGGATTTGAATCGGGTTCTCCGGAGATTTTTTCGCGCTTGTGAAAACTTCCGCGTTACAGGGTGGTTACTCGTCTCGCGAAATAATTACTTTTCAAATGTTTATTAAATTATTTTTGTGCGAAATTAATTTTTTTCCGCTACAGATTCAAGTATTCAAACCTGACGGCACTCTGGTGAAGATACTGGGCAGCAAGCAGGGATTCGGTTGGATTTCCGGGATCCTAGTAACGGCGTCTCTGGATATAATAGCATCCGACGTAAAAACCAGGAGCTTGAGGATATTTTAATCGATAATATAAACTTTTATCATATATGTTACGCAGTATACTACAATAAATCTATTAATATTAAGACAAAATTGTGTTTTAATATCATATTAAGATGCTACGTTATTAAATTAAGTAAATTATTACATATTAATTAAATAATTACCTTAATTAATATAAAGGAAACGCCTCCGAAAAAATTCATATAGTAAATAGGATCGTCAATAAATCGTTTTTAGTTTGTCATTAACATAGAACATGACATATTGGGCTGACATTGAAATTTAATTTATACTATTTGTCATACTCAAAGAGAAGATCTTTTTTTAATTTCCTACATATAATAAAAAGAAGAAGAAGTCACTCTGACAGTGATTTTGATACATTGGATCGTTTTTACTTTTCTCCGCTGTGTAAAATTATTTCACCCATATTGTAATGACAGTTAAAGTCTTGACGTTTGATTTGATTGTATTTTAGATAAATAACATTAATTACTTTTTATGTTTGATAAAATTGATTTCGTATAATTATTTAAACAGTATTTTTAAAATTTGTTTTGACCAAAAATGTGGTTGGTCAGAAGAACTCGCTAGAGTTCTAATGTCCCGTGTACAATAAAGAAGAAGAAGTCATTTTGACAATGACTTTGATACATTAAACTGTTTTTTAATGCCATTGAGTATGAAGATAAATACTAAAGAATTCGTCCCATGTTATTAACAATATTTTTTTTAAGAGAATTTTTTTTTCATTTTTATTTTAAATTTTATATATAAAAGAAATAATCCTAATGTCAAACCTTACCAAACCTCAGTCTAGCAATTTTTATTTTCAAATTTATATTGAACACATTTTGATTTTGTTGATTATTTAATGTGAGATCTTCTGAACGGTCAGTGGTACTTTATGGGAGGTATGCAGAAGTAAGATGGCTTTCTTGAACTTCAGGTTTGTTGGCGTTGTAGTACTGAACGAATACTTGTGGTTCTTGAGCAAGCCCACTAGACCAGCCTTGGTTTGCATCATGGCAAAACGTTTACCTACCGAATTTATTAAAGTTGAATGCTCTTGCTGCCTCCGGGGAGCTGATACTAACCTATACAAACCCGGGGACCGTCACCAAACGGGAAATAAGTATATTCGGGGCGTTTAGCCTTTTCTTCCTCGTTAAATCGCTCTGGATCGAACTTATCTGGATCTGGAAAATACTCTGGATCCCTTTGTACGGCAAAAACTGATATTTTAACCCCAGTTCCTAAACACAATGTTGTTAAAATAGGTAACATATAGTATTGTTTTGAATGAACCTTTCTCGATGGTGAGATCAGTTCCGGGTACTTTGTACGCTTGGTTGCATCGTCGGGTGATGGTGGGAACCACTGGATACTTCCTCAGAGTTTCTGAAACATTGTTTACGTTAAATATCTATTTTTGATGTGTCACGATGAGTGCTCTTACCACAGATCACTTTCTCTGTGTAAACCAGATCCTTCAAGGCATCGTACGTCAATTGGTTATCGTATTTTTTCAGTACCTGCATGGGGAAATGTGCAATGAGTATAATCACTGACTTTCACAGTCAATGTGTGAAAACGTTGGTTTAGTACCTCGCAAATTTCCTCACGCATCTTGTTCTGTATGTCTTGGTGTTGTGCCAGCTCATACAAAGCATACGACAGGGTACTGGCAGATGTATCATACCCAGCCACGAAGAACAAGAAGCACTGGGCGACGATATCGTCGTCCGTGATTTTACCGGTTTCCTGTTCGGTCTTTGACTCATCGTCGAGGAAACCTTTCTGACGCAGTTGCAACAGCAAATGCATGAAGTCATTCCTGGTGAAAACATCAACGATTACAATGCCACTGGTTCTTGTAAAACACTGATTTAACATTACCTAATCACCTTGTTCTGGATACGATAGTTTATTGTGTCCGTTACCACCTTGTGGTAGAACTGGGACACATGTTTGTAGCATTTGTAGCCGGTGTAGCTCAATATCGTCCCGGGTAGAGTTGATTCTAACCATATGCTCAGTAATTTAGGATCGTTCACTTTGTCTCCATATTCTCTGGAAGTTAAATGTCAGAAAACTGAAATGAATAGGAATCTGTCAGGCCAGCTTTCTGCCTACACACCTTAATTCACTCTTAGGGCATTGCAGAGAATCAGATTCGATACCAAACGCGCAGGAACCGATGATGTCGCTGGTAAAGCGACGAGTGACGTCATTTACCTCAAAGATACCGCCATCCTCAGCATATTCTTCCATCACGTCGTTCAAACGCTTCTCTTTTTCCTGGACGGTGCCGAACATCATCTTCATTTTACTGGAGGTGAACGTCGGGGTTAACTTCACCCTCAACTTTTTCCAAGGGTCACCCACCAGTCGAAACATATTTTGCGAAAGGGTATCATTCTTGTGCGTGTACAAACCTATATATTAATTACTTGCATAAATTAAAATTACAAGATTTTACATTTTTATTTTCTAAGTAGAATAAAAATTATTATTTTGAAATAAAATCCACTCTGAAATATTACTTACTATACCAAATAATGAATTATTTATTAATTAAGTGGTAGCAGTTAATAATAAATAAAGAAGAAGACGACAGTGTGACAATCACGTAGGCAGTATATTAAATAGTTTATACCTTTTCATTAACATGAAATAATACATATTATGAAAACAGATGTTTGTAGAAATTATAATTACATTAATTATCTTAATTTTGTATGATAATGAACAATAACTCTAAAAAATTAATAATAATCCAAGAGAAGACGTTAATTTTTTAATTTCTTATAATAAATAAAGAAGAAGAAGTCATTCTGACAATTATATTGACACATTAACTTGCCGATAAATGTGCCAAATTGACACACATTACGATAGAATGGTATAGTAAATAAATAACAATAACTACATTTTATGTAAAAGTGATTTTGTATAATTATTTAAATAGCATATATTTTTAATTGTTTTCAACGAAAATGTAACTGGTTAATGTCCTGCGCACAAAAAGATGAAAAAGTGATTATGACAATGACTTTGTCACATAAAATAGCTTTTAACTTGTGGCTAATTGTCCTAAGTTGCCAGACACATACTTTGATGAGAGACGAATAATAGTATTTTTAGAATCGTTCGAAGACACAAAAATCGTTTTTTGCCCCAATGAAGATTACAAAACATTGTCTGTATATTTTGTGATGAGGATTTATCAAGGTAACGGTTTAAGTTTTTTGAAATTATGTTAATTGACATTTAAAACATTTTTCAAATAGATTTTTTCATGAGTTACGTGTTGTGGCTTGATCGTGTTATTGCATAAATTACCTCGCCCTTGAAAATAACTGAAATCCTTTTGTATAATATTCTTCATCAAGTTAGTATCGATGATAACTAACTCTGGACTGAAAGACCAATATATCCCGCCATATCTGACTCCTCGTTCCTTGAAAATGTCATACAAACGTTTCAGTTCCTCGCTATTCGACACTTGACCTGTCAAAGCGCGCCTATAACAAACATCAGGTCAGGAAATGACGAAAATTACACATTCTCTATACCTAGCATCCCCATAGAAAAATTCGGGCTCAAGCTGCGATACGCCCCTCCTCTTCCAGTACGTGAATCGCCATTTGACGAACAAAAAAACGATGATCGCCAAGGATAAACAAAGGAACGCCGCTACCAGCAAAGCCATACCGACCACTGACACGAAACCGCGAATTGTAAGGGATATTTTCGAAAAACACAGATGTGGATTAAGTACGATATTATTTTATTGTCTCTCCATAATTATCATGACAATTAAAGAATTTAACAATGGACTTTTAAAGAAAAACAAGGTCATAAAATACGGTCTGCACTAATATGATAAATAAAACATACAATTTTTGTTCGAGAGTAACGGCGAGAACTTTACGACCTTCAGTAAGGTCAACTTAAACCAACGGTCACCTGCGTTTTGATAAGAATCGTACTCGACCAGACTCCAAAGTTAATTAATTTACTTTCACATAAGGATATGGGTCGATTTATATTCGAACATATGGCCCAATAAACACTTGCACAATAGAAATTAAAAAACCCGAAAAATACGTTTCTTGACTCGCTAATAACAATCATTAAAAAATGTTCCGTATTTGGGGGTGGACCTATCATTTTCATCAACCTCATTGTTATTCTTATTTGTCAAAAATTATGTATTAAATGAGCGAAAAAAGGCCCAACGTTCAAAATATCACAAAATATTGTCCATTCATAATAGATAATTATTAATAAAATAACGACGTTATATATCGGAACTGTCAAAAAAAACAACACTTAGGTTGTTAAAGGAATCGAGTAATTTCATTTCAGGCCACCTTAATACATTTTGCCTTCGGTGGTGTGGATAAAGTAAGTTGGCCATGCGACTGGGTAACCCAGGTAACGCCGGGCAAGCATCTGACAGTCGGGCACGCGACATCGTTGGTCAAGCGCGCTTGGCCTGCTGTTTTTCATATAATTTTCCGTACTTGCGCTAATTTAAGGGTTTTTCAACGGTCTATCATATAATTATTTGTGTTTGGAGAATATTGTGCCACATTACAGCCTCAACAAAACCCAAAGTAAGTACAGCCCTTCGAATATACTTGTTATAAAGTGGCATAAAACAAAAAATACGGTTCTGTATGATAATGATAATAACAATGTATCAGTTTTTGTTATTTTAGTAATTTGACCTTTCATAGCCTTCGTTTACAAATACTAGCGTGTTTTAGATAACCATCCAACAAAAACATACATTGTTTCATGTATTTTAACGCAACATTTCGTCCTTATCAACAAGGTTTAATCCGGTTTGAGTGTATAGGATCATGAGTAAATAAAATAAAATAAAAATACCTATCCCACTATTTTTATATCGGGTTTTTAGACATTATGAAGCGTTAAAAAGCAAAAGTAACATTTTAAATCCATTTACGACCGTTCGTTACACAATTTAAACCGCATGGCATTTGTTTATAAATCTATGATGATAAAAATCGAGACTCGGTGGGAAACAAACGGGCAAGGGACGTCGAAATTTCGATAGGATTTTGTTTTCATTTAAAAAAACGTCGTGGGTTTTTTAAATTGTTGTTTGGAGAATTAAGCCAATATATTTAATGTGATTTCAGGTTTTTATAATCGCATATTTCTTCTTTTATACATCATTTAAACATCAATTTATTATTGTAATGCGAAATTATCTGTCAATAAACTAGATTGAACAAGGATTAAGTCATTTCCTATGATGGGCCGACTTTCGCGGTCAAAAGATACCGCGGCCACTATTACCCACCAACGATGCGACGTTGCCGGATGTATGTTTTCGTAGTCGAGTCAATGAAAATTGTTTGGCATTCGGATGGTGTGGTAGGGTCAATGATATGTAAGCAGGTGGACTGAAAACGTCAAAAAATATGATGAAAACAATGGGGGACGGGCATGCCGACGACTATAAATTATTTATTAGAGATAATCTGTACGAAAGGGTATTTTCTTGTTCGTCTTGTGATGATAATATATAGGGTTGGTCAGTTGTTGATTTAATTCTAATGAGCTTGTTGTTTCGGCTCTAACCACATATTAACACTGCCAATAAAATATCAAGTCGGCTTTGTTTAAAAGATTCGAAAGGAATAAGGCCTGAATCTATAAAAAGAAGATTGAGGTTAAATTACGTCGTAATCATTTGTCAAAACGAGATTCATTAAGAACACGGCTCATAACTGTTATCGAAACTCGAAATTTTTAATGAAATTCATAAAATATAGGTTTCGGATCATTACGTCATCAAATACGACGAAACGAAACCAAAACATGTTAAAGCATTTTATTCTTAAATAATTTAATACCGAAATAACAACAATTCTGACCGTTCTGTTGACACTGATAACAAAATCGACCACCGTCCGATATTTAGAAAGTCGATATGTGTTATGAACGTTACGATCGAATCGATTACATTATGAAAATGAGGTAACCAATAATAAAACACCAAATATTACAAAAATTACGGATAGTTATGCGGAAACCATCTAACGCCGATCGATTCTCCTAAACAATAAAGTAGGCTGTGGACGACGACAACAGATTGTGATCTGTCCGGTTTCGATTTTGGGACACATCGACCAAAACCAACATGCATATTATTCGATCGATCGCGGCGACAGAAGAGGAAACGAAATTGATTTAATGGAAAAAAAAAGAAACAAAGACAGCACGTGTGCAATCGGTGTAACGATGAAAGTTAATAGAAACAAATGAAAATCCGTTGCCAACGTCGTATAATATATTGTTTTATCATGGCACACTATCAAAGTATCATACGCGCTTAATCGGATGATCTAGGTAACGAAAACGGTCGAATACCTACCGTCTATTTAAAGTTAACCGAAAATTCGCGGTGACAATTGACGTTTCTCGATATCAGTCCGAATAAATTCGTCGAATGAAAGTGCAATAAAAATACGTATACATTACAGGACAAAACTTTTACATCAATTATTTTTCCGAACACGTAATCTAACTATTAATACATATTTATAGTAATCGATATTTTTTATTATAAGTAAAACAGGTCGGTAAAAAGCCATCTGCGTGAAAAAATTGTAATAATATGGAGAAACGATATGATATGAATACAGAAAAACTAACGTTAATAACTTCTAAAACAGGATAAAATGAAATGTATACAATACACACTTCTAGTTCCCCTTTCGATAATATTATTTGAATTTACTAGGCTACGCCCATTTCAACTAGATCCATGGCAACCACTAAATACTTCCATAGCAACCGAGTGGTATATCTGCATCATAGATGATGAGTTATGAAGAAGAATGTAAGAATTAAGAGAAAATTAAGTGATATTTATTCCTTATTGAGTTATGGAGTTTTATTTTATTAGTAATGAGGAATTTCTATTTTTCCAGACGCATTTTAAGTTTCATCAACAAAACAGGATATAAACTCATAAATTTAAAATTCTTAAAAATTATGAATACTCCAAATTACTCATCTTTTATTTTTTATTTTATAACTAATTTGGTAGTAACGAAGGAAAAAATTGTTTTTTTTAATTGCGACTAATATAACATTGACAACTCAATGATTCAACTCCAAAAATTATAAACAATATTCTTCTTCTTTTATTATTATAGTAACAAAGTCTTCTTTTCTGTTTTTTTTTTTATTGACAAATAATATGATGTTGTCATTTTATTGATATGTAACCTACCGAAAATTATGAAGAATATAAGTTCTTCTTTCAATTTGTTATTCTTATAAATAATTTGACAGTAACAAATTCTTCTTCAATTTTTTAAAACCAATAATTAATATGACATTGACATGTGTGTGTGTGTGTGTGTGTGTGTGAAATTATAAAAAATACTTCACGTTCTTTATATTTTCCCTATAACTAGTATAATAGAAACTCGTACTTAATTTGACATTGACATTTAATTTAAGGATCTAGACTTTAAAACAATAAAAATTATCTCATCTTTTAATTTTTTTACTACGACTAGTAAGACATGACGACAGTGACGTTTCATTGAAGTTATAAGCCAAGTTTTTCCTTAATAACAAATAAGAAGAATGTTTGTGTACATTAAAGGGATTTCGAACAGGAAAATCGGGTAACGCGTCGATTAATGTTTTTGTTGGTGTTATTTATCGACATTGTTATTAAAATAAAACCGTGCCAAACAGTTTACGGCGCTCTTGACCTATCGAGTCGATGCGAATTGAAACTCGACCAAAAAAACCCACCTGTCCAGGAGAATCGCTGTACGAACCACTCTATGCCTCCCAGATATGCCGAACCACATTCCTGACATGATGAATCTGTGTTAATCTTTCGAAATTATACATTTGTAGCTGACAAACGACTAACTGTTGTTATTAACGAAGCTGCATGAAAAAAAAACGCGCCTTCAAATTTTGCAGTCTGACGTCTTTTTTTTTCGATACGCTGATAGTAAAAGGAAGATTTATGACCTCCATTTATTTTTGGTCAACTGGACAAACCAGGCACCAAATGCCGTATTTATACTGTAAAATTGTAATATGGCCATTTTTATGCATTTAGATAATATCTAAAAAGTTTTACTTTATTTTAATAACGACCATAATAATATGTTATACAAGTTTTTCTCGCTTATTTAATATATTTTAATATATAACCACATTAACAATTTCAGTTATATTTTCAGGTTTCTCTATTTTTAATATCATTGTAATAACTAATGCTTTAGTGCTCTTTTTTTCCTTAAGATGAATCTGTCTAATAATAATTTATAAGAAGGTCAAAATATTTTTTGACATTGACAGAACTGAACAAATATATCGATATGTTTTCAAGAATATCTTGGCCGTTGCAAAAATAATATCGATGCGTTTAAAAATTCAATACCTGAAAATGATATTCTTAGTTCTTCTTTTTCTTTGTTAAGTAATATAACTAACATGACATTGACAGTGATACTAATCTGAAAATAATAGGGAATATGATAAAGAATATGGATAACGCCCAACTAATATGACATTGACATATATAATTTCAATACGTTAAAATATAATATTCCAAATTCTTCTTCTTCTTTTTTTGCTAATATAACTAACGTGACATTGACAGTGACATTTATTTGAAGAATATGAACTTGATAAAGAATATGAATTAACTCGTAAATAATATGACTTTGACATATTCAATTTCAATGTTTAAAGTATATTATTCCAAGTTATTTTTCTTTTTTTTGCCTATTTAATTAACATGACATTGACAGTGACATTATTTGGAAATCCTAAAAACATAGGAAATATGACAAAGAATGTGAACTAACTATTAACTAATTAGACATTGACAATGACACTGTTTCCTTAACTTAAAACTAAAGATTATCTGAAGTTTCACTTAATAATTCTATTAACTAATACTAAAATTCTAAAACCCTTCTTCATTTCTAACTAAGCCAGTATTAGCGATTTTGTTTTCTATAAAATTGACGTTGGTAACAATACTTCTTAGATTTTCTATCCTATAACTAACTTGACATTGACTTTTTGTTGAAGTTTCTACACACATAAATATTAATTTTTTTTTCAAAGCTCTTCTTTTATTTTTTAATTTTCTTCATTTTGACGTTTCTAAGAATACTTTCAATTTGTCACCAGGTAATATTATTTTCTTATGCCTGAGAAACGCCAAACCTTCAAATGTTTGTGTATTTAATTATTTTAAAAAATATTTCATTCTAATTAAGGTGCTCCTACTCGAATATTATTAGTATTAAAGAAGTGCAGTCCGAATTTCCTCGATATCTCTGACGCAATAGTTCGAAACCTGCTTCCAACACGCGGATGACCCGGAAATACGTGCGAGTATCCAAGACCATCGCTTTCGTCACTAATTCAGCACAGGTTATCGACGAAAACCGACCAAAAAAAAAACGAAATGATTGAACCGATAGTACCTGATATACCGTTAATTTTTCAGTCCCCAGATAAATCGCCTTATATGTTACCTAGTATTTATGCTTTTTATACTAAATTCAATATTATATGAAAACAAATTTAAAAAAACGAGCAATTAACAACCAAATTCGTACTATAAACCCACACAACAATAACTAAAAACAGCCGAATTACGCTGTCACGATAACAAGACCGTTTCAAGGCCAACTCTTCGAATAATTACAGGCGCAGTAGGGAATCGCGGATATCTCGTGATCGAACGGCAGATCATTTAAAGTGATTGTTATCGGAGAAAACTGTTTATCGACGCAGCGGACGTTCTCAACCTGAAAATATTCCGTCTTCCTCGATTAATTTCGATCTAATTCCGATCACAGAGGCGGGAAGGCGCGCGTGTCTTCATTGAAATGCGTCGGGCAACGCCGACATCCTTCTTTCTCGAACCGATTGATATTTATCGCACGGCGCGTCGATAGAAAAGCAAAAATATTTCATATTGGCGCCCCCGATCAAATTTCTAAACATCAACATCCTCGTTTTCAAATAGTATCAACGCTGATGCATAAAATCCAAGAACAGTAAACGCATCTCTAAAATATAACAGAAGAGAATCGAAACAAAGAGACGTTATGCTTCTTTAGATTAACTGAAAGCTAATTTGGCAGTGACATTTACAGTCTTCTACATTTTTAATAAAAAAAGGTCAGTCCAATTCTTCTTTTTAATCAAAATACGTGACGTTGACAGTGACATTGTCTACAGTTTCTAATAAAATAATAAAGTAATATTCCATTTTGAGTTTGAAAAAAAAATTTTGTAGAAAATAAATTATAGCTATTTTGACAATGACTTTTATAATTTTCTAGAATTCTTTTTCCTTTTTGTTGAATTTACCTGACATTGACAGTAGTATTGCGTTGCAGTTTCTAACAAAAATAATGAAGCAATTTTGCATTTCAGCTTGAATAGGACATTTTGTAGTGCTATTATTTTTTAAAACTAAATTATAACTGATTTCACTATGACATTTACAGTTTTCTACAATTAAAAAATAGTAATCTAAGTTTTTCTTCTTATCGAACTTACATGACATTGACAGTGACGTTATGTTGCAGTTTTTGTAATAAAAAAAACATATTCCAATTTTAACGTCAAATTTATTGAATAAAGCATCGATAGCTAAAAAACATGAATGTACTTTATGCAATATAACCATAATTATATAAGACATTAAGCCTGATATGATACAAACAGCAATAAATTATATACTTTATGGCTATATTATATGGAAATAAAGTCTTCCAACGCCGCCTGATTATATCTCCAGAGATATATCTTTTTAATTTACATATTATTTGACATTTTGTCTCTGTATTCGGTATTGCTGTCCTATAAAATTAAGATAATCAAGAAGCTTCGCTTCAATTTTCGTTTTTTTATACGCTTAATTAATTAACTCCTTCGATCTTCATATTGTTCCCACTATTATTTATATCTCAACGCGATGAAAGGTTCTTAACCTCAATTTTCCATTGACGTATATTTTCTTGCCGATAAATTCCCTATAAAATCGTATAAATATCGATATTAACACAGAATCCGAATTAAGTCGTAATATTGGACGTGACCCACTGGGTCTTTTGGGATTTCTTGGCCAAGGACACGGTGAGTGAATGATTTCCATAACGAGTATCGGCGAGCACGGCCTACCGAGACGCCTCCAGCCAGTACATAAACACAAAAATCGTATTACCTGGGAGGGACGGCAAAAAATAACGTAAACATAACTGTTACCGTGTAATCGATAATTTTTGCGGAAAAAACTGCTATTTAGGGAGAATATTTCTTCTCTAGACATAAAAACCGTAATAAAAACCATCTTCGTAATTAATATTGTTCCTTTTAAATAGAATGGCCTGTATATCATCTTACTCACTGAAATCAGCGACGAATCATTGGGTGACGGTGATATTGTTGAGCTTCCTGATGTCTCCGGCCATGCCCAAGGAACAAATGATCACGCAGAATAGTAATCAACCGAAATCGAGACAAAAAAGGATATTATGGTAAGCGATACACCTGATTTGACTTACCCTAGACTAAATATTATCGATATTTAATGAAGGGTGACTGAAGACGGGCGATTGGCGTTACCTCCTGGTACCACGCTGGTTATATCGCCATCCCTCTCGATGCCCTTCGTTCGTCATCCCCCGGAAGGCTTCTTCTCTAATTTAACCGCCAGTCTGCCGTTTACAAGTAAGGAAACACGGTTCGATATCTACAACCATAAAAAAATTCACGTATCAATTGCTTTCAGTCGATTTTGACAAGCTGGGCCTCACCGACAACGAAAACCCCTACGGTGTTCTCCCACCGCTTCTAGCTCGCTCCATGGGCCGAGCAGCCGGCGGTATCTTGGCCGACTACATCGGTGGTATACTGGAACGAAGAGGTAAAAGGTAAGGACTCGCATCACCGCCTACTAGACCAACCGCAATTAAAATTAACGTTAACAGATCAACGGAGGACCTGCCCATTCAGCAACCGCCTGCAACTGGTCACTTCCATGGCGGCGAAAGAGCCTTGTTGTACGTTGCCATCGAGGAATTACTAGAGAACTTTGGTATGGACGGCCGAGCGTGTTTATTAAGAGCTATCTGTGAAGTACACGCTTATCCGATGAAAGGATTCGGATTATTAGGAGAAATGCTCAAATTGTTTTTAAGGTATTCAACCCGCCTCAATACTAAAACCCCCCAATCAGTAAATTTTCTCCATTTTAGTGCTAGCAAATCGCCTTTCTCCGAGGTAATGAAGGAGTACGTTGAAGCGGAGAAGGCGGGAAAAGGTCTGGAGGGAAGTCCGTCCGAATGCTGGCCCTACATGAAGGACTGTCCCAAATCGTTATTCGCCAGTAAACATAACCGTTACAGGTAATCACCTCGAAATAATTTACCAAATCTTCATTTTCTTTATTCCGTGTTATTCCAGCGAAGAAATCGAAACTAACAATATACCGGACCCCCAGGAAGACGAGGAGGTCACCTCCAAACTGATCTACCAACCGTCCAATATGTAACATAGTGATAAACTAGAAAACAGTGTGATCAAAACTAAGTCAAAACAACGTCCAAGGATCATTTGCCATTCTGTTCTGAATATATACGCCGAATAATGGAGAAGGGCTGGCGGGGAGGGGGTAAGGGCGATGTAACACAGCAATGAAGACTGTAAACGTTTACATAAATATATTTTTAACAGCATGGTGAAACAAAAATAAAACAATTTCGATATGCAGGTTACCTTTATTGTCACGTAGGCCCTGTATATTCGACAGCATTGCTCAAATTATACATGTAAATAGTATTTGTTTTTATTTGGCATTATTAAAAGGTTACTCGATTATTTATTGTATATACGTAAAAGATAATCTATAGTGCGGAGACGTAATAGTGTAAATAGTATTTATTTTTGTTTTATAATTTATATAAATATATATATTGAGTAAGATAGAAATTTAGGGGTGTATTAGGACGGATACATTAAATTTAATATAGGATCTTAAATATTATACGAGTATTTTTTTGACGACACCAACATTTATAGATCATAGAGATAAAATAGAAGTATAAAGGGTAGGTCTTGAAGTCAATTTACCTTTGACCATAATTGACATTGACGACTGTCACTCGATTGACACATTACTCGGGCTTATTGAACATAAATATATATACTTTGGTTAAATAAATACCTAACCTAATATTGCATGTTACGAAATAGAATATACAATGAGCGCTTTACACGCTCGAGTAAATAAATGTAAATCAGTGTTACTTTCGGGCTTACTCTTTGTACTTAAAACGTAAAACAAAAGCGAATTGAGATTATATAAAAACAAGAGCGGGATATATATCAAAGTTCTGGCAAGTGATTTGTTTTACCAGTTTTATCTAACACTCTTTGGCGAGAAACTGGAGCATTACCTAAAATTTATAAGGCACTTTACTTGTGATATATTCGACGTCAACCCTCACAATATATTCCGACAACTGCTGCATTTTGAGACAGCCCGACTGTCACCCAACCTAACGGTTTCCTCTTCGTCCTGCTCCAGCATACCATTGTCCTGACGTCTCTATAAAATATCCAGGTAGATTAATTCTGAGAAATATGTGGTTTGGTACCTTTAGTTCCGTTGCCAAATACATAAATGCTTCTTCAATATTGGAGTTATCTTTCGCACTGGCTTCTAGGACAAACAGTACCTCTGGCATATACTGACTCAATCCCTCTGCTTCATCAAACTCTACCTCGCGACAGCTTTCCAAATCAGCTTTATTACCGACTAAGGCTAACAATACAGAACTTCCTGAGTATCTACGAACTTCATCTACCCATCTATTAAAATAATATTTAAATTGTTTAGATTTGGGGATAAATTAGGTTAGTACCTGGCAACAGAGAGGAACGACGATCTCTTGGTAATATCATACACGATAATGACACCATTGGCCGACCGGTAGTAGCTCTGGGTGATCGTGCGAAACCTTTCCTGGCCAGCAGTGTCCCATATTTGAAGCTAAAAAAAACAACTAAGTCGAGACCAGATCGCTTCCGACGCCCACCTCGATTCTATGTACCTTAACTTTTTTACCGTCTACCATCACGGTCTTCATGGAGAAGTCCACGCCTATCGTATTGCCGTGTTTCTCAATAAAAGTGCCATTTTTAAACCTTTGAACTACACAAGTTTTCCCAGTACCGCAGTCTCCGATTAGTACTATCTTAAATAAAAAATCGAACGCTTCTTCCGTGGGGATTGTCATCAAGGTGGTGGGATTCCGAGTTGTCATGTTCGAGATTCTTATTTGTTTTTTTTTTTGAAGGAACAAGGACTATTTACATTCTAAAAATAGGTTAATCGGAGAATGTCATATTATGACTTCTTCTTCTTATAAATTTATTATGCCATAAAACTCCAGGTTTGCTTTAATACCGTACCGTTGCCTCTACGAAGATGAAGAACGGAAAGACTAATTGGGAATCGAGAAAGAACGGAAGTGGCGATGGGAAATAAAACGAGAATTGAATAATTATAAATGTATTTATGACAAGTTTTGTATATGACAAATAATCTAACATTAAAAACATAGTAGAAAAATTCTAAAAAATAGGGAAAAAACGTGACAACGTTTACGATGAGGGCGTTTTAAAAAATGTATGTACACCAGCTTTAGGCAACTGTTATCGGTGCATGGTTATTACGACTGAAAGCGTTTTCTCATTATTTTCTTTTCACTACTACAAGAACAACAGCAGTAAAATTCTCATATAAGCAACACACTCGGTAAAAGTATATTTTTTCAAACAAACTTAACGTAAAAAAAGTTAGGGCATGTTGCTAGGATTTATTAACATTGCATCGATAATAACTTAGTGAATAATTGGATTTTTTTTTCTCGTTTTCTCTCTGGTTAAAAAAAAATGCGAATTATTTTAGCTAGTTTCAGTATTCGTCTTCGTCCCCGGCACCGCCTTCCAGTTCTTCGGGAGGCGCGAAGCCCTCCTCCGTTGCGTATAATACTTCTAAGATCTTCTGTATCAGGGGATTTTCGTCTTCCGATTCCTGACACATAACTTCAATATCCCTAAGCTTTCCAAAATAGAAATCACGTTCCTTTTCAAGGCCCTCTACAGTTAACTGTAACCAATGGGACCAATGAGCTGACATACAAGCGACCAAACCCGATAGGACGTACAGGACGTCGTCAAGCCCTATGAATGAATCAACGTGCACATGCGTAAGATGATAAAGGTTATGCCTGTATCGCTATTATCATCACACTTGACAGTTATAGCCTTTATACTTATTCTTACCACCAGCACCACCTAATATAATTACTACATCTTAAAAATATATAATATCTGTAAGAAATTAAAGTCTACAAAGAAAAAAAACTGCCTTTTTCTATTAAATAACTCAGACATAACGTATTAACTTAGAAAATTTTATGTTAACCATAATAAATGAAGGACAATATGAAAAATAAAAAAAATATAACCGTGGATACAGACATGCCATTGTCTCAACATATTAGGTTAATATGTCAATTCAAAAGTAATTTATTTATATTACATTCTTCAAATATACATATAATTTTTAACAGGCATGTTGCAATTTCGAATCCTGGCCCGCATGCAGAGATTCTCCAGAATTAGGCTTAAAAGCAGGTATAACGTCAAAAAACAAAAATTGTCTAAGTTTACTAAAACCATAGGCTTGATGAAAGAGTTACATTACCGATGCAACTGACAGAAAATGTTAACAAATAGCATTCAAATTTGACTAGAACGGCAATTTTTTCTAAATATGTACATTTAAGTATTGAATCTAACGAAACTAAAAGTCACATTATATCTTACAGATCGCTATATATGAATGACATTTATTTATTCCTTGCTATTTTCACTCAAATATGGCCAATAAAAATGCTATTTATGCAGTGCTTTTCCTGCTCTGCTTTTGAAAAATATGTAATTCTGTATATTTGCTAATTATATACGTCAACTCTTTTTTGTTTTGCTATAAGGAATACACATGAGATATATATCTAAAACAATTTGAATCCCTATTTTCATTCAATTATTTTCTAATATGTCAAATTATAGAGTGACTGTGTTCTGTTAAACAAAAGCAAGTCAATGTTATACAGAATGTTGTACTCAGGTAATAATTTTTATTTTGGAAATAATTTAATCGTATATGATGTATAATATGGTTATATTCAACGCTAGAAAACGTGTACACAGTAAATGAATAAATAAATTATGGGGGTATTGAATTTTGAGCAGCACATTTGAAATCAATTATAGGGCTTGACACCTTTTCTCCTGCACTCAACGACACTTACCTTATACTCCGAAATTTGATTCGTAAGATCCTCTATTTTACCGGACAGGTCGCCGGCATTTCTATTGGGAGCCGCTGTTCTTGCGGCAGGTGATCTGATCGGCGCTGCTTTGGGCACTAGAAACGGCAATGATCGATTAATGCGTGGGTTAACATAGTTCCGAAAGAAGTGGGCGCGTTTGTGTGTTGCGGAAGCGGTGAAGTGTATTAAAATAAAAAATAAAACGAAAACAAAACGCCAAACGACAGAGTGAGAAAGACAGAGAAGCGTTAATTTGGAAAGGTCATGCGGAACCAAGAAAAAAAAATGAAAAACGATGAGACTATGTACAAGAAAACTTGAAAATCTTCGACCTTCATTTGTTGGCGGTACGTGATGGACGTTTACCAAAACCGACACTTCTTTTCGTTACACTTCACAGTAGTAAGCACACGACAATCCCTGGATCACAGACCTGACGAAAGACGATAATTTAACCGCAGCAAAGCGGAAACAATTGTTTCATCAGGTTTGTGCCGCCGCCAAGTCGGTTAGTGATGACGGTATATACATTTCATGATGGATTTTCAGCGTACTAGTCCACACTCTCTGATCTGACAAAAAGACAAAATCTGTCAAGTCAGCACGCAACAATCAAACCACAAATCTGATGAAAGAAAAAATAAACAGAAGCAAAACGAAAATAACTCTTCCATTAGATTTGTCACAGCCAACTCGAATGATACTCAGTCCAAGAAAAAACACATCCAAACAGCCAAGATGTAATATATGATTTCTCCGCTCTGCGCATGCGCAATAGGATAATCTACATCTATTTGTTTATTATTCGTGTTATATGGTTAAATTTAATTAAATAAATATTGAAATAAATCATATTTGTTTGTTCACTAACTTTGTATTGTTTCTTTTGTTTTCATTAAGGTTTTCAATGCCTCAATTAAAAGATTTTATTTATATTATTTTAAGTGGATACTTTAAGCATTAAGTAGATCATTTAGACGATAGTTAACAAAAAATATGTACTCGAAAAGACTACCTTTAAAATTTGTTTATTTTTGTTGATAATTGGATCAGATGATCTGACAAATAATGTCCTCTGTCGCTACAAGCATTTAAACAATTCAATCTCGCCAATAACAATCGATTTTGACGCGAACAAGGCCGCCTATGAAAAAATTCGCTCCGGGTTGTCCATAACTTAACGATAAGGTTCGGTTTTACGACTTACACAAATACAATCGATTACTAGAATATTGCAGTGTTACTTTATGAACAACCCTCCCCTACATCCACTCGTGCACGCGTCCAGTCACTCGTTCGGTAAACAACAGGCATGAATGACGTACTAGCTCTGGCCCGGCCGACAGGTCTCGTGTCGTTTTTGGTGGGCGAGGCTACCGCTTGCACGGGAGCCGGTTTGCGCTGCAACATGCCGGGTCCCTTGGGCACGTTAGCCCCTCCGTTGCCCATGGGCTGTCCGTCCCGGGCGGCGAGGGCGTCGTAATCGTTTCCCCGGTAGTTGGCGTCGAAGAACTTCTTGAACCATTGCAGGAACTCGAAGTTGTCCTGGAAACGGCCCTTCACCAGCTTGTCAATTGCCACTATCTAAAAGTTTGTGAGGTTATGGTAATGGTGAAGGCGATGGGTGCGAGAACAGTTAGATCGGTCATTGTCGGTATTGGTAGAGGTAAGAACCCGTCTCAACCGCCCTAGTCGAAGGATACTTGCACCATACATTAATAAATAAAGGATTAATTTACATAGGCGAATTGTTTTGAGTGGCCCCATCAAGACTGAGGGGTAACTTGTACGAAGCATTTGATTGGTTCGTTCTGAATTCTCCCCACAAAGGCATTTGATTGGTTCATTTCTATAACGCGATTGTTTGTTTATTACGCCATTTTTTCGTTAAGTAACACATCAATTGAAAAGTCCCCGGCCTACCATAGTAAAACACATTACATTTCGATACCATTTTTGTAGTACGATTTGTCCTTTGCTTTAAAACAGGCCCCAATTTCGGCGATCACCTCCTCATTCGACGAAAATTTCTTCCCAGCGAGCATTCTTTTGAGATCTGAGAACAGGAACAGGATATAGTCGCTGGGGGGTCAGATATGGAGAATACGGTGGATGAGGAAGCAATTCGAAGCCCAATTCATGGACTTTTGACATGGTGCATTTCTTGGCGAAGCAGCACTTTCTTTTTCTTCAAATGCGGCCGTTTTTCGGCGATTTCGGTCCAATAACGCTATGTAATAGTCGCTGTTGATGGTCCTTCCTTTTTCAAGGTAGTCAATGAAAATTATTCCATGCGCATCCCAAAAAACAGACGCCATAACCTTGCCAGCCGACTGTTGCGTTTTCCCACGCTTTGGAGCGGGTTCATCGTGTGAAGTCCACTCGGAAGACTGTCGATTGGACTTCGGAGTGAAATGATGGAGCCATGTTTCATCCACTGTCACATATAGACGCAAAAACTCGGGTTAATTACGCTTGATCATCTTCAAACACTGCTCCGAATCATCAACTCGTCCTTGTTTTTGGTTAAAAGTGAGCTCGCGCGGCACCCACTTTGCACAGAGCTTCCTCATATCCAAATATTCGTGAAACATATGATGTGCACGTTCAGTTGATATCTATAGAGTGTCTGCTATTTCATTCAATTTCAATTTACGGCCATTCAAAATCTTTTTTGTGGATTTTTTTAATGTGGTCGTCGGTAACAACCTCTTTTGGGCGTCCCACCGTCTTCGGTGTTCATTTCACCATGTCTAAAATTTATACACTCATCTTTTGAGGGTTAAGGCTAACTAAAAAACATATGGATTTAATTCCAGTAGCGCCATCCATGCGTCAGGTCGGGGACTTTTCAATTGACCTGTTATACTAAGATAAGGAATAATGTATGATATATTTTTAAATTAAAATTATTAGAATTATAAATGGGAAAGAGGAGGATTTTTTTCTGTATAATAAAACAAAATAGAGAACTGTAATAGATCTTATTAAATTGAAACCACTAAAAAATGTATATAGTAAACCTTTTTTGTATTTGTTTTATATGTATGTTATATATTATTTCTATATATACACTTTATATATGTTTAAATTGAATTTTATTTAATAAATCTGTCTGATAAATTTAATTTAGGTTTATTGGACGATAAAATGTGACCTCGGGGAGAACCAATAAAATACCTTCACAACAAGATCTTTTTTAAATGCAAATTTAAACTAACCAATCAAATTATCGCATATTGAATGTTGCTGTTGCGAAACTTTCCTCCAGAGACACCTACTGAGTTTTCTCTGTTACCACTTGCGCTTCGCCCGGTTATTTCGACGGAAATAAAAATGTCTCATACCCAATTATGTCTATTCGTAACCTATTAGTTCCACCAGAGATTTTATAGCATCATCACATTTTTTCCATACACTATTGAAACAATTGAATCTCGATAAACTAACAATAAAGCTAGCTTGACTTACAAAAAAAACATACCATTAAATTATAAATGAACCAAAAATTGTTGGTATTTCATGTGAAATCTTACGAAACAGATAAACCATAAATAGCCTGCCTCGATAACAGACGCAATAAATATCATAAAATATTGGTTAATCAACAGAAAAATCGTGCAAGTATCCTCCATGTTATAAAACGCAACTTGTTATCGCTATTAACGCAAAACATTTATAATAAAAAAGCAATAACAAACAACGGAAAAACAAATGATAAAAATCAAATGAAAGTTTCGATGGGAACGCTAAAATTAGAATTAGCAGAAGTAGTGGGCGCTGTTCTACGGGGTTGTGGGGACATGAGGATGAGCGAGAGACAGTTCCCGAATGTCCTGCTGCGTTCCAAGCCTGCTAGCTAAAGAAAAACGTTCACCGACGGTGAGGAAACGTTGCTTGAAACGACAAACACAAACAGCAGTCGGCATGGACTGATTATTAGACAGACACTACACTAAAAAAGGACATAAAAGCACGGCGAGGTGATCTACGTTTTGTTCTTTGTTTAACATATTGATGTGACAATAATCTTAGTAAATCCAGGCTAAAACTAAACTAAAAGGAAGACCCCACCCTGAAAAATATATTAGAACAAATAGTAGAAGGATAATCGGTTGCATTGAGGAGAAACAAAGATAAAATAAAAATCAGACTCAAATTTCATATATAGATCAGAAATGATGTGTGGAGCCCAACGAAGAATCAGGAGAACGGATAACTAGGATCATAGAAATGAAAAAAATCGAGCATTAAAGTGGAGGCAATAAGAACTAGTATAAGAATAAAAACAGAATGGACAAAAAGCGGTTTATAAATGTATTAAAAGGTGATCAAAGATAATAAATAATAACCCACAAAGGAAATATACAGTTGAACACTAGCCTTGGGCGAAATAAAGCATAACTAACAAATAGTACTAGGAACATTGAATCTACCATAACCACTTCTTGTCTGTCATTCAGTAAGTCTTAATGTACCTTGCAATTAAACTGCATTTCTTCGAAGAAAACTACAATGCAATTATAACTGTTTCGAAGACCTTTTTTTATGGAAAAAAGCTTTTGCTAATCCAATAAATACTTATGTTTAGAGATGCAAATAATCAAAGCTAACTTAATGTTTGTTCATTCTTTCAATGTCATAGAAAATCAGCAAACAATAGGTAACACTTTTTCAATGCTGGGGCAATTGTTATACTTCTGTAAGGGATACATTTAATTTAAAAAAATGGCACAATTGAATAAATCGATAATTGAATCATGTACGACAACAATCTCCTGCTGGTGAAATCACTGGTTCACTATTCTCTCATTAATCTCAGATCTATTGCGGTCGAATTTTAATTTTCCTAGAAAAATGTTAATAGTGAGCAGGGGCAGAGATAAAAACCTATCTTTTTTGAAGTATATATTGTTTGCTGGTATAACGGCAAATCAAATAAAAAAGGCAGGAAGAGTGATTCACTCAAAAGAATGTATAGCCTGTCCAATAAGACAACTGACTCACGTTATAGATGACGTCAAATATGTTACCAATATCCATTTGTAGAAATGTAATATTCATTTTAGGTTATAGAAAGCAGCGATAGTTCTTTGTGGGAGTTTTGGGGCATTCACTCGTTCATTTATTAAATTTATATATGTTTTTCCTTATTACTTACTCTAAACTTATGGGAACTACCACTGAGAGAGACACCTTTAGGTTGAAATTCGTGCTATTTGTGTTATTTTCTAGTACAGTCGATTAAAACCAAAACCCGTCGTCCATACCGACTCAACAATCAAACCGGAACCCACAAAAGCGGAAAGAGACGAACAACGTTTCCCCCGCCGCCCTGAGCCCCGACGAGACTTCTGCTCGCGTGTCGTTATATGAACAGTACCATGTTTGGTGGCCGGGGCTACCCTGTGCGTCAAGGGCGCTGGGTGGTGGTGATGGAGGTTGCCGTTGGACTGGTTCAAACCCGAGCCAAGGGCCACGTTTCCCCGGCTATCCAGGGCGTCGTAGTCGCGCCCGTCGTAGTTGGCGTCGAAGAACTTCTTGAACCACTGCAGGAACTCAAAGTTGTCTTGGAACCTGCCCTTTATCAGTTTGTCGACCGGAATGATCTACAAGATCGGTGTTACTTTTGGTTTTTTTTTCTAAACCCACTCTATAGTAATCTCTCGTCACAAATCTCTAGATCTAGTTCTGGCACAGTTTCTCGCCAATAATACAGGAAACCCTTACCGCGGGGTTTCTTGGAGTATCGTCGTGAAACCTCCGAATCAAACAACTTGTAAAATAAATCGATATCGTAGCGATTCTTGAAAAAAAATTACGATTAAAATGTAATAAAGGCGATTTAATCAATCGTTTCTTTGTTTTTTTTTGGAAGGAGAAAGGTCAAAAGACGTTTTTTGATAAAAAAAAATCGACGACGGCCTTGCCTTGAACAGTCGAGACATAAAAGAACAATTACCGAAATTTTCAAAAACTGCTACATTCAGCGTACTTTCTCCGCGACGGCGCCGTAGTTGGCGAAGAAAGTACCGCATATTTCTCGTATGCAATCGCTAATATTTAATATTCACGAGTGCTCGGCGTAGACTTACCTTATCGACGGACATCTTTTTGAAAGCAGCTTGCAGAATTTTGAAGTTTTGTATGTATTCATGCTCTAAATTCGTTCGGAACTTTACCCTCTTTAATTGGACAGACCCTGTAATGAAACACGGTCATTGTTCCCATTAATATTCTAGAAGGGTATTAGGCAAGGCTCACCGGGAAACAGCATGTCCATAAACTGACAATAGGCAGCGCCAGTACAAAGTTCTTCAATTTTTTTGAAACTGCTTTGCAGGCACTCATTCACCCAGGCCAGCATATCATGCCTGGATAAGTTTTCTGACGTTACATTTGTTGAATAAACATTAACTGCCATCTCTGAAAGGACAAGAAGACAGACTAATCATTCATTGTTTTCATTAGCGATAGCGAAGGGGGCCATTGTTCGCGACAAATCGCACAGAACGTTGACGAATTTTACCGATCACGTCAAGGAGTGTGCGATCGTCGGTAACATCTTTTTATTACATGACTGGGCCGTTCTCAGGCCCGCCTATTCAGACGAGAATTTCAAGAATGCGCTGAGATATAAAAATCATCCTACGGACGAGATCAAAAAAGACTAGAGAAATACCCTCGGACAAAAAAGAGTACGGCTTCTTTTTTGATGCGTCAAAAACCGTTGTACAACCGTTACTATATATTACCAACGCACCGCTCTAAAAATAGACTCCAAAACACAAAGGAGCACTTATCGATAAAGCAGGCGAATCTCTTCGTTTCCTTATATAGTTGAATATTGCGTACCGCTCTGCTATCGCGAAATAACGAAAATTTAACCGTAAATTTCAAGTTGATTTTCGATAAACGTAGCCATGACGTTTGGTGTACAGGTGAAAATGTCATTTGTAATTTTCTCCTTCTTGAAATCCTCTCTACCATCTATACGCATAGTCTAACTAACACGAGAAAAAGGCGTATATTTACCTGAGCTGTATATGTTATATGTCTTTTTTAAAAATCACTTAAAACAAAATCGGGAGTGGTTCATCGGAGTAAAACTTTGTTCACCGGCCTACCAGCCATTTAAAACAGTATGACCAACTTACATCGACAAAGTAACTGTCATAAAAATGTAACTACCTTCAAATTCAAGACCATAGAAAAAAAATTATTTCAATTATCTAATTATTAGAAAGTTTTGTGTAATATATATTTTCTTATGTGCCTTTTCTATTTAAATTACTTATATATATATATATATATATATATATATATATATATATATATACATTGATTTCAGAAGTATGCTGCAGAACTTATAATTTAAATTAAATTCAATTTAATGACTTATTACAATTATAACTCGATTAAATTAATCACTTAATATATATAGCACAAATATAAGTATTTTTATTACTAAATAGGGTATTATTAATTTGCAGGGTTTCAAAAACGTATTTGTTTTAAGAAGATTATCTTCACTTTAACCTTTACTAACTAATGAGAAACAAAACAAAACATTAAAAATATAAGTTTAGGATTATTTATCTATAATCTGTAGTTTTTATATCATGCAAAATGACTTCGATCAAGCCACCGCCAGTTTTACCGGATATTGAAGACGACTTGAGCAATTATTTGTTGTGTCCGGAAAATTTACCAATACATAAATATGAAAGAAGTCAGGAGGCTTGGAGCCGCTCTCCGAATCCACAGACCCTCTTTAAATACAACTTATCCCCGATATCCAGCACGTTGCAAGTACGAATTCAAGTATTAATTGAATAGATAGAATAGTTTCTCGACTTGAGAACTTTTAGGTACAAAGAGACATGGATACCGGTCAAATCATAGGTTTTCGTGAAGTGCCACTAAAATGCGTGGGCGCGGACGCGAAAAATTCCATGTCATTTAACAGGGCTCCGGCGCCACCCAGCGAATCTGTCAGGGGCAGTGCAATGTACGTCCCCTTTCAGCCGGGCAGTTTTCCTGAACCAGTATTGAATCTTCCAAAAGGAAATTTACTGTTAGAGGACAAAGGTTCGAACATATTTATGTGAGAATTATTGTTATATGGTGTTGTTTTAGAACTATTAACTGTACCTCCTGGATTTAGCAGTGGGCTAGAACTACCTGAAGACGTCGATGGTTATAGCATTCTCAATAAACCGAAAACAGTAAATTTATTAGATGTTATTAATAAGGAAACTAACCTTCTGACCAAAACCGGTGGGTCAGAATTGGAGTTCTTTGGATCGCAATATGAGGATGAAGTCGAGGCGGAAGCAGAAACCGAAATGTTGCCCGAGGAGAAGGAAGTGGTACCCAAAGAGCCTCAGATAATCAGCTTAACCTCGGTACCGCCTCCAGCACCTGTCAAAGGCAGCGAATGGGCGATTCTGCTGGACGCCACCAACCCCGTGAAGGACTTTGAGAAGAAAATACCGGAAATGGCCAAGCTGTTCCCCTTCGAACTGGACACCTTCCAGAAACTGGCGATTCTTCAGCTGGAGCAGCACAATCACGTGTTCGTAGCGGCCCACACCTCCGCTGGTAAGACAGTGGTCGCCGAGTATGCAATAGCGCTCTCGCAACGGCACATGACTCGGACAATATACACATCGCCCATCAAAGCCTTGTCCAACCAGAAATACCGGGATTTTAAGTAGAGCATCAGTATTTTCTCAAACAAAACGTTCTTTTTACCCTCTATGTTTCCAGAGACGAGTTCGACGACGTCGGTTTGATAACTGGTGATTTCCAGATCAATCAGAAGGCGTCTTGCTTGATCATGACCACAGAGATCCTACGTTCGATGCTGTATTGCGGCAGCGACATCACCCGAGACTTGGAGTACGTCATCTTCGACGAGGTACACTATATCAACGACCGGGAAAGGGGACACGTTTGGGAACAGGTGCTTATCATGTTACCAGCCCACGTTTGTGTCGTGCTATTGAGCGCCACCGCCCCGAATACCATAGAATTTGCCGATTGGTTAGGACGTACGCATCAAAGGTAAATACACCTGTCAAAGAAAACAATACAACAAAGTAACCTTCTGTAAACAAATGAATAACACCAACAATAATCATAAAATAAAAAATTACCATAGATCCCTAACAAAAATTAATTCTGCAACGCTGCCAGTTTAAACGAATTGTATAAATTTGTAGGAAATATAACATTCCCTATTTATTATTTACAATACAGAAAAGTCTACGTGATAACAACGTTAAAGAGACCAGTCCCCTTGCAACATTTCCTCTACACCGGCCGATGGGGCGGCAGTAAAAACGACAGGTTCCTAGTGTTGGACGCCGATCGATGGCTGGATGACGGCTACAGGAGAGCAAAGCTAGCCCTGGAGCCCATCAAGGACAAGAACATAAAGTATTTCAACAAGCAGCAGGAGAAAACGCTGTGGCTCAGTCTGATCGACCACCTGAGAAAATCCGACCTTTTACCGGTGGTGGTGTTCATTTTCTCCCGACAGAAGTGCGACACGAACGCCGAGATCTTGTCTAGCTTGGACTTGACCACGCAGAAGGAGAAGAGCCTCATCACGATGTTCTTCAACAAATGCATCAGGTATGCCCGCAACGCTCGTTTGTTTTCCGATAATCACGGTAGCTCTGGACAGGTCGTTGACCAAGCCCGATCAAGACATTCCCCAGATAGTGAAGATGAGGAATATCCTAGGCAGGGGCATCGGTATTCATCATAGTGGGGTGTTGCCTATCGTCAAGGAGATTGTGGAGATGTTGTTCCAACGAGGTCTCATAAAAGTAACTCGATACAAAGTCACCAAGTTAGCGTCGGAATTAAATACGTGATTTTAGATCCTTTTCGCGACGGAGACATTCGCTATGGGCGTCAATATGCCTGCAAGAACTGTTATTTTCGATTCGATCAAGAAACATGATGGGATGGAACGAAGATACCTTCTGCCAGCCGAATACATACAGATGGCAGGTAAGAATGTCAAGACCTATTAAATATCGAGTTAATCCGAAAGATTCGGCGTCAACTCTCTTTCAGAATTTATTTCTAGTATTTAAGTTGTGCCAAAGAACTGAAAACTTCCAAAATGAAACTTGTTTATTAATCTAAAACTATTATTTAAAATCCAATATTCAGGATACAGGCCCTTCATATTTTTGAAGCATTTTACGGTGAACCTATGCAAATCACTGACTACAATTTTCAAATAATAATACATACATAGGCAGACACGAGGCTACTTCATACTAAACAAATATGATATTCGAGTGTTGTTCTTGGCTCGCTATAAATCTTATTAGAACGGTATACATTTTTATTTGATCAATCAATATTGCAGACATTAAACAGATGTATATAAATTTATAATAATTAGTAGAATAATATCTGCAATTTTTTTATAACACCTTTATTAGATACGCTTTGTACAATCTTAATTATATTTGTATTTTGATTAATTCACAAGCAAGACGAGTGTGAGAAAATACATCAATATGTATTCCTCAATTATAATAACTTATAGCTATATTTTACACAAAAGGTATACACTTATAATATTTGCAATGTCCTAAAACTATTATCCCTGGAAAAATAAATTTTGAAAGTAGACAATGAAATCATTAATATGCATCTGACAGTTAATGGATTATTAACGTATTTAATGTATGACGTAAAATCTAAACACCTCAAAGAGGCTTTCTTGATTCTTTGAAGTACAGTCAGTTTCTGTCTGTTTTTGCCTTCCAATTTCAGGCTTCGCCATCCTGATCTAGGTTTTCCTTTTTCCGATTGTCATTTATCCTGAAATTATATTTATTAGTACATCTCAGCGTATATTCTAGTCACTTTACTCTGTGCTTTTTATTACTTTCTGTAATTCATTATTAATTTTTATTACATTTTTATTTTCTGCTACTCTCTCTACCCTTGGTTGTTACTTTTTATTTTTCTTAAATATCTGAGTGTCTACCTCTTCAGCTCTTGTTTTCTTGATATTTATTTATGCATTTTCAATCCCAGTTTTTGCCCTATTGTTAGTTTATTAATTATTGTAGCATGTTATCCGTTCTTTTAGTAATTATGATCTTATCTGTACATGTTGAGAAGTATGACTGAAAATACTTTTAGCTCCTTGGTGTTTATTGATTTTTTTGTTTTCAGTCTTTCGGTGTTATTGCACTGGTTTTGGTTTGATTTAATGTCATATTTATTGTTATTATTATTATTAAAGACATGTTTTTTGTCACGTATTTTTTGTTAACAAAAAACTAGAGGTATAAAGATTCTATTGTAAACACGTCTGTATTAAATGATGTAGGTCGAGCCGGACGTCGAGGTAAAGACGAAAAAGGTACTGTGATCATCCTGTGCAAGCTGTTCGTACCCTCAGATTCCGAACTCAAGGGTACCATGATCGGGCTGCCTAGCAAACTCTCGAGTCAGTTCAGATTGACCTACGGAATGGTAAGATCGATGTGATGGTCGTTATTCGAAGGTCATGGGACGTCCGTAGGTGCTGAGCTTGCTGAGGGTGGAGAGCATCAGCGTGGAGGGTATGATGTCGAGGAGTTTCGGTGAGGCGGAGCATCAGAAACAAGTGGCCGACATGCAACTGGAACTGGAGAAAATCGACGAGCAACTGCAGGAGGTCTCTCACGAGGAACTGAGCGGATACCTGCAGCCTCTGGTCAAGTTCTACAAGGCCGCCAGCGAGTTCTTGTCTCACAGGAGTGTTATTATGGTAACGTTGGAAAAAATTCATCTATAGTCTGTTCAAAGGGTGTTTGTATACGCGTCATCGAAATTTGTAACGTCAAAACGTCGCAATGTTGTCGCGTCAACTCTGCGTTTTGGTTCAGTTTGGCTTTAACATACAAGAAAATTCTAATGTAAATAAAATAATTAAACAAAAATACTGTTATCAAATATAATTAATTTTAACATCTTAAAACTACAATTAAGAACACAGTTATAATAGTTTGTAGGTTAGACTTGTTTTATTATATTTACATTGAACTCTTTTCTACACTACCCACGATGTAAAATACTACGCACATATTTTTAAATAGTGGTATCCCCCTGGAGCGTTGGCCCACGTAATTAACAATTATATATCAAAGTAATGTATTTTATTTTCATTCGAGAGCATATTTACCTTTTACGTTTAGTTCTTGTTTCCTTCGATGGTGTGTTTACTGGTTAAGTCATCTTGATATCACTGTATTTTCTATATATTCTGCTACTACCTGTGTACACCATTCTTGATAAAATTAATCACTGAATTCTCTCTAATGCATTTTCCATATCTACAGAACAATTATTATTCATTCTTCCTCATACCTTCTAACCTAATGTTCATGTTTAATTCTGAACAATGACAATCATATCTGTGCACACAAATCTTTGACGCTCTACAGTACCATTTTCTACAATTTTATTCTATTAATTATGTGCGTGCCTTTAGTTGTTTCCACTCTCCTCGCCCTGTCTTGGAAATTATGACTATTGAATCATAACCCCATATTCAAGTGAATAACTAAGCTGTTAATTCCCAATCTATTCAGCATTTGTTCACGATTCCATTATTTGGCAATTTCTTCTTTTTGTGTGATCTATTTCATCCAAACTGAAGGTGTTATTAAGCATTCCTGTTTCCAGCATGAAAAAAACCTAATAAATTGTTATTCTAACATTTACCTTTTTCCATCAACATTTCTTGTCCTAATGCTATTGTCTCATTCTGAAATATCAATGTCTCTTTCAAATATATAAATTGATATAATTCTTCCTTGATTTTGTTATATGTTTTTAAAAATTGTATCATTTTAAAAGCAATCTCTGGAAGTTCCATTAAACCCCTTCGTGGATTAACTTTACACCACTTAAATCCTATATTATCCAACAATGTATGAACTGATGTTCTACATCTCTCAAATAGCTGTATATCTTTTGGATCTTTGTGGATATTTTCAATAGTATATTATTATTATTATTATTTATATAGAGCTGTTCCCTGTTATTTTGATTAGACTCTATTTCGTTGTTAATTTTACGTATTTAGCCCCAACTGTTGAACAATCCGAAGATCCAGAAAGTATTGGTGCCCGGGGCCTTGGTTATAATAACCCACAAAACCCACTGCAACAAGCTGGCGCTGATACTGTCGGTGGACCGATACAAGAGCCCGATAAATTACAAGGTCATGGTGCTGACCGACCCCACCATGGAAAGCGCGGTGCAGGATAAGAACGACCTGTGGTACCAGATGTTGGGTTTGACCAGGGAGCAGCTGTTCGTGCCGGGCGGCAACGCCGGTCACACCGTAATCACCGTCAGCGGCCTGGATATCTTCGAGATATCTTCCAAGGATATTAAGGTGAAGATAGATCTGGTGCTGCAGGATTGGCAGAAGAGACAGATTGAGCGGTTCAAGCTCGACCCCCCCGGTCAGAACTGCATGCAGGCTATCCAGGAACTTATCAAGTTGTCGATGCGGGCCAATGAAAATCCCAGGAGCTCTAGCCTGAAGCTGTTGCACATCATCGATGACCTGAAGGTCAACGACTATGAGTTGTATGAGAGAATCAGCAAAATGTACGATCTCAAGGAGAAGTACCTCGACCAATTATCCAGTACGCGCATACCTAACTTTGAGAAACAGGTTTGTAAGATTATGAATCGCGAATAACGACCCATTACCATTTATTATGTTCCAGTTTGAAATGGTCTTCGCACGGAAATTCTTAGAGGAAAAAAAGAGAAGCCTGGAGTATAAACTATCCAACGCCAGCCTGACCCTCTATCCCGACTATCAGAACAGGATCGAACTTTTGAGGGCCCTGGATTATGTAGACCCCCAAAACAGAGGTAACTTCCTTTAAAACTACATTAAGAGATAAAACTCGATAAGGCTCGCTGGGAAAAACGTTGCGCTACGTCTATTTTGATTGGCCAATTTAAAAAAACAATTCGCAATGAAGACATTAGAACTAAACTAAATGTATACCTAATCATAGAAAGAAAACTAATCTATGACATAACTAAAAATGATCGCACAATAATTGCCAGACCCTTTTTAAATAAAGTTTCATTTATTTTTGAATGGACATATTTCAAAATTATAATCATGTTCAGATTTTCTCCCAATCGTGAGGCGATTTCTTCAGTAATTTTTGAGAAAACTCGTCCCGAGGGGGCTGATGTTGCAGATATATCGATTTCGTTTTTTTTTTAAATATCGTCGGAGAATAAACCCCTACAATTAAGTACCAAAAATATTCGATATATCACCTACCGATATCATATATCAGGCACTACTTATTGTGGTGATTTCCTAAAACTGTTTAATTTTCAACATTTTAGGAAAGAAGTTTCGACAATCAAAAGGCTTGAACAAAAATCGAGAATGTTATGGAAGCGAAAAGTCAATAAAAAAAAGTCAATATATTATTTCCATAAAAACTGTCAAAAGTATTTTACTATTTATCATTCACAATTTTAATCTTTTTACCCTATTACAATATCAATCTTGAAAAAAATCGTTCCAAAATGCTGCTATATATTAATATTTACAAGCAAACTACAAAAAAAACATATATGACATAAATTCGGTACAATAATTTCAAGGTCTCGGCTAGGACGACGGGGCCAGAATGTTAAAAATCAGTCGAATGAAACTACTAGAACCGAAAATAGTAACTAAAAGTACACGACTAAAACACACTTCTCCAAAATTGCCTATAAAAATTAAACCTCTATTTTCTCTGTGGTTTCAGTTAGGTTCAAGGGTAACATCGCCTGCGAGATGGGCATGAACGAGCTGCTCATAACCGAACTGGTCCTGGACAACGTGTTCGTCAACCTACATCCGTCGGAGGTGGCGGCCCTCCTATCCGCGCTCGTCTTTCGCGCCAGAACGGAGGACAATGATTACGAACGAGATCTCACGCCCACCCTCAAGGAGGGCATCGCGAAGATCAAGTACCACCACGCGAAAATCGCCCAGATGGAGCAGGAGCTAGCGATCCAGACGGACGAGTTCCAGAGCGACCTGAACTTCGCGCTGGTCCACGTGGTCTACAGGTGGGCCAACATGGAGGCGTTCGCGGAAATCATGAAGCTGACGGAGGTGCAGGAGGGCATCATCGTGCGATGCATCCAGCAGCTGAACGAGACCATCATCGACGTGAGGGACGCAGCCAAGATCATCGGCGATCCCGCGTTGCAGAAGAAGATGGAGGACGCCTCGGCGACGATCAAGCGGAATATCGTTTTCGCGGAGAGTCTGTACACCCAGGAGGTCAAGCTGTAAATAATAGTATTAGAAAATAGGTGTAAAATATACGGATTACATTACTGTTCATTTGTCATATTCGTTATTATTAAAAAAACGAAATCTTATTCGCATTTCATTCCCATCCTTTGTTTCATCCAGCAAATGGATGATTATGAATCGTAACTTACACTGTTGTCTTTACAAAATCTACTGATTACAATATTATTTAAGTTTGGTACATCCACTTATTGAAAAATGGAAACAACTTCAGTGAAATCCTTTATTTTTTATCCATATGACGTACATAAAATAGGCTTAATTAAAAAACGGAACATTCAATATTAAAAAAAAACAGGATGTCATTATATTAAAACAAAGTACTAGTCGAAATATTTTTGTGTAATATGCTCTACACATCAATGTATTTCTACAAGAAAAAAGCGTCTAAATCAAGTTACCTGGAATAGCCGTGAGTTTGATGACAAAATATACTAACAAATTCTGCCGGTCTAAATAAAAGTCAGCTAACCGATATTAACGTACTAGCGTCAAATCTCGCTGGGAATAAAAAATTGTGTTCGTTAAAATTAAGTGAATGTTTTTTTTTACATTTCAGACGTTATTAAAACGAAAAGTAAGTGATTAAAATATTATTAAACGATATTAATTAATTTTAAGCAGTGTTTTGTGTTACTTTCGATTATTTCGGTATTATTGGAATTGTCAAAGAGTTATGACAAGTTTGAATAAAAAACGATTAAGAGTAGTACGGTCACGTAAAGTTATATTTTACATTTTTTCAGAGAAGACATGTTCTTGTTTGCTTGAAAATTTGTTCTTCCTTAAGAACTGTTATTAATTGATATGGTCCGAAGACATAATATATCATTGTACTAAAGGTTGTTAAGATTTTTATTGCCATTGACTTTTGAATAATTTTAGATTTCATTAGTAAATGTATTTCTTAATAAAGCACTAACCGAATATTGCACCTAATAAATACGTTAATTTGCGAATCAAGAGTTAAAATGAATATTCAATACAAAATAAACAGTTACAAAATAGTTTCATAGAATATTACTTGGAACATAAGACAAAGTAGAAAGTAATTGATAAATTAGTTATAGAAGACAAACTAATATGAGCTATCTTGCACGAGGGAGATCAAAAGGCGAAATAAATAAGCAAAGAACAATTCAATTTTATATAAAGTATTCTTTTAATCGGTCTTGTGTATTTATTGTTTTTATAATATATAATTTCGGTGAGAATTATGGATAAAAGTAATGTATAACCATAAAATTTGCATAGATGCAACACATAGGCATGCAACACACATGCAACAACTTTTGAGGCATTAATAAATATTAAGGCTTTTAATGATCAAAGAAATAACATATGTTGCTATATGACATTTAATTCTTTGAACCTTGTATCAATTATTTTGATTATTTATTTTATAGGCCTAAGGTTCAGAAAATCAGTAGTTAATTTAGTGATTGTAAATACATTCCTAAATGATAAAAAATAAATCACCTAATTTATATATTAATATACATGCTAAAGACACATATCAATTTAAAATTAGTTTATATATTTGTTTTAGTATGTACACATGTATTACATCATTTATTATTCCATACTTATGTTTATAATACAGAAAAAGATCATGTATATTTTTTGATGCCCTAAAGTTGTAACAATTAATTTAATTTAATTAATGTTAATTATAATCTTACTTATAATATGTTGATAATGTTCAATGGCGTAATAATTTACACTTATTTATACTTTGTTAGTTATTGAAAGTTAATGGAAATCAGATTTAACTAAATGCAGTTTAAAACTGTTAATAAATTATTTTAATTAATGTTATGTATCAAATACATTAATTATCTTATATTCAAAATACTGTAAAAACAATTTTTAACACAACACATCTGAAACACCTTATTTAAATTAGTCCTCGATCAATAGTATGTTTAAATCGCTAAAGTTGAGTCGGCCTTGACGCTTTTGATATGCCAAAAAATTATTTTCTTATGTTTTAGACTCCTTTTTACCAACTAGGGGGTTTATCTCGATTAAACCTACTGCTCTTAACGTGGACTCCGAACCACGGTCCTCGTCATTAAGCCTACCGACTTGGAGACATCCAGTCTTATCCAGCCTGGTTACCAGCATGACCGGGATCATTTTTCTTCTCGGATCTCACATTCCTTTGTCTGGCCTTTAAGACAGTCACATTTAGACACAATCACGAACATAAATTGCAATAATACACATGAATAGCTAAATATGAAAATCAAATAGGCTTGATGAAAAAATCAACAAGGAATATTGTAATTGGACATCTAAGTTAGCAGAGTACGCTTAAAACACTAAAGTTAAGAATCAAATAGACCTGTGACAGTGAAAAAATAACTTATTCAAGTCCTGTATTCACTTAAATGATTTATTTTTCTATCACAATTGTTAAAGAATCAACAAAATTTCATTATAATTCTTTATTATAAGACAAGATAATCCGGTTGGCACACTTTTTAAATTGGTAAATAAAAGAAATCAAGTAAGCTTAGAACTAAAAAAAAAAGCAAAATATACAGCATCGATATCCCAGTAGGCGGCGATTCACTCGTTTTGGCCGATTATCCACAACATGTTCACCCCGGCTCTGCCCAAATTCACCCTACCCAGCATACCCTGTTCCAGTTTGTTCACGTGATAGATGAAGAACAGGATGCTGTGGAATAAATTATTGTAACCCTGGCAAAAAAACAAACGATTTAATAACTTTTTGGGATGCCGTTAACGGACAAAGGTACCTTCACCATTTCGTAAATTTTCTTGCCTACTACGACGCGATAATGAGGCGGCTTCTCCGTCACTTCCTGTATGAAGAGACTGCGGTCCGTCAGCACTGGAACTTTGTCTATAGCCCTAATGCAGTACTGAGAGCTGAAGGCTTTAGTATCGGGCATGTTTGGCGATGGCATCAGTTGAGTGTCCAAATATGACGCCAACAGATGCATGACGATCTGAATGAATTATAACCGATAACAGGATCCTTTAAAAGCGAGGTGGTATCACTTACCGAACAATCGGTGGGTAAGGAAGCGTCCCATTCCTTACTGTTATAATGTCCACCAGCATTCCACCGAAACTCACTCATACAACCGCCTCGGGACAATTCACGGATCCTTTTCACTAAATAATCTTGGTTGGCGTGCAGCTCCAGGAACGGTAATATCGTCGAAAGAGATGGAATGAATTGAATAATTTGGCTCTGAAAGCGACGATTCAATAAATAAAAAAAATAACGCTAAAACCACCGTTTACCATTTGGGCAGTTTTCCTCAACCTGTCCAAACCGACCCCACCAATCCTAATATCAGTCATTCCATGTTTTTCCAGCGAATCGTTAATAACATCGAATTCCTTCACTAGTCTTTCTAAGATAGTTTGAGATATCCACTAAAATGCGTGTTTTATTAAAATATCATTCCTGGGCCTTAGCACCACTCACTATTCGTAAATTTTCATTCCACTGAGTCAGAGCTACGGTATCCACATTTATCCTTGTCCACACCTCGAGAGCCGGGACGTTACCGCCTGATTTATCTTCTGGTTTCGAGGACGGGCTACTACCTACAATTTTACTATATCACTCACAGAATTCCTCTTTATGACAAAAAAGTAAAACATCAAATCTTACCAGGAGATTGACTCGATAACTGGTACTGGCTTTTCTTCAGAAACGTCGACATATCTTTCGCGGATTTCGTTATGGGATGACTCCAAAATGAGCTCAATAGGTTGGCAGAATTATGTGATTTATTCGCCATTTTGTTCACCTTCTCAACTTCCTCATGCTCCTTCAAGTATTGATTCAAACTACTTTCGTCATCTATATTCTCTATACTGGAGACGTTGTGATATGAAGATAAAGGAGAGTGGGGCGATTTCGGCGTTCTTCTGTTAGATAGATTGGCATACTGGGATTGGTTCATCTCCGGAGTACCCTTGTGGTAAATCCAAGAGGGAGAGGGCATTGAATAATTCACGCTCATGCCTAAAAAAATGTTTGTTCATCAATGTTTATCAGGATATTGTTTGTGTTTGACTTACTTTCATTATGGGAGATACCAGAACGCCAACTTAGATGAGAAGCATTCAAACTGGTATTTACTGTTGGGGAGACTGAAGTGGCATTTAAATCTTTCTTCCCAGGAGTAACAATTTTATAATTCGGATCTACAAGTTACACGAACATCAACAATCATTAAAGAAACTAACACTAATATTTACCACTATCCTTCACACCTAATAGTTTTTTTTGTTCCATTGTAATCGAAATCTGATCCTTGGAACTAAAATAGAGTCGTGCTATTTTGGCAAAATAAAACAAAACATTCAAGGTAAAAATGATAACTAAACTGTATTCTATGTAATGATAGTAATTGAAGTACATCGAACATGTCTGTGATCTAAAACAAAGAACCCATGCTAAAGATCATTACGATACACAACACCGGAAACTTACAAATCGTACATCAAAATTAACAAAATGACTGCGTTTATGGTAAACCAAAATAGACTGTCTTTGATTTTATGTCGCTTTTTGTTGAGTATTAGACTTCTTTCTAAAAGGGTACTAGCGTTCCCTTGGGCGAGATTACGATTCGGCCTACAATATCAATGAAACCATATAGAAAACTTATCGAAACTACAACAAATATCACTTACGATTGCATTATGATGAACGATTTTGGCTTGAAAGAAAAAAAAAACGGTTATAATTCTTTCTAAAAATCAACCATAACAAAGACAGTTTTCTAACCTAATAATACAGAGCACCTGCCCGGTAGGCGTTACTTTCTTTGGTAGGAAGAAATTCCCGCTAAACTTCTGACCAATGTCTATTGAACGATCAAAGGGTAGTATTTTTTTTATTTGTTGGTGATAAATCACTGTCAAAGAAATAAAACAAAATAAGTACGACGAAAAGACGTTTTTATTTTAAGCTGTAATAATTTTTTTCAATCACATTTATTTACAAAAATAACAGACTTTTAAACTAATCATATCAATAATCATAAACAATTAAACAAGTGTATGCATAACATCCAACAAACCATCGAAAAGACAATATTCGAAGATATCAATCAAACATACCGTTGAAGCATATGTTAGAGATTGTCGTCCTAGTTTGAAATAAATAGAAGCTATACGTAAAAGAGTATCCAATCTTAGTCTTATTTTTCGAACTGTTGCCATATCGCCGCTCTACACGCCATGTATCTAGTGTATCTCTTCAGCTTCGGTGGCTGTCTCGGCGAACTGAACTGAAGCCGGTGAGTCGGCGCTATTGTTAACGGGGCTGGCGGAGTCCTTGATCTTGTTGCCTACGGTCATCGTAACGGAGCAACTCTGATTCTCGTCGCTGGATGGACATTCAAAATGAACGCAGTGAAACACCTAAACAAAAAAAAAAGAAGGTCGAATTCGGAACACTTTATTTAGTAAAATGTTTTGTGGTCCCTGTACATACCCGCAAAGCGCACTATTATAGTTTAGAATTTTGTTCTGTCAAAGCAAATGAACCCAGAGTTAATGTGGCAACATTGCGCCGCAAATTAGGTGACGTGGATTCATTGCTTTATTGAACAGACTATATTACTTCACTTATTATTCCATACTTATGTTCATAACATAAAAATAAAGAAATAATAACTGAATAAAATTAAACAGAAAACTACTACAATTATGTACATATTTTATTTTAAAACCTTTTTTTTTAATGCGTTACAAATCTAAGTTTGATTATTTTTACTAGCTCGCTAATTCTTTATTTATTTTTTGAAGTCGGTTCAATATTTTTCTTAAAAATATTTTATTTTTCTCTTTTTACTGTCAGATATTTAGAAATTCCTTCTTTTTCGAAGTCGGTTAAAAAAAGTTAAGTATACGTATTTATATTTGATGCTCTGAAGTTGTTACATAATCTTACTTATGATACTTTGTTATAAAGTTTGGTAGCGTAGTAATTTGTTGAAAGTTAATGGAAATTTGATTTAATTAAATGTAATTTAAAAAATGTTACTGACTGTTCGTTCTTAAGATAGTCTGCATATATTTTAATATATTTCTGATTTTATATTGAAAATATTATGAAAACAAGTTTTAGTAACATATGTGAGCGATGTTGCCAGTTGGCTCAATTATATTTTTGTCCTATAAATAATTAAGAGATGCCAGATAAGTGTGTCGAATATATAATCATTAACTTTAAATACTCATATGATAGGTTTCATGAAGATTCATGTGAAAAATATGAAAAAATATTCACATAAAAACGTTTAGAGAACATTATTATTCTTTAATTATCTTTGTTATTTCTAAACTACTGATATGACAAGTTTTATGGATATATATACCAACATATCGTCTTACTTCATTCGCTGTATTGCGGGTCCCAACTATCCTGATAAACACCACCGGCCTGGGCGAGAACCTGATGATCTGCCACGACTTGCAGCTCTCCCTGGTATTATCCACGACCATCTCCCATTCCCAGATGTTCATCGACGACTCGATGTAGTAGCTGTAGCTCCTATCGTCGCAGTCCCACAGCAACAACCTCAGACTAGATATGATGTATGGCTGGCCTGAAAAGATACCGATCACGGGTGACTAGACGGCGATCGAAACCGACGCGATCTTCGACCATTACCTAACTGGATCAGTATGGCTCCCGAACCCAACTGATGGCAGGTGTAGCCGGAATCCCAATCGTACTGTTTCGTGTCCCCGTTCAGCAGGGCGTTTCTGGCTCGGCTGCAATAGAGAATCAACAAAAAGCACTCGGATAAAAGCGCGAGAAGGTTCGGTAAGTACCTGACTCCCTCGATGACGACGGCGCTCTTCTCCAACGTGGCCACGTTGTAATTGGGGCATATGATGTCGTTCACCATGTTGGGAATCTTTTGTTTGTACATACATTCGAACGTAACCAAGTGAAAGACCTTAAAAAAAATGATAAGTCGAATCACGGAACGGCCAGCCTCGATCAATTTCTACCTTATTGACCGTGTTGTGTGTACCGACGATTCGGATATACTGAACGACCCTGGTATCGAAATAGAGATACTGCCAGGATCTACAAGAGAATTGGCTGTAATCCACTACCCTGAGCCAATCTTTTTGCTCCATGGAAACCTCCACATAATATGAGTAAGATCTAAAAACCCCCATACGTTAAACTTACATTTTGTGTTTTTTTGTTTGTTTTGTGTTTGACATTTTGTGACAATTCCGTTTTTCTTTCGACGACAGGCTGTACGACTCAATCACCATAGTTTGCTTTACAAGACTAACTAGATGCGTTAAAGCCCTATATAATATACAATATAATGACAAAAAATACGACCTGTCAGTCAAGGCCACTGCGATGAAACGGGATAACATGAAAACTAAATAAATTTTGCTCCAACTATGGGTAAAAAACCCTGCCGTATTTCGACGTAATTGAACCGTTTTGGGGTGTTTGATAATTAAAAACGGATTGTCATCCCAGTCATGAAATCACTTTATGAATAGATAAATTAACTGAAAGATTTTATCGCGTCCAGCATATGGGCCTGACATATTTTCGTGCAATTATTATTTATTATTGCCCCTCCGATTTTCTAGTCATTATTATATCAAATAACAACGATCTTGAGGAAACTCTTGAAACAAAGTCACTCACAAATATTCCCACTGATTCTAGTACTCGCCTGATATCCCTATCCCACAGCAACATTCTGATATGATTAATAATGGAAGGCGTGCCAAGTTTCACTATAATACCCTGATCTGCAGGTCCATTGATTGCATGCCTGGAATAGCCCTTGTCCATGTCATAGCTGTAGTAATCTCCATCCAAGAGATATTCCGAGAGCTCTCCAGCGACTACCTTGGACCCGGTTTGGGGACATGCTACGTTCTCATCGATCACTAGGAAGCGGGTACCTTCATATTAAAAAATTATACTAGAAAATCGAACGGAGGTTACTACCTAATTGCCCTCTGTAAGGCAAACTGTTGGTTCTGCAATGGGTCCTGTCAGCTATAGCATCCAGTAAAGCATCGGGCTTTACCAGTCCAGCGGGCCTGACGACAGACAACAAGTCGGTGACACTCATCAAAGGTAGCCTGACGCACTTCATTACTCTGTCTTCTGGGTCCTCGTTGGCCTTGCACCAGTTGCAGACGCCCCTGAAGATTTCCACTTCAGGTGCGAAAAAGGAATCTCTTTGAAGCAGATCCACCAGCGCCGTCTGCGAAATAGCATTTCTCCAAGCCACCAGAGATGACATCTATGTTATATACAACATACCTGTGACAGTGCGACAAAGGACTCATGCAATAATATCTCACTAGCATGCTTATCTAAAAATGTATGACAAACTCCAACCAATTTCTCCAGTCCATACAAATGGGCAGTATCTGTAACAACACAACATGCAAGTTACAAAACCTAGATTGCCTATGATAAAGCATGTAAACATTACCCAGTATAGCACAGACATTTCTCAAAGCCAAAAGCTGTTTCAAGATATCCGATATGGCAACTTCCAGTTCCTCAAAACCATATTGATGAGCTAATCCAAGAGTGTCCAATACAACATCTTCCTTCAAAGTCATCAAGAACATATGTCCTGAACACCGCCGATTAATAGAAATTGAATTAGGACTAATCGAAAGTAAAAACAAAAACTTTTACCTGTATAGATGTATTTTAAAAGTATCTTGAAGGCCTTTAAGGGGGCATCTGGTAGGATTATTTCCGACTAAACGCAGAAAGTAATATAATCTATGCCACTATACTGTAATGTTGATTTTACCTGTGTAGATTCCTTAAGTCCCCCGTAGAGTAGAGCTCTAAAGTACTCACTACGAGCTGCTAGTATGACCTAAAATATACATTATATTGTCTATCGCATTTACACACGTAAATAACGTCCGCAAACCTTATGAGCGTACAATTTTTGTCCTTCAACTACCAGGATAATATCAGAGTACTCATGGCTGAGACAAAGGGATGATAAATTCTCTGACAGCTGTGGTAAGTGCTCGATATCGCCTAAACGGGTTGTTACCGATTTAGAACTTGAAGCTTTCAAGTACTGGTGACTGCTACTCATCTGGAAGAAAAATTAATTCGGCGTATTTACCAGAAAAAAATCGATTCAATGCCGGAATGCATTGCAAAACCAACTCACATTGGGCTACAACTTCAAGGTGATATATACTATTACAACTTTATCCTTATGGTCAACGGTTGTAAAATTTAAAAAACAATCATAGTTGACATTCTTTTTACCCAAACAGACTTGGTCGTTTTACTAGATGACATTTCCATAACAACAAATGACAACTGTTCGGGAATTTGCTCTTCTTAATATATCAGGCAATTGACACATGGCAACAGCAATAAAATTAAATGTATTGACATATATAGAATTATATATTTTCATTCTTCTCTTTTTTGTAGGAAATTCTAAAAAGAACTAAACTTGGTCTCTATTTTCTATTAATTATACAACTACAAACACGCTACCAAAAGACAAGTGTTATTTTACGTTAGACGTCCGTTATTTTAATATAAAAAGTATAACAAAACATAATTAATAAATCGAATGAAATGATTGTAAAGTGGTATGTTACATATGGTCGTGCTACACCATTGATTATTTGACAAATTGGCAATATCTGTCGTTAATTTAAGGGACGATGGCAACAACTAGTGCTAATACCACAGCTGATTAGTCATAAAACTGATAAAAAATATAGTTTACTTTAGTTTGAAGAGGGGTCTCGCTCATTGCAACGTAATATAACTGATTGTTCTCCTAAACTAATTTAAATTCTAATTTACAATTTTTATGATTTAAATTTTTACGAAATGATTTTAGCGATGACAGGAAATAGTAACTGCATATATATCTACTTTTTGGTCAAAGCGAATTCGATTCTTTTAAGTATTAAGGCGTGCCTTTGGATTTATATTTGTCACATATTACTTAAGGTGTAATTACTGTAATAGTTTAGCATTTACTAAATAAAAAAAATCAAGAATGTTTGAAATTGTTTATTAATGTTTTAAAATTATTACAATAAATCAGTCTTCGGTTTTTTCTTGGAGAACTCCCAAAAATATCCAAACTGAGATAACCTGACCGGGATAACTTTTCATTTTCACTGCTAGGACGAATTCGGTCGTTTCCGGTAGTTGTACGTGTGTTTGCGTTTGTTTTATTTGTTTCAGAATGTGTGACACATCGCTGAAGGGCACGTTTAATAATACCCCGGTTATCTACGAGATAATAATGTATGCCAAAGTGAAGTAACCTGATAAAAGTATTTACCGAAGAATGGGAAAACATCTTGTTTATATCCGATAAAATATCGACGTTATTTTTGCATACAACTACATTTTGTTCGAAAGTTTTTAGGCAGTTCTTCAATGCTGTTGTCACTCTAAAATTATAAAGGGATTTATTATCGTTACGCATGCAGCGACGTGTTTTACCGATGATGGAACGTCGTTCGATTCGTAGCTCTCCATCTAGAGAAAGCCCTCTTGATTTTTCGTTCTAATTGGGTTTCTAGGGTCGTGATATCGATTATGGTTGAAAAGTTGACCCTGTTATTAACAAAAATGCTGGGCGCTGTGACGTTGACGTCGAAGAGCGCCGACCAGTCCGAGCGTCTGTCCAAGTCGAAACGTAAGAGGGCGGTGTTGTCAGTCCGTTGAATATTCGCCCATATCTAGAAAAATAATTTACGTTTTCAAATATACTTTTTTCGAATGAAATTTATATTAGCAATTGTTTTTACTATTAATCCATATTTATTGTGTTATATATTACAATGTTAACGACGAGTGTTACCTGTTATTTTACCGTATCTTATCGTTATCTTAATTATCATCATTTTAATTCTCATAGGAACCTTGTTTTCCTAGAAATAGTATTTGTAAAAATAAGATGATGATAAATTAAACTCTATGGGATTTGAGGAATGCTGTCTAGAAAATTCGGAGAATTTTTATGTTTTTTAATACATCATTGTACAAAAATTATTATTTGTCCGAAGAACAGTTTTCCAATTCCTATTTAAATGTCATTATTCTTTCCGTAAAAATATTAATTTTAAATAAAAAATTAGGATAGAACTTTTAATGGGATTAACTGTTATTCGAGTTAGTTATAGTGGACGTAGGCAATTTTATTTTTAATTTTTTTTTAATTTTCGACATCAATTCAAAGGTTTATCATTTAAAAAATATGTTTTCAAATTAAAAAAGTATTTTCTTACGTTATACCCATTTATTAGGCAATAGACCCTCTGCAGAGGACACAAAGGATCTAATAGAGATATTTTCTCATTCCTGATAACGTCCATAATGAAGTAGCCTGGTTCCTTGTTGTCCTTACTTTCTTCGCATATGAGCACGTAGGCGGTGTTACCTTGAGGGATGCCCTCGCCTATAATCACAAAAAAATGAAGCAGGCTTTGACGGGATGTGTCAGCATGGTTTTTGGATTTATATGACCGAGTAACGAGGTTATGTTTTGTTCCTGATAGTTCAAGTCTGAATCATGTTGTGAAAATATATAGTCGTGAAAATTTGCGATTTTTACCAATTTTGAAGGTTTTTGTTGTCATTTCTGCCCAAATAATGACAGGCCAATGAAAATTACAGCGATTATGAAGAATTTTACGCTGCATCGAATGGTAGTATAATGATCTTTATACAGCCTTTAGTTTTTAAGTTATACAATGAAAAGTGTATTTTCAAGAAATTCGCGAATCTCGGTTTATGTCCCTTATCGTAAGAACTATAAATGCTAGGCCGATTTAACACGGATTTTCTTTTCTTTCGTCCCAAAACACATCTATTTTGAGAATTTTATCTTAATCTGAGAGGTAAAAAAAATTGGCACTTTTTCCATATATATAGTCGTGAAAATTTGCGATTTTTACTCATTTTGAAGGTTTTTGTTGTCATTTCTGTCCAAATAATGACAGGCCAATGAAAATTACAGCGATTATGAAGAATTTTACGCTGCATCGAATGGTAGTATAATGATCTTTATACAGCCTTTAGTTTTTAAGTTATACAATGAAAAGTGTATTTTCAAGAAATTCGCGAATTTCGGTTTATGTCCCTTATCTTAAGAACTATAAATGCTAGGCCGATTTAACACGGATTTTCTTTTCTTTCGTCCCAAAATACATCTATTTTGAGAATTTTATCTTAATCTGAGAGGTAAAAAAAATTGGCACTTTTTCCATATATATAGTCGTGAAAATTTGCGATTTTTACTCATTTTGAAGGTTTTTGTTGTCATTTCTGTCCAAATAATGACAGGCCAATGAAAATTACAGCGATTATGAAGAATTTTACGCTGCATCGAATGGTAGTATAATGATCTTTATACAGCCTTTAGTTTTTAAGTTATACAATGAAAAGTGTATTTTCAAGAAATTCGCGAATTTCGGTTTATGTCCCTTATCGTAAGAACTATAAATGCTAGGCCGATTTAACACGGATTTTCTTTTCTTTCGTCCCAAAATACATCTATTTTGAGAATTTTATGTTCATCTGAGAGGTAAAAAAAATTGGCACTTTTTCCATATATATAGTCGTGAAAATTTGCGATTTTTACTCATTTTGAAGGTTTTTGTTGTCATTTCTGTCCAAATAATGACAGGCCAATGAAAATTACAGCGATTATGAAGAATTTTACGCTGCATCGAATGGTAGTATAATGATCTTTATACAGCCTTTAGTTTTTAAGTTATACAATGAAAAGTGTATTTTCAAGAAATTCGCGAATTTCGGTTTATGTCCCTTATCTTAAGAACTATAAATGCTAGGCCGATTTAACACGGATTTTCTTTTCTTTCGTCCCAAAATACATCTATTTTGAGAATTTTATCTTAATCTGAGAGGTAAAAAAAATTGGCACTTTTTCCATATATATAGTCGTGAAAATTTGCGATTTTTACTCATTTTGAAGGTTTTTGTTGTCATTTCTGTCCAAATAATGACAGGCCAATGAAAATTACAGCGATTATGAAGAATTTTACGCTGCATCGAATGGTAGTATAATGATCTTTATACAGCCTTTAGTTTTTAAGTTATACAATGAAAAGTGTATTTTCAAGAAATTCGCGAATTTCGGTTTATGTCCCTTATCGTAAGAACTATAAATGCTAGGCCGATTTAACACGGATTTTCTTTTCTTTCGTCCCAAAATACATCTATTTTGAGAATTTTATGTTCATCTGAGAGGTAAAAAAAATTGGCACTTTTTCCATATATATAGTCGTGAAAATTTGCGATTTTTACTCATTTTGAAGGTTTTTGTTGTCATTTCTGTCCAAATAATGACAGGCCAATGAAAATTACAGCGATTATGAAGAATTTTACGCTGCATCGAATGGTAGTATAATGATCTTTATACAGCCTTTAGTTTTTAAGTTATACAATGAAAAGTGTATTTTCAAGAAATTCGCGAATTTCGGTTTATGTCCCTTATCTTAAGAACTATAAATGCTAGGCCGATTTAACACGGATTTTCTTTTCTTTCGTCCCAAAATACATCTATTTTGAGAATTTTATCTTAATCTGAGAGGTAAAAAAAATTGGCACTTTTTCCATATATATAGTCGTGAAAATTTGCGATTTTTACTCATTTTGAAGGTTTTTGTTGTCATTTCTGTCCAAATAATGACAGGCCAATGAAAATTACAGCGATTATGAAGAATTTTACGCTGCATCGAATGGTAGTATAATGATCTTTATACAGCCTTTAGTTTTTAAGTTATACAATGAAAAGTGTATTTTCAAGAAATTCGCGAATTTCGGTTTATGTCCCTTATCTTAAGAACTATAAATGCTAGGCCGATTTAACACGGATTTTCTTTTCTTTCGTCCCAAAATACATCTATTTTGAGAATTTTATCTTAATCTGAGAGGTAAAAAAAATTGGCACTTTTTCCATATATATAGTCGTGAAAATTTGCGATTTTTACTCATTTTGAAGGTTTTTGTTGTCATTTCTGTCCAAATAATGACAGGCCAATGAAAATTACAGCGATTATGAAGAATTTTACGCTGCATCGAATGGTAGTATAATGATCTTTATACAGCCTTTAGTTTTTAAGTTATACAATGAAAAGTGTATTTTCAAGAAATTCGCGAATTTCGGTTTATGTCCCTTATCTTAAGAACTATAAATGCTAGGCCGATTTAACACGGATTTTCTTTTCTTTCGTCCCAAAATACATCTATTTTGAGAATTTTATCTTAATCTGAGAGGTAAAAAAAATTGGCACTTTTTCCATATATATAGTCGTGAAAATTTGCGATTTTTACTCATTTTGAAGGTTTTTGTTGTCATTTCTGTCCAAATAATGACAGGCCAATGAAAATTACAGCGATTATGAAGAATTTTACGCTGCATCGAATGGTAGTATAATGATCTTTATACAGCCTTTAGTTTTTAAGTTATACAATGAAAAGTGTATTTTCAAGAAATTCGCGAATTTCGGTTTATGTCCCTTATCTTAAGAACTATAAATGCTAGGCCGATTTAACACGGATTTTCTTTTCTTTCGTCCCAAAATACATCTATTTTGAGAATTTTATCTTAATCTGAGAGGTAAAAAAAATTGGCACTTTTTCCATATATATAGTCGTGAAAATTTGCGATTTTTACTCATTTTGAAGGTTTTTGTTGTCATTTCTGTCCAAATAATGACAGGCCAATGAAAATTACAGCGATTATGAAGAATTTTACGCTGCATCGAATGGTAGTATAATGATCTTTATACAGCCTTTAGTTTTTAAGTTATACAATGAAAAGTGTATTTTCAAGAAATTCGCGAATTTCGGTTTATGTCCCTTATCGTAAGAACTATAAATGCTAGGCCGATTTAACACGGATTTTCTTTTCTTTCGTCCCAAAATACATCTATTTTGAGAATTTTATCTTAATCTGAGAGGTAAAAAAAATTGGCACTTTTTCCATATATATAGTCGTGAAAATTTGCGATTTTTACTCATTTTGAAGGTTTTTGTTGTCATTTCTGTCCAAATAATGACAGGCCAATGAAAATTACAGCGATTATGAAGAATTTTACGCTGCATCGAATGGTAGTATAATGATCTTTATACAGCCTTTAGTTTTTAAGTTATACAATGAAAAGTGTATTTTCAAGAAATTCGCGAATTTCGGTTTATGTCCCTTATCTTAAGAACTATAAATGCTAGGCCGATTTAACACGGATTTTCTTTTCTTTCGTCCCAAAATACATCTATTTTGAGAATTTTATCTTAATCTGAGAGGTAAAAAAAATTGGCACTTTTTCCATATATATAGTCGTGAAAATTTGCGATTTTTAGTCATTTTAAAGGTTTTTGTTCCCATTTCTGTTAAAACAATCTCAGGTTAATATAATTTTACGCTGAATCGAATGGTGGTATAATAAATTGTGTACAATGTTTAGTTTCTAAGATATATTATAAAAAGTGTATTTTCAAAAAACTGATGGATCTCGATTTTTGTTACATATCTTTGAAACCGTCACTTTACAAGCAATTTAACATGGATTTTCGTTTCTTTCATTACAAAATACTTGTATTTTGAGAGTTTTATTTTTTTCCGAAAATTTAAAAATATGGCAATTTTTCCATGCAAATGGTCGGAAAATTTGCGATTTTTTGCTATTTTCAATGTTTTTGTTCCCATTTCTGTTAAAACAATCTCAGCTTAATATAAATTACTGTGTTTATAAAGAATTTTACGCTGAATCGAGTGGTGGTATAATAAATTGTGTACAATGTTTAGTTTCTAAGATATATTATAAAAAGTGTATTTTCAAAAAACTGATGGATCTCGATTTTTGTTACATATCTTTGAAACCGTCACTTTACAAGCAATTTAACATGGATTTTCGTTTCTTTCATTACAAAATACTTGTATTCTGAGAGTTTTAATTTTTTTCCGAAAATTTAAAAATATGGCAATTTTTCCATGCAAATGGTCGGAAAATTTGCGATTTTTTGCCATTTTCAATGTTTTTGTTCCCATTTCTGTTAAAACAATCTCAGCTTAATATAAATTACTGGGTTTATAAAGAATTTTACGCCGAATCGAATGGTGGTATAATAAATTGTGTACAATGTTTAGTTTCTAAGATATATTATAAAAAGTGTATTTTCAAAAAACTGATGGATCTCGATTTTTGTTACATATCTTTGAAACCGTCCCTTTACAAGCAATTTAACATGGATTTTCGTTTCTTTCATTACAAAATACTTGTATTTTGAGAGTTTTATTTTTTTCCGAAAATTTAAAAATATGGCAATTTTTCCATGCAAATGGTCGGAAAATTTGCGATTTTTTGCCATTTTCAATGTTTTTGTTCCCATTTCTGTTAAAACAATCTCAGCTTAATATAAATTACTGGGTTTATAAAGAATTTTACGCCGAATCGAATGGTGGTATAATAAATTGTGTACAATGTTTAGTTTCTAAGATATATTATAAAAAGTGTATTTTCAAAAAACTGATGGATCTCGATTTTTGTTACATATCTTTGAAACCGTCACTTTACAAGCAATTTAACATGGATTTTCGTTTCTTTCATTACAAAATACTTGTATTTTGAGAGTTTTATTTTTTTCCGAAAATTTAAAAATATGGCAATTTTTCCATGCAAATGGTCGGAAAATTTGCGATTTTTTGCCATTTTCAATGTTTTTGTTCCCATTTCTGTTAAAACAATCTCAGCTTAATATAAATTACTGGGTTTATAAAGAATTTTACGCCGAATCGAATGGTGGTATAATAAATTGTGTACAATGTTTAGTTTCTAAGATATATTATAAAAAGTGTATTTTCAAAAAACTGATGGATCTCGATTTTTGTTACATATCTTTGAAACCGTCACTTTACAAGCAATTTAACATGGATTTTCGTTTCTTTCATTACAAAATACTTGTATTTTGAGAGTTTTATTTTTTTTCCGAAAATTTAAAAATATGGCAATTTTTCCATGCAAATGGTCGGAAAATTTGCGATTTTTTGCCATTTTCAATGTTTTTGTTCCCATTTCTGTTAAAACAATCTCAGCTTAATATAAATTACTGGGTTTATAAAGAATTTTACGCCGAATCGAATGGTGGTATAATAAATTGTGTACAATGTTTAGTTTCTAAGATATATTATAAAAAGTGTATTTTCAAAAAACTGATGGATCCCGATTTTTGTTACATATCTTTGAAACCGTCACTTTACAAGCAATTTAACATGGATTTTCGTTTCTTTCATTACAAAATACTTGTATTTTGAGAGTTTTAATTTTTTTCCGAAAATTTAAAAATATGGCAATTTTTCCATGCAAATGGTCGGAAAATTTGCGATTTTTTGCCATTTTCAATGTTTTTGTTCCCATTTCTGTTAAAACAATCTCAGCTTAATATAAATTACTGGGTTTATAAAGAATTTTACGCCGAATCGAATGGTGGTATAATAAATTGTGTACAATGTTTAGTTTCTAAGATATATTATAAAAAGTGTATTTTCAAAAAACTGATGGATCTCGATTTTTGTTACATATCTTTGAAACCGTCACTTTACAAGCAATTTTACATGGATTTTCGTTTCTTTCATTACAAAATACTTGTATTTTGAGAGTTTTAATTTTTTTCCGAAAATTTAAAAATATGGCAATTTTTCCATGCAAATGGTCGGAAAATTTGCGATTTTTTGCCATTTTCAATGTTTTTGTTCCCATTTCTGTTAAAACAATCTCAGCTTAATATAAATTACTGGGTTTATAAAGAATTTTACGCCGAATCGAATGGTGGTATAATAAATTGTGTAAAATGTTTAGTTTCTAAGATATATTATAAAAAGTGTATTTTCAAAAAACTGATGGATCCCGATTTTTGTTACATATCTTTGAAACCGTCACTTTACAAGCAATTTAACATGGATTTTCGTTTCTTTCATTACAAAATACTTGTATTTTGAGAGTTTTAATTTTTTTCCGAAAATTTAAAAATATGGCAATTTTTCCATGCAAATGGTCGGAAAATTTGCGATTTTTTGCCATTTTCAATGTTTTTGTTCCCATTTCTGTTAAAACAATCTCAGCTTAATATAAATTACTGGGTTTATAAAGAATTTTACGCTGAATCGAATGGTGGTATAGTAAATTGTGTACAATGTTTAGTTTCTAAGATATATTATAAAAAGTGTATTTTCAAAAAACTGATGGATCCCGATTTTTGTTACATATCTTTGAAACCGTCACTTTACAAGCAATTTAACATGGATTTTCGTTTCTTTCATTACAAAATACTTGTATTTTGAGAGTTTTAATTTTTTTCCGAAAATTTAAAAATATGGCAATTTTTCCATGCAAATGGTCGGAAAATTTGCGATTTTTTGCCATTTTCAATGTTTTTGTTCCCATTTCTGTTAAAACAATCTCAGCTTAATATAAATTACTGGGTTTATAAAGAATTTTACGCTGAATCGAATGGTGGTATAGTAAATTGTGTACAATGTTTAGTTTCTAAGATATATTATAAAAAGTGTATTTTCAAAAAACTGATGGATCCCGATTTTTGTTACATATCTTTGAAACCGTCACTTTACAAGCAATTTAACATGGATTTTCGTTTCTTTCATTACAAAATACTTGTATTTTGAGAGTTTTAATTTTTTTCCGAAAATTTAAAAATATGGCAATTTTTCCATGCAAATGGTCGGAAAATTTGCGATTTTTTGCCATTTTCAATGTTTTTGTTCCCATTTCTGTTAAAACAATCTCAGCTTAATATAAATTACTGGGTTTATAAAGAATTTTACGCTGAATCGAATGGTGGTATAGTAAATTGTGTACAATGTTTAGTTTCTAAGATATATTATAAAAAGTGTATTTTCAAAAAACTGATGGATCCCGATTTTTGTTACATATCTTTGAAACCGTCACTTTACAAGCAATTTAACATGGATTTTCGTTTCTTTCATTACAAAATACTTGTATTTTGAGAGTTTTAATTTTTTTCCGAAAATTTAAAAATATGGCAATTTTTCCATGCAAATGGTCGGAAAATTTGCGATTTTTTGCCATTTTCAATGTTTTTGTTCCCATTTCTGTTAAAACAATAACAGCTTAATATAAAATATTGGGTTTATAAAGAATTTTACGCTGAATCGAATGGTGGTATAATAAATTGTGTACAATGTTTAGTTTCTAAGATATATTATAAAAAGTGTATTTTCAAAAAACTGATGGATCTCGGTTTTTGTTATATATCTTTGAAACCGTCACTTTACAAGCAATTTAACATGGATTTTCGTTTCTTTCATTACAAAATACTTGTATTTTGAGAGTTTTAATTTTTTTCCGAAAATTTAAAAATATGGCAATTTTTCCATGCAAATGGTCGGAAAATTTGCGATTTTTTGCCATTTTCAATGTTTTTGTTCCCATTTCTGTTAAAACAATCTCAGCTTAATATAAAATATTGGGTTTATAAAGAATTTTACGCTGAATCGAATGGTGGTATAATAAATTGTGTACAATGTTTAGTTTCTAAGATATATTATAAAAAGTGTATTTTCAAAAAACTGATGGATCTCGGTTTTTGTTACATATCTTTGAAACCGTCACTTTACAAGCAATTTAACATGGATTTTCGTTTCTTTCATTACAAAATACTTGTATTTTGAGAGTTTTAATTTTTTTCCGAAAATTTAAAAATATGGCAATTTTTCCATGCAAATGGTCGGAAAATTTGCGATTTTTTGCCATTTTCAATGTTTTTGTTCCCATTTCTGTTAAAACAATCTCAGCTTAATATAAATTACTGGGTTTATAAAGAATTTTACGCCGAATCGAATGGTGGTATAATAAATTGTGTACAATGTTTAGTTTCTAAGATATATTATAAAAAGTGTATTTTCAAAAAACTGATGGATCTCGGTTTTTGTTATATATCTTTGAAACCGTCACTTTACAAGCAATTTAACATGGATTTTCGTTTCTTTCATTACAAAATGCTTGTATTTTGAGAGTTTTAATTTTTTTCCGAAAATTTAAAAATATGGCAATTTTTCCATGCAAATGGTCGGAAAATTTGCGATTTTTTGCCATTTTCAATGTTTTTGTTCCCATTTCTGTTAAAACAATCTCAGCTTAATATAAAATATTGGGTTTATAAAGAATTTTACGCTGAATCGAATGGTGGTATAATAAATTGTGTACAATGTTTAGTTTCTAAGATATATTATAAAAAGTGCATTTTCAAAAAACTGATGGATCTCGGTTTTTGTTACATATCTTTGAAACCGTCACTTTACAAGCAATTTAACATGGATTTTCGTTTCTTTCATTACAAAATACTTGTGTTTTGAGAGTTTTAATTTTTTTCCGAAAATTTAAAAATATGGCAATTTTTCCATGCAAATGGTCGGAAAATTTGCGATTTTTTGCCATTTTCAATGTTTTTGTTCCCATTTCTGTTAAAACAATCTCAGCTTAATATAAATTACTGGGTTTATAAAGAATTTTACGCCGAATCGAATGGTGGTATAATAAATTGTGTACAATGTTTAGTTTCTAAGATATATTATAAAAAGTGTATTTTCAAAAAACTGATGGATCTCGGTTTTTGTTATATATCTTTGAAACCGTCACTTTACAAGCAATTTAACATGGATTTTCGTTTCTTTCATTACAAAATACTTGTATTTTGAGAGTTTTAATTTTTTTCCGAAAATTTAAAAATATGGCAATTTTTCCATGCAAATGGTCGGAAAATTTGCGATTTTTTGCCATTTTCAATGTTTTTGTTCCCATTTCTGTTAAAACAATCTCAGCTTAATATAAAATATTGGGTTTATAAAGAATTTTACGCTGAATCGAATGGTGGTATAATAAATTGTGTACAATGTTTAGTTTCTAAGATATATTATAAAAAGTGTATTTTCAAAAAACTGATGGATCTCGGTTTTTGTTACATATCTTTGAAACCGTCACTTTACAAGCAATTTAACATGGATTTTCGTTTCTTTCATTACAAAATGCTTGTATTTTGAGAGTTTTAATTTTTTTCCGAAAATTTAAAAATATGGCAATTTTTCCATGCAAATGGTCGGAAAATTTGCGATTTTTTGCCATTTTCAATGTTTTTGTTCCCATTTCTGTTAAAACAATCTCAGCTTAATATAAAATATTGGGTTTATAAAGAATTTTACGCTGAATCGAATGGTGGTATAATAAATTGTGTACAATGTTTAGTTTCTAAGATATATTATAAAAAGTGCATTTTCAAAAAACTGATGGATCTCGGTTTTTGTTACATATCTTTGAAACCGTCACTTTACAAGCAATTTAACATGGATTTTCGTTTCTTTCATTACAAAATACTTGTGTTTTGAGAGTTTTAATTTTTTTCCGAAAATTTAAAAATATGGCAATTTTTCCATGCAAATGGTCGGAAAATTTGCGATTTTTTGCCATTTTCAATGTTTTTGTTCCCATTTCTGTTAAAACAATCTCAGCTTAATATAAATTACTGGGTTTATAAAGAATTTTACGCCGAATCGAATGGTGGTATAATAAATTGTGTACAATGTTTAGTTTCTAAGATATATTATAAAAAGTGTATTTTCAAAAAACTGATGGATCTCGGTTTTTGTTATATATCTTTGAAACCGTCACTTTACAAGCAATTTAACATGGATTTTCGTTTCTTTCATTACAAAATACTTGTATTTTGAGAGTTTTAATTTTTTTCCGAAAATTTAAAAATATGGCAATTTTTCCATGCAAATGGTCGGAAAATTTGCGATTTTTTGCCATTTTCAATGTTTTTGTTCCCATTTCTGTTAAAACAATCTCAGCTTAATATAAAATATTGGGTTTATAAAGAATTTTACGCTGAATCGAATGGTGGTATAATAAATTGTGTACAATGTTTAGTTTCTAAGATATATTATAAAAAGTGTATTTTCAAAAAACTGATGGATCTCGGTTTTTGTTACATATCTTTGAAACCGTCACTTTACAAGCAATTTAACATGGATTTTCGTTTCTTTCATTACAAAATACTTGTATTTTGAAAGTTTTAATTTTTTTCCGAAAATTTTAAAATATGGCAATTTTTCCATGCAAATGGTCGGAAAATTTGCGATTTTTTGCCATTTTCAATGTTTTTGTTCCCATTTCTGTTAAAACAATCTCAGCTTAATATAAATTACTGGGTTTATAAAGAATTTTACGCCGAATCGAATGGTGGTATAATAAATTGTGTACAATGTTTAGTTTCTAAGATATATTATAAAAAGTGTATTTTCAAAAAACTGATGGATCTCGATTTTTGTTACATATCTTTGAAACCGTCACTTTACAAGCAATTTAACATGGATTTTCGTTTCTTTCATTACAAAATACTTGTATTTTGAGAGTTTTAATTTTTTTCCGAAAATTTAAAAATATGGCAATTTTTCCATGCAAATGGTCGGAAAATTTGCGATTTTTTGCCATTTTCAATGTTTTTGTTCCCATTTCTGTTAAAACAATCTCAGCTTAATATAAATTACTGGGTTTATAAAGATTTTTACGCCGAATCGAATGGTGGTATAATAAATGGTGTACAATGTTTAGTTTCTAAGATATATTATAAAAAGTGTATTTTCAAAAAACTGATGGATCTCGATTTTTGTTACATATCTTTGAAACCGTCACTTTACAAGCAATTTAACATGGATTTTCGTTTCTTTCATTACAAAATGCTTGTATTTTGAGAGTTTTAATTTTTTTCCGAAAATTTAAAAATATGGCAATTTTTCCATGCAAATGGTCGGAAAATTTGCGATTTTTTGCCATTTTCAATGTTTTTGTTCCCATTTCTGTTAAAACAATCTCAGCTTAATATAAAATATTGGGTTTATAAAGAATTTTACGCTGAATCGAATGGTGGTATAATAAATTGTGTACAATGTTTAGTTTCTAAGATATATTATAAAAAGTGCATTTTCAAAAAACTGATGGATCTCGGTTTTTGTTACATATCTTTGAAACCGTCACTTTACAAGCAATTTAACATGGATTTTCGTTTCTTTCATTACAAAATACTTGTGTTTTGAGAGTTTTAATTTTTTTCCGAAAATTTAAAAATATGGCAATTTTTCCATGCAAATGGTCGGAAAATTTGCGATTTTTTGCCATTTTCAATGTTTTTGTTCCCATTTCTGTTAAAACAATCTCAGCTTAATATAAATTACTGGGTTTATAAAGAATTTTACGCCGAATCGAATGGTGGTATAATAAATTGTGTACAATGTTTAGTTTCTAAGATATATTATAAAAAGTGTATTTTCAAAAAACTGATGGATCTCGGTTTTTGTTATATATCTTTGAAACCGTCACTTTACAAGCAATTTAACATGGATTTTCGTTTCTTTCATTACAAAATACTTGTATTTTGAGAGTTTTAATTTTTTTCCGAAAATTTAAAAATATGGCAATTTTTCCATGCAAATGGTCGGAAAATTTGCGATTTTTTGCCATTTTCAATGTTTTTGTTCCCATTTCTGTTAAAACAATCTCAGCTTAATATAAATTACTGGGTTTATAAAGATTTTTACGCCGAATCGAATGGTGGTATAATAAATTGTGTACAATGTTTAGTTTCTAAGATATATTATAAAAAGTGTATTTTCAAAAAACTGATGGATCTCGATTTTTGTTACATATCTTTGAAACCGTCACTTTACAAGCAATTTAACATGGATTTTCGTTTCTTTCATTACAAAATACTTGTGTTTTGAGAGTTTTAATTTTTTTCCGAAAATTTAAAAATATGGCAATTTTTCCATGCAAATGGTCGGAAAATTTGCGATTTTTTGCCATTTTCAATGTTTTTGTTCCCATTTCTGTTAAAACAATCTCAGCTTAATATAAATTACTGGGTTTATAAAGAATTTTACGCCGAATCGAATGGTGGTATAATAAATTGTGTACAATGTTTAGTTTCTAAGATATATTATAAAAAGTGTATTTTCAAAAAACTGATGGATCCCGATTTTTGTTACATATCTTTGAAACCGTCACTTTACAAGCAATTTAACATGGATTTTCGTTTCTTTCATTACAAAATACTTGTATTTTGAGAGTTTTAATTTTTTTCCGAAAATTTAAAAATATGGCAATTTTTCCATGCAAATGGTCGGAAAATTTGCGATTTTTTGCCATTTTCAATGTTTTTGTTCCCATTTCTGTTAAAACAATCTCAGCTTAATATAAATTACTGGGTTTATAAAGAATTTTACGCCGAATCGAATGGTGGTATAATAAATTGTGTACAATGTTTAGTTTCTAAGATATATTATAAAAAGTGTATTTTCAAAAAACTGATGGATCCCGATTTTTGTTACATATCTTTGAAACCGTCACTTTACAAGCAATTTAACATGGATTTTCGTTTCTTTCATTACAAAATACTTGTATTTTGAGAGTTTTAATTTTTTTCCGAAAATTTAAAAATATGGCAATTTTTCCATGCAAATGGTCGGAAAATTTGCGATTTTTTGCCATTTTCAATGTTTTTGTTCCCATTTCTGTTAAAACACTCTCACCTTAATATAAATTACTGGGTTTATAAAGAATTTTACGCTGAATCGAATGGTGGTATAATAAATTGTGTACAATGTTTAGTTTCTAAGATATATTATAAAAAGTGTATTTTCAAAAAACTGATGGATCTCGATTTTTGTTACATATCTTTGAAACCGTCACTTTACAAGCAATTTAACATGGATTTTCGTTTCTTTCATTACAAAATGCTTGTATTTTGAGAGTTTTAATTTTTTTCCGAAAATTTAAAAATATGGCAATTTTTCCATGCAAATGGTCGGAAAATTTGCGATTTTTTGCCATTTTCAATGTTTTTGTTCCCATTTCTGTTAAAACAATCTCAGCTTAATATAAAATATTGGGTTTATAAAGAATTTTACGCTGAATCGAATGGTGGTATAATAAATTGTGTACAATGTTTAGTTTCTAAGATATATTATAAAAAGTGCATTTTCAAAAAACTGATGGATCTCGGTTTTTGTTACATATCTTTGAAACCGTCACTTTACAAGCAATTTAACATGGATTTTCGTTTCTTTCATTACAAAATACTTGTATTTTGAGAGTTTTATTTTTTTCCGAAAATTTAAAAATATGGCAATTTTTCCATGCAAATGGTCGGAAAATTTGCGATTTTTTGCCATTTTCAATGTTTTTGTTCCCATTTCTGTTAAAACAATCTCAGCTTAATATAAATTACTGGGTTTATAAAGAATTTTACGCCGAATCGAATGGTGGTATAATAAATTGTGTACAATGTTTAGTTTCTAAGATATATTATAAAAAGTGTATTTTCAAAAAACTGATGGATCTCGATTTTTGTTACATATCTTTGAAACCGTCACTTTACAAGCAATTTAACATGGATTTTCGTTTCTTTCATTACAAAATACTTGTATTTTGAGAGTTTTAATTTTTTTCCGAAAATTTAAAAATATGGCAATTTTTCCATGCAAATGGTCGGAAAATTTGCGATTTTTTGCCATTTTCAATGTTTTTGTTCCCATTTCTGTTAAAACAATCTCAGATTAATATAAATTACTGGGTTTATAAAGAATTTTACGCTGAATCGAATGGTGGTATAATAAATTGTGTACAATGTTTAGTTTCTAAGATATATTATAAAAAGTGTATTTTCAAAAAACTGATGGATCTCGATTTTTGTTACATATCTTTGAAACCGTCACTTTACAAGCAATTTAACATGGATTTTCGTTTCTTTCATTACAAAATACTTGTATTTTGAGAGTTTCAATTTTTTTCCGAAAATTTAAAGATATGGCAATTTTTCCATGCAAATGGTCGGAAAATTTGCGATTTTTTGCCATTTTCAATGTTTTTGTTCCCATTTCTGTTAAAACAATCTCAGCTTAATATAAATTACTGGGTTTATAAAGAATTTTACGCTGAATCGAATGGTGGTATAATAAATTGTGTACAATGTTTAGTTTCTAAGATATATTATAAAAAGTTTATTTTCAAAAAACTGATGGATCTCGATTTTTGTTACATATCTTTGAAACCGTCACTTTACAAGCAATTTAACATGGATTTTCGTTTCTTTCATTACAAAATTCTTGTATTTTGAGAGTTTTAATTTTTTTCCGAAAATTTAAAAATATGGCAATTTTTCCATGCAAATGGTCGGAAAATTTGCGATTTTTTGCCATTTTCAATGTTTTTGTTCCCATTTCTGTTAAAACAATCTCAGCTTAGTATAAATTACTGGGTTTATAAAGAATTTTACGCTGAATCGAATGGTGGTATAATAAATTGTGTACAATGTTTAGTTTCTAAGATATATTATAAAAAGTGTATTTTCAAAAAACTGATGGATCTCGATTTTTGTTACATATCTTTGAAACCGTCACTTTACAAGCAATTTAACATGGATTTCCGTTTCTTTCATTACAAAATACTTGTATTTTGAGAGTTTTAATTTTTTTCCGAAAATTTAAAAATATGGCAATTTTTCCATGCAAATGGTCGGAAAATTTGCGATTTTTTGCCATTTTCAATGTTTTTGTTCCCATTTCTGTTAAAACAATCTCAGCTTAATATAAATTACTGGGTTTATAAAGAATTTTACGCCGAATCGAATGGTGGTATAATAAATTGTGTACAATGTTTAGTTTCTAAGATATATTATAAAAAGTGTATTTTCAAAAAACTGATGGATCTCGATTTTTGTTACATATCTTTGAAACCGTCACTTTACAAGCAATTTAACATGGATTTTCGTTTCTTTCATTACAAAATACTTGTATTTTGAGAGTTTTAATTTTTTTCCGAAAATTTAAAAATATTGGCAATTTTTCCATGCAAATGGTCGGAAAATTTGCGATTTTTTGCCATTTTCAATGTTTTTGTTCCCATTTCTGTTAAAACAATCTCAGCTTAATATAAATTACTGGGTTTATAAAGAATTTTACGCCGAATCGAATGGTGGTATAATAAATTGTGTACAATGTTTAGTTTCTAAGATCTATTATAAAAAGTGTATTTTCAAAAAACTGATGGATCTCGATTTTTGTTACATATCTTTGAAACCGTCACTTTACAAGCAATTTAACATGGATTTTCGTTTCTTTCATTACAAAATACTTGTATTTTGAGAGTTTTAATTTTTTTCCGAAAATTTAAAAATATGGCAATTTTTCCATGCAAATGGTCGGAAAATTTGCGATTTTTTGCCATTTTCAATGTTTTTGTTCCCATTTCTGTTAAAACAATCTCAGCTTAATATAAATTACTGGGTTTATAAAGAATTTTACGCTGAATCGAATGGTGGTATAATAAATTGTGTACAATGTTTAGTTTCTAAGATATATTATAAAAAGTGTATTTTCAAAAAACTGATGGATCCCGATTTTTGTTACATATCTTTGAAACCGTCACTTTACAAGCAATTTAACATGGATTTTCGTTTCTTTCATTACAAAATACTTGTATTTTGAGAGTTTTAATTTTTTTCCGAAAATTTAAAAATATGGCAATTTTTCCATGCAAATGGTCGGAAAATTTGCGATTTTTTGCCATTTTCAATGTTTTTGTTCCCATTTCTGTTAAAACAATCTCAGCTTAATATAAAATATTGGGTTTATAAAGAATTTTACGCCGAATCGAATGGTGGTATAATAAATTGTGTACAATGTTTAGTTTCTAAGATATATTATAAAAAGTGTATTTTCAAAAAACTGATGGATCTCGGTTTTTGTTACATATCTTTGAAACCGTCACTTTACAAGCAATTTAACATGGATTTTCGTTTCTTTCATTACAAAATACTTGTATTTTGAGATTTTTATTTTTTTCCGAAAATTTTAAAATATGGCAATTTTTCCATGCAAATGGTCGGAAAATCTGCGATTTTTTGCCATTTTCAATGTTTTTGTTCCCATTTCTGTTAAAACAATCTCAGCTTAATATAAAATATCGGGTTTATAAAGAATTTTACGCCGAATCGAATGGTGGTATAATAAATTGTGTACAATGTTTAGTTTCTAAGATATATTATAAAAAGTGTATTTTCAAAAAACTGATGGATCTCGATTTTTGTTACATATCTTTGAAACCGTCACTTTACAAGCAATTTAACATGGATTTTCGTTTCTTTCATTACAAAATACTTGTATTTTGAGAGTTTTAATTTTTTTCCGAAAATTTAAAAATATGGCAATTTTTCCATGCAAATGGTCGGAAAATTTGCGATTTTTTGCCATTTTCAATGTTTTTGTTCCCATTTCTGTTAAAACAATCTCAGCTTAATATAAATTACTGGGTTTATAAAGAATTTTACGCCGAATCGAATGGTGGTATAATAAATTGTGTACAATGTTTAGTTTCTAAGATCTATTATAAAAAGTGTATTTTCAAAAAACTGATGGATCTCGATTTTTGTTACATATCTTTGAAACCGTCACTTTACAAGCAATTTAACATGGATTTTCGTTTCTTTCAGTACAAAATACTTGTATTTTGAGAGTTTTAATTTTTTTCCGAAAATTTAAAAATATGGCAATTTTTCCATGCAAATGGTCGGAAAATTTGCGATTTTTTGCCATTTTCAATGTTTTTGTTCCCATTTCTGTTAAAATAATCTCAGCTTAATATAAATTACTGGGTTTATAAAGAATTTTACGCCGAATCGAATGGTGGTATAATAAATTGTGTACAATGTTTAGTTTCTAAGATATATTATAAAAAGTGTATTTTCAAAAAACTGATGGATCTCGATTTTTGTTACATATCTTTGAAACCGTCACTTTACAAGCAATTTAACATGGATTTTCGTTTCTTTCATTACAAAATACTTGTATTTTGAGAGTTTTAATTTTTTTCCGAAAATTTAAAAATATGGCAATTTTTCCATGCAAATGGTCGGAAAATTTGCGATTTTTTGCCATTTTCAATGTTTTTGTTCCCATTTCTGATAAAACAATCTCAGCTTAATATAAATTACTGGGTTTATAAAGAATTTTACGCTGAATCGAATGGTGGTATAATAAATTGTGTACAATGTTTAGTTTCTAAGATATATTATAAAAAGTGTATTTTCAAAAAACTGATGGATCCCGATTTTTGTTACATATATTTGAAACCGTCACTTTACAAGCAATTTAACATGGATTTTCGTTTCTTTCATTACAAAATACTTGTATTTTGAGAGTTTTAATTTTTTTCCGAAAATTTAAAAATATGGCAATTTTTCCATGCAAATGGTCGGAAAATTTGCGATTTTTTGCCATTTTCAATGTTTTTGTTCCCATTTCTGTTAAAACAATCTCAGCTTAATATAAAATATTGGGTTTATAAAGAATTTTACGCCGAATCGAATGGTGGTATAATAAATTGTGTACAATGTTTAGTTTCTAAGATATATTATAAAAAGTGTATTTTCAAAAAACTGATGGATCCCGATTTTTGTTACATATCTTTGAAACCGTCACTTTACAAGCAATTTAACATGGATTTTCGTTTCTTTCATTACAAAATACTTGTATTTTGAGAGTTTTATTTTTTTCCGAAAATTTAAAAATATGGCAATTTTTCCATGCAAATGGTCGGAAAATTTGCGATTTTTTGCCATTTTCAATGTTTTTGTTCCCATTTCTGTTAAAACAGTCTCAGCTTAATATAAATTACTGGGTTTATAAAGAATTTTACGCTGAATCGAATGGTGGTATAATAAATTGTGTACAATGTTTAGTTTCTAAGATATATTATAAAAAGTGTATTTTCAAAAAACTGATGGATCCCGATTTTTGTTACATATCTTTGAAACCGTCACTTTACAAGCAATTTAACATGGATTTTCGTTTCTTTCATTACAAAATACTTGTATTTTGAGAGTTTTATTTTTTTCCGAAAATTTAAAAATATGGCAATTTTTCCATGCAAATGGTCGGAAAATTTGCGATTTTTTGCCATTTTCAATGTTTTTGTTCCCATTTCTGTTAAAACAGTCTCAGCTTAATATAAATTACTGGGTTTATAAAGAATTTTACGCTGAATCGAATGGTGGTATAATAAATTGTGTACAATGTTTAGTTTCTAAGATATATTATAAAAAGTGTATTTTCAAAAAACTGATGGATCTCGATTTTTGTTACATATCTTTGAAACCGTCACTTTACAAGCAATTTAACATGGATTTTCGTTTCTTTCATTACAAAATACTTGTATTTTGAGAGTTTTATTTTTTTCCGAAAATTTAAAAATATGGCAATTTTTCCATGCAAATGGTCGGAAAATTTGCGATTTTTTGCCATTTTCAATGTTTTTGTTCCCATTTCTGTTAAAACAGTCTCAGCTTAATATAAATTACTGGGTTTATAAAGAATTTTACGCTGAATCGAATGGTGGTATAATAAATTGTGTACAATGTTTAGTTTCTAAGATATATTATAAAAAGTGTATTTTCAAAAAACTGATGGATCCCGATTTTTGTTACATATCTTTGAAACCGTCACTTTACAAGCAATTTAACATGGATTTTCGTTTCTTTCATTACAAAATACTTGTATTTTGAGAGTTTTATTTTTTTCCGAAAATTTAAAAATATGGCAATTTTTCCATGCAAATGGTCGGAAAATTTGCGATTTTTTGCCATTTTCAATGTTTTTGTTCCCATTTCTGTTAAAACAATCTCAGGTTAATATAAATTACTGGGTTTATAAAGAATTTTACGCTGAATCGAATGGTGGTATAATAAATTGTGTACAATGTTTAGTTTCTAAGATATATTATAAAAAGTGTATTTTCAAAAAACTGATGGATCTCGATTTTTGTTACATATCTTTGAAACCGTCACTTTACAAGCAATTTAACATGGATTTTCGTTTCTTTCATTACAAAATACTTGTATTTTGAGAGTTTTATTTTTTTCCGAAAATTTAAAAATATGGCAATTTTTCCATGCAAATGGTCGGAAAATTTGCGATTTTTTGCCATTTTCAATGTTTTTGTTCCCATTTCTGTTAAAACAATCTCAGCTTAATATAAATTACTGGGTTTATAAAGAATTTTACGGCGAATCGAATGGTGGTATAATAAATTGTGTACAATGTTTAGTTTCTAAGATATATTATAAAAAGTGTATTTTCAAAAAACTGATGGATCCCGATTTTTGTTACATATCTTTGAAACCGTCACTTTACAAGCAATTTAACATGGATTTTCGTTTCTTTCATTACAAAATACTTGTATTTTGAGAGTTTTAATTTTTTTCCGAAAATTTAAAAATATGGCAATTTTTCCATGCAAATGGTCGGAAAATTTGCGATTTTTTGCCATTTTCAATGTTTTTGTTCCCATTTCTGTTAAAACAATCTCAACTTAATATAAAATATTGGGTTTATAAAGAATTTTACGCCGAATCGAATGGTGGTATAATAAATTGTGTACAATGTTTAGCTTCTAAGATATATTATAAAAAGTGTATTTTCAAAAAACTGATGGATCCCGATTTTTGTTACATATCTTTGAAACCGTCACTTTACAAGAAATTTAACATGGATTTTCGTTTCTTTCATTACAAAATACTTGTATTTTGAGAGTTTTAATTTTTTTCCGAAAATTTAAAAATATGGCAATTTTTCCATGCAAATGGTCGGAAAATTTGCGATTTTTTGCCATTTTCAATGTTTTTGTTCCCATTTCTGTTAAAACAATCTCAGCTTAATATAAATTACTGGGTTTATAAAGAATTTTACGCTGAATCGAATGGTGGTATAATAAATTGTGTACAATGTTTAGTTTCTAAGATATATTATAAAAAGTGTATTTTCAAAAAACTAATGGATCTCGGTTTTTGTTACATATCTTTGAAACCGTCACTTTACAAGAAATTTAACATGGATTTTCGTTTCTTTCATTACAAAATACTTGTATTTTGAGAGTTTTAATTTTTTTCCGAAAATTTAAAAATATGGCAATTTTTCCATGCAAATGGTCGGAAAATTTGCGATTTTTTGCCATTTTCAATGTTTTTGTTCCCATTTCTGTTAAAACAATCTCAGCTTAATATAAATTACTGGGTTTATAAAGAATTTTACGCTGAATCGAATGGTGGTATAATAAATTGTGTACAATGTTTAGTTTCTAAGATATATTATAAAAAGTGTATTTTCAAAAAACTGATGGATCCCGATTTTTGTTACATATCTTTGAAACCGTCACTTTACAAGCAATTTAACATGGATTTTCGTTTCTTTCATTACAAAATACTTGTATTTTGAGAGTTTTAATTTTTTTCCGAAAATTTAAAAATATGGCAATTTTTCCATGCAAATGGTCGGAAAATTTGCGATTTTTTGCCATTTTCAATGTTTTTGTTCCCATTTCTGTTAAAACAATCTCAGCTTAATATAAAATATTGGGTTTATAAAGAATTTTACGCCGAATCGAATGGTGGTATAATAAATTGTGTACAATGTTTAGTTTCTAAGATATATTATAAAAAGTGTATTTTCAAAAAACTGATGGATCTCGGTTTTTGTTACATATCTTTGAAACCGTCACTTTACAAGCAATTTAACATGGATTTTCGTTTCTTTCATTACAAAATACTTGTATTTTGAGAGTTTTAATTTTTTTCCGAAAATTTAAAAATATGGCAATTTTTCCATGCAAATGGTCCGAAAATTTGCGATTTTTTGCCATTTTCAATGTTTTTGTTCCCATTTCTGTTAAAACAATCTCAGCTTAATATAAATTACTGGGTTTATAAAGAATTTTACGCCGAATCGAATGGTGGTATAATAAATTGTGTACAATGTTTAGTTTCTAAGATATATTATAAAAAGTGTATTTTCAAAAAACTGATGGATCTCGATTTTTGTTACATATCTTTGAAACCGTCACTTTACAAGCAATTTAACATGGATTTTCGTTTCTTTCATTACAAAATACTTGTATTTTGAGAGTTTTAATTTTTTTCCGAAAATTTAAAAATATGGCAATTTTTCCATGCAAATGGTCGGAAAATTTGCGATTTTTTGCCATTTTCAATGTTTTTGTTCCCATTTCTGTTAAAACAATCTCAGCTTAATATAAAATATTGGGTTTATAAAGAATTTTACGCCGAATCGAATGGTGGTATAATAAATTGTGTACAATGTTTAGTTTCTAAGATATATTATAAAAAGTGTATTTTCAAAAAACTGATGGATATCGGTTTTTGTTACATATCTTTGAAACCGTCACTTTACAAGCAATTTAACATGGATTTTCGTTTCTTTCATTACAAAATACTTGTATTTTGAGAGTTTTAATTTTTTTCCGAAAATTTAAAAATATGGCAATTTTTCCATGCAAATGGTCGGAAAATTTGCGATTTTTTGCCATTTTCAATGTTTTTGTTCCCATTTCTGTTAAAACAATCTCAGCTTAATATAAAATATTGGGTTTATAAAGAATTTTACGCTGAATCGAATGGTGGTATAATAAATTGTGTACAATGTTTAGTTTCTAAGATATATTATAAAAAGTGTATTTTCAAAAAACTGATGGATCCCGATTTTTGTTACATATCTTTGAAACCGTCACTTTACAAGCAATTTAACATGGATTTTCGTTTCTTTCATTACAAAATACTTGTATTTTGGGAGTTTTAATTTTTTTCCGAAAATTTAAAAATATGGCAATTTTTCCATGCAAATGGTCGGAAAATTTGCGATTTTTTGCCATTTTCAATGTTTTTGTTCCCATTTCTGTTAAAACAATCTCAGCTTAATATAAATTACTGGGTTTATAAAGAATTTTACGCTGAATCGAATGGTGGTATAATAAATTGTGTACAATGTTTAGTTTCTAAGATATATTATAAAAAGTGTATTTTCAAAAAACTAATGGATCTCGGTTTTTGTTACATATCTTTGAAACCGTCACTTTACAAGAAATTTAACATGGATTTTCGTTTCTTTCATTACAAAATACTTGTATTTTGAGAGTTTTAATTTTTTTCCGAAAATTTAAAAATATGGCAATTTTTCCATGCAAATGGTCGGAAAATTTGCGATTTTTTGCCATTTTCAATGTTTTTGTTCCCATTTCTGTTAAAACAATCTCAGCTTAATATAAATTACTGGGTTTATAAAGAATTTTACGCTGAATCGAATGGTGGTATAATAAATTGTGTACAATGTTTAGTTTCTAAGATATATTATAAAAAGTGTATTTTCAAAAAACTGATGGATCCCGATTTTTGTTACATATCTTTGAAACCGTCACTTTACAAGCAATTTAACATGGATTTTCGTTTCTTTCATTACAAAATACTTGTATTTTGAGAGTTTTAATTTTTTTCCGAAAATTTAAAAATATGGCAATTTTTCCATGCAAATGGTCGGAAAATTTGCGATTTTTTGCCATTTTCAATGTTTTTGTTCCCATTTCTGTTAAAACAATCTCAGCTTAATATAAAATATTGGGTTTATAAAGAATTTTACGCCGAATCGAATGGTGGTATAATAAATTGTGTACAATGTTTAGTTTCTAAGATATATTATAAAAAGTGTATTTTCAAAAAACTGATGGATCTCGGTTTTTGTTACATATCTTTGAAACCGTCACTTTACAAGCAATTTAACATGGACTTTCGTTTCTTTCATTACAAAATACTTGTATTTTGAGAGTTTTAATTTTTTTCCGAAAATTTAAAAATATGGCAATTTTTCCATGCAAATGGTCCGAAAATTTGCGATTTTTTGCCATTTTCAATGTTTTTGTTCCCATTTCTGTTAAAACAATCTCAGCTTAATATAAATTACTGGGTTTATAAAGAATTTTACGCCGAATCGAATGGTGGTATAATAAATTGTGTACAATGTTTAGTTTCTAAGATATATTATAAAAAGTGTATTTTCAAAAAACTGATGGATCTCGATTTTTGTTACATATCTTTGAAACCGTCACTTTACAAGCAATTTAACATGGATTTTCGTTTCTTTCATTACAAAATACTTGTATTTTGAGAGTTTTAATTTTTTTCCGAAAATTTAAAAATATGGCAATTTTTCCATGCAAATGGTCGGAAAATTTGCGATTTTTTGCCATTTTCAATGTTTTTGTTCCCATTTCTGTTAAAACAATCTCAGCTTAATATAAAATATTAGGTTTATAAAGAATTTTACGCCGAATCGAATGGTGGTATAATAAATTGTGTACAATGTTTAGTTTCTAAGATATATTATAAAAAGTGTATTTTCAAAAAACTGATGGATCTCGGTTTTTGTTACATATCTTTGAAACCGTCACTTTACAAGCAATTTAACATGGACTTTCGTTTCTTTCATTACAAAATACTTGTATTTTGAGAGTTTTAATTTTTTTCCGAAAATTTAAAAATATGGCAATTTTTCCATGCAAATGGTCCGAAAATTTGCGATTTTTTGCCATTTTCAATGTTTTTGTTCCCATTTCTGTTAAAACAATCTCAGCTTAATATAAATTACTGGGTTTATAAAGAATTTTACGCTGAATCGAATGGTGGTATAATAAATTGTGTACAATGTTTAGTTTCTAAGATATATTATAAAAAGTGTATTTTCAAAAAACTGATGGATCCCGATTTTTGTTACATATCTTTGAAACCGTCACTTTACAAGCAATTTAACATGGATTTTCGTTTCTTTCATTACAAAATACTTGTATTTTGAGAGTTTTAATTTTTTTCCGAAAATTTAAAAATATGGCAATTTTTCCATGCAAATGGTCGGAAAATTTGCGATTTTTTGCCATTTTCAATGTTTTTGTTCCCATTTCTGTTAAAACAATCTCAGCTTAATATAAATTACTGGGTTTATAAAGAATTTTACGCCGAATCGAATGGTGGTATAATAAATTGTGTACAATGTTTAGTTTCTAAGATATATTATAAAAAGTGTATTTTCAAAAAACTGATGGATCCCGATTTTTGTTACATATCTTTGAAACCGTCACTTTACAAGCAATTTAACATGGATTTTCGTTTATTTCATTACAAAATACTTGTATTTTGAGAGTTTTAATTTTTTTCCGAAAATTTAAAAATATGGCAATTTTTCCATGCAAATGGTCGGAAAATTTGCGATTTTTTGCCATTTTCAATGTTTTTGTTCCCATTTCTGTTAAAACAATCTCAGCTTAATATAAATTACTGGGTTTATAAAGAATTTTACGCCGAATCGAATGGTGGTATAGTAAATTGTGTACAATGTTTAGTTTCTAAGATATATTATAAAAAGTGTATTTTCAAAAAACTGATGGATCCCGATTTTTGTTACATATCTTTGAAACCGTCACTTTACAAGCAATTTAACATGGATTTTCGTTTCTTTCATTACAAAATACTTGTATTTTGAGAGTTTTAATTTTTTTCCGAAAATTTAAAAATATGGCAATTTTTCCATGCAAATGGTCGGAAAATTTGCGATTTTTTGCCATTTTCAATGTTTTTGTTCCCATTTCTGTTAAAACAATCTCAGCTTAATATAAATTACTGGGTTTATAAAGAATTTTACGCTGAATCGAATGGTGGTATAGTAAATTGTGTACAATGTTTAGTTTCTAAGATATATTTTAAAAATTGTATTTTCAAAAAACTGATGGATCTCGATTTTTGTTACATATCTTTGAAACCGTCACTTTACAAGCAATTTAACATGGATTTTCGTTTCTTTCATTACAAAATACTTGTATTTTGAGAGTTTTAATTTTTTTCCGAAAATTTAAAAATATGGCAATTTTTCCATGGAAATGGTCGGAAAATTTGCGATTTTTTGCCATTTTCAATGTTTTTGTTCCCATTTCTGTTAAAACAATCTCAGCTTAATATAAATTACTGGGTTTATAAAGAATTTTACGCTGAATCGAATGGTGGTATAATAAATTGTGTACAATGTTTAGTTTCTAAGATATATTATAAAAAGTGTATTTTCAAAAAACTGATGGATCTCGATTTTTGTTACATATCTTTGAAACCGTCACTTTACAAGCAATTTAACATGGATTTTCGTTTCTTTCATTACAAAATACTTGTATTTTGAGAGTTTTATTTTTTTCCGAAAATTTAAAAATATGGCAATTTTTCCATGCAAATGGTCGGAAAATTTGCGATTTTTTGCCATTTTCAATGTTTTTGTTCCCATTTCTGTTAAAACAATCTCAGCTTAATATAAATTACTGGGTTTATAAAGAATTTTACGGCGAATCGAATGGTGGTATAATAAATTGTGTACAATGTTTAGTTTCTAAGATATATTATAAAAAGTGTATTTTCAAAAAACTGATGGATCCCGATTTTTGTTACATATCTTTGAAACCGTCACTTTACAAGCAATTTAACATGGATTTTCGTTTCTTTCATTACAAAATACTTGTATTTTGAGAGTTTTAATTTTTTTCCGAAAATTTAAAAATATGGCAATTTTTCCATGCAAATGGTCGGAAAATTTGCGATTTTTTGCCATTTTCAATGTTTTTGTTCCCATTTCTGTTAAAACAATCTCAACTTAATATAAAATATTGGGTTTATAAAGAATTTTACGCCGAATCGAATGGTGGTATAATAAATTGTGTACAATGTTTAGCTTCTAAGATATATTATAAAAAGTGTATTTTCAAAAAACTGATGGATCCCGATTTTTGTTACATATCTTTGAAACCGTCACTTTACAAGAAATTTAACATGGATTTTCGTTTCTTTCATTACAAAATACTTGTATTTTGAGAGTTTTAATTTTTTTCCGAAAATTTAAAAATATGGCAATTTTTCCATGCAAATGGTCGGAAAATTTGCGATTTTTTGCCATTTTCAATGTTTTTGTTCCCATTTCTGTTAAAACAATCTCAGCTTAATATAAATTACTGGGTTTATAAAGAATTTTACGCTGAATCGAATGGTGGTATAATAAATTGTGTACAATGTTTAGTTTCTAAGATATATTATAAAAAGTGTATTTTCAAAAAACTAATGGATCTCGGTTTTTGTTACATATCTTTGAAACCGTCACTTTACAAGAAATTTAACATGGATTTTCGTTTCTTTCATTACAAAATACTTGTATTTTGAGAGTTTTAATTTTTTTCCGAAAATTTAAAAATATGGCAATTTTTCCATGCAAATGGTCGGAAAATTTGCGATTTTTTGCCATTTTCAATGTTTTTGTTCCCATTTCTGTTAAAACAATCTCAGCTTAATATAAATTACTGGGTTTATAAAGAATTTTACGCTGAATCGAATGGTGGTATAATAAATTGTGTACAATGTTTAGTTTCTAAGATATATTATAAAAAGTGTATTTTCAAAAAACTGATGGATCCCGATTTTTGTTACATATCTTTGAAACCGTCACTTTACAAGCAATTTAACATGGATTTTCGTTTCTTTCATTACAAAATACTTGTATTTTGGGAGTTTTAATTTTTTTCCGAAAATTTAAAAATATGGCAATTTTTCCATGCAAATGGTCGGAAAATTTGCGATTTTTTGCCATTTTCAATGTTTTTGTTCCCATTTCTGTTAAAACAATCTCAGCTTAATATAAATTACTGGGTTTATAAAGAATTTTACGCTGAATCGAATGGTGGTATAATAAATTGTGTACAATGTTTAGTTTCTAAGATATATTATAAAAAGTGTATTTTCAAAAAACTAATGGATCTCGGTTTTTGTTACATATCTTTGAAACCGTCACTTTACAAGAAATTTAACATGGATTTTCGTTTCTTTCATTACAAAATACTTGTATTTTGAGAGTTTTAATTTTTTTCCGAAAATTTAAAAATATGGCAATTTTTCCATGCAAATGGTCGGAAAATTTGCGATTTTTTGCCATTTTCAATGTTTTTGTTCCCATTTCTGTTAAAACAATCTCAGCTTAATATAAATTACTGGGTTTATAAAGAATTTTACGCTGAATCGAATGGTGGTATAATAAATTGTGTACAATGTTTAGTTTCTAAGATATATTATAAAAAGTGTATTTTCAAAAAACTGATGGATCCCGATTTTTGTTACATATCTTTGAAACCGTCACTTTACAAGCAATTTAACATGGATTTTCGTTTCTTTCATTACAAAATACTTGTATTTTGAGAGTTTTAATTTTTTTCCGAAAATTTAAAAATATGGCAATTTTTCCATGCAAATGGTCGGAAAATTTGCGATTTTTTGCCATTTTCAATGTTTTTGTTCCCATTTCTGTTAAAACAATCTCAGCTTAATATAAAATATTGGGTTTATAAAGAATTTTACGCCGAATCGAATGGTGGTATAATAAATTGTGTACAATGTTTAGTTTCTAAGATATATTATAAAAAGTGTATTTTCAAAAAACTGATGGATCTCGGTTTTTGTTACATATCTTTGAAACCGTCACTTTACAAGCAATTTAACATGGACTTTCGTTTCTTTCATTACAAAATACTTGTATTTTGAGAGTTTTAATTTTTTTCCGAAAATTTAAAAATATGGCAATTTTTCCATGCAAATGGTCCAAAAATTTGCGATTTTTTGCCATTTTCAATGTTTTTGTTCCCATTTCTGTTAAAACAATCTCAGCTTAATATAAATTACTGGGTTTATAAAGAATTTTACGCCGAATCGAATGGTGGTATAATAAATTGTGTACAATGTTTAGTTTCTAAGATATATTATAAAAAGTGTATTTTCAAAAAACTGATGGATCTCGATTTTTGTTACATATCTTTGAAACCGTCACTTTACAAGCAATTTAACATGGATTTTCGTTTCTTTCATTACAAAATACTTGTATTTTGAGAGTTTTAATTTTTTTCCGAAAATTTAAAAATATGGCAATTTTTCCATGCAAATGGTCGGAAAATTTGCGATTTTTTGCCATTTTCAATGTTTTTGTTCCCATTTCTGTTAAAACAATCTCAGCTTAATATAAAATATTGGGTTTATAAAGAATTTTACGCTGAATCGAATGGTGGTATAATAAATTGTGTACAATGTTTAGTTTCTAAGATATATTATAAAAAGTGTATTTTCAAAAAACTGATGGATCCCGATTTTTGTTACATATCTTTGAAACCGTCACTTTACAAGCAATTTAACATGGATTTTCGTTTCTTTCATTACAAAATACTTGTATTTTGAGAGTTTTAATTTTTTTCCGAAAATTTAAAAATATGGCAATTTTTCCATGCAAATGGTCGGAAAATTTGCGATTTTTTGCCATTTTCAATGTTTTTGTTCCCATTTCTGTTAAAACAATCTCAGCTTAATATAAAATATTGGGTTTATAAAGAATTTTACGCTGAATCGAATGGTGGTATAATAAATTGTGTACAATGTTTAGTTTCTAAGATATATTATAAAAAGTGTATTTTCAAAAAACTGATGGATCTCGGTTTTTGTTATATATCTTTGAAACCGTCACTTTACAAGCAATTTAACATGGATTTTCGTTTCTTTCATTACAAAATACTTGTATTTTGAGAGTTTTAATTTTTTTCCGAAAATTTAAAAATATGGCAATTTTTCCATGCAAATGGTCGGAAAATTTGCGATTTTTTGCCATTTTCAATGTTTTTGTTCCCATTTCTGTTAAAACAATCTCAGCTTAATATAAAATATTGGGTTTATAAAGAATTTTACGCTGAATCGAATGGTGGTATAATAAATTGTGTACAATGTTTAGTTTCTAAGATATATTTTAAAAAGTGTATTTTCAAAAAACTGATGGATCTCGGTTTTTGTTACATATCTTTGAAACCGTCACTTTACAAGCAATTTAACATGGATTTTCGTTTCTTTCATTACAAAATACTTGTATTTTGAGAGTTTAATTTTTTTCCGAAAATTTAAAAATATGGCAATTTTTCCATGCAAATGGTCGGAAAATTTGCGATTTTTTGCCATTTTCAATGTCTTTGTTCCCATTTCTGTTAAAACAATCTCAGCTTAATATAAATTACTGGGTTTATAAAGAATTTTACGCCGAATCGAATGGTGGTATAATAAATTGTGTACAATGTTTAGTTTCTAAGATATATTATAAAAAGTGTATTTTCAAAAAACTGATGGATCTCGATTTTTGTTACATATCTTTGAAACCGTCACTTTACAAGCAATTTAACATGGATTTTCGTTTCTTTCATTACAAAATACTTGTATTTTGAGAGTTTTAATTTTTTTCCGAAAATTTAAAAATATGGCAATTTTTCCATGCAAATGGTCGGAAAATTTGCGATTTTTTGCCATTTTCAATGTTTTTGTTCCCATTTCTGTTAAAACAATCTCAGCTTAATATAAATTACTGGGTTTATAAAGAATTTTACGCTGAATCGAATGGTGGTATAATAAATTGTGTACAATGTTTAGTTTCTAAGATATATTATAAAAAGTGTATTTTCAAAAAACTGATGGATCTCGATTTTTGTTACATATCTTTGAAACCGTCACTTTACAAGCAATTTAACATGGATTTTCGTTTCTTTCATTACAAAATACTTGTATTTTGAGAGTTTTAATTTTTTTCCGAAAATTTAAAAATATGGCAATTTTTCCATGCAAATGGTCGGAAAATTTGCGATTTTTTGCCATTTTCAATGTTTTTGTTCCCATTTCTGTTAAAACAATCTCAGCTTAATATAAATTACTGGGTTTATAAAGAATTTTACGCTGAATCGAATGGTGGTATAATAAATTGTGTACAATGTTTAGTTTCTAAGATATATTATAAAAAGTGTATTTTCAAAAAACTGATGGATCTCGATTTTTGTTACATATCTTTGAAACCGTCACTTTACAAGCAATTTAACATGGATTTTCGTTTCTTTCATTACAAAATACTTGTATTTTGAGAGTTTTATTTTTTTCCGAAAATTTAAAAATATGGCAATTTTTCCATGCAAATGGTCGGAAAATTTGCGATTTTTTGCCATTTTCAATGTTTTTGTTCCTATTTCTGTTAAAACAATCTCAGCTTAATATAAATTACTGGGTTTATAAAGAATTTTACGCCGAATCGAATGGTGGTATAATAAATTGTGTACAATGTTTAGTTTCTAAGATATATTATAAAAAGTGTATTTTCAAAAAACTGATGGATCTCGATTTTTGTTACATATCTTTGAAACCGTCACTTTACAAGCAATTTAACATGGATTTTCGTTTCTTTCATTACAAAATACTTGTATTTTGAGAGTTTTAATTTTTTTCCGAAAATTTAAAAATATGGCAATTTTTCCATGCAAATGGTCGGAAAATTTGCGATTTTTTGCCATTTTCAATGTTTTTGTTCCCATTTCTGTTAAAACAATCTCAGCTTAATATAAATTACTGGGTTTATAAAGAATTTTACGCTGAATCGAATGGTGGTATAATAAATTGTGTACAATGTTTAGTTTCTAAGATATATTATAAAAAGTGTATTTTCAAAAAACTGATGGATCTCGATTTTTGTTACATATCTTTGAAACCGTCACTTTACAAGCAATTTAACATGGATTTTCGTTTCTTTCATTACAAAATACTTGTATTTTGAGAGTTTTAATTTTTTTCCGAAAATTAAAAAATATGGCAATTTTTCCATGCAAATGGTCGGAAAATTTGCGATTTTTTGCCATTTTCAATGTTTTTGTTCCCATTTCTGTTAAAACAATCTCAGCTTAATATAAATTACTGGGTTTATAAAGAATTTTACGCTGAATCGAATGGTGGTATAATAAATTGTGTACAATGTTTAGTTTCTAAGATATATTATAAAAAGTGTATTTTCAAAAAACTGATGGATCTCGATTTTTGTTACATATCTTTGAAACCGTCACTTTACAAGCAATTTAACATGGATTTTCGTTTCTTTCATTACAAAATACTTGTATTTTGAGAGTTTTATTTTTTTCCGAAAATTTAAAAATATGGCAATTTTTCCATGCAAATGGTTAGAAAATTTGCGATTTTTTGCCATTTTCAATGTTTTTGTTCCCATTTCTGTTAAAACAATCTCAGCTTAATATAAATTACTGGGTTTATAAAGAATTTTACGCCGAATCGAATGGTGGTATAATAAATTGTGTACAATGTTTAGTTTCTAAGATATATTATAAAAAGTGTATTTTCAAAAAACTGATGGATCTCGATTTTTGTTACATATCTTTGAAACCGTCACTTTACAAGCAATTTAACATGGATTTTCGTTTCTTTCATTACAAAATACTTGTATTTTGAGAGTTTTATTTTTTTCCGAAAATTTAAAAATATGGCAATTTTTCCATGCAAATGGTTAGAAAATTTGCGATTTTTTGCCATTTTCAATGTTTTTGTTCCCATTTCTGTTAAAACAATCTCAGCTTAATATAAATTACTGGGTTTATAAAGAATTTTACGCCGAATCGAATGGTGGTATAATAAATTGTGTACAATGTTTAGTTTCTAAGATATATTATAAAAAGTGTATTTTCAAAAAACTGATGGATCTCGATTTTTGTTACATATCTTTGAAACCGTCACTTTACAAGCAATTTAACATGGATTTTCGTTTCTTTCATTACAAAATACTTGTATTTTGAGAGTTTTAATTTTTTTCCGAAAATTTAAAAATATGGCAATTTTTCCATGCAAATGGTCGGAAAATTTGCGATTTTTTGCCATTTTCAATGTTTTTGTTCCCATTTCTGTTAAAACAATCTCAGCTTAATATAAATTACTGGGTTTATAAAGAATTTTACGCTGAATCGAATGGTGGTATAATAAATTGTGTACAATGTTTAGTTTCTAAGATATATTATAAAAAGTGTATTTTCAAAAAACTGATGGATCTCGATTTTTGTTACATATCTTTGAAACCGTCACTTTACAAGCAATTTAACATGGATTTTCGTTTCTTTCATTACAAAATACTTGTATTTTGAGAGTTTTAATTTTTTTCCGAAAATTTAAAAATATGGCAATTTTTCCATGCAAATGGTCGGAAAATTTGCGATTTTTTGCCATTTTCAATGTTTTTGTTCCCATTTCTGTTAAAACAATCTCAGCTTAATATAAATTACTGGGTTTATAAAGAATTTTACGCCGAATCGAATGGTGGTATAATAAATTGTGTACAATGTTTAGTTTCTAAGATATATTATAAAAAGTGTATTTTCAAAAAACTGATGGATCTCGATTTTTGTTACATATCTTTGAAACCGTCACTTTACAAGCAATTTAACATGGATTTTCGTTTCTTTCATTACAAAATACTTGTATTTTGAGAGTTTTAATTTTTTTCCGAAAATTTAAAAATATGGCAATTTTTCCATGCAAATGGTCGGAAAATTTGCGATTTTTTGCCATTTTCAATGTTTTTGTTCCCATTTCTGTTAAAACAATCTCAGCTTAATATAAATTACTGGGTTTATAAAGAATTTTACGCCGAATCGAATGGTGGTATAATAAATTGTGTACAATGTTTAGTTTCTAAGATCTATTATAAAAAGTGTATTTTCAAAAAACTGATGGATCTCGATTTTTGTTACATATCTTTGAAACCGTCACTTTACAAGCAATTTAACATGGATTTTCGTTTCTTTCATTACAAAATACTTGTATTTTGAGAGTTTTAATTTTTTTCCGAAAATTTAAAAATATGGCAATTTTTCCATGCAAATGGTCGGAAAATTTGCGATTTTTTGCCATTTTCAATGTTTTTGTTCCCATTTCTGTTAAAATAATCTCAGCTTAATATAAATTACTGGGTTTATAAAGAATTTTACGCCGAATCGAATGGTGGTATAATAAATTGTGTACAATGTTTAGTTTCTAAGATATATTATAAAAAGTGTATTTTCAAAAAACTGATGGATCTCGATTTTTGTTACATATCTTTGAAACCGTCACTTTACAAGCAATTTAACATGGATTTTCGTTTCTTTCATTACAAAATACTTGTATTTTGAGAGTTTTAATTTTTTTCCGAAAATTTAAAAATATGGCAATTTTTCCATGCAAATGGTCGGAAAATTTGCGATTTTTTGCCATTTTCAATGTTTTTGTTCCCATTTCTGTTAAAACGATCTCAGCTTAATATAAATTACTGGGTTTATAAAGAATTTTACGCTGAATCGAATGGTGGTTTAATAAATTGTGTACAATGTTTAGTTTCTAAGATATATTATAAAAAGTGTATTTTCAAAAAACTGATGGATCCCGATTTTTGTTACATATCTTTGAAACCGTCACTTTACAAGCAATTTAACATGGATTTTCGTTTCTTTCATTACAAAATACTTGTATTTTGAGAGTTTTAATTTTTTTCCGAAAATTTAAAAATATGGCAATTTTTCCATGCAAATGGTCGGAAAATTTGCGATTTTTTGCCATTTTCAATGTTTTTGTTCCCATTTCTGTTAAAACAATCTCAGCTTAATATAAAATATTGGGTTTATAAAGAATTTTACGCCGAATCGAATGGTGGTATAATAAATTGTGTACAATGTTTAGTTTCTAAGATATATTATAAAAAGTGTATTTTCAAAAAACTGATGGATCTCGGTTTTTGTTACATATCTTTGAAACCGTCACTTTACAAGCAATTTAACATGGATTTTCGTTTCTTTCATTACAAAATACTTGTATTTTGAGAGTTTTATTTTTTTCCGAAAATTTTAAAATATGGCAATTTTTCCATGCAAATGATCGGAAAATTTGCGATTTTTTGCCATTTTCAATGTTTTTGTTCCCATTTCTGTTAAAACAATCTCAGCTTAATATAAAATATCGGGTTTATAAAGAATTTTACGCCGAATCGAATGGTGGTATAATAAATTGTGTACAATGTTTAGTTTCTAGGATATATTATAAAAAGTGTATTTTCAAAAAACTAGTGGATCTCGGTTTTTGTTACATATCTTTGAAACCGTCACTTTACAAGCAATTTAACATGGATTTTCGTTTCTTTCATTACAAAATACTTGTATTTTGAGAGTTTTAATTTTTTTCCGAAAATTTAAAAATATGGCAATTTTTCCATGCAAATGGTCGGAAAATTTGCGATTTTTTGCCATTTTCAATGTTTTTGTTCCCATTTCTGTTAAAACAATCTCAGCTTAATATAAATTACTGGGTTTATAAAGAATTTTACGCCGAATCGAATGGTGGTATAATAAATTGTGTACAATGTTTAGTTTCTAAGATATATTATAAAAAGTGTATTTTCAAAAAACTGATGGATCTCGATTTTTGTTACATATCTTTGAAACCGTCACTTTACAAGCAATTTAACATGGATTTTCGTTTCTTTCATTACAAAATACTTGTATTTTGAGAGTCTTAATTTTTTTCCGAAAATTTAAAAATATGGCAATTTTTCCATGCAAATGGTCGGAAAATTTGCGATTTTTTGCTATTTTCAATGTTTTTGTTCCCATTTCTGTTAAAACAATCTCAGCTTAGTATAAATTACTGGGTTTATAAAGAATTTTACGCTGAATCGAATGGTGGTATAATAAATTGTGTACAATGTTTAGTTTCTAAGATATATTATAAAAAGTGTATTTTCAAAAAACTGATGGATCTCGATTTTTGTTACATATCTTTGAAACCGTCACTTTACAAGCAATTTAACATGGATTTTCGTTTCTTTCATTACAAAATACTTGTATTTTGAGAGTTTTAATTTTTTTCCGAAAATTTAAAAATATGGCAATTTTTCCATGCAAATGGTCGGAAAATTTGCGATTTTTTGCCATTTTCAATGTTTTTGTTCCCATTTCTGTTAAAACAATCTCAGCTTAATATAAAATATTGGGTTTATAAAGAATTTTACGCCGAATCGAATGGTGGTATAATAAATTGTGTACAATGTTTAGTTTCTAAGATATATTATAAAAAGTGTATTTTCAAAAAACTGATGGATATCGGTTTTTGTTACATATCTTTGAAACCGTCACTTTACAAGCAATTTAACATGGATTTTCGTTTCTTTCATTACAAAATACTTGTATTTTGAGAGTTTTAATTTTTTTCCGAAAATTTAAAAATATGGCAATTTTTCCATGCAAATGGTCGGAAAATTTGCGATTTTTTGCCATTTTCAATGTTTTTGTTCCCATTTCTGTTAAAACAATCTCAGGTTAATATAAATTACTGGGTTTATAAAGAATTTTACGCTGAATCGAATGGTGGTATAATAAATTGTGTACAATGTTTAGTTTCTAAGATATATTATAAAAAGTGTATTTTCAAAAAACTGATGGATCCCGATTTTTGTTACATATCTTTGAAACCGTCACTTTACAAGCAATTTAACATGGATTTTCGTTTCTTTCATTACAAAATACTTGTATTTTGAGAGTTTTATTTTTTTCCGAAAATTTAAAAATATGGCAATTTTTCCATGCAAATGGTCGGAAAATTTGCGATTTTTTGCCATTTTCAATGTTTTTGTTCCCATTTCTGTTAAAACAATCTCAGCTTAATATAAATTACTGGGTTTATAAAGAATTTTACGCTGAATCGAATGGTGGTATAGTAAATTGTGTACAATGTTTAGTTTCTAAGATATATTATAAAAAGTGTATTTTCAAAAAACTGATGGATCTCGATTTTTGTTACATATCTTTGAAACCGTCACTTTACAAGCAATTTAACATTGATTTTCGTTTCTTTCATTACAAAATACTTGTATTTTGAGAGTTTTAATTTTTTTCCGAAAATTTAAAAGTATGGCAATTTTTCCATGCAAATGGTCGGAAAATTTGCGATTTTTTGCCATTTTCAATGTTTTTGTTCCCATTTCTGTTAAAACAATCTCAGCTTAATATAAATTACTGGGTTTATAAAGAATTTTACGCTGAATCGAATGGTGGTATAATAAATTGTGTACAATGTTTAGTTTCTAAGATATATTATAAAAAGTGTATTTTCAAAAAACTGATGGATCCCGATTTTTGTTACATATCTTTGAAACCGTCACTTTACAAGCAATTTAACATGGATTTTCGTTTCTTTCATTACAAAATACTTGTATTTTGAGAGTTTTAATTTTTTTCCGAAAATTTAAAAATATGGCAATTTTTCCATGCAAATGGTCGGAAAATTTGCGATTTTTTGCCATTTTCAATGTTTTTGTTCCCATTTCTGTTAAAACAATCTCAGCTTAATATAAAATATTGGGTTTATAAAGAATTTTACGCCGAATCGAATGGTGGTATAATAAATTGTGTACAATGTTTAGTTTCTAAGATATATTATAAAAAGTGTATTTTCAAAAAACTGATGGATCTCGGTTTTTGTTACATATCTTTGAAACCGTCACTTTACAAGCAATTTAACATGGATTTTCGTTTCTTTCATTACAAAATACTTGTATTTTGAGAGTTTTAATTTTTTTCCGAAAATTTAAAAATATGGCAATTTTTCCATGCAAATGGTCGGAAAATTTGCGATTTTTTGCCATTTTCAATGTTTTTGTTCCCATTTCTGTTAAAACAATCTCAGCTTAATATAAATTACTGGGTTTATAAAGAATTTTACGGCGAATCGAATGGTGGTATAATAAATTGTGTACAATGTTTAGTTTCTAAGATATATTATAAAAAGTGTATTTTCAAAAAACTGATGGATCCCGATTTTTGTTACATATCTTTGAAACCGTCACTTTACAAGCAATTTAACATGGATTTTCGTTTCTTTCATTACAAAATACTTGTATTTTGAGAGTTTTATTTTTTTCCGAAAATTTAAAAATATGGCAATTTTTCCATGCAAATGGTCGGAAAATTAGCGATTTTTTGCCATTTTCAATGTTTTTGTTCCCATTTCTGTTAAAACAATCTCAACTTAATATAAAATATTGGGTTTATAAAGAATTTTACGCCGAATCGAATGGTGGTATAATAAATTGTGTACAATGTTTAGTTTCTAAGATATATTATAAAAAGTGTATTTTCAAAAAACTGATGGATCCCGATTTTTGTTACATATCTTTGAAACCGTCACTTTACAAGAAATTTAACATGGATTTTCGTTTCTTTCATTACAAAATACTTGTATTTTGAGAGTTTTAATTTTTTTCCGAAAATTTAAAAATATGGCAATTTTTCCATGCAAATGGTCGGAAAATTTGCGATTTTTTGCCATTTTCAATGTTTTTGTTCCCATTTCTGTTAAAACAATCTCAGCTTAATATAAATTACTGGGTTTATAAAGAATTTTACGCTGAATCGAATGGTGGTATAATAAATTGTGTACAATGTTTAGTTTCTAAGATATATTATAAAAAGTGTATTTTCAAAAAACTGATGGATCTCGGTTTTTTTACATATCTTTGAAACCGTCACTTTACAAGCAATTTAACATGGATTTTCATTTCTTTCATTACAAAATACTTGTATTTTGAGAGTTTTAATTTTTTTCCGAAAATTTAAAAATATGGCAATTTTTCCATGCCAGGTCCGAAAATTTGCGATTTTTTGCCATTTTCAATGTTTTTGTTCCCATTTCTGTTAAAACAATCTCAGCTTAATATAAATTACTGGGTTTATAAAGAATTTTACGCCGAATCGAATGATGGTATAATAAATTGTGTACAATGTTTAGTTTCTAAGATGTATTATAAAAAGTGTATTTTCAAAAAACTGATGGATCTCGATTTTTGTTACATATCTTTGAAACCGTCACTTTACAAGCAATTTAACATGGATTTTCGTTTCTTTCATTACAAAATACTTGTATTTTGAGAGTTTTAATTTTTTTCCGAAAATTTAAAAATATGGCAATTTTTCCATGCAAATGGTCGGAAAATTTGCGATTTTTTGCCATTTTCAATGTTTTTGTTCCCATTTCTGTTAAAACAATCTCAGCTTAATATAAAATATTGGGTTTATAAAGAATTTTACGCCGAATCGAATGGTGGTATAATAAATTGTGTACAATGTTTAGTTTCTAAGATATATTATAAAAAGTGTATTTTCAAAAAACTGATGGATATCGGTTTTTGTTACATATCTTTGAAACCGTCACTTTACAAGCAATTTAACATGGATTTTCGTTTCTTTCATTACAAAATACTTGTATTTTGAGAGTTTTAATTTTTTTCCGAAAATTTAAAAATATGGCAATTTTTCCATGCAAATGGTCGGAAAATTTGCGATTTTTTGCCATTTTCAATGTTTTTGTTCCCATTTCTGTTAAAACAATCTCAGCTTAATATAAAATATTGGGTTTATAAAGAATTTTACGCTGAATCGAATGGTGGTATAATAAATTGTGTACAATGTTTAGTTTCTAAGATATATTATAAAAAGTGTATTTTCAAAAAACTGATGGATCCCGATTTTTGTTACATATCTTTGAAACCGTCACTTTACAAGCAATTTAACATGGATTTTTGTTTCTTTCATTACAAAATACTTGTATTTTGAGAGTTTTAATTTTTTTCCGAAAATTTAAAAATATGGCAATTTTTCGATGCAAATGGTCGGAAAATTTGCGATTTTTTGCCATTTTCAATGTTTTTGTTCCCATTTCTGTTAAAACAATCTCAGCTTAATATAAATTACTGGGTTTATAAAGAATTTTACGCTGAATCGAATGATGGTATAATAAATTGTGTACAATGTTTAGTTTCTAAGATATATTATAAAAAGTGTATTTTCAAAAAACTGATGGATCTCGATTTTTGTTACATATCTTTGAAACCGTTACTTTACAAGCAATTTAACATGGATTTTCGTTTCTTTCATTACAAAATACTTGTATTTTGAGAGTTTTAATTTTTTTCCGAAAATTTAAAAATATGGCAATTTTTCCATGCAAATGGTCGGAAAATTTGCGATTTTTTGCCATTTTCAATGTTTTTGTTCCCATTTCTGTTAAAACAATCTCAGCTTAATATAAATTACTGGGTTTATAAAGAATTTTACGCTGAATCGAATGGTGGTATAATAAATTGTGTACAATGTTTAGTTTCTAAGATATATTATAAAAAGTGTATTTTCAAAAAACTGATGGATCTCGATTTTTGTTACATATCTTTGAAACCGTCACTTTACAAGCAATTTAACATGGATTTTCGTTTCTTTCATTACAAAATACTTGTATTTTGAGAGTTTTATTTTTTTCCGAAAATTTAAAAATATGGCAATTTTTCCATGCAAATGGTCGGAAAATTTGCGATTTTTTGCCATTTTCAATGTTTTTGTTCCCATTTCTGTTAAAACAATCTCAGCTTAATATAAATTACTGGGTTTATAAAGAATTTTACGCCGAATCGAATGGTGGTATAATAAATTGTGTACAATGTTTAGTTTCTAAGATATATTATAAAAAGTGTATTTTCAAAAAACTGATGGATCTCGATTTTTGTTACATATCTTTGAAACCGTCACTTTACAAGCAATTTAACATGGATTTTCGTTTCTTTCATTACAAAATACTTGTATTTTGAGAGTTTTAATTTTTTTCCGAAAATTTAAAAATATGGCAATTTTTCCATGCAAATGGTCGGAAAATTTGCGATTTTTTGCCATTTTCAATGTTTTTGTTCCCATTTCTGTTAAAACAATCTCAGCTTAATATAAATTACTGGGTTTATAAAGAATTTTACGCTGAATCGAATGGTGGTATAATAAATTGTGTACAATGTTTAGTTTCTAAGATATATTATAAAAAGTGTATTTTCAAAAAACTGATGGATCTCGATTTTTGTTACATATCTTTGAAACCGTCACTTTACAAGCAATTTAACATGGATTTTCATTTCTTTCATTACAAAATACTTGTATTTTGAGAGTTTTATTTTTTTCCGAAAATTTAAAAATATGGCAATTTTTCCATGCAAATGGTCGGAAAATTTGCGATTTTTTGCCATTTTCAATGTTTTTGTTCCCATTTCTGTTAAAACAATCTCAGCTTAATATAAATTACTGGGTTTATAAAGAATTTTACGCCGAATCGAATGGTGGTATAATAAATTGTGTACAATGTTTAGTTTCTAAGATATATTATAAAAAGTGTATTTTCAAAAAACTGATGGATCTCGATTTTTGTTACATATCTTTGAAACCGTCACTTTACAAGCAATTTAACATGGATTTTCGTTTCTTTCATTACAAAATACTTGTATTTTGAGAGTTTTAATTTTTTTCCGAAAATTTAAAAATATGGCAATTTTTCCATGCAAATGGTCGGAAAATTTGCGATTTTTTGCCATTTTCAATGTTTTTGTTCCCATTTCTGTTAAAACAATCTCAGCTTAATATAAATTACTGGGTTTATAAAGAATTTTACGCTGAATCGAATGGTGGTATAATAAATTGTGTACAATGTTTAGTTTCTAAGATATATTATAAAAAGTGTATTTTCAAAAAACTGATGGATCTCGATTTTTGTTACATATCTTTGAAACCGTCACTTTACAAGCAATTTAACATGGATTTTCGTTTCTTTCATTACAAAATACTTGTATTTTGAGAGTTTTAATTTTTTTCCGAAAATTTAAAAATATGGCAATTTTTCCATGCAAATGGTCGGAAAATTTGCGATTTTTTGCCATTTTCAATGTTTTTGTTCCCATTTCTGTTAAAACAATCTCAGCTTAGTATAAATTACTGGGTTTATAAAGAATTTTACGCTGAATCGAATGGTGGTATAATAAATTGTGTACAATGTTTAGTTTCTAAGATATATTATAAAAAGTGTATTTTCAAAAAACTGATGGATCTCGATTTTTGTTACATATCTTTGAAACCGTCACTTTACAAGCAATTTAACATGGATTTTCGTTTCTTTCATTACAAAATACTTGTATTTTGAGAGTTTTAATTTTTTTCCGAAAATTTAAAAATATGGCAATTTTTCCATGCAAATGGTCGGAAAATTTGCGATTTTTTGCCATTTTCAATGTTTTTGTTCCCATTTCTGTTAAAATAATCTCAGCTTAATATAAATTACTGGGTTTATAAAGAATTTTACGCTGAATCGAATGGTGGTATAATAAATTGTGTACAATGTTTAGTTTCTAAGATATATTATAAAAAGTGTATTTTCAAAAAACTGATGGATCTCGATTTTTGTTACATATCTTTGAAACCGTCACTTTACAAGCAATTTAACATGGATTTTCGTTTCTTTCATTACAAAATACTTGTATTTTGAGAGTTTAAATTTTTTTCCGAAAATTTAAAAATATGGCAATTTTTCCATGCAAATGGTCGGAAAATTTGCGATTTTTTGCCATTTTCAATGTTTTTGTTCCCATTTCTGTTAAAACAATCTCAGCTTAATATAAATTACTGGGTTTATAAAGAATTTTACGCTGAATCGAATGGTGGTATAATAAATTGTGTACAATGTTTAGTTTCTAAGATATATTATAAAAAGTGTATTTTCAAAAAACTGATGGATCTCGATTTTTGTTACATATCTTTGAAACCGTCACTTTACAAGCAATTTAACATGGATTTTCGTTTCTTTCATTACAAAATACTTGTATTTTGAGAGTTTTAATTTTTTTCCGAAAATTTAAAAATATGGCAATTTTTCCATGCAAATGGTCGGAAAATTTGCGATTTTTTGCCATTTTCAATGTTTTTGTTCCCATTTCTGTTAAAACAATCTCAGGTTAATATAAATTACTGGGTTTATAAAGAATTTTACGCTGAATCGAATGGTGGTATAATAAATTGTGTACAATGTTTAGTTTCTAAGATATATTATAAAAAGTGTATTTTCAAAAAACTGATGGATCTCGATTTTTGTTACATATCTTTGAAACCGTCACTTTACAAGCAATTTAACATGGATTTTCGTTTCTTTCATTACAAAATACTTGTATTTTGAGAGTTTTATTTTTTTCCGAAAATTTAAAAATATGGCAATTTTTCCATGCAAATGGTCGGAAAATTTGCGATTTTTTGCCATTTTCAATGTTTTTGTTCCCATTTCTGTTAAAACAATCTCAGCTTAATATAAATTACTGGGTTTATAAAGAATTTTACGCTGAATCGAATGGTGGTATAATAAATTGTGTACAATGTTTAGTTTCTAAGATATATTATAAAAAGTGTATTTTCAAAAAACTGATGGATCTCGATTTTTGTTACATATCTTTGAAACCGTCACTTTACAAGCAATTTAACATGGATTTTCGTTTCTTTCATTACAAAATACTTGTATTTTGAGAGTTTTATTTTTTTCCGAAAATTTAAAAATATGGCAATTTTTCCATGCAAATGGTCGGAAAATTTGCGATTTTTTGCCATTTTCAATGTTTTTGTTCCCATTTCTGTTAAAACAATCTCAGCTTAATATAAATTACTGGGTTTATAAAGAATTTTACGCCGAATCGAATGGTGGTATAATAAATTGTGTACAATGTTTAGTTTCTAAGATATATTATAAAAAGTGTATTTTCAAAAAACTGATGGATCTCGATTTTTGTTACATATCTTTGAAACCGTCACTTTACAAGCAATTTAACATGGATTTTCGTTTCTTTCATTACAAAATACTTGTATTTTGAGAGTTTTAATTTTTTTCCGAAAATTTAAAAATATGGCAATTTTTCCATGCAAATGGTCGGAAAATTTGCGATTTTTTGCCATTTTCAATGTTTTTGTTCCCATTTCTGTTAAAACAATCTCAGCTTAATATAAATTACTGGGTTTATAAAGAATTTTACGCTGAATCGAATGGTGGTATAATAAATTGTGTACAATGTTTAGTTTCTAAGATATATTATAAAAAGTGTATTTTCAAAAAACTGATGGATCTCGATTTTTGTTACATATCTTTGAAACCGTCACTTTACAAGCAATTTAACATGGATTTTCGTTTCTTTCATTACAAAATACTTGTATTTTGAGAGTTTTAATTTTTTTCCGAAAATTTAAAAATATGGCAATTTTTCCATGCAAATGGTCGGAAAATTTGCGATTTTTTGCTATTTTCAATGTTTTTGTTCCCATTTCTGTTAAAACAATCTCAGCTTAGTATAAATTACTGGGTTTATAAAGAATTTTACGCTGAATCGAATGGTGGTATAATAAATTGTGTACAATGTTTAGTTTCTAAGATATATTATAAAAAGTGTATTTTCAAAAAACTGATGGATCTCGATTTTTGTTACATATCTTTGAAACCGTCACTTTACAAGCAATTTAACATGGATTTTCGTTTCTTTCATTACAAAATACTTGTATTTTGAGAGTTTTAATTTTTTTCCGAAAATTTAAAAATATGGCAATTTTTCCATGCAAATGGTCGGAAAATTTGCGATTTTTTGCCATTTTCAATGTTTTTGTTCCCATTTCTGTTAAAATAATCTCAGCTTAATATAAATTACTGGGTTTATAAAGAATTTTACGCTGAATCGAATGGTGGTATAATAAATTGTGTACAATGTTTAGTTTCTAAGATATATTATAAAAGTGTATTTTCAAAAAACTGATGGATCTCGATTTTTGTTACATATCTTTGAAACCGTCACTTTACAAGCAATTTAACATGGATTTTCGTTTCTTTCATTACAAAATACTTGTATTTTGAGAGTTTTAATTTTTTTCCGAAAATTTAAAAATATGGCAATTTTTCCATGCAAATGGTCGGAAAATTTGCGATTTTTTGCCATTTTCAATGTTTTTGTTCCCATTTCTGTTAAAACAATCTCAGCTTAATATAAATTACTGGGTTTATAAAGAATTTTACGCCGAATCGAATGGTGGTATAATAAATTGTGTACAATGTTTAGTTTCTAAGATCTATTATAAAAAGTGTATTTTCAAAAAACTGATGGATCTCGATTTTTGTTACATATCTTTGAAACCGTCACTTTACAAGCAATTTAACATGGATTTTCGTTTCTTTCATTACAAAATACTTGTATTTTGAGAGTTTTAATTTTTTTCCGAAAATTTAAAAATATGGCAATTTTTCCATGCAAATGGTCGGAAAATTTGCGATTTTTTGCCATTTTCAATGTTTTTGTTCCCATTTCTGTTAAAACAATCTCAGCTTAATATAAAATATCGGGTTTATAAAGAATTTTACGCCGAATCGAATGGTGGTATAATAAATTGTGTATAATGTTTAGTTTCTAAGATATATTATAAAAAGTGTATTTTCAAAAAACTAATGGATCTCGGTTTTTGTTACATATCTTTGAAACCGTCACTTTACAAGCAATTTAACATGGATTTTCGTTTCTTTCATTACAAAATACTTGTATTTTGAGAGTTTTAATTTTTTTCCGAAAATTTAAAAATATGGCAATTTTTCCATGCAAATGGTCGGAAAATTTGCGATTTTTTGCCATTTTCAATGTTTTTGTTCCCATTTCTGTTAAAACAATCTCAGCTTAATATAATTTACTGGGTTTATAAAGAATTTTACGCTGAATCGAATGGTGGTATAATAAATTGTGTACAATGTTTAGTTTCTAAGATATATTATAAAAAGTGTATTTTCAAAAAACTGATGGATCCCGATTTTTGTTACATATCTTTGAAACCGTCACTTTACAAGCAATTTAACATGGATTTTCGTTTCTTTCATTACAAAATACTTGTATTTTGAGAGTTTTAATTTTTTTCCGAAAATTTAAAAATATGGCAATTTTTCCATGCAAATGGTCGGAAAATTTGCGATTTTTTGCCATTTTCAATGTTTTTGTTCCCATTTCTGTTAAAACAATCTCAGCTTAATATAATATATTGGGTTTATAAAGAATTTTACGCCGAATCGAATGGTGGTATAATAAATTGTGTACAATGTTTAGTTTCTAAGATATATTATAAAAAGTGTATTTTCAAAAAACTGATGGATCCCGATTTTTGTTACATATCTTTGAAACCGTCACTTTACAAGCAATTTAACATGGATTTTCGTTTCTTTCATTACAAAATACTTGTATTTTGAGAGTTTTAATTTTTTTCCGAAAATTTAAAAATATGGCAATTTTTCCATGCAAATGGTCGGAAAATTTGCGATTTTTTGCCATTTTCAATGTTTTTGTTCCCATTTCTGTTAAAACAATCTCAACTTAATATAAAATATTGGGTTTATAAAGAATTTTACGCCGAATCGAATGGTGGTATAATAAATTGTGTACAATGTTTAGTTTCTAAGATATATTATAAAAAGTGTATTTTCAAAAAACTGATGGATCCCGATTTTTGTTACATATCTTTGAAACCGTCACTTTACAAGCAATTTAACATGGATTTTCGTTTCTTTCATTACAAAATACTTGTATTTTGAGAGTTTTAATTTTTTTCCGAAAATTTAAAAATATGGCAATTTTTCCATGCAAATGGTCGGAAAATTTGCGATTTTTTGCCATTTTCAATGTTTTTGTTCCCATTTCTGTTAAAACAATCTCAGCTTAATATAAATTACTGGGTTTATAAAGAATTTTACGCTGAATCGAATGGTGGTATAATAAATTGTGTACAATGTTTAGTTTCTAAGATATATTATAAAAAGTGTATTTTCAAAAAACTGATGGATCTCGGTTTTTGTTACATATCTTTGAAACCGTCACTTTACAAGCAATTTAACATGGATTTTCGTTTCTTTCATTACAAAATACTTGTATTTTGAGAGTTTTAATTTTTTTCCGAAAATTTAAAAATATGGCAATTTTTCCATGCAAATGGTCGGAAAATTTGCGATTTTTTGCCATTTTCAATGTTTTTGTTCCCATTTCTGTTAAAACAATCTCAGCTTAATATAAAATATTGGGTTTATAAAGAATTTTACGCCGAATCGAATGGTGGTATAATAAATTGTGTACAATGTTTAGTTTCTAAGATATATTATAAAAAGTGTATTTTCAAAAAACTGATGGATATCGGTTTTTGTTACATATCTTTGAAACCGTCACTTTACAAGCAATTTAATATGGATTTTCGTTTCTTTCATTACAAAATACTTGTATTTTGAGAGTTTTAATTTTTTTCCGAAAATTTAATAATATGGCAATTTTTCCATGCAAATGGTCGGAAAATTTGCGATTTTTTGCCATTTTCAATGTTTTTGTTCCCATTTCTGTTAAAACAATCTCAGCTTAATATAAATTACTGGGTTTATAAAGAATTTTACGCCGAATCGAATGGTGGTATAATAAATTGTGTACAATGTTTAGTTTCTAAGATATATTATAAAAAGTGTATTTTCAAAAAACTGATGGATCCCGATTTTTGTTACATATCTTTGAAACCGTCACTTTACAAGCAATTTAACATGGATTTTCGTTTCTTTCATTACAAAATACTTGTATTTTGAGAGTTTTAATTTTTTTCCGAAAATTTAAAAATATGGCAATTTTTCCATGCAAATGGTCGGAAAATTTGCGATTTTTTGCCATTTTCAATGTTTTTGTTCCCATTTCTGTTAAAACAATCTCAGCTTAATATAAATTACTGGGTTTATAAAGAATTTTACGCCGAATCGAATGGTGGTATAATAAATTGTGTACAATGATTAGTTTCTAAGATATATTATAAAAAGTGTATTTTCAAAAAACTGATGGATCTCGGTTTTTGTTACATATCTTTGAAACCGTCACTTTACAAGCAATTTAACATGGATTTTCGTTTCTTTCATTACAAAATACTTGTATTTTGAGAGTTTTAATTTTTTTCCGAAAATTTAAAAATATGGCAATTTTTCCATGCAAATGGTCGGAAAATTTGCGATTTTTTGCCATTTTCAATATTTTTGTTCCCATTTCTGTTAAAACAATCTCAGCTTAATATAAATTACTGGGTTTATAAAGAATTTTACGCCGAATCGAATGGTGGTATAATAAATTGTGTACAATGTTTAGTTTCTAAGATATATTATAAAAAGTGTATTTTCAAAAAACTGATGGATCTCGATTTTTGTTACATATCTTTGAAACCGTCACTTTACAAGCAATTTAACATGGATTTTCGTTTCTTTCATTACAAAATACTTGTATTTTGAGAGTTTTATTTTTTTCCGAAAATTTAAAAATATGGCAATTTTTCCATGCAAATGGTCGGAAAATTTGCGATTTTTTGCCATTTTCAATGTTTTTGTTCCCATTTCTGTTAAAACAATCTCAGCTTAATATAAATTACTGGGTTTATAAAGAATTTTACGCCGAATCGAATGGTGGTATAATAAATTGTGTACAATGTTTAGTTTCTAAGATATATTATAAAAAGTGTATTTTCAAAAAACTGATGGATCCCGATTTTTGTTACATATCTTTGAAACAGTCACTTTACAAGCAATTTAACATGGATTTTCGTTTCTTTCATTACAAAATACTTGTATTTTGAGAGTTTTAATTTTTTTCCGAAAATTTAAAAATATGGCAATTTTTCCATGCAAATGGTCGGAAAATTTGCGATTTTTTGCCATTTTCAATGTTTTTGTTCCCATTTCTGTTAAAACAATCTCAGCTTAATATAAAATATTGGGTTTATAAAGAATTTTACGCTGAATCGAATGGTGGTATAATAAATTGTGTATAATGTTTAGTTTCTAAGATATATTATAAAAAGTGTATTTTCAAAAAACTGATGGATCTCGGTTTTTGTTACATATCTTTGAAACCGTCACTTTACAAGCAATTTAACATGGATTTTCGTTTCTTTCATTACAAAATACTTGTATTTTGAGAGTTTTAATTTTTTCCGAAAATTTAAAAATATGGCAATTTTTCCATGCAAATGGTCGGAAAATTTGCGATTTTTTGCCATTTTCAATGTTTTTGTTCCCATTTCTGTTAAAACAATCTCAGCTTAATATAAATTACTGGGTTTATAAAGAATTTTACGCCGAATCGAATGGTGGTATAATAAATTGTGTACAATGTTTAGTTTCTAAGATATATTATAAAAAGTGTATTTTCAAAAAACTGATGGATCCCGATTTTTGTTACATATCTTTGAAACAGTCACTTTACAAGCAATTTAACATGGATTTTCGTTTCTTTCATTACAAAATACTTGTATTTTGAGAGTTTTAATTTTTTTCCGAAAATTTAAAAATATGGCAATTTTTCCATGCAAATGGTCGGAAAATTTGCGATTTTTTGCCATTTTCAATGTTTTTGTTCCCATTTCTGTTAAAACAATCTCAGCTTAATATAAAATATTGGGTTTATAAAGAATTTTACGCTGAATCGAATGGTGGTATAATAAATTGTGTATAATGTTTAGTTTCTAAGATATATTATAAAAAGTGTATTTTCAAAAAACTGATGGATCTCGGTTTTTGTTACATATCTTTGAAACCGTCACTTTACAAGCAATTTAACATGGATTTTCGTTTCTTTCATTACAAAATACTTGTATTTTGAGAGTTTTAATTTTTTCCGAAAATTTAAAAATATGGCAATTTTTCCATGCAAATGGTCGGAAAATTTGCGATTTTTTGCCATTTTCAATGTTTTTGTTCCCATTTCTGTTAAAACAATCTCAGCTTAATATAAATTACTGGGTTTATAAAGAATTTTACGCCGAATCGAATGGTGGTATAATAAATTGTGTACAATGTTTAGTTTCTAAGATATATTATAAAAAGTGTATTTTCAAAAATCTGATGGATCCCGATTTTTGTTACATATCTTTGAAACCGTCACTTTACAAGCAATTTAACATGGATTTTCGTTTCTTTCATTACAAAATACTTGTATTTTGAGAGTTTTTATTTTTTTCCGAAAATTTAAAAATATGGCAATTTTTCCATGCAAATGGTCGGAAAATTTGCGATTTTTTGCCATTTTCAATGTTTGTGTTCCCATTTCTGTTAAAACAATCTCAGCTTAATATAAAATATTGGGTTTATAAAGAATTTTACGCCGAATCGAATGGTGGTATAATAAATTGTGTACAATGTTTAGTTTCTAAGATATATTATAAAAAGTGTATTTTCAAAAAACTGATGGATCTCGATTTTTGTTACATATCTTTGAAACCGTCACTTTACAAGCAATTTAACATGGATTTTCGTTTCTTTCATTACAAAATACTTGTATTTTGAGAGTTTTAATTTTTTTCCGAAAATTTAAAAATATGGCAATTTTTCCATGCAAATGGTCGGAAAATTTGCGATTTTTTGCCATTTTCAATGTTTTTGTTCCCATTTCTGTTAAAACAATCTCAGCTTAATATAAATTACTGGGTTTATAAAGAATTTTACGCCGAATCGAATGGTGGTATAATAAATTGTGTACAATGTTTAGTTTCTAAGATATATTATAAAAAGTGTATTTTCAAAAAACTGATGGATCTCGATTTTTGTTACATATCTTTGAAACCGTCACTTTACAAGCAATTTAACATGGATTTTCGTTTCTTTCATTACAAAATACTTGTATTTTGAGAGTTTTAATTTTTTTCCGAAAGTTTAAAAATATGGCAATTTTTCCATGCAAATGGTCGGAAAATTTGCGATTTTTTGCCATTTTCAATGTTTTTGTTCCCATTTCTGTTAAAACAATCTCAGCTTAATATAAATTACTGGGTTTATAAAGAATTTTACGCCGAATCGAATGGTGGTATAATAAATTGTGTACAATGTTTAGTTTCTAAGATATATTATAAAAAGTGTATTTTCAAAAAACTGATGGATCCCGATTTTTGTTACATATCTTTGAAACCGTCACTTTACAAGCAATTTAACATGGATTTTCGTTTCTTTCATTACAAAATACTTGTATTTTGAGAGTTTTAATTTTTTTCCGAAAATTTAAAAATATGGCAATTTTTCCATGCAAATGGTCGGAAAATTTGCGATTTTTTGCCATTTTCAATGTTTTTGTTCCCATTTCTGTTAAAACAATCTCAGCTTAATATAAATTACTGGGTTTATAAAGAATTTTACGCCGAATCGAATGGTGGTATAATAAATTGTGTACAATGTTTAGTTTCTAAGATATATTATAAAAAGTGTATTTTCAAAAAACTGATGGATCCCGATTTTTGTTACATATCTTTGAAACCGTCACTTTACAAGCAATTTAACATGGATTTTCGTTTCTTTCATTACAAAATACTTGTATTTTGAGAGTTTTATTTTTTTCCGAAAATTTTAAAATATGGCAATTTTTCCATGCAAATGGTCGGAAAATTTGCGATTTTTTGCCATTTTCAATGTTTTTGTTCCCATTTCTGTTAAAACAATCTCAGCTTAATATAAAATATTGGGTTTATAAAGAATTTTACGCTGAATCGAATGGTGGTATAATAAATTGTGTACAATGTTTAGTTTCTAAGATATATTATAAAAAGTGTATTTTCAAAAAACTGATGGATCTCGGTTTTTGTTACATATCTTTGAAACCGTCACTTTACAAGCAATTTAACATGGATTTTCGTTTCTTTTATTACAAAATACTTGTATTTTGAGAGTTTTAATTTTTTCCGAAAATTTAAAAATATGGCAATTTTTCCATGCAAATGGTCGGAAAATTTGCGATTTTTTGCCATTTTCAATGTTTTTATTCCCATTTCTGTTAAAACAATCTCAGCTTAATATAAAATATTGGGTTTATAAAGAATTTTACGCTGAATCGAATGGTGGTATAATAAATTGTGTACAATGTTTAGTTTCTAAGATATATTATAAAAAGTGTATTTTCAAAAAACTGATGGATCCCGATTTTTGTTACATATCTTTGAAACCGTCACTTTACAAGCAATTTAACATGGATTTTCGTTTCTTTCATTACAAAATACTTGTATTTTGAGAGTTTTAATTTTTTTCCGAAAATTTAAAAATATGGCAATTTTTCCATGCAAATGGTCGGAAAATTTGCGATTTTTTGCCATTTTCAATGTTTTTGTTCCCATTTCTGTTAAAACAATCTCAGCTTAATATAAATTACTGGGTTTATAAAGAATTTTACGCCGAATCGAATGGTGGTATAATAAATTGTGTACAATGTTTAGTTTCTAAGATATATTATAAATAGTGTATTTTCAAAAAACTGATGGATCCCGATTTTTGTTACATATCTTTGAAACCGTCACTTTACAAGCAATTTAACATGGATTTTCGTTTCTTTCATTACAAAATACTTGTATTTTGAGAGTTTTAATTTTTTTCCGAAAATTTAAAAATATGGCAATTTTTCCATGCAAATGGTCGGAAAATTTGCGATTTTTTGCCATTTTCAATGTTTTTGTTCCCATTTCTGTTAAAACAATCTCAGCTTAATATAAATTACTGGGTTTATAAAGAATTTTACGCCGAATCGAATGGTGGTATAATAAATTGTGTACAATGTTTAGTTTCTAAGATATATTATAAAAAGTGTATTTTCAAAAAACTGATAGATCCCGATTTTTGTTACATATCTTTGAAACCGTCACTTTACAAGCAATTTAACATGGATTTTCGTTTCTTTCATTACAAAATACTTGTATTTTGAGAGTTTTAATTTTTTTCCGAAAATTTAAAAATATGGCAATTTTTCCATGCAAATGGTCGGAAAATTTGCGATTTTTTGCCATTTTAAATGTTTTTGTTCCCATTTCTGTTAAAACAATCTCAGCTTAATATAAATTACTGGGTTTATAAAGAATTTTACGCCGAATCGAATGGTGGTATAATAAATTGTGTACAATGTTTAGTTTCTAAGATATATTATAAAAAGTGTATTTTCAAAAAACTGATGGATCCCGATTTTTGTTACATATCTTTGAAACCGTCACTTTACAAGCAATTTAACATGGATTTTCGTTTCTTTCATTACAAAATACTTGTATTTTGAGAGTTTTAATTTTTTTCCGAAAATTTAAAAATATGGCAATTTTTCCATGCAAATGGTCGGAAAATTTGCGATTTTTTGCCATTTTCAATGTTTTTGTTCCCATTTCTGTTAAAACAATCTCAGCTTAATATAAAATATTGGGTTTATAAAGAATTTTACGCCGAATCGAATGGTGGTATAATAAATTGTGTACAATGTTTAGTTTCTAAGATATATTATAAAAAGTGTATTTTCAAAAAACTGATAGATCCCGATTTTTGTTACATATCTTTGAAACCGTCACTTTACAAGCAATTTAACATGGATTTTCGTTTCTTTCATTACAAAATACTTGTATTTTGAGAGTTTTATTTTTTTCCGAAAATTTAAAAATATGGCAATTTTTCCATGCAAATGGTCGGAAAATTAGCGATTTTTTGCCATTTTCAATGTTTTTGTTCCCATTTCTGTTAAAACAATCTCAGCTTAATATAAAATATTGGGTTTATAAAGAATTTTACGCTGAATCGAATGGTGGTATAATAAATTGTGTACAATGTTTAGTTTCTAAGATATATTATAAAAAGTGTATTTTCAAAAAACTGATAGATCCCGATTTTTGTTACATATCTTTGAAACCGTCACTTTACAAGCAATTTAACATGGATTTTCTTTTCTTTCATTACAAAATACTTGTATTTTGAGAGTTTTAATTTTTTTCCGAAAATTTAAAAATATGGCAATTTTTCCATGCAAATGGTCGGAAAATTTGCGATTTTTTGCCATTTTAAATGTTTTTGTTCCCATTTCTGTTAAAACAATCTCAGCTTAATATAAATTACTGGGTTTATAAAGAATTTTACGCCGAATCGAATGGTGGTATAATAAATTGTGTACAATGTTTAGTTTCTAAGATATATTATAAAAAGTGTATTTTCAAAAAACTGATGGATCCCGATTTTTGTTACATATCTTTGAAACCGTCACTTTACAAGCAATTTAACATGGATTTTCGTTTCTTTCATTACAAAATACTTGTATTTTGAGAGTTTTAATTTTTTTCCGAAAATTTAAAAATATGGCAATTTTTCCATGCAAATGGTCGGAAAATTTGCGATTTTTTGCCATTTTCAATGTTTTTGTTCCCATTTCTGTTAAAACAATCTCAGCTTAATATAAAATATTGGGTTTATAAAGAATTTTACGCCGAATCGAATGGTGGTATAATAAATTGTGTACAATGTTTAGTTTCTAAGATATATTATAAAAAGTGTATTTTCAAAAAACTGATAGATCCCGATTTTTGTTACATATCTTTGAAACCGTCACTTTACAAGCAATTTAACATGGATTTTCGTTTCTTTCATTACAAAATACTTGTATTTTGAGAGTTTTATTTTTTTCCGAAAATTTAAAAATATGGCAATTTTTCCATGCAAATGGTCGGAAAATTAGCGATTTTTTGCCATTTTCAATGTTTTTGTTCCCATTTCTGTTAAAACAATCTCAGCTTAATATAAAATATTGGGTTTATAAAGAATTTTACGCTGAATCGAATGGTGGTATAATAAATTGTGTACAATGTTTAGTTTCTAAGATATATTATAAAAAGTGTATTTTCAAAAAACTGATGGATCCCGATTTTTGTTACATATCTTTGAAACCGTCACTTTACAAGCAATTTAACATGGATTTTCTTTTCTTTCATTACAAAATACTTGTATTTTGAGAGTTTTAATTTTTTTCCGAAAATTTAAAAATATGGCAATTTTTCCATGCAAATGGTCGGAAAATTTGCGATTTTTTGCCATTTTCAATGTTTTTGTTCCCATTTCTGTTAAAACAATCTCAGCTTAATATAAATTACTGGGTTTATAAAGAATTTTACGCCGAATCGAATGGTGGTATAATAAATTGTGTACAATGTTTAGTTTCTAAGATATATTATAAAAAGTGTATTTTCAAAAAACTGATGGATCCCGATTTTTGTTACATATGTTTGAAACCGTCACTTTACAAGCAATTTAACATGGATTTTCGTTTCTTTCATTACAAAATACTTGTATTTTGAGAGTTTTAATTTTTTTCCAAAAATTTAAAAATATGGCAATTTTTCCATGCAAATGGTCGGAAAATTTGCGATTTTTTGCCATTTTCAATGTTTTTGTTCCCATTTCTGTTAAAACAATCTCAACTTAATATAAATTACTGGGTTTATAAAGAATTTTACGCCGAATCGAATGGTGGTATAATAAATTGTGTACAATGTTTAGTTTCTAAGATATATTATAAAAAGTGTATTTTCAAAAAACTGATGGATCCCGATTTTTGTTACATATGTTTGAAACCGTCACTTTACAAGCAATTTAACATGGATTTTCGTTTCTTTCATTACAAAATACTTGTATTTTGAGAGTTTTAATTTTTTTCCGAAAATTTAAAAATATGGTAATTTTTCCATGCAAATGGTCGGAAAATTTGCGATTTTTTGCCATTTTCAATGTTTTTGTTCCCATTTCTGTTAAAACAATCTCAGCTTAATATAAAATATTGGGTTTATAAAGAATTTTACGCCGAATCGAATGGTGGTATAATAAATTGTGTACAATGTTTAGTTTCTAAGATATATTATAAAAAGTGTATTTTCAAAAAACTGATGGATCTTGATTTTTGTTACATATCTTTGAAACCGTCACTTTACAAGCAATTTAACATGGATTTTCGTTTCTTTCATTACAAAATACTTGTATTTTGAGAGTTTTAATTTTTTTCCGAAAATTTAAAAATATGGCAATTTTTCCATGCAAATGGACGGAAAATTTGCGATTTTTTGCCATTTTCAATGTTTTGTTCCCATTTCTGTTAAAACAATCTCAGCTTAATATAAATTACTGGGTTTATAAAGAATTTTACGCTGAATCGAATGGTGGTATAATAAATTGTGTACAATGTTTAGTTTCTAAGATATATTATAAAAAGTGTATTTTCAAAAAACTGATGGATCTCGATTTTTGTTACATATCTTTTAAACCGTCACTTTACAAGCAATTTAACATGTATTTTCGTTTCTTTCATTACAAATTACTTGTATTTTGAGAGTTTTATTTTTTTCCGAAAATTTAAAAATATGGCAATTTTTCCATGCAAATGGTCGGAAAATTTGCGATTTTTTGCCATTTTCAATGTTTTTGTTCCCATTTCTGTTAAAACAATCTCAGCTTAATATAAATTACTGGGTTTATAAAGAATTTTACGCTGAATCGAATGGTGGTATAATAAATTGTGTGCAATGTTTAGTTTCTAAGATATATTATAAAAAGTGTATTTTCAAAAAACTGATGGATCTCGATTTTTGTTACATATCTTTGTAACCGTCACTTTACAAGAAATTTAACATGGATTTTCGTTTCTTTCATTACAAAATACTTGTATATTGAGAGTTTTATTTTTTTCCGAAAATTTAAAAATATGGCAATTTTTCCATGCAAATGGTCGGAAAATTAGCGATTTTTTGCCATTTTCAATGTTTTTGTTCCCATTTCTGTTAAAACAATCTCAGCTTAATATAAAATATTGGGTTTATAAAGAATTTTACGCCGAATCGAATGGTGGTATAATAAATTGTGTACAATGTTTAGTTTCTAAGATATATTATAAGAAGTGTATTTTCAAAAAACTGATGGATCTCGGTTTTTGTTACATATCTTTGAAACCGTCACTTTACAAGCAATTTAACATGGATTTTCGTTTCTTTCATTACAAAATACTTGTATTTTGAGAGTTTTAATTTTTTTCCGAAAATTTAAAAATATGGCAATTTTTCCATGCAAATGGTCGGAAAATTTGCGATTTTTTGCCATTTTCAATGTTTTTGTTCCCATTTCTGTTAAAACAATCTCAGCTTAATATAAAATATTGGGTTTATAAAGAATTTTACGCTGAATCGAATGGTGGTATAATAAATTGTGTACAATGTTTAGTTTCTAAGATATATTATAAAAAGTGTATTTTCAAAAAACTGATGGATCTCGGTTTTTGTTACATATCTTTGAAACCGTCACTTTACAAGCAATTTAACATGGATTTTCGTTTCTTTCATTACAAAATACTTGTATTTTGAGAGTTTTATTTTTTTCCGAAAATTTAAAAATATGGCAATTTTTCCATGCAAATGGTCGGAAAATTTGCGATTTTTTGCCATTTTCAATGTTTTTGTTCCCATTTCTGTTAAAACAATCTCAGCTTAATATAAATTACTGGGTTTATAAAGAATTTTACGCTGAATCGAATGGTGGTATAATAAATTGTGTACAATGTTTAGTTTCTAAGATATATTATAAAAAGTGTATTTTCAAAAAACTGATGGATCCCGATTTTTGTTACATATCTTTGAAACCGTCACTTTACAAGCAATTTAACATGGATTTTCGTTTCTTTCATTACAAAATACTTGTATTTTGAGAGTTTTAATTTTTTTCCGAAAATTTAAAAATATGGCAATTTTTCCATGCAAATGGTCGGAAAATTTGCGATTTTTTGCCATTTTCAATGTTTTTGTTCCCATTTCTGTTAAAACAATCTCAGCTTAATATAAAATATTGGGTTTATAAAGAATTTTACGCCGAATCGAATGGTGGTATAATAAATTGTGTACAATGTTTAGTTTCTAAGATATATTATAAAAAGTGTATTTTCAAAAAACTGTTGGATCTCGATTTTTGTTTCATATCTTTGAAACCGTCACTTTACAAGCAATTTAACATGGATTTTCGTTTCTTTCATTACAAAATACTTGTATTTTGAGAGTTTTATTTTTTTCCGAAAATTTAAAAATATGGCAATTTTTCCATGCAAATGGTCGGAAAATTTGCGATTTTTTGCCATTTTCAATGTTTTTGTTCCCATTTCTGTTAAAACAATCTCAGCTTAATATAAAATATTGGGTTTATAAAGAATTTTACGCCGAATCGAATGGTGGTATAATAAATTGTGTACAATGTTTAGTTTCTAAGATATATTATAAAAAGTGTATTTTCAAAAAACTGTTGGATCTCGATTTTTGTTTCATATCTTTGAAACCGTCACTTTACAAGCAATTTAACATGGATTTTCGTTTCTTTCATTACAAAATACTTGTATTTTGAGAGTTTTATTTTTTTCCGAAAATTTAAAAATATGGCAATTTTTCCATGCAAATGGTCGGAAAATTTGCGATTTTTTGCCATTTTCAATGTTTTTGTTCCCATTTCTGTTAAAACAATCTCAGCTTAATATAAAATATTGGGTTTATAAAGAATTTTACGCCGAATCGAATGGTGGTATAATAAATTGTGTACAATGTTTAGTTTCTAAGATATATTATAAAAAGTGTATTTTCAAAAAACTGTTGGATCTCGATTTTTGTTACATATCTTTGAAACCGTCACTTTACAAGCAATTTAACATGGATTTTCGTTTCTTTCATTACAAAATACTTGTATTTTGAGAGTTTTATTTTTTTCCGAAAATTTAAAAATATGGCAATTTTTCCATGCAAATGGTCGGAAAATTTGCGATTTTTTGCCATTTTCAATGTTTTTGTTCCCATTTCTGTTAAAACAATCTCAGCTTAATATAAAATATTGGGTTTATAAAGAATTTTACGCCGAATCGAATGGTGGTATTATAAATTGTGTACAATGTTTAGTTTCTAAGATATATTATAAAAAGTGTATTTTCAAAAAACTGATGGATCCCGATTTTTGTTACATATCTTTGAAACCGTCACTTTACAAGCAATTTAACATGGATTTTCGTTTCTTTCATTACAAAATACTTGTATTTTGAGAGTTTTATTTTTTTCCGAAAATTTAAAAATATGGCAATTTTTCCATGCAAATGGTCGGAAAATTTGCGATTTTTTGCCATTTTCAATGTTTTTGTTCCCATTTCTGTTAAAACAGTCTCAGCTTAATATAAATTACTGGGTTTATAAAGAATTTTACGCTGAACCGAATGGTGGTATAATAAATTGTGTACAATGTTTAGTTTCTAAGATATATTATAAAAAGTGTATTTTCAAAAAACTGATGGATCTCGATTTTTGTTACATATCTTTGAAACCGTCACTTTACAAGCAATTTAACATGGATTTTCGTTTCTTTCATTACAAAATACTTGTATTTTGAGAGTTTTAATTTTTTTCCGAAAATTTAAAAATTTGGCAATTTTTCCATGCAAATGGTCGGAAAATTTGCGATTTTTTGCCATTTTCAATGTTTTTGTTCCCATTTCTGTTAAAACAATCTCAGCTTAATATAAAATATTGGGTTTATAAAGAATTTTACGCCGAATCGAATGGTGGTATAATAAATTGTGTACAATGTTTAGTTTCTAAGATATATTATAAAAAGTGGATTTTCAAAAAACTGATGGATCTCGATTTTTGTTACATATCTTTGAAACCGTCACTTTACAAGCAATTTAACATGGATTTTCGTTTCTTTCATTACAAAATACTTGTATTTTGAGAGTTTTATTTTTTTCCGAAAATTTAAAAATATGGCAATTTTTCCATGCAAATGGTCGGAAAATTTGCGATTTTTTGCCATTTTCAATGTTTTTGTTCCCATTTCTGTTAAAACAATCTCAGCTTAATATAAAATATTGGGTTTATAAAGAATTTTACGCTGAATCGAATGGTGGTATAATAAATTGTGTACAATGTTTAGTTTCTAAGATATATTATAAAAAGTGTATTTTCAAAAAACTGATGGATCCCAATTTTTGTTACATATCTTTGAAACCGTCACTTTACAAGCAATTTAACATGGATTTTCGTTTCTTTCATTACAAAATACTTGTATTTTGAGAGTTTTAATTTTTTTCCGAAAATTTAAAAATATGGCAATTTTTCCATGCAAATGGTCGGAAAATTTGCGATTTTTTGCCATTTTCAATGTTTTTGTTCCCATTTCTGTTAAAACAATCTCAGCTTAATATAAATTACTGGGTTTATAAAGAATTTTACGCTGAATCGAATGGTGGTATAATAAATTGTGTACAATGTTTAGATTCTAAGATATATTATAAAATGTGTATTTTCAAAAAACTGATGGATCCCGATTTTTGTTACATATCTTTGAAACCGTCACTTTACAAGCAATTTAACATGGATTTTCGTTTCTTTCATTACAAAATACTTGTATTTTGAGAGTTTTAATTTTTTTCCGAAAATTTAAAAATATGGCAATTTTTCCATGCAAATGGTCGGAAAATTTGCGATTTTTTGCCATTTTCAATGTTTTTGTTCCCATTTCTGTTAAAACAATCTCAGCTTAATATAAAATATTGGGTTTATAAAGAATTTTACGCCGAATCGAATGGTGGTATTATAAATTGTGTACAATGTTTAGTTTCTAAGATATATTATAAAAAGTGTATTTTCAAAAAACTGATGGATCCCGATTTTTGTTACATATCTTTGAAACCGTCACTTTACAAGCAATTTAACATGGATTTTCGTTTCTTTCATTACAAAATACTTGTATTTTGAGAGTTTTATTTTTTTCCGAAAATTTAAAAATATGGCAATTTTTCCATGCAAATGGTCGGAAAATTTGCGATTTTTTGCCATTTTCAATGTTTTTGTTCCCATTTCTGTTAAAACAGTCTCAGCTTAATATAAATTACTGGGTTTATAAAGAATTTTACGCTGAACCGAATGGTGGTATAATAAATTGTGTACAATGTTTAGTTTCTAAGATATATTATAAAAAGTGTATTTTCAAAAAACTGATGGATCTCGATTTTTGTTACATATCTTTGAAACCGTCACTTTACAAGCAATTTAACATGGATTTTCGTTTCTTTCATTACAAAATACTTGTATTTTGAGAGTTTTAATTTTTTTCCGAAAATTTAAAAATTTGGCAATTTTTCCATGCAAATGGTCGGAAAATTTGCGATTTTTTGCCATTTTCAATGTTTTTGTTCCCATTTCTGTTAAAACAATCTCAGCTTAATATAAAATATTGGGTTTATAAAGAATTTTACGCCGAATCGAATGGTGGTATAATAAATTGTGTACAATGTTTAGTTTCTAAGATATATTATAAAAAGTGGATTTTCAAAAAACTGATGGATCTCGATTTTTGTTACATATCTTTGAAACCGTCACTTTACAAGCAATTTAACATGGATTTTCGTTTCTTTCATTACAAAATACTTGTATTTTGAGAGTTTTATTTTTTTCCGAAAATTTAAAAATATGGCAATTTTTCCATGCAAATGGTCGGAAAATTTGCGATTTTTTGCCATTTTCAATGTTTTTGTTCCCATTTCTGTTAAAACAATCTCAGCTTAATATAAAATATTGGGTTTATAAAGAATTTTACGCTGAATCGAATGGTGGTATAATAAATTGTGTACAATGTTTAGTTTCTAAGATATATTATAAAAAGTGTATTTTCAAAAAACTGATGGATCCCAATTTTTGTTACATATCTTTGAAACCGTCACTTTACAAGCAATTTAACATGGATTTTCGTTTCTTTCATTACAAAATACTTGTATTTTGAGAGTTTTAATTTTTTTCCGAAAATTTAAAAATATGGCAATTTTTCCATGCAAATGGTCGGAAAATTTGCGATTTTTTGCCATTTTCAATGTTTTTGTTCCCATTTCTGTTAAAACAATCTCAGCTTAATATAAATTACTGGGTTTATAAAGAATTTTACGCTGAATCGAATGGTGGTATAATAAATTGTGTACAATGTTTAGATTCTAAGATATATTATAAAATGTGTATTTTCAAAAAACTGATGGATCCCGATTTTTGTTACATATCTTTGAAACCGTCACTTTACAAGCAATTTAACATGGATTTTCGTTTCTTTCATTACAAAATACTTGTATTTTGAGAGTTTTAATTTTTTTCCGAAAATTTAAAAATATGGCAATTTTTCCATGCAAATGGTCGGAAAATTTGCGATTTTTTGCCATTTTCAATGTTTTTGTTCCCATTTCTGTTAAAACAATCTCAGCTTAATATAAAATATTGGGTTTATAAAGGATTTTACGCCGAATCGAATGGTGGTATAATAAATTGTGTACAATGTTTAGTTTCTAAGATATATTATAAAAAGTGTATTTTCAAAAAACTGATGGATCTCGATTTTTGTTACATATCTTTGAAACCGTCACTTTACAAGCAATTTAACATGGATTTTCGTTTCTTTCATTACAAAATACTTGTATTTTGAGAGTTTTATTTTTTTCCGAAAATTTAAAAATATGGCAATTTTTTCATGCAAATGGTCGGAAAATTTGCGATTTTTTGCCATTTTCAATGTTTTTGTTCCCATTTCTGTTAAAACAATCTCAGCTTAATATAAAATATTGGGTTTATAAAGAATTTTACGCCGAATCGAATGGTGGTATAATAAATTGTGTACAATGTTTAGTTTCTAAGATATATTATAAAAAGTGTATTTTCAAAAAACTGTTGGATCTCGATTTTTGTTACATATCTTTGAAACCGTCACTTTACAAGCAATTTAACATGGATTTTCGTTTCTTTCATTACAAAATACTTGTATTTTGAGAGTTTTATTTTTTTCCGAAAATTTAAAAATATGGCAATTTTTCCATGCAAATGGTCGGAAAATTTGCGATTTTTTGCCATTTTCAATGTTTTTGTTCCCATTTCTGTTAAAACAATCTCAGCTTAATATAAAATATTGGGTTTATAAAGAATTTTACGCCGAATCGAATGGTGGTATAATAAATTGTGTACAATGTTTAGTTTCTAAGATATATTATAAAAAGTGTATTTTCAAAAAACTGATGGATCCCGATTTTTGTTACATATCTTTGAAACCGTCACTTTACAAGCAATTTAACATGGATTTTCGTTTCTTTCATTACAAAATACTTGTATTTTGAGAGTTTTATTTTTTTCCGAAAATTTAAAAATATGGCAATTTTTCCATGCAAATGGTCGGAAAATTTGCGATTTTTTGCCATTTTCAATGTTTTTGTTCCCATTTCTGTTAAAACAGTCTCAGCTTAATATAAATTACTGGGTTTATAAAGAATTTTACGCTGAACCGAATGGTGGTATAATAAATTGTGTACAATGTTTAGTTTCTAAGATATATTATAAAAAGTGTATTTTCAAAAAACTGATGGATCTCGATTTTTGTTACATATCTTTGAAACCGTCACTTTACAAGCAATTTAACATGGATTTTCGTTTCTTTCATTACAAAATACTTGTATTTTGAGAGTTTTAATTTTTTTCCGAAAATTTAAAAATATGGCAATTTTTCCATGCAAATGGTCGGAAAATTTGCGATTTTTTGCCATTTTCAATGTTTTTGTTCCCATTTCTGTTAAAACAATCTCAGCTTAATATAAATTACTGGGTTTATAAAGAATTTTACGCCGAATCGAATGGTGGTATAATAAATTGTGTACAATGTTTAGTTTCTAAGATATATTATAAAAAGTGTATTTTCAAAAAACTGATGGATCCCGATTTTTGTTACATATGTTTGAAACCGTCACTTTACAAGCAATTTAACATGGATTTTCGTTTCTTTCATTACAAAATACTTGTATTTTGAGAGTTTTAATTTTTTTCCAAAAATTTAAAAATATGGCAATTTTTCCATGCAAATGGTAGGAAAATTTGCGATTTTTTGCCATTTTCAATGTTTTTGTTCCCATTTCTGTTAAAACAATCTCAACTTAATATAAATTACTGGGTTTATAAAGAATTTTACGCCGAATCGAATGGTGGTATTGTGTAGAAATATAGAAATTGTGTACAATGTTTAGTTTCTAAGATATATTATAAAAAGTGTATTTTCAAAAAACTGATGGATCCCGATTTTTGTTACATATCTTTGAAACCGTCACTTTACAAGCAATTTAACATGGATTTTCGTTTCTTTCATTACAAAATACTTGTATTTTGAGAGTTTTAATTTTTTTCCGAAAATTTAAAAATATGGTAATTTTTCCATGCAAATGGTCGGAAAATTTGCGATTTTTTGCCATTTTCAATGTTTTTGTTCCCATTTCTGTTAAAACAATCTCAGCTTAATATAAAATATTGGGTTTATAAAGAATTTTACGCCGAATCGAATGGTGGTATAATAAATTGTGTACAATGTTTAGTTTCTAAGATATATTATAAAAAGTGTATTTTCAAAAAACTGATGGATCTTGATTTTTGTTACATATCTTTGAAACCGTCACTTTACAAGCAATTTAACATGGATTTTCGTTTCTTTCATTACAAAATACTTGTATTTTGAGAGTTTTAATTTTTTTCCGAAAATTTAAAAATATGGCAATTTTTCCATGCAAATGGTCGGAAAATTTGCGATTTTTTGCCATTTTCAATGTTTTTGTTCCCATTTCTGTTAAAACAATCTCAGCTTAATATAAAATATTGGGTTTATAAAGAATTTTACGCTGAATCGAATGGTGGTATAATAAATTGTGTACAATGTTTAGTTTCTAAGATATATTATAAAAAGTGTATTTTCAAAAAACTGATGGATCTCGGTTTTTGTTACATATCTTTGAAACCGTCACTTTACAAGCAATTTAACATGGATTTTCGTTTCTTTCATTACAAAATACTTGTATTTTGAGAGTTTTATTTTTTTCCGAAAATTTAAAAATATGGCAATTTTTCCATGCAAATGGTCGGAAAATTTGCGATTTTTTGCCATTTTCAATGTTTTTGTTCCCATTTCTGTTAAAACAATCTCAGCTTAATATAAATTACTGGGTTTATAAAGAATTTTACGCTGAATCGAATGGTGGTATAATAAATTGTGTACAATGTTTAGTTTCTAAGATATATTATAAAAAGTGTATTTTCAAAAAACTGATGGATCCCGATTTTTGTTACATATCTTTGAAACCGTCACTTTACAAGCAATTTAACATGGATTTTCGTTTCTTTCATTACAAAATACTTGTATTTTGAGAGTTTTAATTTTTTTCCGAAAATTTAAAAATATGGCAATTTTTCCATGCAAATGGTCGGAAAATTTGCGATTTTTTGCCATTTTCAATGTTTTTGTTCCCATTTCTGTTAAAACAATCTCAGCTTAATATAAAATATTGGGTTTATAAAGAATTTTACGCCGAATCGAATGGTGGTATAATAAATTGTGTACAATGTTTAGTTTCTAAGATATATTATAAAAAGTGTATTTTCAAAAAACTGTTGGATCTCGATTTTTGTTTCATATCTTTGAAACCGTCACTTTACAAGCAATTTAACATGGATTTTCGTTTCTTTCATTACAAAATACTTGTATTTTGAGAGTTTTATTTTTTTCCGAAAATTTAAAAATATGGCAATTTTTCCATGCAAATGGTCGGAAAATTTGCGATTTTTTGCCATTTTCAATGTTTTTGTTCCCATTTCTGTTAAAACAATCTCAGCTTAATATAAAATATTGGGTTTATAAAGAATTTTACGCCGAATCGAATGGTGGTATAATAAATTGTGTACAATGTTTAGTTTCTAAGATATATTATAAAAAGTGTATTTTCAAAAAACTGTTGGATCTCGATTTTTGTTACATATCTTTGAAACCGTCACTTTACAAGCAATTTAACATGGATTTTCGTTTCTTTCATTACAAAATACTTGTATTTTGAGAGTTTTATTTTTTTCCGAAAATTTAAAAATATGGCAATTTTTCCATGCAAATGGTCGGAAAATTTGCGATTTTTTGCCATTTTCAATGTTTTTGTTCCCATTTCTGTTAAAACAATCTCAGCTTAATATAAAATATTGGGTTTATAAAGAATTTTACGCCGAATCGAATGGTGGTATAATAAATTGTGTACAATGTTTAGTTTCTAAGATATATTATAAAAAGTGTATTTTCAAAAAACTGATGGATCCCGATTTTTGTTACATATCTTTGAAACCGTCACTTTACAAGCAATTTAACATGGATTTTCGTTTCTTTCATTACAAAATACTTGTATTTTGAGAGTTTTATTTTTTTCCGAAAATTTAAAAATATGGCAATTTTTCCATGCAAATGGTCGGAAAATTTGCGATTTTTTGCCATTTTCAATGTTTTTGTTCCCATTTCTGTTAAAACAATCTCAGCTTAATATAAATTACTGGGTTTATAAAGAATTTTACGCCGAATCGAATGGTGGTATAATAAATTGTGTACAATGTTTAGTTTCTAAGATATATTATAAAAAGTTTATTTTCAAAAAACTGATGGATCTCGATTTTTGTTACATATCTTTGAAACCGTCACTTTACAAGAAATTTAACATGGATTTTCGTTTCTTTCATTACAAAATACTTGTATTTTGAGAGTTTTATTTTTTTCCGAAAATTTAAAAATATGGCAATTTTTCCATGCAAATGGTCGGAAAATTTGCGATTTTTTGCCATTTTCAATGTTTTTGTTCCCATTTCTGTTAAAACAATCTCAGCTTAATATAAAATATTGGGTTTATAAAGAATTTTACGCCGAATCGAATGGTGGTATAATAAATTGTGTACAGTGTTTAGTTTCTAAGATATATTATAAAAAGTGTATTTTCAAAAAACTGATGGATCTCGATTTTTGTTACATATCTTTGAAACCGTCACTTTACAAGCAATTTAACATGGATTTTCGTTTCTTTCATTACATAATACTTGTATATTGAGAGTTTTATTTTTTTCCGAAAATTTAAAAATATGGCAATTTTTCCATGCAAATGGTCGGAAAATTTGCGATTTTTTGCCATTTTCAATGTTTTTGTTCCCATTTCTGTTAAAACAATCTCAGCTTAATATAAAATATTGGGTTTATAAAGAATTTTACGCCGAATCGAATGGTGGTATAATAAATTGTGTACAATGTTTAGTTTCTAAGATATATTATAAAAAGTATATTTTCAAAAAACTGATGGATCTCGATTTTTGTTACATATCTTTGAAACCGTCACTTTACAAGCAATTTAACATGGATTTTCGTTTCTTTCATTACAAAATACTTGTATTTTGAGAGTTTTATTTTTTTCCGAAAATTTAAAAATATGGCAATTTTTCCATGCAAATGGTCGGAAAATTTGCGATTTTTTGCCATTTTCAATGTTTTTGTTCCCATTTCTGTTAAAACAATCTCAGCTTAATATAAAATATTGGGTTTATAAAGAATTTTACGCCGAATCGAATGGTGGTATAATAAATTGTGTACAATGTTTAGTTTCTAAGATATATTATAAAAAGTGTATTTTCAAAAAACTGATGGATCTCGATTTTTGTTACATATCTTTGAAACCGTCACTTTACAAGCAATTTAACATGGATTTTCGTTTCTTTCATTACAAAATACTTGTATTTTGAGAGTTTTATTTTTTTCCGAAAATTTAAAAATATGGCAATTTTTCCATGCAAATGGTCGGAAAATTTGCGATTTTTTGCCATTTTCAATGTTTTTGTTCCCATTTCTGTTAAAACAATCTCAGCTTAATATAAATTACTGGGTTTATAAAGAATTTTACGCTGAATCGAATGGTGGTATAATAAATTGTGTACAATGTTTAGTTTCTAAGATATATTATAAAAAGTGTATTTTCAAAAAACTGATGGATCTCGATTTTTGTTACATATCTTTGAAACCGTCACTTTACAAGCAATTTAACATGGATTTTCGTTTCTTTCATTACAAAATACTTGTATTTTGAGAGTTTTAATTTTTTTCCGAAAATTTAAAAATATGGCAATTTTTCCATGCAAATGGTCGGAAAATTTGCGATTTTTTGCCATTTTCAATGTTTTTGTTCCCATTTCTGTTAAAACAATCTCAGCTTAATATAAATTACTGGGTTTATAAAGAATTTTACGCCGAATCGAATGGTGGTATAATAAATTGTGTACAATGTTTAGTTTCTCAGATATATTATAAAAAGTGTATTTTCAAAAAACTGATGGATCTCGATTTTTATTACATATCTTTGAAACCGTCACTTTACAAGCAATTTAACATGGATTTTCGTTTCTTTCATTACAAAATACTTGTATTTTGAGAGTTTTAATTTTTTTCCGAAAATTTAAAAATATGGCAATTTTTCCATGCAAATGGTCGGAAAATTTGCGATTTTTTGCCATTTTCAATGTTTTTGTTCCCATATCTGTTAAAACAATCTCAGCTTAATATAAATTACTGGTTTTATAAAAAATTTTACACCGAATCGAATGGTGGTATAATAAATTGTGTACAATGTTTAGTTTCTAAGATATATTATAAAAAGTGTATTTTCAAAAAACTGATGGATCCCGATTTTTGTTACGTATCTTTGAAACCGTCACTTTACAAGCAATTTAACATGGATTTTCGTTTCTTTCATTACAAAATACTTGTATTTTGAGAGTTTTAATTTTTTTCCGAAAATTTAAAAATATGGCAATTTTTCCATGCAAATGGTCGGAAAATTTGCGATTTTTTGCCATTTTTAATGTTTTTGTTCCCATTTCTGTTAAAACAATCTCAGCTTAATATAAAATATTGGGTTTATAAAGAATTTTACGCCGAATCGAATGGTGGTATAATAAATTGTGTACAATGTTTAGTTTCTAAGATATATTATAAAAAGTGTATTTTCAAAAAACTGATGGATCTCGATTTTTGTTACATATCTTTGAAACCGTCACTTTACAAGCAATTTAACATGTATTTTCGTTTCTTTCATTACAAATTACTTGTATTTTGAGAGTTTTATTTTATTCAGAAAATTTAAAAATATGGCAATTTTTCCATGCAAATGGTCGGAAAAATTGCGATTTTTTGCCATTTTCAATGTTTTTGTTCCCATTTCTGTTAAAACAATCTCAGCTTAATATAAATTACTGGGTTTATAAAGAATTTTACGCTGAATCGAATGGTGGTATAATAAATTGTGTACAATGTTTAGTTTCTAAGATATATTATAAAAAGTGTATTTTCAAAAAACTGATGGATCTCGATTTTTGTTACATATCTTTGAAACCGTCACTTTACAAAAATTTAACATGGATTTTCGTTTCTTTCATTACAAAATACTTGTATTTTGAGAGTTTTATTTTTTTCCGAAAATTTAAAAATATGGCAATTTTTCCATGCAAATGGTCGGAAAATTAGCGATTTTTTGCCATTTTCAATGTTTTTGTTCCCATTTCTGTTAAAACAATCTCAGCTTAATATAAAATATTGGGTTTATAAAGAATTTTACGCCGAATCGAATGGTGGTATAATAAATTGTGTACAATGTTTAGTTTCTAAGATATATTATAAAAAGTGTATTTTCAAAAAACTGATGGATCTCGATTTTTGTTACATATCTTTGAAACCGTCACTTTACAAGCAATTTAACATGGATTTTCTTTTCTTTCATTACAAAATACTTGTATTTTGAGAGTTTTATTTTTTTCCGAAAATTTAAAAATATGGCAATTTTTCCATGCAAATGGTCGGAAAATTTGCGATTTTTTGCCATTTTCAATGTTTTTGTTCCCATTTCTGTTAAAACAATCTCAGCTTAATATAAATTACTGGGTTTATAAAGAATTTTACGCCGAATCGAATGGTGGTATAATAAATTGTGTACAATGTTTAGTTTCTAAGATATATTATAAAAAGTGTATTTTCAAAAAACTGATGGATCTCGATTTTTGTTACATATCTTTGAAACCGTCACTTTACAAGCAATTTAACATGGATTTTCGTTTCTTTCATTACAAAATACTTGTATTTTGAGAGTTTTAATTTTTTTCCGAAAATTGAAAAATATGGCAATTTTTCCATGCAAATGGTCGGAAAATTTGCGATTTTTTGCCATTTTCAATGTTTTTGTTCCCATTTCTGTTAAAACAATCTCAGCTTAATATAAATTACTGGGTTTATAAAGAATTTTACGCCGAATCGAATGGTGGTATAATAAATTGTGTACAATGTTTAGTTTCTAAGATATATTATAAAAAGTGTATTTTCAAAAAACTGATGGATCCCGATTTTTGTTACATATCTTTGAAACCGTCACTTTAAAAGCAATTTAACATGGATTTTCGTTTCTTTCATTACAAAATACATGTATTTTGAGAGTTTTAATTTTTTTCCGAAAATTTAAAAATATGGCAATTTTTCCATGCAAATGGTCGGAAAATTTGCGATTTTTTGCCATTTTCAATGTTTTTGTTCCCATTTCTGTTAAAACAATCTCAGCTTAATATAAAATATTGGGTTTATAAAGAATTTTACGCCGAATCGAATGGTGGTATAATAAATTGTGTACAATGTTTAGTTTCTAAGATTTATTATAAAAAGTGTATTTTCAAAAAACTGATGGATCTCGATTTTTGTTACATATCTTTGAAACCGTCACTTTACAAGCAATTTAACATGGATTTTCGTTTCTTTCATTACAAAATACTTGTATTTTGAGAGTTTTAATTTTTTTCCGAAAATTTAAAAATATGGCAATTTTTCCATGCAAATGGTCGGAAAATTTGCGATTTTTTGCCATTTTCAATGTTTTTGTTCCCATTTCTGTTAAAACAATCTCAGCTTAATATAAATTACTGGGTTTATAAAGAATTTTACGCTGAATCGAATGGTGGTATAATAAATTGTGTACAATGTTTAGTTTCTAAGATATATTATAAAAAGTGTATTTTCAAAAAACTGATGGATCCCGATTTTTGTTACATATCTTTGAAACCGTCACTTTACAAGCAATTTAACATGTATTTTCGTTTCTTTCATTACAAATTACTTGTATTTTGAGAGTTTTATTTTTTTCCGAAAATTTAAAAATATGGCAATTTTTCCATGCAAATGGTCGGAAAATTTGCGATTTTTTGCCATTTTCAATGTTTTTATTCCCATTTCTGTTAAAACAATCTCAGCTTAATATAAAATATTGGGTTTATAAAGAATTTTACTCCGAATCGAATGGTGGTATAATAAATTGTGTACAATGTTTAGTTTCTAAGATATATTATAAAAAGTGTATTTTCAAAAAACTGATGGATCTCGATTTTTGTTACATATCTTTGAAACCGTCACTTTATAAGCAATTTAACATGGATTTTCGTTTCTTTCATTACAAAATACTTGTATTTTGAGAGTTTTAATTTTTTCCGAAAATTTAAAAATATGGCAATTTTTCCATGCAAATGGTCGGAAAATTTGCGATTTTTTGCCATTTTCAATGTTTTTGTTCCCATTTCTGTTAAAACAATCTCAGCTTAATATAAATTACTGGGTTTATAAAGAATTTTACGCTGAATCGAATGGTGGTATAATAAATTGTGTACAATGTTTAGTTTCTAAGATATATTATAAAAAGTGTATTTTCAACAAACTGATGGATCTCGATTTTTGATACATATCTTTGAAACCGTCACTTTACAAGCAATTTAACATGGATTTTCGTTTCTTTCATTACAAAATACTTGTATTTTGAGAGTTTAATTTTTTTCCGAAAATTTAAAAATATGGCAATTTTTCCATGCAAATGGTCGGAAAATTTGCGATTTTTTGCCATTTTCAATGTTTTTGTTCCCATTTCTGTTAAAACAATCTCAGCTTAATATAAATTACTGCGTTTATAAAGAATTTTACGCTGAATTGAATGGTGGTATAATAAATTGTGTACAATGTTTAGTTTCTAAGATATATTATAAAAAGTGTATTTTCAAAAAACTGATGGATCTCGATTTTTGTTACATATCTTTGAAACCGTCACTTTACAAGCAATTTAACATGGATTTCCGTTTCTTTCATTACAAAATACTTGTATTTTGAGAGTTTTATTTTTTTCCGAAAATTTAAAAATATGGCAATTTTTTTATGCAAATGGTCGGAAAATTAGTGATTTTTTGCCATTTTCAATGCTTTTGTTCCCATTTCTGTTAAAACAATCTCAGCTTAATATAAATTACTGGGTTTATAAAGAATTTTACGCTGAATCGAATGGTGGTATAATAAATTGTGTACAATGTTTAGTTTCTAAGATATATTATAAAAAGTGTATTTTCAACAAACTGATGGATCTCGATTTTTGATACATATCTTTGAAACCGTCACTTTACAAGCAATTTAACATGGATTTTCGTTTCTTTCATTACAAAATACTTGTATTTTGAGAGTTTAATTTTTTTCCGAAAATTTAAAAATATGGCAATTTTTCCATGCAAATGGTCGGAAAATTAGCGATTTTTTGCCATTTTCAATGCTTTTGTTCCCATTTCTGTTAAAACAATCTCAGCTTAATATAAATTACTGGGTTTATAAAGAATTTTACGCCGAATCGAATGGTGGTATAATAAATTGTGTACAATGTTTAGTTTCTAAGATATATTATAAAAAGTGTATTTTCAACAAACTGATGGATCTCGATTTTTGATACATATCTTTGAAACCGTCACTTTACAAGCAATTTAACATGGATTTTCGTTTCTTTCATTACAAAATACTTGTATTTTGAGAGTTTAATTTTTTTCCGAAAATTTAAAAATATGGCAATTTTTCCATGCAAATGGTCGGAAAATTTGCGATTTTTTGCCATTTTCAATGTTTTTGTTCCCATTTCTGTTAAAACAATCTCAGCTTAATATAAATTACTGCGTTTATAAATAATTTTACGCTGAATTGAATGGTGGTATAATAAATTGTGTACAATGTTTAGTTTCTAAGATATATTATAAAAAGTGTATTTTCAAAAAACTGATGGATCTCGATTTTTGTTACATATCTTTGAAACCGTCACTTTACAAGCAATTTAACATGGATTTCCGTTTCTTTCATTACAAAATACTTGTATTTTGAGAGTTTTATTTTTTTCCGAAAATTTAAAAATATGGCAATTTTTTTATGCAAATGGTCGGAAAATTAGCGATTTTTTGCCATTTTCAATGCTTTTGTTCCCATTTCTGTTAAAACAATCTCAGCTTAATATAAATTACTGGGTTTATAAAGAATTTTACGCTGAATCGAATGGTGGTATAATAAATTGTGTACAATGTTTAGTTTCTAAGATATATTATAAAAAGTGTATTTTCAACAAACTGATGGATCTCGATTTTTGATACATATCTTTGAAACCGTCACTTTACAAGCAATTTAACATGGATTTTCGTTTCTTTCATTACAAAATACTTGTATTTTGAGAGTTTAATTTTTTTCCGAAAATTTAAAAATATGGCAATTTTTCCATGCAAATGGTCGGAAAATTAGCGATTTTTTGCCATTTTCAATGCTTTTGTTCCCATTTCTGTTAAAACAATCTCAGCTTAATATAAATTACTGGGTTTATAAAGAATTTTACGCCGAATCGAATGGTGGTATAATAAATTGTGTACAATGTTTAGTTTCTAAGATATATTATAAAAAGTGTATTTTCAACAAACTGATGGATCTCGATTTTTGATACATATCTTTGAAACCGTCACTTTACAAGCAATTTAACATGGATTTTCGTTTCTTTCATTACAAAATACTTGTATTTTGAGAGTTTTATTTTTTTCCGAAAATTTTAAAATATGGCAATTTTTCCATGCAAATGGTCGGAAAATTAGCGATTTTTTGCCATTTTCAATGCTTTTGTTCCCATTTCTGTTAAAACAATCTCAGCTTAATATAAATTACTGCGTTTATAAAGAATTTTACGCCGAATCGAATGGTGGTATAATAAATTGTGTACAATGTTTAGTTTCCAAGATATATTATAAAAAGTGTATTTTCAAAAAACTGATGGATCTCGATTTTTGTTACATATCTTTGAAACCGTCACTTTACAAGCAATTTAACATGGATTTTCGTTTCTTTCATTACAAAATACTTGTATTTTGAGAGTTTTATTTTTTTCCGAAAATTTTAAAATATGGCAATTTTTCCATGCAAATGGTCGGAAAATTTGCGATTTTTTGCCATTTTCAATGTTTTTGTTCCCATTTCTGTTAAAACAGTCTCAGCTTAATATAAATTACTGGGTTTATAAAGAATTTTACGCTTAATCGAATGGTGGTATAATAAATTGTGTACAATGTTTAGTTTCTAAGATATATTATAAAAAGTGTATTTTCAAAAAACTGATGGATCTCGATTTTTGTTACATATCTTTGAAACCGTCACTTTACAAGCAATTTAACATGGATTTTCGTTTCTTTCATTACAAATTACTTGTATTTTGAGAGTTTTATTTTTTTCCGAAAGTTTAAAAATATGGCAATTTTTCCATGCAAATGGTCGGAAAATTTGCGATTTTTTGCCATTTTCAATGTTTTTGTTCCCATTTCTGTTAAAACAGTCTCAGCTTAATATAAATTACTGGGTTTATAAAGAATTTTACGCTTAATCGAATGGTGGTATAATAAATTGTGTACAATGTTTAGTTTCTAAGATATATTATAAAAAGTGTATTTTCAAAAAACTGATGGATCTCGATTTTTGTTACATATCTTTGAAACCGTCACTTTACAAGCAATTTAACATGGATTTTCGTTTCTTTCATTACAAATTACTTGTATTTTGAGAGTTTTATTTTTTCCGAAAGTTTAAAAATATGGCAATTTTTCCATGCAAATGGTCGGAAAATTTGCGATTTTTTGCCATTTTCAATGTTTTTGTTCCCATTTCTGTTAAAACAGTCTCAGCTTAATATAAATTACTGGGTTTATAAAGAATTTTACGCTTAATCGAATGGTGGTATAATAAATTGTGTACAATGTTTAGTTTCTAAGATATATTATAAAAAGTGTATTTTCAAAAAACTGATGGATCTCGATTTTTGTTACATATCTTTGAAACCGTCACTTTACAAGCAATTTAACATGGATTTTCGTTTCTTTCATTACAAATTACTTGTATTTTGAGAGTTTTATTTTTTTCCGAAAGTTTAAAAATATAGCAATTTTTCCATGCAAATGGTCGGAAAATTTGCGATTTTTTGCCATTTTCAATGTTTTTGTTCCCATTTCTGTTAAAACAATCTCAGCTTAATATAAATTACTGGGTTTATAAAGAATTTTACGCCGAATCGAATGGTGGTATAATAAATTGTGTACAATGTTTAGTTTCTAAGATATATTATAAAAAGTGTATTTTCAAAAAACTGATGGATCTCGATTTTTGTTACATATCTTTGAAACCGTCACTTTACAAGCAATTTAACATGGATTTTCGTTTCTTTCATTACAAAATACTTGTATTTTGAGAGTTTTATTTTTTTCCGAAAGTTTAAAAATATGGCAATTTTTCCATGCAAATGGTCGGAAAATTTGCGATTTTTTGCCATTTTCAATGTTTTTGTTCCCATTTCTGTTAAAACAGTCTCAGTTTAATATAAATTACTGGGTTTATAAAGAATTTTACGCTGAATCGAATGGTGGTATAATAAATTGTGTACAATGTTTAGTTTCTAAGATATATTATAAAAAGTGTATTTCCAAAAAACTGATGGATCTCGATTTTTGTTACATATCTTTGAAACCGTCACTTTACAAGCAATTTAACATGGATTTTCGTTTCTTTCATTACAAAATACTTGTATTTTGAGAGTTTTATTTTTTTCCGAAAATTTAAAAATTTGGCAATTTTTCCATGCAAATGGTCGGAAAATTTGCGATTTTTTGACATTTTCAATGTTTTTGTTTCCATTTCTGTTAAAACAGTCTCAGCTTAATATAAATTACTGGGTTTATAAAGAATTTTACGCTGAATCGAATGGTGGTATAATAAATTGTGTACAATGTTTAGTTTCTAAGATATATTATAAAAAGTGTATTTCCAAAAAACTGATGGATCTCGATTTTTGTTACATATCTTTGAAACCGTCACTTTACAAGCAATTTAACATGGATTTTCGTTTCTTTCATTACAAAATACTTGTATTTTGAGAGTTTTATTTTTTTCCGAAAATTTAAAAATATGGCAATTTTTCCATGCAAATGGTCGGAAAATTTGCGATTTTTTGACATTTTCAATGTTTTTGTTTCCATTTCTGTTAAAACAGTCTCAGCTTAATATAAATTACTGGGTTTATAAAGAATTTTACGCTGAATCGAATGGTGGTATAATAAATTGTGTACAATGTTTAGTTTCTAAGATATATTATAAAAAGTGTATTTCCAAAAAACTGATGGATCTCGATTTTTGTTACATATCTTTGAAACCGTCACTTTACAAGCAATTTAACATGGATTTTCGTTTCTTTCATTACAAAATACTTGTATTTTGAGAGTTTTATTTTTTTCCGAAAATTTAAAAATATGGCAATTTTTCCATGCAAATGGTCGGAAAATTTGCGATTTCTTGCCATTTTCAATGTTTTTGTTCCCATTTCTGTTAAAACAATCTCAGCTTAATATAAATTACTGGGTTTATAAAGAATTTTACGCCGAATCGAATGGTGGTATAATAAATTGTGTACAATGTTTAGTTTCTAAGATATATTATAAAAAGTGTATTTTCAAAAAACTGATGGATCTCGATTTTTGTTACATATCTTTGAAACCGTCACTTTACAAGCAATTTAACATGGATTTTCGTTTCTTTCATTACAAAATACTTGTATATTGAGAGTTTTATTTTTTTCCGAAAATTTAAAAATATGGCAATTTTTCCATGCAAATGGTCGGAAAATTTGCGATTTTTTGCCATTTTCAATGTTTTTGTTCCCATTTCTGTTAAAACAATCTCAGCTTAATATAAATTACTGGGTTTATAAAGAATTTTACGCCGAATCGAATGGTGGTATAATAAATTGTGTACAATGTTTAGTTTCTAAGATATATTATAAAAAGTGTATTTTCAAAAAACTGATGGATCCCGATTTTTGTTACATATCTTTGAAACCGTCACTTTACAAGCAATTTAACATGGATTTTCGTTTCTTTCATTACAAAATACTTGTATTTTGAGAGTTTTAATTTTTTTCCGAAAATTTAAAAATATGGCAATTTTTCCATGCAAATGGTCGGAAAATTTGCGATTTTTTGCCATTTTCAATGTTTTTGTTCCCATTTCTGTTAAAACAATCTCAGCTTAATATAAATTACTGGGTTTATAAAGAATTTTACGCCGAATCGAATGGTGGTATAATAAATTGTGTACAATGTTTAGTTTCTAAGATATATTATAAAAAGTGTATTTTCAAAAAACTGATGGATCTCGATATTTGTTACATATCTTTGAAACCGTCACTTTACAAGCAATTTAACATGGATTTTCGTTTCTTTCATTACAAAATACTTGTATATTGAGAGTTTTATTTTTTTCCGAAAATTTAAAAATATGGCAATTTTTCCATGCAAATGGTCGGAAAATTTGCGATTTTTTGCCATTTTCAATGTTTTTGTTCCCATTTCTGTTAAAACAATCTCAGCTTAATATAAATTACTGGGTTTATAAAGAATTTTACGCCGAATCGAATGGTGGTATAATAAATTGTGTACAATGTTTAGTTTCTAAGATATATTATAAAAAGTGTATTTTCAAAAAACTGATGGATCCCGATTTTTGTTACATATCTTTGAAACCGTCACTTTACAAGCAATTTAACATGGATTTTCGTTTCTTTCATTACAAAATACTTGTATTTTGAGAGTTTTAATTTTTTTCCGAAAATTTAAAAATATGGCAATTTTTCCATGCAAATGGTCGGAAAATTTGCGATTTTTTGCCATTTTCAATGTTTTTGTTCCCATTTCTGTTAAAACAATCTCAGCTTAATATAAAATATTGGGTTTATAAAGAATTTTACGCTGAATCGAATGGTGGTATAATAAATTGTGTACAATGTTTAGTTTCTAAGATATATTATAAAAAGTGTATTTTCAAAAAACTGATGGATCTCGGTTTTTGTTACATATCTTTGAAACCGTCACTTTACAAGCAATTTAACATGGATTTTCGTTTCTTTCATTACAAAATACTTGTATTTTGAGAGTTTTAATTTTTTCCGAAAATTTAAAAATATGGCAATTTTTCCATGCAAATGGTCGGAAAATTTGCGATTTTTTGCCATTTTCAATGTTTTTGTTCCCATTTCTGTTAAAACAATCTCAGCTTAATATAAAATATTGGGTTTATAAAGAATTTTACGCTGAATCGAATGGTGGTATAATAAATTGTGTACAATGCTTAGTTTCTAAGATATATTATAAAAAGTGTATTTTCAAAAAACTGATGCATCCCGATTTTTGTTACATATCTTTGAAACCGTCACTTTACAAGCAATTTAACATGGATTTTCGTTTCTTTCATTACAAAATACTTGTATTTTGAGAGTTTTAATTTTTTTCCGAAAATTTAAAAATATGGCAATTTTTCCATGCAAATGGTCGGAAAATTTGCGATTTTTTGCCATTTTCAATGTTTTTGTTCCCATTTCTGTTAAAACAATCTCAGCTTAATATAAATTACTGGGTTTATAAAGAATTTTACGCCGAATCGAATGGTGGTATAATAAATTGTGTACAATGTTTAGTTTCTAAGATATATTATAAAAAGTGTATTTTCAAAAAACTGATGGATCTCGATTTTTGTTACATATCTTTGAAACCGTCACTTTACAAGCAATTTAACATGGATTTTCGTTTCTTTCATTACAAAATACTTGTATTTTGAGAGTTTTATTTTTTTCCGAAAATTTAAAAATATGGCAATTTTTCCATGCAAATGGTCGGAAAATTTGCGATTTTTTGCCATTTTCAATGTTTTTGTTCCCATTTCTGTTAAAACAATCTCAGCTTAATATAAATTACTGGGTTTATAAAGAATTTTACGCCGAATCGAATGGTGGTATAATAAATTGTGTACAATGTTTAGTTTCTAAGATATATTATAAAAAGTGTATTTTCAAAAAACTGATGGATCTCGATTTTTGTTACATATCTTTGAAACCGTCACTTTACAAGCAATTTAACATGGATTTTCGTTTCTTTCATTACAAAATACTTGTATATTGAGAGTTTTATTTTTTTCCGAAAATTTAAAAATATGGCAATTTTTCCATGCAAATGGTCGGAAAATTTGCGATTTTTTGCCATTTTCAATGTTTTTGTTCCCATTTCTGTTAAAACAATCTCAGCTTAATATAAATTACTGGGTTTATAAAGAATTTTACGCCGAATCGAATGGTGGTATAATAAATTGTGTACAATGTTTAGTTTCTAAGATATATTATAAAAAGTGTATTTTCAAAAAACTGATGGATCCCGATTTTTGTTACATATCTTTGAAACCGTCACTTTACAAGCAATTTAACATGGATTTTCGTTTCTTTCATTACAAAATACTTGTATTTTGAGAGTTTTAATTTTTTTCCGAAAATTTAAAAATATGGCAATTTTTCCATGCAAATGGTCGGAAAATTTGCGATTTTTTGCCATTTTCAATGTTTTTGTTCCCATTTCTGTTAAAACAATCTCAGCTTAATATAAAATATTGGGTTTATAAAGAATTTTACGCTGAATCGAATGGTGGTATAATAAATTGTGTACAATGTTTAGTTTCTAAGATATATTATAAAAAGTGTATTTTCAAAAAACTGATGGATCTCGGTTTTTGTTACATATCTTTGAAACCGTCACTTTACAAGCAATTTAACATGGATTTTCGTTTCTTTCATTACAAAATACTTGTATTTTGAGAGTTTTAATTTTTTCCGAAAATTTAAAAATATGACAATTTTTCCATGCAAATGGTCGGAAAATTTGCGATTTTTTGCCATTTTCAATGTTTTTGTTCCCATTTCTGTTAAAACAATCTCAGCTTAATATAAAATATTGGGTTTATAAAGAATTTTACGCTGAATCGAATGGTGGTATAATAAATTGTGTACAATGTTTAGATTAGTTTCTAAGATATATTATAAAAAGTGTATTTTCAAAAAACTGATGCATCCCGATTTTTGTTACATATCTTTGAAACCGTCACTTTACAAGCAATTTAACATGGATTTTCGTTTCTTTCATTACAAAATACTTGTATTTTGAGAGTTTTAATTTTTTTCCGAAAATTTAAAAATATGGCAATTTTTCCATGCAAATGGTCGGAAAATTTGCGATTTTTTGCCATTTTCAATGTTTTTGTTCCCATTTCTGTTAAAACAATCTCAGCTTAATATAAATTACTGGGTTTATAAAGAATTTTACGCCGAATCGAATGGTGGTATAATAAATTGTGTACAATGTTTAGTTTCTAAGATATATTATAAAAAGTGTATTTTCAAAAAACTGATGGATCTCGATTTTTGTTACATATCTTTGAAACCGTCACTTTACAAGCAATTTAACATGGATTTTCGTTTCTTTCATTACAAAATACTTGTATTTTGAGAGTTTTATTTTTTTCCGAAAATTTAAAAATATGGCAATTTTTCCATGCAAATGGTCGGAAAATTTGCGATTTTTTGCCATTTTCAATGTTTTTGTTCCCATTTCTGTTAAAACAATCTCAGCTTAATATAAATTACTGGGTTTATAAAGAATTTTACGCCGAATCGAATGGTGGTATAATAAATTGTGTACAATGTTTAGTTTCTAAGATATATTATAAAAAGTGTATTTTCAAAAAACTGATGGATCCCGATTTTTGTTACATATCTTTGAAACCGTCACTTTACAAGCAATTTAACATGGATTTTCGTTTCTTTCATTACAAAATACTTGTATTTTGAGAGTTTTAATTTTTTTCCGAAAATTTAAAAATATGGCAATTTTTCCATGCAAATGGTCGGAAAATTTGCGATTTTTTGCCATTTTCAATGTTTTTGTTCCCATTTCTGTTAAAACAATCTCAGCTTAATATAAATTACTGGGTTTATAAAGAATTTTACGCCGAATCGAATGGTGGTATAATAAATTGTGTACAATGTTTAGTTTCTAAGATATATTATAAAAAGTGTATTTTCAAAAAACTGATGGATCTCGGTTTTTATTACATATCTTTGAAACCGTCACTTTACAAGCAATTTAACATGGATTTTCGTTTCTTTCATTACAAAATACTTGTATTTTGAGAGTTTTAATTTTTTTCCGAAAATTTAAAAATATGGCAATTTTTCCATGCAAATGGTCGGAAAATTTGCGATTTTTTGCCATTTTCAATGTTTTTGTTCCCATTTCTGTTAAAACAATCTCAGCTTAATATAAAATATTGGGTTTATAAAGAATTTTACGCTGAATCGAATGGTGGTATAATAAATTGTGTACAATGTTTAGTTTCTAAGATATATTATAAAAAGTGTATTTTCAAAAAACTGATGGATCTCGGTTTTTGTTACATATCTTTGAAACCGTCACTTTACAAGCAATTTAACATGGATTTTCGTTTCTTTCATTACAAAATACTTGTATTTTGAGAGTTTTAATTTTTTCCGAAAATTTAAAAATATGGCAATTTTTCCATGCAAATGGTCGGAAAATTTGCGATTTTTTGCCATTTTCAATGTTTTTGTTCCCATTTCTGTTAAAACAATCTCAGCTTAATATAAAATATTGGGTTTATAAAGAATTTTACGCTGAATCGAATGGTGGTATAATAAATTGTGTACAATGTTTAGTTTCTAAGATATATTATAAAAAGTGTATTTTCAAAAAACTGATGGATCCCGATTTTTGTTACATATCTTTGAAACCGTCACTTTACAAGCAATTTAACATGGATTTTCGTTTCTTTCATTACAAAATACTTGTATTTTGAGAGTTTTATTTTTTTCCGAAAATTTTAAAATATGGCAATTTTTCCATGCAAATGGTCGGAAAATTTGCGATTTTTTGCCATTTTCAATGTTTTTGTTCCCATTTCTGTTAAAACAATCTCAGCTTAATATAAAATATTGGGTTTATAAAGAATTTTACGCTGAATCGAATGGTGGTATAATAAATTGTGTACAATGTTTAGTTTCTAAGATATATTATAAAAAGTGTATTTTCAAAAAACTGATGGATCTCGGTTTTTGTTACATATCTTTGAAACCGTCACTTTACAAGCAATTTAACATGGATTTTCGTTTCTTTCATTACAAAATACTTGTATTTTGAGAGTTTTAATTTTTTCCGAAAATTTAAAAATATGGCAATTTTTCCATGCAAATGGTCGGAAAATTTGCGATTTTTTGCCATTTTCAATGTTTTTGTTCCCATTTCTGTTAAAACAATCTCAGCTTAATATAAATTACTGGGTTTATAAAGAATTTTACGCCGAATCGAATGGTGGTATAATAAATTGTGTACAATGTTTAGTTTCTAAGATATATTATAAAAAGTGTATTTCCAAAAAACTGATGGATCTCGATTTTTGTTACATATCTTTGAAACCGTCACTTTACAAGCAATTTAACATGGATTTTCGTTTCTTTCATTACAAAATACTTGTATTTTGAGAGTTTTATTTTTTTCCGAAAATTTCAAAATATGGCAATTTTTCCATGCAAATGGTCGGAAAATTTGCGATTTTTTGCCATTTTCAATGTTTTTGTTCCCATTTCTGTTATAACAATCTCAGCTTAATATAAATTACTGGGTTTATAAAGAATTTTACGCCGAATCGAATGGTGGTATAATAAATTGTGTACAATGTTTAGTTTCTAAGATATATTATAAAAAGTGTATTTTCAAAAAACTGATGGATCTCGGTTTTTGTTACATATCTTTGAAACCGTCACTTTACAAGCAATTTAACATGGATTTTCGTTTCTTTCATTACAAAATACTTGTATTTTGAGAGTTTTATTTTTTTCCGAAAGTTTAAAAATATGGCAATTTTTCCATGCAAATGGTCGGAAAATTTGCGATTTTTTGCCATTTTCAATGTTTTTGTTCCCATTTCTGTTAAAACAATCTCAGCTAATATAAATTACTGGGTTTATAAAGAATTTTACGCCGAATCGAATGGTGGTATAATAAATTGTGTACAATGTTTAGTTTCTAAGATATATTATAAAAAGTGTATTTCCAAAAAACTGATGGATCTCGATTTTTGTTACATATCTTTGAAACCGTCACTTTACAAGCAATTTAACATGGATTTTCGTTTCTTTCATTACAAAATACTTGTATTTTGAGAGTTTTATTTTTTTCCGAAAGTTTAAAAATATGGCAATTTTTCCATGCAAATGGTCGGAAAATTTGCGATTTTTTGCCATTTTCAATGTTTTTGTTCCCATTTCTGTTAAAACAGTCTCAGTTTAATATAAATTACTGGGTTTATAAAGAATTTTACGCCGAATCGAATGGTGGTATAATAAATTGTGTACAATGTTTAGTTTCTAAGATATATTATAAAAAGTGTATTTCCAAAAAACTGATGGATCTCGATTTTTGTTACATATCTTTGAAACCGTCACTTTAAAAGCAATTTAACATGGATTTTCGTTTCTTTCATTACAAAATACTTGTATTTTGAGAGTTTTATTTTTTTCCGAAAGTTTAAAAATATGGCAATTTTTCCATGCAAATGGTCGGAAAATTTGCGATTTTTTGCCATTTTCAATGTTTTTGTTCCCATTTCTGTTAAAACAATCTCAGCTTAATATAAATTACTGGGTTTATAAAGAATTTTACGCCGAATCGAATGGTGGTATAATAAATTGTGTACAATGTTTAGTTTCTAAGATATATTATAAAAAGTGTATTTCCAAAAAACTGATGGATCTCGATTTTTGTTACATATCTTTGAAACCGTCACTTTACAAGCAATTTAACATGGATTTTCGTTTCTTTCATTACAAAATACTTGTATTTTGAGAGTTTTATTTTTTTCCGAAAATTTAAAAATTTGGCAATTTTTCCATGCAAATGGTCGGAAAATTTGCGATTTTTTGACATTTTCAATGTTTTTGTTTCCATTTCTGTTAAAACAGTCTCAGCTTAATATAAATTACTGGGTTTATAAAGAATTTTACGCTGAATCGAATGGTGGTATAATAAATTGTGTACAATGTTTAGTTTCTAAGATATATTATAAAAAGTGTATTTCCAAAAAACTGATGGATCTCGATTTTTGTTACATATCTTTGAAACCGTCACTTTACAAGCAATTTAACATGGATTTTCGTTTCTTTCATTACAAAATACTTGTATTTTGAGAGTTTTATTTTTTTCCGAAAATTTAAAAATATGGCAATTTTTCCATGCAAATGGTCGGAAAATTTGCGATTTTTTGCCATTTTCAAGGTTTTTGTTCCCATTTCTGTTAAAACAATCTCAGCTTAATATAAATTACTGGGTTTATAAAGAATTTTACGCCGAATCGAATGGTGGCATAATAAATTGTGTACAATGTTTAGTTTCTAAGATATATTATAAAAAGTGTATTTTCAAAAAACTGATGGATCTCGATTTTTGTTACATATCTTTGAAACCGTCACTTTACAAGCAATTTAACATGGATTTTCGTTTCTTTCATTACAAAATACTTGTATATTGAGAGTTTTATTTTTTTCCGAAAATTTAAAAATATGGCAATTTTTCCATGCAAATGGTCGGAAAATTTGCGATTTTTTGCCATTTTCAATGTTTTTGTTCCCATTTCTGTTAAAACAATCTCAGCTTAATATAAATTACTGGGTTTATAAAGAATTTTACGCCGAATCGAATGGTGGTATAATAAATTGTGTACAATGTTTAGTTTCTAGGATATATTATAAAAAGTGTATTTTCAAAAAACTGATGGATCCCGATTTTTGTTACATATCTTTGAAACCGTCACTTTACAAGCAATTTAACATGGATTTTCGTTTCTTTCATTACAAAATACTTGTATTTTGAGAGTTTTAATTTTTTTCCGAAAATTTAAAAGTATGGCAATTTTTCCATGCAAATGGTCGGAAAATTTGCGATTTTTTGCCATTTTCAATGTTTTTGTTCCCATTTCTGTTAAAACAATCTCAGCTTAATATAAATTACTGGGTTTATAAAGAATTTTACGCCGAATCGAATGGTGGTATAATAAATTGTGTACAATGTTTAGTTTCTAAGATATATTATAAAAAGTGTATTTTCAAAAAACTGATGGATCTCGATTTTTGTTACATATCTTTGAAACCGTCACTTTACAAGCAATTTAACATGGATTTTCGTTTCTTTCATTACAAAATACTTGTATTTTGAGAGTTTTATTTTTTTTCGAAAATTTAAAAATATGGCAATTTTTCCATACAAATGGTCGGAAAATTTGCGATTTTTTGCCATTTTCAATGTTTTTGTTCCCATTTCTGTTAAAACAATCTCAGCTTAATATAAATTACTGGGTTTATAAAGAATTTTACGCCGAATCGAATGGTGGTATAATAAATTGTGTACAATGTTTAGTTTCTAAGATATATTATAAAAAGTGTATTTTCAAAAAACTGATGGATCCCGATTTTTGTTACATATCTTTGAAACCGTCACTTTACAAGCAATTTAACATGGATTTTCGTTTCTTTCATTACAAAATACTTGTATTTTGAGAGTTTTAATTTTTTTCCGAAAATTTAAAAATATGGCAATTTTTCCATGCAAATGGTCGGAAAATTTGCGATTTTTTGCCATTTTCAATGTTTTTGTTCCCATTTCTGTTAAAACAATCTCAGCTTAATATAAAATATTGGGTTTATAAAGAATTTTACGCCGAATCGAATGGTGGTATAATAAATTGTGTACAATGTTTAGTTTCTAAGATATATTATAAAAAGTGTATTTTCAAAAAACTGATGGATCTCGATTTTTGTTACATATCTTTGAAACCGTCACTTTACAAGCAATTTAACATGGATTTTCGTTTCTTTCATTACAAAATACTTGTATTTTGAGAGTTTTATTTTTTTCCGAAAATTTAAAAATATGGCAATTTTTCCATGCAAATGGTCGGAAAATTTGCGATTTTTTGCCATTTTCAATGTTTTTGTTCCCATTTCTGTTAAAACAATCTCAGCTTAATATAAATTACTGGGTTTATAAAGAATTTTACGCCGAATCGAATGGTGGTATAATAAATTGTGTACAATGTTTAGTTTCTAAGATATATTATAAAAAGTGTATTTTCAAAAAACTGATGGATCCCGATTTTTGTTACATATCTTTGAAACCGTCACTTTACAAGCAATTTAACATGGATTTTCGTTTCTTTCATTACAAAATACTTGTATTTTGAGAGTTTTAATTTTTTTCCGAAAATTTAAAAATATGGCAATTTTTCCATGCAAATGGTCGGAAAATTTGCGATTTTTTGCCATTTTCAATGTTTTTGTTCCCATTTCTGTTAAAACAATCTCAGCTTAATATAAATTACTGGGTTTATAAAGAATTTTACGCCGAATCGAATGGTGGTATAATAAATTGTGTACAATGTTTAGTTTCTAAGATATATTATAAAAAGTGTATTTTCAAAAAACTGATGGATCTCGGTTTTTGTTACATATCTTTGAAACCGTCACTTTACAAGCAGTTTAACATGGATTTTCGTTTCTTTCATTACAAAATACTTGTATTTTGAGAGTTTTAATTTTTTTCCGAAAATTTAAAAATATGGCAATTTTTCCATGCAAATGGTCGGAAAATTTGCGATTTTTTGCCATTTTCAATGTTTTTGTTCCCATTTCTGTTAAAACAATCTCAGCTTAATATAAAATATTGGGTTTATAAAGAATTTTACGCCGAATCGAATGGTGGTATAATAAATTGTGTACAATGTTTAGTTTCTAAGATATATTATAAAAAGTGTATTTTCAAAAAACTGATGGATCTCGATTTTTGTTACATATCTTTGAAACCGTCACTTTACAAGCAATTTAACATGGATTTTCGTTTCTTTCATTACAAAATACTTGTATTTTGAGAGTTTTATTTTTTTCCGAAAATTTAAAAATATGGCAATTTTTCCATGCAAATGGTCGGAAAATTTGCGATTTTTTGCCATTTTCAATGTTTTTGTTCCCATTTCTGTTAAAACAATCTCAGCTTAATATAAATTACTGGGTTTATAAAGAATTTTACGCCGAATCGAATGGTGGTATAATAAATTGTGTACAATGTTTAGTTTCTAAGATATATTATAAAAAGTGTATTTTCAAAAAACTGATGGATCCCGATTTTTGTTACATATCTTTGAAACCGTCACTTTACAAGCAATTTAACATGGATTTTCGTTTCTTTCATTACAAAATACTTGTATTTTGAGAGTTTTAATTTTTTTCCGAAAATTTAAAAATATGGCAATTTTTCCATGCAAATGGTCGGAAAATTTGCGATTTTTTGCCATTTTCAATGTTTTTGTTCCCATTTCTGTTAAAACAATCTCAGCTTAATATAAATTACTGGGTTTATAAAGAATTTTACGCCGAATCGAATGGTGGTATAATAAATTGTGTACAATGTTTAGTTTCTAAGATATATTATAAAAAGTGTATTTTCAAAAAACTGATGGATCTCGGTTTTTGTTACATATCTTTGAAACCGTCACTTTACAAGCAGTTTAACATGGATTTTCGTTTCTTTCATTACAAAATACTTGTATTTTGAGAGTTTTAATTTTTTTCCGAAAATTTAAAAATATGGCAATTTTTCCATGCAAATGGTCGGAAAATTTGCGATTTTTTGCCATTTTCAATGTTTTTGTTCCCATTTCTGTTAAAACAATCTCAGCTTAATATAAAATATTGGGTTTATAAAGAATTTTACGCTGAATCGAATGGTGGTATAATAAATTGTGTACAATGTTTAGTTTCTAAAATATATTATAAAAAGTGTATTTTCAAAAAACTGATGGATCTCGGTTTTTGTTACATATCTTTGAAACCGTCACTTTACAAGCAATTTAACATGGATTTTCGTTTCTTTCATTACAAAATACTTGTATTTTGAGAGTTTTAATTTTTTCCGAAAATTTAAAAATATGGCAATTTTTCCATGCAAATGGTCGGAAAATTTGCGATTTTTTGCCATTTTCAATGTTTTTGTTCCCATTTCTGTTAAAACAATCTCAGCTTAATATAAAATATTGGGTTTATAAAGAATTTTACGCTGAATCGAATGGTGGTATAATAAATTGTGTACAATGTTTAGTTTCTAAGATATATTATAAAAAGTGTATTTTCAAAAAACTGATGGATCCCGATTTTTGTTACATATCTTTGAAACCGTCACTTTACGAGCAATTTAACATGGATTTTCGTTTCTTTCATTACAAAATACTTGTATTTTGAGAGTTTTATTTTTTTCCGAAAATTTTAAAATATGGCAATTTTTCCATGCAAATGGTCGGAAAATTTGCGATTTTTTGCCATTTTCAATGTTTTTGTTCCCATTTCTGTTAAAACAATCTCAGCTTAATATAAATTACTGGGTTTATAAAGAATTTTACGCCGAATCGAATGGTGGTATAATAAATTGTGTACAATGTTTAGTTTCTAAGATATATTATAAAAAGTGTATTTTCAAAAAACTTATGGATCTCGATTTTTGTTACATATCTTTGAAACCGTCACTTTACAAGCAATTTAACATGGATTTTCGTTTCTTTCATTACAAAATACTTGTATTTTGAGAGTTTTATTTTTTTTCGAAAATTTAAAAATATGGCAATTTTTCCATACAAATGGTCGGAAAATTTGCGATTTTTTGCCATTTTCAATGTTTTTGTTCCCATTTCTGTTAAAACAATCTCAGCTTAATATAAATTACTGGGTTTATAAAGAATTTTACGCCGAATCGAATGGTGGTATAATAAATTGTGTACAATGTTTAGTTTCTAAGATATATTATAAAAAGTGTATTTTCAAAAAACTGATGGATCCCGATTTTTGTTACATATCTTTGAAACCGTCACTTTACAAGCAATTTAACATGGATTTTCGTTTCTTTCATTACAAAATACTTGTATTTTGAGAGTTTTAATTTTTTTCCGAAAATTTAAAAATATGGCAATTTTTCCATGCAAATGGTCGGAAAATTTGCGATTTTTTGCCATTTTCAATGTTTTTGTTCCCATTTCTGTTAAAACAATCTCAGCTTAATATAAAATATTGGGTTTATAAAGAATTTTACGCCGAATCGAATGGTGGTATAATAAATTGTGTACAATGTTTAGTTTCTAAGATATATTATAAAAAGTGTATTTTCAAAAAACTGATGGATCTCGATTTTTGTTACATATCTTTGAAACCGTCACTTTACAAGCAATTTAACATGGATTTTCGTTTCTTTCATTACAAAATACTTGTATTTTGAGAGTTTTATTTTTTTCCGAAAATTTAAAAATATGGCAATTTTTCCATGCAAATGGTCGGAAAATTTGCGATTTTTTGCCATTTTCAATGTTTTTGTTCCCATTTCTGTTAAAACAATCTCAGCTTAATATAAATTACTGGGTTTATAAAGAATTTTACGCCGAATCGAATGGTGGTATAATAAATTGTGTACAATGTTTAGTTTCTAAGATATATTATAAAAAGTGTATTTTCAAAAAACTGATGGATCCCGATTTTTGTTACATATCTTTGAAACCGTCACTTTACAAGCAATTTAACATGGATTTTCGTTTCTTTCATTACAAAATACTTGTATTTTGAGAGTTTTAATTTTTTTCCGAAAATTTAAAAATATGGCAATTTTTCCATGCAAATGGTCGGAAAATTTGCGATTTTTTGCCATTTTCAATGTTTTTGTTCCCATTTCTGTTAAAACAATCTCAGCTTAATATAAATTACTGGGTTTATAAAGAATTTTACGCCGAATCGAATGGTGGTATAATAAATTGTGTACAATGTTTAGTTTCTAAGATATATTATAAAAAGTGTATTTTCAAAAAACTGATGGATCTCGGTTTTTGTTACATATCTTTGAAACCGTCACTTTACAAGCAGTTTAACATGGATTTTCGTTTCTTTCATTACAAAATACTTGTATTTTGAGAGTTTTAATTTTTTTCCGAAAATTTAAAAATATGGCAATTTTTCCATGCAAATGGTCGGAAAATTTGCGATTTTTTGCCATTTTCAATGTTTTTGTTCCCATTTCTGTTAAAACAATCTCAGCTTAATATAAAATATTGGGTTTATAAAGAATTTTACGCTGAATCGAATGGTGGTATAATAAATTGTGTACAATGTTTAGTTTCTAAGATATATTATAAAAAGTGTATTTTCAAAAAACTGATGGATCTCGGTTTTTGTTACATATCTTTGAAACCGTCACTTTACAAGCAATTTAACATGGATTTTCGTTTCTTTCATTACAAAATACTTGTATTTTGAGAGTTTTAATTTTTTCCGAAAATTTAAAAATATGGCAATTTTTCCATGCAAATGGTCGGAAAATTTGCGATTTTTTGCCATTTTCAATGTTTTTGTTCCCATTTCTGTTAAAACAATCTCAGCTTAATATAAAATATTGGGTTTATAAAGAATTTTACGCTGAATCGAATGGTGGTATAATAAATTGTGTACAATGTTTAGTTTCTAAGATATATTATAAAAAGTGTATTTTCAAAAAACTGATGGATCCCGATTTTTGTTACATATCTTTGAAACCGTCACTTTACGAGCAATTTAACATGGATTTTCGTTTCTTTCATTACAAAATACTTGTATTTTGAGAGTTTTATTTTTTTCCGAAAATTTTAAAATATGGCAATTTTTCCATGCAAATGGTCGGAAAATTTGCGATTTTTTGCCATTTTCAATGTTTTTGTTCCCATTTCTGTTAAAACAATCTCAGCTTAATATAAATTACTGGGTTTATAAAGAATTTTACGCCGAATCGAATGGTGGTATAATAAATTGTGTACAATGTTTAGTTTCTAAGATATATTATAAAAAGTGTATTTTCAAAAAACTGATGGATCTCGATTTTTGTTACATAACTTTGAAACCGTCACTTTACAAGCAATTTAACATGGATTTTCGTTTCTTTCATTACAAAATACTTGTATTTTGATAGTTTTATTTTTTTCCGAAAATTTAAAAATATGGCAATTTTTCCATGCAAATGGTCGGAAAATTTGCGATTTTTTGCCATTTTCAATATTTTTGTTCCCATTTCTGTTAAAACAATCTCAGCTTAATATAAATTACTGGGTTTATAAAGAATTTTACGCCGAATCGAATGGTGGTATAATAAATTGTGTACAATGTTTAGTTTCTAAGATATATTATAAAAAGTGTATTTTCAAAAAACTGATGGATCCCGATTTTTGTTACATATCTTTGAAACCGTCACTTTACAAGCAATTTAACATGGATTTTCGTTTCTTTCATTACAAAATACTTGTATTTTGAGAGTTTTAATTTTTTTCCGAAAATTTAAAAATATGGCAATTTTTCCATGCAAATGGTCGGAAAATTTGCGATTTTTTGCCATTTTCAATGTTTTTGTTCCCATTTCTGTTAAAACAATCTCAGCTTAATATAAATTACTGGGTTTATAAAGAATTTTACGCCGAATCGAATGGTGGTATAATAAATTGTGTACAATGTTTAGTTTCTAAGATATATTATAAAAAGTGTATTTTCAAAAAACTGATGGATCTCGGTTTTTGTTACATATCTTTGAAACCGTCACTTTACAAGCAATTTAACATGGATTTTCGTTTCTTTCATTACAAAATACTTGTATTTTGAGAGTTTTAATTTTTTCCGAAAATTTAAAAATATGGCAATTTTTCCATGCAAATGGTCGGAAAATTTGCGATTTTTTGCCATTTTCAATGTTTTTGTTCCCATTTCTGTTAAAACAATCTCAGCTTAATATAAAATATTGGGTTTATAAAGAATTTTACGCTGAATCGAATGGTGGTATAATAAATTGTGTACAATGTTTAGTTTCTAAGATATATTATAAAAAGTGTATTTTCAAAAAACTGATGGATCCCGATTTTTGTTACATATCTTTGAAACCGTCACTTTACAAGCAATTTAACATGGATTTTCGTTTCTTTCATTACAAAATACTTGTATTTTGAGAGTTTTATTTTTTTCCGAAAATTTTAAAATATGGCAATTTTTCCATGCAAATGGTCGGAAAATTTGCGATTTTTTGCCATTTTCAATGTTTTTGTTCCCATTTCTGTTAAAACAATCTCAGCTTAATATAAAATATTGGGTTTATAAAGAATTTTACGCTGAATCGAATGGTGGTATAATAAATTGTGTACAATGTTTAGTTTCTAAGATATATTATAAAAAGTGTATTTTCAAAAAACTGATGGATCCCGATTTTTGTTACATATCTTTGAAACCGTCACTTTACAAGCAATTTAACATGGATTTTCGTTTCTTTCATTACAAAATACTTGTATTTTGAGAGTTTTAATTTTTTTCCGAAAATTTAAAAATATGGCAATTTTTCCATGCAAATGGTCGGAAAATTTGCGATTTTTTGCCATTTTCAATGTTTTTGTTCCCATTTCTGTTAAAACAATCTCAGCTTAATATAAATTACTGGGTTTATAAAGAATTTTACGCCGAATCGAATGGTGGTATAATAAATTGTGTACAATGTTTAGTTTCTAAGATATATTATAAAAAGTGTATTTCCAAAAAACTGATGGATCTCGATTTTTGTTACATATCTTTGAAACCGTCACTTTACAAGCAATTTAACATGGATTTTCGTTTCTTTCATTACAAAATACTTGTATTTTGAGAGTTTTATTTTTTTCCGAAAATTTAAAAATATGGCAATTTTTCCATGCAAATGGTCGGAAAATTTGCGATTTTTTGCCATTTTCAATATTTTTGTTCCCATTTCTGTTAAAACACTCTCAGCTTAATATAAATTACTGGGTTTATAAAGAATTTTACGCCGAATCGAATGGTGGCATAATAAATTGTGTACAATGTTTAGTTTCTAAGATATATTATAAAAAGTGTATTTTCAAAAAACTGATGGATCTCGATTTTTGTTACATATCTTTGAAACCGTCACTTTACAAGCAATTTAACATGGATTTTCGTTTCTTTCATTACAAAATACTTGTATATTGAGAGTTTTATTTTTTTCCGAAAATTTAAAAATATGGCAATTTTTCCATGCAAATGGTCGGAAAATTTGCGATTTTTTGCCATTTTCAATGTTTTTGTTCCCATTTCTGTTAAAACAATCTCAGCTTAATATAAATTACTGGGTTTATAAAGAATTTTACGCCGAATCGAATGGTGGTATAATAAATTGTGTACAATGTTTAGTTTCTAAGATATATTATAAAAAGTGTATTTTCAAAAAACTGATGGATCCCGATTATTGTTACATATCTTTGAAACCGTCACTTTACAAGCAATTTAACATGGATTTTCGTTTCTTTCATTACAAAATACTTGTATTTTGAGAGTTTTTTTTCCGAAAATATAAAAATATGGCAATTTTTCCATGCAAATGGTCGGAAAATTTGCGATTTTTTGCCATTTTCAATGTTTTTGTTCCCATTTCTGTTAAAACAATCTCAGCTTAATATAAAATATTGGGTTTATAAAGAATTTTACGCTGAATCGAATGGTGGTATAATAAATTGTGTACAATGTTTAGTTTCTAAGATATATTATAAAAAGTGTATTTTCAAAAAACTGATGGATCTCGATTTTTGTTACATATCTTTGAAACCGTCACTTTACAAGCAATTTAACATGGATTTTCGTTTATTTCATTACAAAATACTTGTATTTTGAGAGTTTTAATTTTTTTCCGAAAATTTAAAAATATGGCAATTTTTCCATGCAAATGGTCGGAAAATTTGCGATTTTTTGCCATTTTCAATGTTTTTGTTCCCATTTCTGTTAAAACAATCTCAGCTTAATATAAAATATTGGGTTTATAAAGAATTTTACGCTGAATCGAATGGTGGTATAATAAATTGTGTACAATGTTTAGTTTCTAAGATATATTATAAAAAGTGTATTTTCAAAAAACTGATGGATCTCGATTTTTGTTACATATCTTTGAAACCGTCACTTTACAAGAAATTTAACATGGATTTTCGTTTCTTTCATTACAAAATACTTGTATTTTGAGAGTTTTTTTTTCCGAAAATTTAAAAATATGGCAATTTTTCCATGCAAATGGTCGGAAAATTTGCGATTTTTTGCCATTTTCAATGTTTTTGTTCCCATTTCTGTTAAAACAATCTCAGCTTAATATAAAATATTGGGTTTATAAAGAATTTTACGCCGAATCGAATGGTGGTATAATAAATTGTGTACAATGTTTAGTTTCTAAGATATATTATAAAAAGTGTATTTTCAAAAAACTGATGGATCTCGATTTTTGTTACATATCTTTGAAACCGTCACTTTACAAGCAATTTAACATGGATTTTCGTTTCTTTCATTACAAAATACTTGTATTTTGAGAGTTTTATTTTTTTCCGAAAATTTAAAAATATGGCAATTTTTCCATGCAAATGGTCGGAAAATTTGCGATTTTTTGCCATTTTCAATGTTTTTGTTCCCATTGCTGTTAAAACAGTCTCAGCTTAATATAAATTACTGGGTTTATAAAGAATTTTACGCTGAATCGAATGGTGGTATAATAAATTGTGTACAATGTTTAGTTTCTAAGATATATTATAAAAAGTGTATTTTCAAAAAACTGATGGATCTCGGTTTTTCTTACATATCTTTGAAACCGTCAGTTTAAATGCAATTTAACATGGATTTTCGTTTCTTTCATTACAAAATACTTGTATTTTGAGAGTTTTAATTTTTTCCGAAAATTTAAAAATATGCCAATTTTTCCATGCAAATGGTCGGAAAATTTGCGATTTTTTGCCATTTTCAATGTTTTTGTTCCCATTGCTGTTAAAACAGTCTCAGCTTAATATAAATTACTGGGTTTATAAAGAATTTTACGCTGAATCGAATGGTGGTATAATAAATTGTGTACAATGTTTAGTTTCTAAGATATATTATAAAAAGTGTATTTTCAAAAAACTGATGGATCTCGGTTTTTCTTACATATCTTTGAAACCGTCAGTTTAAATGCAATTTAACATGGATTTTCGTTTCTTTCATTACAAAATACTTGTATTTTGAGAGTTTTATTTTTTTCCGAAAATTTAAAAATATGGCAATTTTTCCATGCAAATGGTCGGAAAATTTGCGATTTTTTGCCATTTTCAATGTTTTTGTTCCCATTGCTGTTAAAACAGTCTCAGCTTAATATAAATTACTGGGTTTATAAAGAATTTTACGCTGAATCGAATGGTGGTATAATAAATTGTGTACAATGTTTAGTTTCTAAGATATATTATAAAAAGTGTATTTTCAAAAAACTGATGGATCTCGGTTTTTCTTACATATCTTTGAAACCGTCAGTTTAAATGCAATTTAACATGGATTTTCGTTTCTTTCATTACAAAATACTTGTATTTTGAGAGTTTTATTTTTTTCCGAAAATTTAAAAATATGGCAATTTTTCCATGCAAATGGTCGGAAAATTTGCGATTTTTTGCCATTTTCAATGTTTTTGTTCCCATTGCTGTTAAAACAGTCTCAGCTTAATATAAATTACTGGGTTTATAAAGAATTTTACGCTGAATCGAATGGTGGTATAATAAATTGTGTACAATGTTTAGTTTCTAAGATATATTATAAAAAGTGTATTTTCAAAAAACTGATGGATCTCGATTTTTGTTACATATCTTTGAAACCGTCACTTTACAAGCAATTTAACATGGATTTTCGTTTCTTTCATTACAAAATACTTGTATTTTGAGAGTTTTATTTTTTTCCGAAAATTTAAAAATATGGCAATTTTTCCATGCAAATGGTCGGAAAATTTGCGATTTTTTGCCATTTTCAATGTTTTTGTTCCCATTGCTGTTAAAACAGTCTCAGCTTAATATAAATTACTGGGTTTATAAAGAATTTTACGCCGAATCGAATGGTGGCATAATAAATTGTGTACAATGTTTAGTTTCTAAGATATATTATAAAAAGTGTATTTTCAAAAAACTGATGGATCTCGATTTTTGTTACATATCTTTGAAACCGTCACTTTACAAGCAATTTAACATGGATTTTCGGTTCTTTCATTACAAAATACTTGTATTTTGAGAGTTTTATTTTTTTCCGAAAATTTAAAAATATGGCAATTTTTCCATGCAAATGGTCGGAAAATTAGCGATTTTTTGCCATTTTCAATGTTTTTGTTCCCATTTCTGTTAAAACAGTCTCAGCTTAATATAAATTACTGGGTTTATAAAGAATTTTACGCTGAATCGAATGGTAGTATAATGATCTTTATACAGCCTTTATTTTTTAAGTTATGCAATGAAAAGTGTATTTTCAAGAAATTCGCGAATTTCGGTTTATGTCCCTTATCTTAAGAACTATAAATGCTAGGCCGATTTAACACGGATTTTCGTTTCTTTCACCCCAGAATACATATATTTTGAGAATTTTATCTTAATCTGAGAGGTAAAAAAAATTGGCACTTTTTCCATATATATAGCCGTGAAACATTCACAGTCCCTAAACATGCATAAGACTAGAATAATTACCCAACAGCAACCAGGCGTCCAGTTTTAACGCTAACAGGAAGCAGGTTAACGTGACGCAATGATCAACCACGTGACCCACGTTGTAATGGAGAAGTTGCTGAAAAATCACGAGTCAAATGAAACCCAACTATCTTCGGTTATCGTTAAGTTACCTCGGTAGTTAACCAAATGTTTTGGTAGAAACCGCTGGCTTCCACGAAAGGTATCAGTGACACGTACCGGACGCACTGCTCCGGAGTTATTTCGAACGTGTCTTCTTCGACCTGGGGAGGCTCCAGAGGTCTGATGTACCTGAAACATTCACGGAGGTATTCGTCGAGTCTCGGGTTGGATGACGGATGACCTCACCGTACCTTGTCAAACAGTTAGTGCGACCCTGACTGTCCATCGTCAGAGCGTTGAACTTCCTGGCGGGGAAACTGTTGTTGTACCACTCGTTCCAACCGAGGATGTGTTCCTTCAGGTAGGGGGTCTCGTTCGACGGGAGTTCGTCCATGTTGGGCTCTATCGCCGGCACCGTTGGGTGAATTCTCAGATCCATGTCGATGTAGGTGTCGCCATCATCCACGTAGCCTAGCATCGCCGCTGGCTTGGTCATTTTAAAATGTCCCCGTATCTAGCCGGTAGACAAGAGCATGTTGAAAGACGATTTCCATCTCAATGACAGTAGTGGCTATTTCTGGTGAATTCCGCGTGATTTTGCGACGTTGCCGTTTACAAGCAATCGAGAGTTAGAATCCAACCCACTGCAACAGCCATTTTATATCTAACCCTGGCAATGGTAGGAGCTCTTCTTGTAAGGTTAAGAATTTTGTTGTTTATAGTTCATTTATTTTAGTACCGCGCAAGAAATATTAATGATTAATTTTATTGATAAATGGATTCTTGCGTTTCTGTATTGATGAAAAAATTATATTTGTCACCTTACATATTACTTTATTTTCTCCTCTTATAAATATAAATAGTTAAATAACTTAGATATAATACATAGACATAAAATAATAGACAGTAAACTTTAGCGGGAGTTTTATGTGAGATTTTAGGTTAATTTGTCAATTCCGGAATATATATTTAACTGTTCAAGTATACGAATAATCTACAAGAACTATAACTTTAATATTAATTATCCTATACATATTTTATATTCCTTAAATATAGGTATAATTTCCAACAACTGGCAACGTTGCAAATTCAAATCCTCGTGCGCACGCGGGAATTCTCCAGAACTAAACTCCTGTCTCCATGACTTTCCTTACCCCCGCGGCAGACGCCAACGCCACCAACGGTACATTGACGAACCCCAACCAAAACGCCCCGTCCTGCTCGTCGTCGGAGGCTCGGGAATCGATTAGATCGTACACGTTCACGGAAATCGTGCCTTGCAGGGCGCCGGACGACAGATAATCCTCGTGCCGGTTGCTGTCGGTCACAATTGGTCACGGTCGCTAACTCATTCAAAGTACTCACCTCAGAGGCAGCTCCACTGACTCATTCCAGAAGGGATCGCTACCGGAGCAACTAGTGCTTTTGGCCAGACTGTCCTGGTGCTCTATCCGCAGGAACGGTCGAACATCATCGCCCGACGACCTAACGGGCAGGCCCTTGGCGCCGATGACCTTCACCCTGATCTTGCTACGGGGGGCTGGCGCCGCGTCTGAACCGAGGGACTCGTGACGTGTCACTGGCCGGATCACCTTGGGCCGCTCGCGAAACCAGTTCAGGAAGCCGTTGATTGACCTCTGAATAAACTGTCTGTGAAACAGGAGAAATTCGCGTTAAAATACATTTTAAGTTGCTACCAAGCCGGCGAACTTGAAAATTGGCAAAGGGCTCTGATGCGAGAAGTTGATAGTCGGACGGTGCAAGGTCTGGAGAGTACGACGGATGCGCTTCCTCGACCGGTTTTGATTCAAAATAACTCTACCGTATCTTCGAACCCATTCTGGACGTTCATCGACCAATTCATGATTCAAATTGATCATATATTATCGGTACCCATCACTATTAACTGTTCGTGATACAGCACGCCACTCTGGTACCACCAGACAGGAAGCATTATCTTGCGACCAAAACGACTTGGCTTAGGGTTTTCAAAATGAATCTACTTTTCATCAACCATCACTGTTCAGCAGCGTTTCAACAACTTCCCATCTATTGGTTGTTCCCCTTTGCTCTAACTTGGTCGCTAATCGTTTTCTGGCCCACATTTAACGCTTCTGCCAATTATTTTCGAGTTTGTGTTGGGTTTTCATCCAATAACACTTGAAGTTTGGCATCTTCAAATTTTTTCGGTATACGCCTTCGAAACCACGCCTCACATGTTTTTAAGGTTAGAGCGTGCCAATCGTAAGTTTCCAGCAGCGTACGATAATTTAAATATTGATGAACAATATCCAATTTGCCTCAACAAAAATCTTAAAATCAATAATATTTGTTACTCCTGACTAATTGAATTGAAATCAACCCCCCACCTTTAAAGACGTAGTATTTAGTGGTATCCCGCCTCTTCAAAGGCATTCTATTGATTGGGCAGTGGGCGTGGCAGGCGAATCCGTTCGGTTCAAGGCCTAGCGCTAATTGGACGGCGGAGTGACCAACGAACTGGATGGTAGGCGTGGCATAATAATTTTCTGAAGGAATTGTTTGAATTTAAAAAAAGGAATTCTAAACTCCACTTAATGTTCTTATTTTTTATATTGGCTTTTTTTAATAATTAACGTTTCCAAGTTTATTATTTGATTGTGATGTTAATCACATATTTGCTATATTACTCATAAAATTCTGTATTCATTGAAATGATATTTTTTAACTAATTAAAATTTCGTAGATAATACATAATATCTATTTTTGTCATTCTTCTAAATCCTAGAGCAATTTAATATGGATTTTCGTTTCTTTAACCCTGAAGTACATACATTTTAAGTGATTTATCATTATCTCAGAGATAAAAAAATTGACAATTTTTCCATACATATATATTTTTTGCCATTTTCAAATTTCTTGCTGCCATTTGCATTCAAATAATCACGGGGTAATGAAAATATATCGGATAATAAAGAATTTTACGCTGAATCGAATGATACTATAATGATTTTTATGTAACCATTAGTTTGTTAGATCTAGAATGAGAAGTGTTTTTTTTTAATGAGAAGATTTCTGTTTATAAATATCCTAAGTACCTTAAACACGATACATTCTAGAGCCGTTTAGCATATATTTTGAGTGTTTATTTTTATCCGAGAGATAAGAATAGTTGGCAATTTTATTTTGATATATAGTCGTGAAAATCGACAACCTTTTACCATGTTCATGTATATGGCTGTCATTTCGATTCAGATAATCTCAAGATAACGACGCATTATAAAGTGTTTGGCAATAAATTAAATGATAGTAAAATAATTTTTAGATGACTATTAGTTAAGTTATATTATGAAAAGTGAATTTCTCCTCAAGGGCGTAGCTCCTAATGAGTAGTGGGGACCGAACGAATCTATTTAGTAAAATTACGCCCAATTTCCTTAAAAACCTCGTATTGATTGGACGGTGGCAGTGACTAACGAGACCATTGGTCAAACGCCTAGTATTTACCGGACGATGGGCGTGGCCAACGAATCCATATAGTTAAAGGACGCCACGCCTACTTAAGGCCGTAGTATTTTCCGGGAAGTGGGTGTGTCTTAAAAATTATTTTAATTTAGAATTTTTAATATTATTTTTTTTTAATTCTAAGCTCCACTCAATGTTTTCTTTATCTTATTTATTTTATATTGACTTTCTGGAAATAATCGTGTATTATTTAATTGTGATGTTATACACATATTTGCAATATGATTCAAACAAATTCCTAACTGTGCCCGTATCTAGTCTATTTGGTATCGCGCTCAGTTAGAGGGATATATTAATAATCGTAAAACAGCGAAATGTTGATTCATAACTCTTATCTACCGATTTAGATAAGTAGATAAGGTCGCTTAAAGGTATAAATAGGCTCGGCACGTAAGTTTTACAGTTTTATCACCGCGAAACCAGAAGTAATACTTTTTTATCAATATGGGCTGTTCTGAAGGTCTCGCGAGGCTGCTAGTGTTCATAGTTAATTTTGCATTCTTCGTAAGTTGCGTTTTAATTTGATATAGTGAATATTGCGAATCATTCTGTATTTGTTTGTTAAATTTTTTTTAAGTATATGTTTAGAAATCAACCCAGAAGATATCCGGTCTTACGCAGCCTGGTTACTGGCGTGACTGGTATCATTTTCCTTGTCGCATTTTGCACGCTCTTACAAATATAAATTTACAACCATGCCCCAGCAGGATTCTAACCCGCGACTATCAAAGCAGTAGATGGACCGTCCTGTCGCATTTACCACTGCTCTAACCAAGCGGGCTTATTCAAAATCTATCGCGCCTCCGAATTTATGGCGTTTACGTAGTGTGTCATGCGTGAGCATCGGCGGGACTAGAAAAAATATGGCGCCTATACGTTATCTCGCTTGGTATTTATTTTAAAATATGCATCCCGTGGTTTCTTTGTTTAGTTTTTAATAATTTGCCCATTTTTCTAACTCGTTAACTTTCGGAATATTATGTTTTCAAAATTTATTAATACGTTATCACTAGTCGTTGCCGATTAACTTACAATTCGGCACTAGAATCACTTAAAACTAGGTGATGACGTCAGAGCTTCGCATCCTGCCGCATCAATGCCGAGTTTTAGTTCAGTTTTGATTTGACATACAAAAAATTTTAATTAAAATAAAATTATTGAACAAAAATGTTATCAAATATAATTTATTTTAATATTATAGTACATCTAATGCATATATTATCGAAGGACTTAAAACTACAATTAGTTATATAGTTATAATAGTTTGTAGGTTTTGGGTCGTTTTCGAGGCCTAATCCACCTAATTTATTACTGTATATTCAAGTAGTATATTTCACTTTCATTGTAGAGCATATTCACATTTTTCTTGTTTTCTACGGTACAGGGTGTCCTTGTAAAATCATTTTAATACCACCGTATTTCTTCTTAGTTTGTTCTGTTACTACCTGTATATATCTTTCTCGATAAACTAGATTAAGTTTGCCATAGCTGCCAAAGAGTTACTATTCTTCTCTCCTCGCATATTTTAATCAAATGCTCATGTATATTCTGAACAACTACACACATATTTGTGCACATAAATATTTAACACCATACAATAATATTTCCTACAGTTATTATAGTGATTATACACTCACGTTTCATGTTTCATGTGTGATTCACTCTCATTCAATTTTTAGTTCGCAGTAACGCTCAATTGTCATGGACTGATTTGGAGCTATTAGGCTATATTTTCCAGTATCTAGTCCACTTGCAGATCTTGTTGCTTTCTACAGCCCGACACAGAAACATGTCTTTTGTAATAATGACTTCGTCGTCGGCGAATGTCCCAAGAACTGTTTATTTTGATATTGGGGCATCACCAGTGTAGATCAGACACGGGAATAGTCTCAAGACACAAAACTCTCCCTTATCGCATGAGCAATTGACAACAGTTGCTCGGTAACTTGTGATCAATTAAAAAAAAACACCAGTTGACTGAAAAATCGTAATATTACTGGCCAGAATATTCATTATTACCCATTCTCTTTTCAGCTGGTGGGAGTGGCCCTGCTTGTTATTGGAGCTCTCAACTATGGGAACTACAGCATTATCGACGATATCATCCCGAGTGAGTATAATGCGGTAAAGTACGTGAGCATCAGTGCCATTGGCGTCGGATCCATCATCGTATTCATCAGCTTCCTGGGATGCTGCGGCGCCCTGAGAAGTAGCACCTGCATGCTGACGACGGTAAGATAAGGACAAATGATTTTTTTTTATTTACCCCTAGTAGTTTCACAATCTGTTCAGTGAGGCAATAAGCATTTGTTATGTTTATATTATATATACATGGCATGTAAAAAATCACTTCATTAAGTTATCTTTTGTACAAAATACTATTTTAGTAAATTAGTTTGATTCCAAAGTCTATATATGTCCAATAATCGGATCGGATGGTGTTAGATGTTTTAGTCTACTCAGTTCCCTGTCACTTCCCATATTTAGGTGATTAGCGAGTACTCTTTAGTAAATTAGTTTGATTCTAAAGTCTATATATGTCACTTCCTATATTTAGGTGATTAGCGAGTACTCTTTCGAAGTACTTCACACAAACACGTTGAATTACACTCATTATTGGCTCGAGAGGAATATCGCGTTGTATCTTTTCACTTGAAACATAGTACGGAGCATCGACAATAACACTGAACACTTTATTTTGGAACCGTTGAGTGATGGATATATTAGACCTGCTAGCGGTTGCCCATAGTTGGATTCCATATGACCAAATAGGTTTCAGTATAGATTTATACAACAATATATTGTTATCTAATGATAACTTGCATTTACGCCCGATAAGCTAATACATTTGGTAGAGTTTAAGTTCAAGCTGTTTCCGTTTGGCGGGTATGTGCTTCTTCCAAGTTAGGCATCGATCTAGGTGCGTACCAAGATATGCGGGAGTTGACAGTTGATATAGACCGGTGGACATGTTCTTCTACGGAGCGTAGAAGTTATAGGTGGTGATAACCACGAATTTTTCAAGTTCCAGTCTTCCCCTCTTCTGAATCTGTCCCATCGCTTGTAATCGATCACTGATTGATACTCGGCACACATTAAACTTCACTGTACATGGTTCCTGAGTTTGTGCTGGGCCTTCATTCAATAATTCCTGCATTTTCGCATCTTCAACCCTCTCGGCCTGCCGAGACGTAGTTTGTCTTGTCACACATTCTCATTGGAGTATACGCACAGTAACTTTTAAATGCGTTTTCCTTTAGATGAAAGAGGAAAAGTAATGCACGTTTACAGATTCGAATTTTTCAAATAATTATAAATAAATAACGCCACTATTTTGGCGGAACGTAATTGCTGTCAATCAAAGCAGTCGTTACATACTTATGTCTAGCGAAATCTGTTACGAAAGTTGGAAAGTAACAACTGACACACCAGGAAGAGTACAACCATATATATAAAGCTGACGGAAAAATATCTTTTCCGATAAAATGGCATTCATAATTTTTTTGACGGCTGGGATATCGTGACGAGGATGTATCTTACTCCAGTGTGGCACCAATCTGCCTTCGAAAAGAATTGTTCGTGCTTAATTAGCATAAATGCCAGAACAAGATGGTTTCCGCCACCCCTCAAATGACAGCTAACCCTACAGGTGTTTCTATCACTTAAAGTATATCATAATTTTTTGCAGTACGGGGCCATCCTCTTCGTTATATTCTTGGCACAAGTGGGCCTGGGTATATATGCATTGCTCACAATAAAGGACAAAGCAGATTTCACGAACAAAGTCGAAAACCTTTTGAAAAATTTAATGGACGATTGTAAACAGAACAATAAAGGTGATCGCTGTAAAGTCGTGGAGGATATCCAGAACACTGTAAGTATATATCTCTTGTTCTCATTTAGCTGACGAGGGGTCTAAGAGTAATTAACATTCAGATACATCGGTTAACCCGGACTTCTTACCTGAGCATTTTTCCTTAGGCCCCACCGCCACCGTCCCACCCTTCCTGGACCTGACCATATTCCTTTCACCCTTATAACAAGTCAATTGAAAATTCCCCGGCCTACCATAGTAAAACACATTTTTTTGGCAAAATTATTTTTTTTTATTCGATTTACTTTTCGGTACCATTTTTGTAGCACGATTTGTCCTTTGCTTCAAAATAGGCCCCAGTTTCGTCGATCACCTCTTGTTTCGACGAAAATTTCTTCCCAGCGAGCATTCTTTTAAGATCTGAGAACAGGAAATGGTCGCTGGGGGCCAGATCTGGAAAATACGGTTGATGAGGAAGCGATTCGAAGGCCAATTCATGGATTTTTGCCATCGTTTTCACTGACTGCATTGTCTTGGTGAAGCAGCACTTTCTTTTTCTTCACATGCGATCGTTTTTCGGCGATTTCGTCCTTCAAACGGTCCAATAACGCTATGTAGTAGCCGCTGTTGATGGTCCTAGCTTTTTCAAGATTGTCAATGAAAATTATTCCATGCGCATCCCAAAGTACAGACACCATAACCTTACCAGCCGACTGTTGCTTTTTTCCACGCTTTGGAGCGGGTTCATCGTGTCCAATCCACTCGGCTGACTGTTGATAGTCAATCAATATCTGCCGACACTATCATTAGATTTACAAAATGCATCTAATAGAGTCAGTAAGTCTTTAGGCATCAAAAATGTACACTGTTTTGTACTCACGAGCAAAGTCCTGGACTTTGTCAAGAAATTTTTTACCAACAGATCCTTTCGAGTTCCTTTGGGAGGTTTTCTCCCCTCCAATTACCCACTCTCAACCAGAGTCCCTCAGGATACAGTTACCTTATTTATAATTGTCCTAGATTCATTAACCAAATTTTTTAGCCATTTTTTGCGAACGACATACTTAATTATTGATCGGTCAAGTACCTCAACCTTGGAGAGAGGCTTCAAAGAGCACCATCTCTCTTCCTGGTCCTCCGGCTCCAGATTCCTTATATCTCCTTCAAAGTCCACTGTAATCTAATTGTGCCGTAAGGGTAACTGTACACTCCAACCCAACTGTTGACCGTATAAGGTTCTTGAGGGTCATTTCTGTTTGTTGAATTTGTATCCTATCCTAGTTTTCCATGTAAAATTTATTTGAAGACCGGGGACAAATTTTACAACAAAAGTTCGATGCATGTATAAAAAAAGTCAAAAAAAAATTCCGATACATGTATTGAGAAGTCTCAAACAAATGTTCGATACAGGTATCGAGAACAATCAAAACGAAAATTCAAACATGTATTCAGAAATCTCAAAACGAAAGTTCGACACGTGTATCGAAAAAATTCGAAATAAACGTTCGATACAAGTATTGAAAAAAATCAAAACAGGAGTTCGATACATATATCGAGAAATTTCAAACAAATGTTCGATACATGTATCGAAAAATCTCAAACATAAGTCAATACATGTATCGAAAAAATCAAAACGAAAACTCAGACATGTATCGAGGAATCTCAAAACGAAAGTTCGATACGTCCGACCGGGTCGATAGATGTATCAAAAAAATCAGAACAAATGTTCGATACACGGATCGAAAAATCTCAATATAAGTCGATACGTGTATCGAAAAAATCAAAACGAAAACTCAAACATGTTTCAGGGAATCTCGAAACAAAAGTTCGATATGTGTATCGAAAAAAATTTAAAAAAATTTCGATACATGTATCGAAAAAAATTAAAAAGAAAATTCATACATGTATCGAAAAAATCAAATCAAAAGTTCGATAGATGTATCAAAAAAATCAAAACAACGCAATATTCACTTTACGTACGGGGGGAGAAATCCCAAAATAATGTTCGATACTCTAGCTTCAAAAACTCTAGCTTTTTGATATCGATATTTTACTTTGCAACTAAAAGTTCGATATCCTCATTTACAATTATCGATACGTCGAGTCGAAAAAAATCGGCCCAAAAAATATTGCTTTTTTGCCAATCCGACATTAAAACAAGAACAACTTTACAGTTTCAATGTTGCGGATACAACAGCCCAAGTGACTGGACGTCATCTGGTCCTCAGTGTCCGAGCGGTGTCACACAAGGATGTAGGGCGGTTTTGATCGACTGGCTCGAAAAATCCACCCGCCTACTAGGAATTGTAGCAATCGCCGTGTCTGCCGTCGAGGTAAGAATCAGATAAACTCAAAAAAACCACCAAAATATACACTTTTTCTCCCTAGGTGATCGCAGCCATCCTTGCACTGTGCCTATCAAACTGTATCCGATCTAGCACCCGTCAAAACGTATACATGTGATGATTTATTGATAGTGTTTTAAGATATAATTTAAAAATATATATATTATTTTATACATACTCCACGTAGACCAGGTTTTTTTCATCCACCACGCTCTCGTAGCTCAGATTGTTCTCCGTCCCCTTACACATCTGGAATACTTTCCTATAGATCTGTTTCAGTTTATGTCTCCCACTAGCGGTGTCGTCGTGATCATATTCCTCGATAACTGAAAGAAAGTTGACAGTACAGCAACCAATATTATACAAAATAAAAAATATATGGTCTGTCCAAAGTAGCAGTGAACCCACGTCATCTCAATCTATGACGTCAAAACGTTGCAACGTTGCCGCATTTAGCTTTAACCTTTAATTTATTTTAGTTTTGATGTATAACAATGTTCGTTTGAAAATGAAATAATGAAACAAAAATATTATAAAACAGAATTTATTTTAACTTTATAGTATATCTAATGCGTATATTATCGAAGGATGTAAACTACAGAGACAATACTTTGTAGGTTACTGTTGTTTTATATTATTTACAATAAACTCTTTTCTAAACCACCTGTGGTGTTCTCTGGAGGCTTAATCCACCTAATTTATGATTATACATCTAAGTAATGCATTTTATTTTCATTAGAGAACATATTTACCTCTTGGTTGGAACGTATGTTTCTAGCATATGCAATATACCTACAATGAATTATTTAAAAATATTATGATGTGCAAAATCTAATCAACTATTATTTCTTTTTTACACCAACTGTTAGCGTCTTACCAAGGATGCCTTAATGTTGATGGCCATTTTAAAATACCTATTATTGTACACAAAAGTTGAAATAACGTTGAAGTCTCCTTTAATTTTATCAAATGCTCTTAAAAATTGTATTCTTGTAAGAGCAATGCCTGGAAGTTGCATTGGATCTATTCGTGTGTTAAGTTTATATTCAAAGTACCTTTTTGTTAAAGTACTCCTTTTTTTACATTTCATAAACTTAATCTTAAATAGAGCTAACACCAAACTTTGTACTTATCTTTCTTTTAATTATATTACTTTTCTTTTTTTTAGATATTTCAGTCATTGTGTCTATACTAATATTTAGTGTAGCTCCAACACAATAAAAATATTTCCAATAGTAACCCCAGCAGCTTAATATTTAACAGTATCCATACTTACCACTCTAACGCATTTTACTCTACACATTTTACAAAGAAACAGAAAACATCGTCTGGTGTTAAAACGACAAACTGCAATAGGCAGATGTACGTATAATTTTCAACAACTGGCAACGTTGCAAATTCAAATCCTTCGTCCGCATGCGAGAATGTTAAATATATGAATTGTGTCGATACAAGAGCCAGTGTAGAAAAGAGGAAGAAGAGTTAGTTAGAGGGCGCTGCAACTTTTTTATAATTCCCGAATATTTCCCTGTCGACATAAAATTATGACGCATTACCTTCAGCTGATTTTCGCCGTTGAAAATCTCTCAAGGGTCCCAACGGTACCTCCCTCGCCCTACTAGCGATCGGCACTCCGTCAAACTCGATTTCGTTTTTGTCTCTCAGCCTTAAACACAATAACCTCACGTTCCGATCGATTTCGGAAATGTTACAGAACGTCAAGGAATCGGTGTAGGGGCCGAGTCGAAAAAAATCCCTGCCGTTCGAAGCGAAGTCGTTCATGCCATCGGCGCCGACGCAGTCGAAGAACGTCGAATTTTTGGGATCCTGGGGATCCAGTTTGAGACCTGAAAAGTTCAAAAACTCGTTCTTACGGGACGCATAAATTTTTTGTCGAATATCATGGTTACCTTCGATCCAGGACAGTAAACGGTTCGTGTTGACGGCACCCCATTTGTTTATAATTTTCGGTACGTCAAACTGCGTGGCTGTTCGGTCAGTAGATGTCGCTCCTTGACCGTCGGCGGTCCACCCGAACTCGTATTTTAAAAATCTAAAAAAAAACACTGTTTCTCTCGACAATTTTGACAGTGATCGAATTGATGATACCCGCTGGTGTTAAATTCTTTATCCGGGTCCAGATCTAAGTCAATGTCAACGTCATCTGTCAATTTCCGGAAGGTATATCCACTTCCCACCCCCGCGTGCTTATAATGAACTATTTCGGATTTTTCGAAACTAATCCGTTGAGGTGTGGACCGTCCACTGTGCTCACTGAGCTTCGGCAGCGGCAACTGCAGTTCACAGACCTTCTTCTTGAGTAAACTGAACGAACGCAAAACGAAAACGAATCAGTTGAGAAAATGAAGCACGCGCCATCTTTCGGTTTATTTTTGAAGCGCCACTGACGATACTTGCTTAAAATATTCTTTTAGCACGGGTTTCCTTACCCTTTCGGTTGCTCGATGATCACAACGGTCAAAAATTCCGGCACGTCATTGAGTTGAATGGAGAACGCTTCGTTCACGTCCAATACGAAGTCGTCGTTTAGAAATACGGGTTTCGTCTTACACACTAATACGCCGTCGCAAAAAAACTTCGTATAAAACTTGGTCGACGCCACCACTTTCCTTCTGGCGTCTTCGGTCTCGGCGACGTCTTCGGAGACGACAGCGTCGTTTTTTAAAAACAGATAAATCTTTGGCTCCCCTGAAATAACAGACTTTAAAATTCAAAAAAAAAAAATTAGACATCATATAGTCCAGACTTGGCTCCACGCGATTTGCACTCATCGAAGTTCTTGGTGAATATGTTGCTTCATTAGAGTAAAACGGTCAGATTAATATTATTAGTGAATAGTAACTTTATAACGTTATAAATAAGTAAATTATTTTTAACTGATTTTGACCTGAGTTAGGAGCGTTGCCCATCGAAAAAAAAATCGATATTTCGATATTTTTCAGCATCCCTAACCTGATTGATCCGCTTTCGGCTACAAGTCTAATACGGTTGTACGTAAATGGACTACTACGAACGTCTAATTTTATATTTTGACGTAAATTTGGCAACGTTGTACTAAGTACCTAATTGGGTTCGTTAATGTTTTATTAATATACAAATATGCATTAGTTCATTTAATATTTCATGTTTGCGATAATAACATAAAAGTAAATGAAAACATTTAATACTCTGAAGTTGTTACAGTTCTGAAAATAATCTTGCTCATGATACTTGTATTATAATGTTCAGTAGTGTAGTAATTTGCACTTATTAATATTTTGTTGACTATTAAAATTTTATGGAAAATAAGATATTTAATTAAATGCCATTTAAAAAAGGTTAGTGAGTGTTAGTTCTTGAGATAATGTGCGTGTATTTTAATACACAGATATTTGTTAATTGAAAGTTATATATGAAATATATTTCTGATCTTATATTGAATATATTGTCAAAACAAGTTTTAGTAATATTAATAAATATTTTTTAATTTAGTCTCCTTGGTATGTTCTGACAGAACCAGAAAATGGTAATGCAGGGCGATCATTAGTATCTAAAAATATCGATATATCGGCGAAGAAGAAACACGTCAAGTTGTACATACGTCATCTAATTTTGTGACATCAAAACGTCGCAATGTTGCCGCATCAACTCTGAGTTTTAGTTCAGTTTAGCTTTGACATACAACCAAATCCTAATCTAAATAAAATTGAACAAAAATGTTATCAATTGTAATTTTTTTAAATATATTTTAAATTCTCCTTTTACCAACTATGGGTTTATCTGGACTGGGCCTAAAGTTTAACGTGGGCTCCGAACCACGATCCTCAGCATTAAGCCCACCGACTGGCGGGTGACCAACTTTAGAAATCATCCCAGAAGACATCCGGTCTTACCCAGCCTGGTTACTGGCGTGACTGGGATCATTTTCCTTGTCGGATTTTACATTCTTGTCCAAACATAAATTTACGACCATGACCCAGCAGGATTCGAACCCGCGGCTATCGCAACAGTAGGAGGACCGTCCTGTCGCCTTTACCACTGCGCCATTAAGCCGGCTTCAAGTATTGTTACACAGTACAGTTGATTGCAGAGCCACAATAGTGTATAGGATAGAATTATAACCACTTATCACTATTGCATTCAAGAATTTTGCATATGTCTGACAACCAGACGACTTTGACAGAGTCATTCGTTTACGTGTTCGAACTAATCAGACAACATTGCATCTCTCTTTAACTAGAATAAAATGAGAAGGAAAATATTGTCTGATTCTAAAACGAATTTACAAATTGCGACAGGCAAAACATTAAACATCCTGATGACGTATGCACAAAAGAACTTTGAATAGACCATATATACCGTACCTGGAGGTCTAAAGCTGTCTTCGTATCGCGCCCGTAGACGGCGTTCCAGTTTCACCTCGTCGACGTCATAAACGGGTTCCGCAAGATCCTCGTGGGATTCACCGCCGCTATCTGACTGATCCATGGACGATTCCTCCTCCCGCGACCTTAACCTCATCCGATACCGTCTCATTCGCCGCCGGAAGCGCCGCCTATGTTCGTCCAGGACGTCCCCCAATAATTCCTTGAAATTTCCCTCGTACTCCTCTGCATCCCCTTGCACGTCTGTAGTTTCTTTGTTGATCGCCACCCTCACCCTGGTGCAGACGTAGTTCTGGTGCCGTCTCAGTTTCTTGATCGCCTTCCACGCAGCCAGGATCATCCTCACCGAGTCCCTCTCCAGCTTCCCCGCGCTCAGAACTTGGTCTCTCAACGCTTGCATGTCCCCCTCGTCCGCCTTTTTCAGTTTCCTGGCGTGTCTCAACGCCTCCATCTTGTTCCTCAGCTTCTGCACCCTGCTCGACCTGACGAGATCGTCGTAGACCTCGAAGACTTCCACCAGGCGCTGGGCGAGGACGTGTTCCAAGCTGAACAAGGGGTGGTGGGTGAATTTAATCGTGGATAAAGCCACCTCCAATATATGGTCGCGGACGACGACTACTTCGTCCAGGTCCACTATGGCACTCGGTGGTTTGTACGCCAGACCTTCCTTTTTCACTCTGAGGTCGGACCTGATGGAGGTGAGCGTTATAGGGTTCGGCAATAGGATCAGGTGACCATTGGTGAACCACTGCCTGAAAGTATGCGACTAATAGGTTGTTTGATCGCTCAGTTTCTTTAGCTATACCTGTCATCGTCGGCCTCGAGCCTCCTTCTCATCAGATTCAAGTGAACAGTCGATATATCTTTATTCGTATAGACAAAAAGTCCATCCTCATCCATACAGTCCCTTTCCACTGTTTTTCCACCTCCCTTAAATGGCATATAACAGCTAAAATAACACCAAATTACAGTCTATACAAAGTAGCAGTGGACTCACGTCATCTCAAACTATGTCGTCATAATGTGACAATGTTACCATATTTAACTTTGACATTTAGTTTATTTTGGCTTTGATATATAACAATATTCTAATATAAATAAATATAAAATAAATATAAATAAAATAAATAAATATAAATAATATAAATAAATAAAATAAATAAATAATAATAATAATATAAATAAAATAAATAATTAATTTTAACATTATAGTACATCTAATGCATATATTACCGAAGAACTTAAAACAGTTAATTATATAGCCACAGTAGTCCATATAAGGTCTATTGAAAGTTTTTGTAAACGTCATCAAGATCTGTCTGCCACAATTTGTAAATTAGTTTTAGAAGCAGACAATATTTTCTTTCGCATTTTATTCTAATTAAAACGAGACACAATGCTGTCTGATTAGTTCGAACACGTAAACGAACGAAGCTGTCAAGGTCGTCCGGTTGCCAGACGTATGCAAAATTCTTTAAAACATTAGTGATAAGAGATTATATCTGTAACCTATAAACTATTGTGGCTGTATAATTAACTGCAGTTTTTAAATGTACTATAATGTTAAAATAAATTATATTTGACAATAGTTTTGTTCGATTATTTCACTTAGATAAGAATTTTATTGTATGTCAAAGCCAAACTGAACTAAAACTCAAAGTTGATGCGGCCGCATTGCGACGTTCAGATGTCACGAATTAAAATGACGTATGTATAAAATAACTTTGAACAGACTATATGTTTTATACATTATTACAGCACCACTCACCTGCTTGGTACAAAATACAGGTTATCTTCAGCGATATTCACACTAACACTCATTGGTTCCGCATGACGAAAAGCAATCAGAGTACTACCATCATCAAAACTACTCCGGGTCTCATTTTCCGCCTGTCTTTCATACGAAAAAAAATCCACATTGTTTACTTTTTCGCGACTCCTTGATGATGGATATTTCTCGCGAATACTTTGTAGTTTCGCGTCTGTTTGCGCACATTCATCCTGAATGCGTTCAATGGACCCACCAAACCGTTTCTTTTCGCGCTTCGACCTGCAAAATCATGTTTTAACAACTGCCTCGAAATCCGAGATCTCTTACTTCTGTTTGTTCTTCGATTTTCTCCCGCTGGCCGACGAGAACACCCCGTCAGACATCTCCGATATGGTATTGTCGCTGGTTTCCGACATAATCGAAACTTTTTTCACCGAAAACAACGAAGTCACGTCGTTATCAGTGCCATGGCTTGGGGAAGTAAATGGTGGGGTGTGCACTTTGTTTTGTCTCTTGGAAAACGCTCGAAGTTTATCTCTAAATGGAGACTTTATCTCTTCCATTTCTAATAATTCCTCCTAAAACAAATAGATTTAATATTGTTTGTTTTCTTTTTATCGTATTATTACCTGTGAATGATGCATTCTTTTATTCTTAAACACTTTAGAAACTCAATTATTTGGTTGTATATACTAATTTCTATGGAAACGCACTCTTCTTCATCAATAAGAATCGGCAACGTTCTATTAGCAAACTAAAGTTATCAGAAGTTCTAACCTATAACCTACAATCCCTTCATTGTTTTGACATTTACGTCAAGCACGTGCCTTTGAGATGCTCCAGTAAAAACAACAAATTTGAATTAATTTAATTGTTGTTAGGTAGACTTTAATCAACATGGAGGACGTAAATATCGACACCAACAATTTCGAACCGATAAAAGCCCCAAAACGGAGGAAAGAATCGGTCGGAGACGCTATGGAAGTGGACTCGCATAACGGCATAGAGGGCAGGAGTAAAACGAGACCACCGAGAGCTAAACGATACAAGACTAAATCATTTTCCGAGAGTAAAGACGACATGCGAAAAGTCTCAGTCCCAGCACACAGATATACGCCTTTAAAAGAAAACTGGTTGAAGATTTTCACACCAATCGTTGAGCATCTACAGCTACAAGTAAGATTTAACTTAAAGACGAGGAACGTGGAAATTAAATCTTGTGACGAAACTAAAGACATAGCCAACTTACAAAAAGCAGCTGATTTTGTTAAGGTATGTATTGTATGACATTTGCTGTAACTAAAGAGATTATTATATAAAAACTTTGAGAGCTTTTTCACAAACTTTGCATTAGAAATATTATGATATAAAACAATAAATCATTTTTAGGCCTTTGTATATGGTTTTGAAGTGGAGGATGCCTTAGCCCTTCTACGATTAGATGATCTGTTTGTAGAAACCTTTGAAATTAAGGATGTAAAAACCCTCAAAGGTGATCACCAATCAAGAGCAATTGGCCGGCTGGCCGGTAAAGGTGGTAGAACAAAGTTTACTATTGAGAATGTGACCAAAACTAGGATAGTGCTAGCAGATAGCAAAATACACATTTTAGGAAGTTTTCAAAACATCCAACTCGCAAGAAGAGCTATATGTAACTTGATCCTGGGGTCTCCACCGTCTAAGGTCTACGGACAATTGAGAAGTGTTGCGTCGAGAGTTTCAGAAAGAATGTAATATATTCAGTGTGTACAGTTATTTAAAATAAATTTTATTTAAAAAGTCTGGATACTTTATTTAATATAAAACTATACACTATTTATATACAATATGAAAATATAAAAACTACAAAAACAGTGTAGTTATCTTTTGAAAAACTTATTATATACGAGTAATATTAAAATTAAAACTTCCAGAAGTATAATACTTATTAGTATAACCTTGTTATATATAACATTCCTCCCCATTCTTTTCAGTATGGCTTTGGTATTATCCAAATTCGTGTTCGCATCATCTAAGCGATCCCTCGTCCGCAAAAGAGACTCCCTTTGTTGCCCCAACTCCGATATCACTTCCTGTCCTATCTGTTCTGTTTCGATGGCTATTTGATTCGATCGGGCCAAACTTTGTCCGGTTCGTTCCAAAATTTGCGTACCTTCCAACACAACTTGCCTGTTATGTGCCTCCCAATCATGGCTATCGCTGCCACTAAACATGATTTACATAAGTTTTGTTAAATTATCAATATCACCATCAAGTATAACACAATTAATATTCATAACAAATGAATAACATTGACAGCTTTGACATTTCAAGTATCAACATTGTTATTCTGTTTAATATATATTTATACATAAACAAATTTCAACATTCAGAGAGTTAAATAATAAGTTACAGATACAAGCGAATAACAAATTGTTAAGTAAATTGCAATCCAAATAAAAAGTATTCATTAACTTTGGATTGATTTAAAAATTATAAAAATAGGGATGGCTACTAAAATAAATCGATGGTTAATTTATTCTGATATTAAATTTGACTGTTTCTAGCAATTTTATCAGATTCAACAATTAAATATATTTTGGGTCTACTAAAACTACCAATCTACTACTACATCTACAAATGGAAATTTTTTTTATAAATATATCACCGTTTATCAATATCTGGAAAGCAATCAAATTGCTTTTTGGATCCAGTGTTTAAAGCAAAGTAAGATAAATAAGCCAAGGCAATACTTAGAATCTTCATCGTCAATGTTCTTCTAGAATCGCGCTCATCTTTGGAACAAGAAAAGTAGGCATTTGGGTATAAGTAAAAATAACCGATTTCTTTATCTTTTGGGTCTTCAGATGAGGAACACTTCTAAATTTGGTAAACAAAACTGATCAGAAATAACAACATTCCATAGTTTAAAATCATTAACTTTCTGAACATTTTATAGTAATATTCGATGTTCCTCAGCATTAAAGAAAACCCTTTTGTGACAAATGAACTACTCTACTTCAAATAGTTAAAACAAACATCTTAGTAGTTCTTTTGACATTTGTCCATTGTCAGTTCGGCACGTGGGAAAATTTCGCCGATGAAAATAAAAAATATAAAATTAATAAAAAATCTGTGAATAGCAATAGTATACATCATGTCGCTCTATAACTTTAAAAAAATTGCTGTAGTGCCCACATCAAAGGTATACGAAACAATATTGCAAAATCAATTACTTAACCCTACCTTTTTAGGACTTTATTGATATAATTTTATCAAAAACCCAAAGAAAAACACCCACTGTTGTCCACAAACAGTACAAGATCACAAGGATAAGGGCTTTTTATATGCGAAAAGTGAAATTCGCCCAACAGAGCTTTCACGATAGATTAACACAGATTTTAACTGAATTCCCCAAACTCGATGATGTTCATCCATTCTATGCTGACTTGATGAACGTTCTCTATGACAAGGATCATTACAAATTAGCTTTGGGACAAATTAATACGGCCCGACATCTTATTGACAATGTAGCTAAAGACTATGTCAGGTTGTTGAAATATGGAGATTCTTTATATAGGTGCAAGCAACTTAAGAGGGCAGCCCTGGGGAGAATGGCCACCATAATGAAGAGACAGGGTTCCAATTTGATGTACTTAGAACAAGTCCGACAACATTTAGCTAGATTACCCTCCATTGATCCCTATACAAGGACAATAATTATATGTGGTAAATTTTTTGATAATCATAATTTTTAATTGTCATTCAGTGAAATATTTTAGGATTTCCCAATGTGGGTAAGTCATCATTTATCAACAAGATTACCAGAGCTGACGTAGAGGTCCAACCATATGCCTTCACAACAAAAAGTTTATATGTTGGACACACAGATTACAAGTATTTACGTTGGCAAGTAATAGATACTCCTGGTATATTAGATCATGCACTAGAAGAAAGGAATGTTATTGAAATGCAAGCAGTAACAGCTCTAGCCCATTTAAGGGCTTGTGTTCTATATTTTATGGATCTATCAGAACAGTGTGGACATACATTGAGTGAACAAGTAAAATTATTTGAGTCTATTAGGCCGCTGTTTACCAATAAGCCCCTTATAATTGTGGCAAATAAAACTGATATTGTTAAGCTAGAAGATCTTCCATCAGAAAAAAGAGAAGCCCTGAAGGAAATTGAGGAGGACAAGGAGTTGGAGGTCATCGAGATGTCCACAGTCACTGAGGAGGGCGTCATGTCTGTGAAAATGGAGGCCTGCGAGAAACTACTGAGTTTCCGGGTGGACCAGAAGATGAGAACCAAAAAAGTGGATGGCATCCTGAACAGGTTACATGTAGCGATGCCCAAACCCCGGGATAACAAAGAGAGGCCGCCCTGTATACCAGAGAGCATCCTTCTGAAGAAACAAGGAGAGGCGGAGAAAAAGAAACGAAAACTCGCGCGTGATGTGGAACTGGAGGAAGGTGACGATTTCGTCGTGGATTTGGCCAAAGAGTACACGGAAATACCCGAAGGTGAGCGAGTGAGTGAAATTCTGAAAATCGTGAGTGTAATTGGTTTTTTTTCGGCTACCAGAGGAAAGGTACGACATCATACCGGAAATATGGGAGGGTCACAACATTGCCGACTATATCGATCCAGAGATATTCGATAAGTTGGGTGAGTTGGAGAAGGAGGAGGATATCAGGGAGCAGACAGGCATGTATGTAGTTCCCAAGATCGAGTTGGACGACACCATGATGGAAATCAAGAAGTTGGCGCTACAAATCAGGTGAAAATTATAACTATAATATAGCTCGTTAGAGCTAGAATATTTCCGATACTACTGTACACAAAGACTTTGTCTAAATAGCTTCCTATCAAAATATGTTTTTGTATTTTTATTGTTATTTGTTGATACTTACAGTTTTTGTTGGTTTTTTGTTTTTCTAAGGACTCTGCTGTCTGGATTTCTCCTTTTTCCAGAAACTGCTAAACTATTTCTATACACAGAGAGCAAAACGAGTTTTGCGACATGGTTTTTTGGAACTATCGTTTGTTCAATTTATTCGCTTGTTTCAAAAACGACTGGACTGTTTATACACACATGGGAAAAATAAAGAAGAAACACCTTTCAGCTTTCTGTTTGTTTTTCTAAACTCTTATTTTTATTTCTCTTCGTTTTTTTCCAGAAACCACTAGAATTGTTTGGTTTTTGCCTTGATACGTGTTGAGATCCACAGCATACTACTCTAGTTTAAACTTCAGGATTAAATAGAAACCTTTTGTTTTGGTAGAATTGATATTTTGCTTTGTTCAATTTAACAAAAGTGGCCCAAATCAAATTATATCAGTATCACCATCACTGTATCTGTAAGGTAATTTCTTGCTTCCATACCATCCCTCGTATTGGTATTCTATTATCTAGGAAAAACAAATTCCCCAATGTCATGGTTTAGATTTAACTTTAAATAATAATTTTTTACCATAGTGTAAACATTTTTTTATGTTTCGTAAATAAACGAATCTGAATCCATATGCAAAGTGGCAACTCTCGTTTTCTGGACTGAACTAGATTAAATAGTTTTATTCTCTTTTCACTAATTGTGTTAACGGTCAGAAATATTCACTGTTTGTATACTAATGATGGTTATACGTGAACGACTCAAATACTCCTTGACCTATACCGACTTTTGTTAGAATGTTTTTTAAAAATCCGTAGGAACAAAAAGGCTATACTAAAGGACGAAGCCAGGATCAATAAACAGAGCAGGAAGCCGGTCATTCCCAGGACATCCGGTGCAAAGGTACCTAACGCAACTACCGCGAGAATTATTCGCGATGTAATTATCTGTTTTTTGCTTTTTATTAGGTCAGAGATCGCTCCGTTAACAAATTACGCAAGAACATGGAGGCTTTGGGCGTGGACATGTCTGGAACGACCCAGGCCAACTTCACCAGAACCAAACAGAGGGTCCGGTCAGTCGGTATGAACTCCCTCCGCGATTTTGTCGACGTGGCTAACCCCGTATTTTTTTATTCTCCAGGCCCGATAGCTAAGAAGGCCCGCATGGACGTCAAGGTCAATCCCGCGAGCAAGGCCCTGGTGAAACCGCCTAGGAACGAGCAAGGAATCAAGGATTTGGCGGTAAGTTTGGAGAAAAAAGCGAATCGCGGCCGATCTCATAGGATTTTCTCGCGTTTCAGATGAAGAGGAAACTGGAGAAGATCGCACACAGAGCGATCAGCAAGAAGGTGGCCAGGATGGGTCTCAAAGGTGAAGCCGATCGATTTATTGGTAACAAGATGCCAAAGCACCTGTTCACCGGAAAACGAGGCATCGGGAAGACCGACAGGAGATAAGCGAGTTTATAGTGTTTGTTTCGGAAAACTTTATTTCAATAAATTAATAAGAATATAACGGTGTTTTTAGTTTAATGGTAGGCCTAGAAAAAGCGGAAACGAATGAATAACATTGACAGTCTTGACATTAGACGACTGGATATGATTTTGAGTTCAGGTCCTCGCGAGCATGTACATTGCTGATTATTAATTTTATAATGTTGAACATAATAGTGATCATACCTGATTCCGATAGGGAAAGTTTTCTTCTACTGATATAATACACCCTAATCGTCTGGCAACATATTAAGGGCTATCGAATGATAATCAACATAATTTTATGGTTTCTATAGAATTACTTGCGATCACTTAACTGTAAGGAATTTATGAATACCATAGCAAATTATTATTTCATTATACTAGCCTATGTTAAAAATGATAGCATACTTTTATATATAAAAAATTCTATTTTAAGGTATATATGATGACGAAGTCATTGACATCGCTCAGATTCAACTATTAACGATGGTACTTACAAAAAAAACTATTGGGTATTAGCAAATGAAAAAAAACAAGATTATAACATGTATATAAAGGAGCTTTATTGCAATAAATTAACAACAATAACAGTGGCGTTTATGTTACTCATAAATCGATGTACGGTGATCCACAACGCACATTATAAAACTGATCGCATATTTGGAACTGTTCGTTGAACAAGGTTCCGTTCGTACACAAAAATGAGGCAATCAATTTGCCATTACAAATATGGTAAGCCTGAAAAATGTACTTTCACGTCTCTCCTACATTTTATATACACATATAAAAAAAGCCATACATACCTGACAACCTGTATCTACATCTGCATAATATCCGTAGGGTTTGTCATCACATTTGAAGTTAGTATGGGGCACTGAAGCATACGTCGGATATAGAGGGGGGTCATGCGGCAGGTGTAAATCATGGTACCCATCATACGGTAAAGATCCAGGTATTATATGATATCCAGCTTCTACAAGAACATCTAGTAAAATAAAAAAAAGTATACAATTAGGCCCCATTATATTATCCTAGGAACACAAATTCACTCACACAAACTCACAATTACGACGCAGGACTTCAACATGTTGCACTAGGAGAGAGTGTTGGTTGGAAAGTCAAGATCAGACCGAAATGGGAAACGCGAAAAAAAATCGTGCCTTTATATTTGGCGTTATGGGCAAATTTCTGGGTCATATCCATCATAAAATACCGTTCTCTAGGGTTACTTCTGCTGATTAAAAGGTTAGCGCTTTGGCAAGGACGTTGATTCGTTTTCGAGCGACCGACTACCAGGGTAAATTTTAAAGTGAAAAAAAGCATCAATTAAATAGATAAAGAGAGTCAATTTCACTAATTAACTCACCTTGTAGCGCCGATCTCGTAAGCGCCAGCCCAATGCCAAGACTCCCACTGTCGTCAACTATTTTCGCTCATTCTCCTGCTATTATTTACGCCTTGGTTAACAACAAATAAATATAGTGGGAGTGTGAGTGATTAATCTTAACGGTATTATAACAAAAATGTGTTAGGAAACTAATATAGTTCGAGGCTAGCAACATTTTTCACCAAGACAACAATCTCATATCAGCACTCTAATTGAGGTTATTTGTTGACATTCACATACCAAGGTATCATCGCGGTGTCATCATTTTGTCCATCAGAGGCCGTGGTTTATTGTTTTTAGACATTCTGTTGGGAACAGTGCGCTAACACAATTTTACTTTTGCCGGCTTGCCAAGTTGTCAGCCTAGATGTAAACATGGAGAGATTGGTTAAGTTTTTGAATATATCCTCGGTAGTTTTATTATTATTCGTAAGTTTAGTGAGTAGTATTAAAGTGCCAAAGAGGTTCGAGTATAAGTACTCATTCAAACCTCCGTATCTAGCTCAAAAAGATGGATCAGTGCCCTTTTGGGAATACGGCGGCAGTAAGTAGACTTTTTTCGTACACGTCAGTTAATTTTACTTGAAATGTCAACGTATCCTTATATCACTGTCTTTTTCTCGCGCATAGGATCTAATGCAAATAACATGGTACACGTATCTCGTTGATAGATAGTTTTTGACACGTATATAACCAAAAACATATGTATTAATATTTTTTCTTAAAAACAATTTAATTCTATTAAATTAAAATGTGCCCTTTACGAGAATATTCTTTAACGGTCACGTTAAGATATATATTCCTTTTTCCCGATTGGTTTCATTCATTTTTTGCCGTTTCTATTCAACACAAATATGACTAAATTTATGCCTTTAGAATATGTAAAACCAAGACTAACTTGATTTTCTTGTACATTCCAACAGACGCGATAGCGAGTTCGGAGAGCGTGCGGTTAGCTCCCTCGTTGCGGAGTCAGAAGGGAGCAATATGGACGAAAAATCCCGTCAACTTCGATTCGTGGGAAGTGGACATTGCGTTCAGGATAAGCGGCAGAGGTCGAATCGGCGCTGACGGAATGGTGAGTGTGTTTAGGTAAAGGTGGGAACAATAAAGAAACGGTGTGTTTTTTTAGGCGTTCTGGTATACCCAAAACAAAGGCGCCTACGACGGAGAGGCGTTCGGATCGTCGGACCAGTGGACAGGTCTGGGGATATTCTTCGATTCGTTTGACAACGACAACAAGCACAATAACCCGTACATTTTCTCGATCGTCAATGACGGCAGCGTGAAATTTTACCACCAAGAGTAAGGCCTGGTCTGTGGTGTTCAGTTTCTTTTTTGTTAACGATGGTGTTTTAGTGACGGTTCGACTCAACAGCTGGCCGGATGTCTGAGGGATTTCCGTAATAAACCGTTTCCAACCCGGGCCAAGATTGACTACTACAACAACGTGTTGACGTTGCTGTTCCACAACGGCATGACCAACAATGAGCAAGACTACGAATTGTGTTTCCGAGCCGAGAACGTGGTTCTACCCAAGAACGGGTACTTTGGCTTGTCGGCGGCCACGGGGGGATTGGCGGATGACCACGACGTCATTCATTTCCTCACCAGCAGCTACATAACGGCGGGTTCCGTTCCCAGCCAGTCAGGTATGGTTATCAATTGTTATATGTTGTTAAGATCGGGTGGTTATTCCTATTTTTAATCAGGATTAACTGACGAACAACAGAAACTCCAAAAGGAGTACATGGAGTACCAGGCGAAGCTAGAGCAGCAGAAGGAAGAGTACAAAAGCAGTCATCCAAAGGTAATACTGGGCATAGTGGTCTCAGTTGAAAGGGTTGAGTGTTCCCGATGTGTTCCAGGCGGAGGAGAACGTAGAGGACTGGTTCGAGACCGAGTACCAACGCGAGTACAAGCAACTGTTCCAAGGGTTGATCAACATCCACGACACCGCCAAACAGATGGACAAGAAACTGGACGAGATCGTCGGCAAACAGGAGCGCACCATCAGCCTGGTGTCGCAGCAGCACGGCGCGGTGGGCGCCAATATCCCCCCACCGCCCCCCGGCCAACCGGCTGTGGCGGGGGAGTCCATCCGGAGGCACGAGGTGGACGCCATGTTCAACAACCAGAACCAAATCGTGAACACCGTCCGAGAGTTGAGGTAGGCGCTCATTGCATTCTAGCCATAGAGTATTAGAGGGAAAACTCAATTTGGTGAAGAGTTTCGCTACGTCCACTACCAATAGCCCGTTCAATAAAATGTCAACTAAATTTATGACGTCAAAACGTCACAATGTTGCCGTTTATTAAATAGAATTTATTTTAACATTATAGTACATCTATCATATCGAACTAATCCATCAGAGACCCAATGTGTTTCTGACTCTGACTACCTAGTGGCTTCGGCATTTTAAATCAGAGTAATAATAAGCGGCGACTTGTAATGTATCAAAACAAAGTACCAAAACAACTTTTCCAGTTTACGACCTGTAATTATTACTACTAATGTTTTTGCAGACAAGTTTGGCAACCAGGCGAATTTTGTAGGCTAATTCAGTTACTTATTTGAATATATCAGACGAATTTACAAATTGCGATAGGCAATACGTTCGACATTGTGATGAAGTGAGGTCACTGTTATTTTGAGTAGTTTGTGAATGGGGGTGATAATCGTCTATTGAGGTAATTTCATTGTAGGTTGCTCTGAGGAAAACATTTTGCTCTGAAAATATTTGGTTGGTTCTTTGATAGAGATTATATAAAAAGAACTTAAAAATTAAAAATTCTCTCTTCAGTCTTTCGCCTTTTTCATATCTGTGTAGTACCGTCAAGATCATTATGTACTGTGTAATCAAAAGGTCTTAAATTTACTTTTTATAATATCTGCCAAAATTGTATTATAATATCGACGTGGCAATATTGCAGGATAAAATAAAAGAGGTGGTTCAAAGAACTACTAGAACTAGAAGTATAATAAAACAATTTTGTTGGAGCTCGGAGCATGAGACATTGCCTTGCCTCTATGAAATTAGTCTCAACTGGCCCATCTACTAAGTCAGTCATAATTGATTACAAACAAAAATTACATTTACATATGGTACGACGTAAAATTTTGTTTGCAATTTTTCAACTCCTAGTAATACATCCCCCGTTAGTAAATAAATAAATTATCTAAAGCATCTATCCTCTTCACAATTTTCCATGAGCTTTAATGGATCCAAAAAAATGTCCAAACTATGTTGGTTAAGTAACCTTAAACCGATATAGTTATTCAGATACTTACCGGAACTAATTTTCTTGATTGATATGAACCTCCTCAAAGTATCGATGGTACATTAACACATCTGTTTTTAGTTGGACCATAAAATTTTGCACTATTTAATTACTGAATTTACGCTTTTCCAAGAATATGTTTACGTAGTTAGGGTAGGGGATCAGACCATTTTTAAAGCCAGTGGGATACTTCTTCGAAGGAAAACGATATGGATGCATTATACTTATATTGTACGAACGACTAATGACTTCCAACACTGAAAAGGGTGCCCAAAACAAGAAAAAAACAACAAAGGTACCGTAGAAACGAAATGAACCAATCAAATGCCTTCGCGGCTATTAGCGTAGGGATTAAAACAAGTAATAAAGTCAAAGTAGTGACATCTAGACATAACACACGCGAAATATCCCTCCAAAATTGCCTATAAAGTTAAATCTATATTTTCTCTGTGGTTCTGGCCTGATTCCAACGTCATTTCAGGCAGTTTATACTGGAGATAAAACAGAGGATCGACACGGTGATAAATAATCAGGCCAAAGCACCCACGGCCCAGGTACAGGCCGTGGGATATGATACGCAGGCCTTGATCAACGAGATGCGAGACGGGCTCAATCATGTTAAATCCAACATGGCTCAGGTAAGTACGGCGCGGTTGTGTGTTGATCACGTATTATATATCCGTCAAATTGTTCTCATCAGATGGCCAGTCAAACCGGACAAGGAGGAGGAAGCTGTCCCCAAGTATCCTGCGTTACCGTGACCACCGTACTGGTGATTGTGGCAGTGCAGCTTGCTATCATCTTAGGATATAACGTTTATCGGTGAGTTTAGGGGTTCATTTTACTACTTTACAGTCTCAGAGTACTGTAAAACAGACGTTATTTTTAAAACACCTAATTATAGGGCTCGCGAGAAAGTAATCAACCTAATTCGTTATTTAATAACAAGAAAATACAATTTAAGAAACGCGGATTACTTTTTCACGTCCCTAATGTCTTCAATGTTTATACCAATTCGCGTCCTAAACCCTAACTGAAACCTCATTGTTCCAGGGACAGCAAAGACAACCAGTCCAAGAAGTTTTATTAATCATTGTCATCGGTCACTTTGTACATTTGCATCTATAATTGTGTGTTCAACGAGTACTAATAGTTTACCTATGATAATTGCCAAAATCCGATCACCCAAGGAAACAATGAACTGCTCAAAAAAAACATTGACGTCTGACAATTTTTGTTTTCTGAAAATAACGGAATCTTATTTTTACTGAACAAAATAGTTTATATAGTGTTATTTTGTGAGATTATTTTTTACTTGCGTCGCATATTTATCTAGCAGGGAACGTAGAACAACCACAAACTTAGCAGTGTCAACGTTCTCGACTCTTCCGTCAACTCTCTGGCGCCAAGACATACATACATTTCTCTCTTTCTCTCTCTATATATACATATATTTTAAAGACATATTTTCTACAACTATTTTAAACTAGGCTTACGATGCATTTAAAATAAATTATACCGTACGGTTGTGTTATTTAGTTATACTCTATCAAAAAAGTCGTTGTTTGAAGTTAATTAATTTCTTTATTTTTTAACGCGTCTTCCCCCATTCGCCAACCTCATCGCGTTTTAGATTTAACCATTGTTACAATTTTTTTTTGTTATATTGCATAATTTTTTATGTCCCGCGGTGGTTTATGTAATACCCACTGGTATCATTGAGAAAAAAGATAGCAAGAAAATAAATGTGTATTTTTACTTTCGGCGTTTCATTTTTATTACCATCATATGTCACTCGATCTACAGTCAGTTTGAAGTTTTACTTGTAAGTAGTTATAACCTCGAAGATATATTTGACGTAGTTGTCAAAAAATTTAGACTAAATAAAATAATGAAAAATAGTCCGAAGTTTAATTTATAAATTGTTGTAACCAAGGTGGTATGCTTGGCATGTCAAAAAATTTAGGCTGTATTGTAAGCAGATTAATGAAAAATAGTATTAAAAAATATTTTTCATTTTTTTATTTAAACGAAAGACAACAGATACGTGTGGCGCTGATATCGCTTTTTATGCAACGTCGATAGGTTGACAATAACAACTTTAAAACATGGACGTTAAGTAATTTTTATGGATAGGTTTCAAATCAAAAACAAAATTTCTATAAATCAATTTATTAAAAATAAATACAAAATAAAAACGATTATAGGGAACAAAATATCATACCTAGTGTTGGTGATTTTGAATCGATCTCCCAAATAACTCTTGGCGTTTCAAAACAATGTTTTCTTGACAGCCAGCTTTACATCTCTTCTTATTCTGATTAAGAGTAAATCATTATATTTGACATATCGGTCAAATACGACAATGCTTTAAAAGCGACGAAGTTCTGAAATATCCAATAGTGCAGAAAAAACTCTACATACAAGTGACTAATTTAAATTTAATGTCAAGTGTAGGTTCACTTTACAGTATTTAAGGTATGTACATCTTGAAATAAACTAACTAAAAGGAAATAAAACACAGATTCGCGCTCTGATCTGAAATATATTTTTCGACAGTATTTTATCCCAAAAAATCCAATATTCTTAGCGCACATAATAAATATATATATATACATATATATATTCAAATAGAAATTCTGATTTTTTTTTACTTTTTCTTGGTATTTTCTTTAGTAATTTGTACTTAACCATAGTAGGTCTACATAAATACATCCCTATTAAAAACGATGATGTTGATCGAAAAAATTTTTACATAATATATAATAAATGGAGAATATCTTACATGCTAAGGCCAAGAAAAAAAAATACATAAAATTGAATCGTGTGTTTTGCTATGGGCGACTGCGATCGCACCTTCATCGATCGAACATCTGTAGGATCACTACCGGTCGCGTGGTATTCGACCGAAGAAAATGCGAACGCTCCCCCGTTATACGGCTCTTCGGAAAAGTACGAGATTAAAAAAAGTACATCATTCTTGTTAAAAAAAGAAAAAAACTGAACATAGAAGAGTTACGGGACACGACGTCATGATGAACTAAAAAAATCACTATTCCTCGATAAACAAAATTACACACACACAAAAACAAAAACCATATATCTATATATATATACATAATTCACTTAAAATATATGTAATTATCAAATATATCACATTTTATAGTAAGTTTTCTATTATTTTAACCATTTCTAACGCTATTTTAACTGGTTTCTTCCCTTCGTTATACATATATACAGTAAATATATATATATACGCTTACAAATATACGAGATGCCCTCCGAACAAAAGATAAAATTAATAATCACTATTAAAAAACAAAAGAAGAGAAAATCGATTAAAAAAAAACACGTACACTGTGCTAAATCTACGGGTTAAAAGGAAAGCAATTCATCATAAGAAAGATTGATGAAGGTTGATAATCCCTTCCCAGTCACCTCGAGAATAAATGTATTGGATGCGTTTTGGGTACTTTCCCCTTTCCCCGTCGCCGATTAGCACGATCGAAGTTGATTTAAAACAGGCAGGACATCTAGTACGGTTTATCTGAATTTTGAGTGGTGGTGGTGATGGGGTGGGGTTGAGAGATAGAGAGGGGGAGGTGGAAAGAACGAATTAACATACATAATTTGGATGTACCAACAATTTCACTATGTACACGGATAATACACGCGTCCTTGCGGGAGGCCGCGCGCTGCAAACCAAGATGGTCTTACGATAGTTACGGTGAGAGGTCTCTCGAAGTCGTGGACCGGAACGAAGAAGCGTTATTGCGCGCTCTGGGAGGGGTACTCGGGGAAAGGCCTCCTCTTAAATCTACATATGTACAACACGATAATAAAAGCTAACCTATACACTATTGTCTTTCCGGCTTTTTCTTCTTGGTCATGGTGAGGTTGTTCTGGCCGCTGTTCCGGTGATTGTGCGAGTTGAAACTCTGATGATGATGGTGGTGGGAGGGGCCGCCGCGCTGGTTCTTGTTCCACCTGCTGATCTTGTTGCGCGCGTTTAGCGGACGGGCCTGGTAGTTGATGTTGGGCGAGTGGTCGCGGGAGGGCCGGTCCGATCCCTGCAAAAGACGAAGGGGTAGAAGGCGTTTCGGGGAGCCGGGCGGTGACGTGGTCGTACCTCCGAGCTCACGCCGCTCTCCTCCGCGCTGCTGGTACTGCCCGTGCTCGACGACCTGGACGGCTTGGCGACGACGCCTCCTCCTACCGCGCCCACCAGGACGGAGGCGATCGCCTGGGTGGTGACCTGCGTCCCCCGCACGCTCTCGTCGATCTTCCGCCGATGCTGCACCACGTTGTCCCTCACCCTAACTATTCTGCCCAAGATACTCTGGAGGTAGCAGTCGTTATTGGCCGACTGGGGATGCACCACGTTCGTCAATATGGTGTAGGCGTATTCAAAGGCTTTCTTCACCTGTAACACAAAACCCAAGATCGTTATAGCGGGAACGTCGAGCTGACTCACTATCATGAGCTACCCACCAACAGAATGCCATAACTACTACGCCCAATATCGTTGGACGGCTGTAGAGGGTCTTCAATGCACAACATACTGGGCCGATGGCCGTCAACCATATCCTTTTGCATCTCCTCCTAGACATCATCAAATAAGAAATCCAATTATAATTGTATTAGAAATACTACTAAATACTAAAGGTAATTAATATTTTTATACACATTTTATTGCAATTAACCATCCATTCATTTTAAGCTTGTAATAACCAAAAGCTAGAGGTAGTCAATACATTGATGGGGTTTGTCCATCAAGAATAGTAGCAAAAATTGCAGTTAGGATCATAGTTGATCATAACAGGTCAATTGAAAAGTTAAATTGTCTTTCTCTTCTAATGACTAGAAGTTATTTTCGAGTGGATCGAGTGAAAACGACAAAAAATTTAGAATACTTAAGTTTTGTGCTACATCAATAATTTTATAGGAATAATAATAAAATTGTTATAGCCCTTGTCACACATCACTAGGCCTATTTAAAACTAATACAAATTAACCATTAGGGTCTCATATACTATACACTACTAAGGATCATACAAAACCCGATAGTGTTGACAGTTGGCTGCCACGACTGATATATTAAATGTCGTATTTATCGCTTGGATAAGTTAAAAAGGATCACTCAAAGTTGCATTCTTTACGTTATTTTTTTTCTCATTGACTTGATTATAGCTGAAAAGATTGTGGAATGGAAAAATTTTCACTACTGACTTAAATAATGGTGTAATCTTCTATATTTTTTATCGAACATTATTATTACTGCCTTTATTGATTCGCCAATTAAGTCCAAAAAAAGTTTTATATGTACCATCATATGACATTTAAAACCAGCGATTGCTAGACCGCATAGATTCACCAGGGAGGAACCAGCTGTTTTTCGGCACTAACCGCTAAATTTAGCCAGTGTTTTTGTAAACCCATGTAAAATTTAAAAAATAATGTACCTCAACCAAGTAGGTAATACATGGGCTACAACATGGGGTGTTCTACACAGAATTAGGTCTGTCCAACTATCTAGATCACAGAAGTTGGTCAAAATATGTGTCTTTAAGACAAGACGTGATCAAGCACCCACTCACCTTAGTGATATACATCCCGCCGTCCCTTATTCGAATGCCCGTGTTGATGAAATTGAACTTCCTGCCGTAGAGCTCGAAGAACTCTATGAGCAGCACTCCCAAGTTGGCATTGCTTTGCCTGACGCCGTCCTGTCGCGGGTGCAGCTGCGGAAATAAAGATGGTGGTTTAAGAGATGACGAGAACCGTCGAGGGGAGGCAGGGGGGTTGGTCGATGTACTCACTTGTAGGAAACTGATGCACATTAGTATGAGGCTATAGCTACTAATGCCGCCTGTGAATACCTCGTTCAGATCTCGTTCTAGCAGGAATTGCTTGAGCACGTACACCAACTTGGGCAGGACGGGGAACTGCTCCATGTAGGTCTTGATCAGTTCGGCGCTCTTTACGCCGTTCGACATATTGAAGGATATGTCCACCTGAAATGAGAAACAGAGGTGATGCCGTGCTCTCGAGGGCGTATTCTCTGATCGCGCTCACCTTAATTTCAGTCTTTTTGTCTATCAGTTTTACGATGGGGACGGAGGCTTTGTCTAACACCTTTATACTGTCCTCCTGGGCAACACCTTTATCCAGGAACTCTCGTTCCAACGTGCGGAGAGGTAAGTTTGTCCATTTACCTGCGGAACGGTGTTTAACATTAGCATACACCGCAAACCACGACCTCCAAACTACTTTCAAGAGTGCCACTTGGAGATCATCAGTCTTACTTGTCGGGATTTTACACTGTCGACTATTGACGAGCGCAATTACGAATAAAACGTACATCAAATCAGAAAACCGTGTTTTTATCGAACGACAACACTTACTGAACGATATCGTATCGTTAGGTTACGGACAGATTACGGTAAGCTCGACGTATAACAAGCATACCGATTCTAATCGAATAAAGAATGACGATGAACTGGGAAAGTAATATCGTTTTTTAGAATTTGCTTATATTGCTTATATAAAACGGGTATCGGCAACAATGCATCGAGATCCCAACCAATCCGACGTATGGCGATCAAGTGGCTGCACTAAAAGGAAACAAAAAGCACGCTGGTTTGGCAAACGCGGTTCCTCTTGAACGAATTGGTAGAATGTATACATAGATGTTTGCCCAAAGTGCATGTCGTCTACATTATAATATACAAACAGTATAAATATGATAACATAAATTTTGTAATACTTTTCTACAAATTTTTTGCAATTAGTTAAAAAAAAACAGAAAACTACGCCTGCTAGATAACAGAAAAAGTTAAGTAAAATATCAAGATATACGTTAACATTACGAAATGCTCGGCCAATGCCGTCGCTTGAATAAACGAATAATGTTCGTTTATCATCGGGCTCATACGTGTTTCCCGCGGCTTATATCTTGTGGTTTCTGTACTTTTTATTCGATTACAATTTTTTGTTCTTTTTATACGTTTACATAAATGTAATATAATTTTTATTCACTGTTTTAAATTATTTAATAATAATTATTTTTACGATTTTATGAAATTATTGAAATAGAGTAAAGCATAATATATTATAAAGAATATAATTATTAGGACTTATAGTATACTTACTGAACTAACCACAAGGTAACCTCAAAACCACAGCTCAATTTCGTTACGTAATTTATTATTATATTTATTTACCATACTGTAAAATATAAAACATTACTATCATAGACTACATTTATTCAGCGCCTATTATATACGAATTAATAATTAATTAGGTTATTTATATGATTATAAAAATGTAGCTTATTTCAATAAGTATACTATATCGATATTTTTTTTAATATATCGATTGTAAACATCTCTGCGTGCTTTTTATAATCTTAAAAATTCATTGACATCTGACAGTTACTGACATAATTTACGTCAAATATATTATATATTATTGCCGGACTTTAAAAAAGAAGTACTGAACTCACCTATGACCACAAGGTCAATGTCGCTGGTTGGCAAGTACAGGCCGGTACGGTATGAACCGAAGACCTCCACTTGTGCTTCGGGCCATTTGGAAATTATTATATCCTCTATTCGGGAGACTACTTCCGCTCTTACTTTGTGCTCCGCCTCCGTGGGACTCATGTAGCTGTAGAAATGCTCGATTTCCTGGTGAAGTCTGAAAAAATTAACGCCGTGTTAGTATTGACTTGATGCGAAACAAAAAAACAATCGAATTTCAACTGTCAAAAATAACGACCCATTTTTTTCGACAATATTTGGTAAAACTTAAGGAAAAGCGATACAAGAAATATAAGTTTACAGGTTTGGCATCAAATATTATACAAATCATGGTGTTTCTTGGAAATATTTCATAATAAGAGTTTAACTGATAGAATACAGTCACCTTTCAATTGTCAAAATTACAAACGATGTCAAATTAGGTTATAATGATAACGAGAACTGTCATCGCTTAAATTATAACCTAATTTTTTGTTAAGTCATTTTTTGCTACTTAACCCACTACTTTTAGATTATAGGTAAATATTTTAAAAAAATGCTTTAATAATAAAAGGTAACGATAATCTTTATTAATTATATTTTTGATTATTGTATCATAATATAATATTTATTATTTTTGCTTTAAATGTTAATGTAATTCTCGATAATGACGGAAATGTCTTTCAAACTGACGGATTATTTCTGATTAAATGAGTTGTTCAATAAGTTTTATGGGTCGAAAGAGGGCGCTGTTACATCGGACGTTATATTTTTCAAGTATTACAGCAAAACACATTTATGTACCATTGCAAGGTTCACAAAGTGCATCAAGCTCAATAAATCTAGTAGGCCTACGTGGACTTCCTATTAGATAGTGTGGTCAAAGGTTTGAGTTTAAGAAACCTGCACAATGGAACTACTAGTACCATAGGAGTGACATGAAATGAAAACGGGGGGTTGAGGGAGGTACACCGAATAATTCCAAGCCGTAAAACCGTGTACTCCTGTTCGAATCCGAAAACCTAGACATCAGACACCTGTTAACGCTCACATGTAGACTCTCATGTCGAAATCGTATCGGATTCGATCACTTTTATTATTCCAAGTACGAAGCTATTCTTCCTGCATAATATCGAAATTTCGTGAAAGTGTCCGTAGAAAAGAACGTGGCCGAGAACAAGAGAAATTCCTCGACATCGCGCGTCGATTTTTCCATCGCCTATCATCCGGACGCTTCCGATTGGATCGTAGGTGGCCATGGATTCGACCAACGGATCTTCCGAGGGTACCGTTAAGGCCTCGCGCACAAAAACTCGCTGGCATCCGAGCAAGAGCCGTGTTATTGTAAGGGGGCAGCAGAAAAAAAGCGGCATTCGCCGAATCCGTGAACGTTAACGCGAGAATCTCTTGGAAACCGTCGTGGCGCAGCGACCGATGCCTTTCGAAATTTTTTCGGAGGTTAGCAACGGAACGATTCGCCATTTCATTACCTCATGCAGGTCTTGTACAGATTCAAACCGTCGTCGTTGTAGTCGATCGGTTTGGGGACGCTAGTGAGTTTATATCCACCCATTTCCACAATAAGAACACACACTAATACACGCCGATTTGTCGGATAATTGACACTATTCCACCGGGCCGAGGTCGGAATTCGACCATTCGAAAAAAACGGTTTTAAAAAAATTAATAGACGATATACCAGGATAAGGATAAAAATGCCATGGCGATGAAGAATGTAAATAAAACAACTTAACCTTACAAAAATAGTTAACTGTCAGAGAGACACGGAAACAAAATAAAAAAAAACGTTATAAACAATATTGTTCAGAACCTACTTTGATCTTATCAAAATGTGTCCTCGAATGATGTTACATAAAATAAGTAAAAAGTGTTTTGTAACAAAATCGCCTATTTTCGAGTGTCTCGAGCCAAACGTTTGGTATACGGCGAAATTATCGAAAAGGCCGAATGGACGACGGTATAAAGGTCAGTGGGGTAAACGGATTCCCGGTGGTTTCGAAGAAAACCCGTATTTGTTTACAAATCTCGACGTTTTCCCCCCGGAAGATCCGGCAACGCTGTAATAGGCCATCTTATGTCAGAACGCCAATCGCACATATTGGTTAAGAGAGCACGTTTTTTTTTCGTTACTGCTAAAAATTCGAGGTACTTACCCCACTAAGCCCCTGGCGTAATGGAATTTCTCCTGTCTCCAGGGACATCCGCCGTAATCGGTCACGAATTTCCGATGCAGGGGCCGCTGACTAGGTCGTATGTCACTCTTGGTACGCCGCGCGCGGGCAAAATTACCACTTTTGTCGGCTTTCCCGTTCATGATCGTGTTCTGGTGGTTGTTGAATCCGTTGGTTATCCCGTCCGTGTCGTTGTCACTGTCTCTCAAGTTCATGTTATCGACCTCCTTCTGTGTATTCCACACTCTCAGCCAGAGCAATTTGGCTGGACCGTCCTGCTCCGGCATCAACCAGGTCACGCACGAAACCATCAAAAGAAAAGGCGTCGCGTTCGCACACGCGTTCAATTCCTATAACCCGTACATGAACCGAACAGGACACTTTGAAAAAGGTCGACGGCAAGTCACACCTTACACTATCACACGACTCTCTTCGAACGTCTGCGAAAATTGACACTGTATGTCGAAATGACAAGCGTGAGAGCTACTGAGTGGTATCTGTCAAAATACAGGTCGCCCGTAGAGTACACCCTTCTAACCACAGGGGCGCCTCAGGCAACTATATATATTCACCGAGTTTCGACGTCTCACCATCAGATAACGCCAGCCATGCTGGCGAGAATCTAAAGCGGGGAAGTCAAATTCTGTGGTATCATCATGAAAATAAATGTAGAAATAACTTTATCTAGTAAATTATTATATTAGATAAATAGAAAAATATATTACGCAAACTTAAAAATGTTGTTCTCTAATATATTATTCATTAGTTGTGTCGCCGACTGCGAGAAATTTCGATATATCCAAGGAAAAAATTGAAATTTTTTGAATCTAAAAAATATCGATTTTTTTGCAACTATAAAAAATATCGATATTAAAAAATATATCGATATTTAAAAAAAAAATTATATCTCGATATTTTCGATCTATACACTAAACCCTTAGTATATTAAGCAACAATTTTTATAAATTATAATGAATGTATAAATATTTTTCTCAGCCGATCTTTTTTTGATATTTTTAAAAAAAAAGTAAATATATTCCTTAAACATTATAAAACAACCTTTTTAATAAACCTTTAAAATTGGTATTTAATCTTAAAAATTTACTAAAAACATGGCTATCTCCTAAATTATTTAAACAATATCGATATTTTCTTGGGCCGATATATAAAATTTTAATTTTTTCATGATAATATAGATATATTTTTAATGTCGATTATCGATATTTTTTTTCCTATATCGACAATTTAATGAATTTAAATATATAGAATATGGATATTTATAGTCATATTCAAATATGGATATTCAAAATATGGATGGTCAAATATGGATATTTTTCTACCTCATCCTCTACTAAAAATATTTTTTTAAACTAATATAATATAAAGCATTAACTCTTAAAATAATAACAACGTATTGGAGGTATATTAAATAATTCAAATAAATTTTGACAACCCTAAAACTATAGTAATTATAAAGATTTATTATTCAGTTTTCTTGAATAGTAGAACACTTTAATATTACGCTGGTGGCGCCACTTGCGCGAAACTTGTACTTCACGACCAACTTTTTGATAAACTGACACCCACTGACAAATGCGCGGGAGATTTTCAACCGGAACGATTTTCGATTGGCCGACGATAACGGTTATCCTCGAGATCGTCTTGGTATTGGTCGAACACTTCGAATGTTTTCCGTGAAAAATTAAAGGACAATAAACTAGGCTTTTTAAATATAGCTACCAGGTATTTGTAAATAATATGTATATATTATTCGGAATAAGTCTTATTATCTATTATATTTGTTCATTTTCAGCGAAAAAATTAATAGTCTTCAGGCTAATGATAGATATACACAAGTGTCATTATTAGGTCATGTTTGTTTTACGAGTTTAAAAACAATTGAAGATGATAATTTCATTCAGTTTTGTTTTTAGCTTCAACCTTGTTTTTTATTTTTATAGCTTAATATTTTTAGTATCATGAAATATTTCTTCACATACCCAACTTAACAATTCGTATAACTGAGCAGGGTGACGAGGGCGGTCGAAATAAAACAATTTCATTTTTAGGTAGTATTTCGACGTAAATTATTAATTGACCTTTAAAAATTTGTATTTTGTCCCGTTTTACAACCCTTGAAAAAAGAGAACCCGAATGTCTAGATACCATGGATTATTCAGGTTTTTCCCAGCACGTGTTATCCATCTGGTCTTCTTTTTAAGTTCGCAAAAAGGATTGGCCAAACGATCTTTATCATTGCCTCAAAATTCGCAGCCTAAAAATCTTCGACCCTTCAAAAAAAAAAAAGTAGAACAGCTAGTTGGTGAAATGTGTGAGTGTTGTTATGTATGAATATTGTATCCAAGTAGCCCAGCTTTCAAGGGTTCTGTCCCAATAATCCGACAAAGACCTGCATGTGATGGAAACAAATGGGATTCGGAGTAGGGATGAGGTGAGGTAAAATAAACATGATATGCAAAACTTGTATATAAATTTATTAGCCCAGAGACAATATTTAAAACAAGAAAAAAAAGTAGACTAAAATCCGTTTCACATCTACTAACCCGGAAAGATTATTTACAGGGACGGGAAAACGACCAATTAAAAATCATATAGAATACAGCATTAGTACCATGAGACTAAAAAATAAACGTTACGGACTCGTCCGACAAATTGGAGAAATCTACAATTGATATCCGATATAAATGCAATGGGCGCGGGCAATATTACACGTTAACCGAAAGAAAACGAAAAAGACAATGATATAATGTTCCGGCTAGCTCTGTGTCAATATCTCGTACGGTTGTATATACAACAGGCATCTTGGTTATCACAGCCCAGGCGGCGGGCGTGTTTCAGTATCTCGTTCGCGTTCGACGCCAGCGGCATCGGCTGCCTATATTTGTTCGACATCTCCAGTCCCAACGCCAGGTCTTTCTGCAACTGAGACAGCGGTTCTTCTGCGCTGGCGAAGTTTTTGCTCAAGATCATTTCGGCTTTGCCTGTAACAAAGAACAACAGCTCAAATCTAGTTAGGGTTGGTTATAAAAGGAAAAAGGAGACACATTAACAAAATTAAAAATCATATCGGCCATGTATGTAACGAAATAACAACTCAAAACACTTTGATCCAGTAAGCTTTGGTTTTAAAGGAAAAAAAAACTAGCGAGGTCAAAATCATATCGGCCTTGCAGATAGGATGGTGACAGATAATCAACAATCACTAAAATACTGTAAGCAGAAAGTACAGCAATTTGCCACGACAAGTTGAACACCAATCAGAGCGAATTACGTCAGCGTAGAGTGACGTTCGAACTGTCAAAATAACGTAGTGTTTATTTGTTGTGCCATTCATATTTTGATTTTACATTATATAAACCGTGTGAATATTGTCAAAAACGTTTTTGTAACAGCTCTGAACTGATTTGAACAAATATATGAGGAATAATTTTGATTTATATAATTTTTTTTACATTAAATTTTAGGCATAATAGACTGTGAAGATCAAAGTACAAATAAATATGACCCTATGTACTTTACATGACCATACTTCATCAAACATTTTTAACTTGAGTCTCAACACAAATATTAGGTTAATTTGTGAATTCAAGATAATTTATTCTACTTATAATTATATACTTCAAATATACATATAATTTTCAACTACTGGCAACATAGAGAACTAGAACACTCTTGCACTTGCAGGGATTTTCCAGAACTAGACTCTTGTCCAAAATAACAATGAAAACAGACGGAGTGTGCCTTGAAATATCGCAAAGCACACTCGGCCATGTAGAAGTTCGAAGACTCACCTTCCAAGTAACTGCTGCTCAGATCAGTGTAGCTGAAAACGTTGTGGAAACTTTTCAGGATGATGCCGCACTTGTCCGCCATGGCGAAGCCTTCAGTAAACCCGGTAAGGAAAATACCCCGCATCACTTGCAGGATGAGGTGGGCCTTGCAGGCCGCCCCCAGGTTTTTGCTGTCTCCCAACAAGAAGGTCGCCTGTGATAAGTACACGGAACGGTTGAGGGTGTTTCCGAAAAAATTGAATAAAATCGCTCACCTTCGCCATAGCTTTGAAAGACGACTGACACTGGAGAAAGAGCTCTTCCGCACCCGCCGTCAGCACCACCAGCTCCCCCTTCATGGACTCCTCCCGGCAGCCTTGGATCATGGCCTCCAGGTACCGTCCCTCCGAATTACTGATCAGCTCTGACAGATCCTTTGACCTTTCCGGGTCCAAGCTGGTCATCTCCACGTATCCTTTCCCGCTAAGAAGATCCCCCATCTCGAGGATGAGCTCCTTGGGCTTGTCCGGGTCCGCCAAACAGCTGAATATGATGTCGGAATTTCTGACCTGATGAAAAAAAGCGCAGGGTAATAGCTATGACGTGATGTCTGAAGGTACATACCACTTCGGCTGGCGAATTGAAGGTCTTCAGGTAAGTGCGTTGCTGCTCAGCGTACTCCTCGAGTTCCTCGCACAAAGTCGAACTGTGACTCCATATATTCAGTTGGTGACCCGAGTTAATCAGATTCTACAAGATAATACGGTCACAAATCGAACAATCAACCAGACCTCTTACCTTTATGATGCCGCCTGCGTATAAGTTACCCGCCCAGAACCCGATAACCTTCTCGGAAGTCGTCACGTTCGAGGTGTTCAAGGTTTTCGGGACCTTATCGACCAAGGGAAGCGACGATAAAATCGAATCGTTATCATTGGTATCCTCGTTCAGCATACTAGATGTTCTGCAAAATCATCTGTCAACACTAAACATCACCTAACCCAACAAACACAACATTACCTAGCTTTCTTTTTAGGTACAGGAGTAGAGTTGAGACCAGAGGATTTTCTGATTTTCTTGGGAGTGCTCTTGCTCTCTTTCGGCGTCGACCTGTGCTCTTTCGAGATATACTTGACGAAATTTATTCTATAATCAGGGTCTTTATGCATATTTTCTAACCACAAGAAAGAAAACGTAAACACCAATACAAAAAATCACCATCAAACCTGTACAGTCTTACCTATAATGCTCTCTAATTCCTCTAGGGCTTTTTTGAATTTCGTTTGTTTGTATGTTGCTTTATATTGCTCCTTATATTCTTCAAAAGGCTTAATGTGTTTGTCTTCGATCCAAGCATAATTGTGTTCCCCAAAAAAGTACACCCACTTACTGTCCTTCGGTCTTGGAGGGGCAGCTGGATCGGCAGCCATTACTATAGCTGGCCACGGTGGAAACCCAGACATTTTACCAAAGACAAAATCATTAACCCTAAACTCCTTAAGCGGAGATTCCATGGTGATATCAATATTGGACTAACGAAAGCAAGTTAAAAATTTAATTTAAATAATTAATTTTGTTTATTTTTCTTGGTTAAATATTCTTCTCTGATTTTTTCACGTTCTTCGACCGGTGGTAAATGGGGCTTTATGCCCTGGCGCCTTCTAGATGAAGAAACTTCCCCCTAAAAGACGAAAAAACGTGATACAAACAGACTCCACGACAGATTTACAAAAATTAGGTGTTAATTTCAAAGTTGCAAGCTGCACATGAAAAATTTACGAATGCATAGAGTTTACTTGAACGAAAACACATCAATTAACTCACTTTTATATCACCAAAACTTTGAAATCAATTTTTTGTTGTTTTCCCGCTATTACAACACGACAAAATCTTAGCGTCGGTAGGTGTTTACTGTTTACAAGTCACACGAATTCTATAAATACACTCACCCAAAATTTCTTGCACGCTTTGTAGTTTTCGATTTCAAAAAAACACTTTTCCCTGTCGTAATTGTTCCGATCGTAACACTTGTAAGTTAAATTTTGTTCCTTTAGGCAAGGATTATACAGTTCAGCATTTTTGTTTTTCATATCCCTCGAAGAAAAGGACGTTAACTAAGTCTAATGATGGAAGGTTATGTAAAAGACAGTACAGTTATCTGTTCTGTCATTTTGTGACACACCTACGGGGTTATTTCACGAGAAATTCAGTAGATCACGCTAGTGATGCAAAAAACCATTCCATTATAAAAATAATATAATCAAGTGGGAGGTATTTAATTAAACTCTAGAATTTGATCCGATGATTAATAAAAAATAGACATCCTGTTATTAAAGAAACATAAAATAGGTAATGATGTCATTGTAATCTAACTTGTCAAATGTGACAAATGAGTATAAATATGTCATGTTGAAGTTTTCTATCGTTTTGCTGAGAATTATGTATATATAAATTAACGTGTAATAACCTTCTATAACACTTTAAAAATATTTATAAAAAATGTCTTCATCCGATATATACAACGATTTGACATTGTAAGTATTACTTAGGCCAGAAAATAATCTATACATTAATTCGTGGGGGGTTTTTCTAGATATATAACTCCAGAAAAATATTACATAGAGCCTAAAACTAGCGACGAGTTACTAGTAATTGATCGCGTTTCTGAAGCTGTCTCTATACAACGCAATTCAGGACAAATTCCCACTGTTAACACTCGTAAAGATTTCTGCGGCCTTCTTGGTTCTATTAATTTGTTAGCTGGAAGATATTTAATTGTAGTTACCCAAAGAGATTTAGTCGGGTATGAGGATATTTAAGTAATTAGCGACTCCAATAGAATAAGAATAATGTTGTAGCTATATTGCTGGACACGCGATATGGAGATTAGTAAAAACAGAAATACTGCCTTATTGCCGAAGTTTATTGCATTTAAATGGTCAGAAATTGGCTGATAATAATATGTATCTTCATATGGTAGAGAATGTATTAGCCACGCCTGGGTTTTACTTTAGTTACAGCTATGATTTGACTCATTCCATTCAAAGATTGCACGATATCAATCCTGAATTTTGGCAGCAATCTTTAGTAGAGAGAGCAGATTACAGGTAGGTTTTTTCTGATATTACTGTAGGGTGTTAAATGTGTGTTGTGTAATGTAGATTTGTATGGAATAAGCATTTATTAGAACAGTTCAGGGATCCATTATTGAAAAGATTTGGGTTACCATTGATGCACGGTTTTGTGTCTGTTAATCAGTGCGTCATAAATGGTTGTAATTTCACATGGGCTATTATATCAAGAAGAAGTATTTACAGGTGAGTTCTTTTAAATCAGATTGTAAACTGAGTGTTTCTATGTGAGTTGATGTTATTTTAGAGCAGGAACTCGGTGGTTTAGGAGGGGTATAGACAAAGAGGGCAATGTTGCCAATTTCGTGGAGACAGAGCAGATTCTTGAGTCAGGCGAGGGGGATAGAGCCAGTTTTGTCCAGGTATGTGCATGAAATTTGTGAAAAAATCTCATTACTCATTGCTAATAAAACATACGTTTGTAGATCCGCGGTTCCATCCCACTATTTTGGTATCAAAAACCAGACCTGAGGTACAAACCCTCTATAACCCTGGATATGAGCATCGATTCGCTGGACCAGCAGTCCGCGTGCCTCAGGCACATCGAGACTTTGGCGGGCGTGTATGGGAGACAGGTGATGATAGATCTGGTGGACCAGGTGGGATCAGAAGGACGCTTGGAGAAGGCATTCAAGGACGCCATCGACACCTTGGCCCATCCGTCCGTCCGCTACGAACCGTTCGACTTTCACGCCGAGTGCCGGAAGATGAAATGGGACCGGCTGGCCATCCTCATCGACAGGCTGGCGCTGGACCAAGAGGAAATGGGCTATTTCCTGATACT